>NC_034203.2:26250724-26895724 GCF_002021735.2 Oncorhynchus kisutch | reverse complement strand
TTATTATCATTCCTGGTTGCACATATATCTTTTTGTGGAGCTTATGACCCACTGGCCCCGGGCCCCTGTCCTTGATCCTTGGCAAGTGAGGCTGGAGATAGAGACAGCTAGTGGAGTGACCCACAAATAGCGATTGTAATTGAAATACTTGCAAGGTCAGAAAATAGTTCCATTTGTGAGCTGTGTAATTATTTACGGTCCATGTAGGCAGAGGTCAAGTAGGTGTGTCCATCTGTCTGTGTAGAATAAAGGGATTATATGGTATGTGTGTGTGTGAGTAATAGACATTGCACTTGAACAGACATTGCATTTGAACAGTATAGTATGTAGTAAACCTTATATTTGTGATCTGCAGTTGCTTCATCCATTGTTGAACTTAGAAATGAACGATATGCACCCATTGATTCTTGAAGAATATAACTTATAAATGCCTCAAGAGCTTAGTTCAACTGTCATATCCCATCAGAACCCAACATATGAGCTTTTTTACTCTCAATGTTTGTAAACAAATTAAATGTAAACACACACCGTATAGCCTCAAAACATGGTTAAGGGGTCCTAAAACTCCAAATCAAATAGCTTAATGATCCATGTATGACCATCTTAACACAATTCCATATGTTAGCTTAGTCAAAATGATAAAACACTGAACACAAATATAAATGAAACATGTAAAGTGATGGTCCCATGTATCATGAGCACAAAGCTTATTTCTCTCAAATGTTGAAATACTGCACTTAAGGAAAAATACTTTAAAGTACTACTTAATATCAAGTCGTTTTTTGGGTATCTGTACATTACTTTACTATTTATATTTTTGACAACTTTTACATTACTTCACTACATTTCAAAAGAAAATATTGTACTTTTTCCTACATACATTTTTCCTAACAACCCAAAGTACTCGTTACATGTTGAATGCTAAAAGGGACAGAAAAACGGTCCACTTCATGCACATACAGTTGAAGTCAGATGTTTACATATACTTAGGTTGGAGTCATTAAAACTTGTTTTTCAACCACTCCACATATTTCTTGTTAACAAACTATAGTTTTGGCAAGTCAGTTAGGACATTTACCTTGTGCACTTATAAATCCAGTGGGTCAGAAGTTTATTTACACTAAGTTGACTGTGTCTTTAAACAGCTTGAAAAATTCCAGAAAATGATGTCATGGCTTTAGAAGCTTCTGATAGGCTAATTGACATCATTTGAGTTAATTGGAGGTGTTTCTGTGGATGTATTTCAAGGCCTACCTTCAAACTCAGTGCCTCTTTGCTTGACATTATGGGAAAATCAAAATAAATCAGCCAAGACTACAGAAACAAATTGTAGACCTCCATAAGTCTGGTTCATCCTTGGGAGCAATTTCCAAATGCCTGAAGGTACCACGTTCACCTGTGCAAACAATAGCATGCAAGTATAAACACCATGGGACCACACAGCCGTCATACCGCTCAGGAAGGAGACGCGTTCTGTCTCCTAGAAATTAACATATTTGTGTGCGAAAAGTGCAAATCAATCCCAGAACAACAGCAAAGGACCTTGTGAAGATGCTGGAGGAAACAGGTACAAAAGTATCTGTATCCACAGTAAAGCAAGTCCTATATCAAATCAAATCAAAATCAAATCAAATGTTATTTGTCACATACACATGGTTAGCAGATGTTAATGCGAGTGTAGCGAAATGCTTGTGCTTCTAGTTCCGACAATGCAGTAATAACCAACAAGTAATCTAACTAACAATTTCAAAACGACTGTCTTATACACAGTGTAAGGGGATAAAGAATATGTACATAAAGATATATGAATGAGTGATGGTACAGAGCAGCATAGGCAAGATACAGTAGATGGTATCGAGTACAGTATATACATATGAGATGAGTATGTAAACAAAGTGGCATAGTTAAAGTGGCTAGTGATACATGTATTACATAAGGATGCAGTAGATGATATAGAGTACAGTATATACGTATGCATATGAGATGAATAATGTAGGGTATGTAACATTATATTAGGTAGCATTGTTTAAAGTGGCTAGTGATATATTTTACATCATTTCCCATCAATTCCCATTAATAAAGTGGCTGGAGTTGAGTCAGTGTCAGTGTGTTGGCAGCAGCCACTCAATGTTAGTGGTGGCTGTTTAACAGTCTGATGGCCTTGAGATAGAAGCTGTTTGTCAGTCTCTCGGACCCAGCTTTGATGCACCTGTACTGACCTCGCCTTCTAGATGATAGCGGGGTGAACAGGCAGTGGCTCGGGTGGTTGTTGTCCTTGATGATCTTTATGGCCTTCCTGTAACATCGGGTGGTGTAGGTGTCCTGGAGGGCAGGTAGTTTGCCCCCGGTGATGCATTGTGCAGACCTCACTACCCTCTGGAGAGCCTTACGGTTGTGGGCGGAGCAGTTGACGTACCAGGCGGTGATGCAGCCCGCCAGGATGCTCTCGATTGTGCATCTGTAGAACTTTGTGAGTGCTTTTGGTGACAAGCCGAATTTCTTCAGCCTCCTGAGGTTGAAGAGGCGCTGCTGCGCCTTCTTCACGATGCTGTCTGTGTGAGTGGACCAATTCAGTTTGTCTGTGATGTGTATGCCGAGGAACTTAAAACTTGCTACTCTCTCCACTACTGTTCCATCGATGTGGATAGGGGGGTGTTCCCTCTGCTGTTTCCTGAAGTCCACAATCATCTCCTTAGTTTTGTTGACGTTGAGTGTGAGGTTATTTTCCTGACACCACACTCCGAGGGCCCTCACCTCCTCCCTGTAGGCCGTCTCGTCGTTGTTGGTAATCAAGCCTACCACTGTTGTGTCGTCCGCAAACTTGATGATTGAGTTGGAGGAGTGCGTGGCCACGCAGCCGTGAGTGAACAGGGAGTACAGGAGAGGGCTCAGAACGCACCCTTGTGGGGCCCCAGTGTTGAGGATCAGCGGGGTGGACATGACCTGAAAGGCCACTCAGCAGGAAAGAAGCCACTGCTCCAAAACCACCATAAAAAAGCCATAACTACGGTTTGCAACTGCACATGGGGACAAAGATGGTACTTTTTGGAGAAATGTTCTCTGGTCTGATGAAACAAAAATAGAACTGTTTGGCCATAATGACCATCGTTATGTTTGGAGGAAAAAGGGGGAGGTTTGCAAGCAAAGAACACCATCCCAACCATGAAGCACGGGGGTGGCAGCATTATGTTGTGGGGGTGCATTGCTGCAGGAGGGACTGGTGCACTTCACAAAATAGATGGCATCATGAGGAGGAACAATTATGTGGATATATTGAAGCAACATCTCAAGACATCAGTCAGGAAGTTAAAGCTTGGTTGCAAATGGGTCTTCAAATGGACAATGACCCCAAGCATACTTCCAAAGTTGAGGCAAAATGGCTTAAGGACATCAAAGTCAAGGTATTGGAGTGGCCATCACAAAGCCCTGACCTTAATCCCATAGAAAATTTGTGGGCAGAACTGAAAAGTGTATGTCAGCAAGGAGGCCTACAAACCTGACTCAGTTACACCAGCTCTGTCAGGAGGAATAGGCCGAAATTCACCCAGCTTTTTGTGGGAAGCTTGTGGAAGGCTACCCTGAAATGTTTGATCCAAGTTTAGCAATTTAAAGGTAATGCTACCAAATACTAATTGAGTGTATGTAAACTTCTGACCCACTGGGAATGTGATGAAAGATATAAAAGCTGAAATAAATCATTCTCTCTACTATTATTCTGACATTTCACATTCTTAAAATAAAGTGGTGATCCTAACTGACCTAAATAGGGACATTTTACTTGGATGATTAAATGTCAGAAATTGTGAAAAACTGAGTTTAAATGTATGTGGCTAAGGTGTATGTAAACTTCCGACTTCAACTGTATCAAGAGAACACGTGGTCATCCCTACTGCCTCTGATCTGGCGGACTCACTAAACACATGCATCTTTTGTGAATAATGTCTGAGTGTTGGAGTGTGCCCCTGGCTATCCGTCCATTTTAAAAACAAGAAAACGGTGCTGTCTGCTTCGCTAAATATAAGGAGTTTGAAATTATTTATACTTTTTCTTTAGATACGTATGTATATTTTAGCAATTACATTGACTTTTGATACTAAAGTACCTTTTCCACCACTGTGCACAAATTTGTTTGCATCCCTGTTAATGAGCATTTTTCCTATGCCAAGATAATCCATGCACCTGACAGGTGTGGCATATCACTCTAAAATGTGCAGTTTTGTCACACAACACAATGCCACAGATGTTTCAAGTTTTCAAGGAGCTTGCAATTGCCGTACTGACTGCAGGCATGTCCACCAGATCTGTTGCCAGAGAATGTTAATTTCTCTACCATAAGCCGCCTCCAACGTCATTTGAGAGAATTTGGCAGTAGGTCCAACCGGCCTCACAAACGCAGAATTCGTGTATGGCGTTGTGTGGGTGAGTGGTTTGCTGATGTCAATGTTGTGAACAGAGTGCTCCATGGTGGTGGTGAGGTTATGTTATGGGCAGGCATAAACTGCGTACAAAATTGTATTTTATTGATGTACATTTGAATGCACAAAAATACCATGAAGAGATCCTGAGGCCCATTGTGAGGCACGTCTGTGACCAACAGATGCATATCTATATTCCCAGTCATGTGAAATCCATAGATTAGGGACAATTAATTTATTTCAATTGACTGATTTTCTCTCATGAACTGTAAACTCAGTAAAATCAATGACATTCATGTTGAGTTTATATTAACATAAAACTATAACTATAAAACTTAACTATAACTATAGTTTTAACTATAAAACTACTATAAAACTATTTCAACCAATGATATAACTTTTTAGTACTGATTAATGAACTATAATGATCTATAAACTTATAATTCACAAATACAAATGACTTATTAACCCTTTACAAACCCTTTATTAACACTTTCTGAAGAAAACCTTCATGTAAAGTGTTACCCATATATTTCTGTGAAGAATCCTGCAGTCAATGCATCATTTTTCTCAAGAAGTCAGCCAGACTGAGATGGTGGCCAATAATATCTATCGAGCCACAGACCCCTGGTGAGTTTGACGATCACAGCTGACATCAAACGCTGACGTTCTGGTTCAGAGGTCGGCGTGATACTAGAGCTTCTCTGACCAGCCCCTCTTTTCTCTCTCGCTGCTTCACCATAAGCACCCCTATTCATCCCAACATCTCTGTGTGGGCTGCTAGGACATAATGTTATTTCTGTCAGAAAAACAACAACTTTAAGCTGTCATAGCGCTGGAGGTCCTTTTAACAACCTTCCCCAGCCTCTGTAGAGCAAAAGGGCACAACTCTGGAGTGGGCTTATAAAATAAAAATTGAGAAGAGAAAATGTTGTTGACTTTGGATTTCACTTGTTTCTTTTCATCACAGGAGTAAGGGGTCAAATGCATTTTATGGGCAGTGTGGCTGACATTTAGACTTCGGAGAGCGCTGATTTTCAGCTTTGATGTCAACCCCTGCAATTTTCTCAAAAAAGGTTGTGATATGTCGGTGGGGTATGTGCAATATTACTGTACTTCTCCCTGGCGATAATTTACATCGCCGGGGGATATAACAAAAGTTGCAAACAGATTAGAATAGAAATTGACATTATATATAAGTCTAAAGTCATGACAGGAGAAAATAGTGGACAGTGTTCATCGAAATAGAGCAAAACAAAAGAGAAGACTCCAGAGATTTTATAAATGTCATAAACGGAAACACAAAGTCCATATACAGTGCTTTCGGAAAGTATTCAGACCCCTTGACTTTTTTCCACATTTTGTTACGTTAGAGCTTGATTCTAAAATGGGTTAAATAAAAACAATTCCTCTGCAATCTACACACAATACCAGATAAAAACAATTCCTCTGCAATCTACACACAATACCAGATAAAAACAAAGCAAAAACGACTTTATAAAAAAATAAAAAAATACCTTATTTACATAAGTATTCAGACCCTTTGCTATGAGACTCGAAATTGACCTCAAATGCATTCTGTTTCCATCCTTGAGATGTTTCTACAACTTGATTGGAGTCCATCTGTGGTAAATTAAATTGATTGGACATCATTTGGAAAGGCACACACCTGTCTATATAAGGTCACACAGTTGACAGTGCATGTCAGAGCAAAAACCAAGCCCTGAGGTTGAAGGAATTGTTTGTGTAGCTCCGAGACAGGATGGTGGCGGGCACAAATCTGAGGAAGAGTACCAACAAATGTCTGCAGCCTTGAGGGTCCCCAAGAAAACAATGGCCTCAATCATTCTTAAATGGAATAAGTTTGGAAACACCAGACTCTTCCTAGAGCTGTCCGCCCGGCCAAACTGAGGAATCGGGGGAGAAGGGCTTTGGTCAGGGAGGTGACCAATAACCTGATGGTCACTGACATAGCTCTAGTGTTCCTCTGTGGAGATGGGAGAAACTTCCAGAAGGACAACCATCTCTGCAGCACTCCACCAATTAGACCTTTACGGTAGAGTGACCAGACGGAAGCAATTCATCAGTAAAAGGCACATGACAGCCCGCTTGGAGTTTGCCAAAAGGCACCTAAAGACTTTCAGACCATGAGAAACAAGAGTCTCTGGTCCGATGAAACCAAGATTGACCTCTGTGGCCTGAATGCCAAGCGTCACATCTGGAGGAAACCTACCACCATCCCTACGATTGAACATATCTGAGGAGACCTGAAAATAGCTGTGCAGCGATGCTCCCCATCCAACCTGACAAAGCTTCAGAAGATCTACAGAGAAGAATGGGAGAATCTCCCCAAATACAGGTGTTCCAAGCTTGAAGCATCATACCCAAGAAGAATCTATGTTGTAATCCCTGCCAAAGGTGATTCAACAAAGTACTGAGTAAAGGGTCTTAATACTTATGTAATTGATTTTTATTTTTTATAAATTAGCAAAAAAATCTAAAAAACTGTTTTTGCCTCATCATTATAGGGTATTTTGTGTAGATTGATGAGGGGAAAAAACGATTTAATCAATTTTAGAACAAGGCTGTTTACGTAACAAAATGTGGAAAAGTCAAGGGGTCTGAATGCTTTTTGAAGGCACTGTATATACAGTACACGCAAAGCTGTAGAGGATAAAATAAGATACATTGGAGGTCTCTTTCTATCACGCACGCACGCACGCACACACACACACACACACACACACACACACACACACACACACACACACACACACACACACACACACACACACACACACACACACACACACACACACACACAGTCTCCATATACCCCCTCTTACACTCCCTCCAGTCTTACTTTGACCTGTGTGATCTCTAGTCCACAAGAAGTTCTGAAGCTTCTTTGCGGTTTCAGAAACATAGGACTTGTTTGGTCTGCAGTCAGACTCTGGAGTCAAGCCTAACAAAGCACATGGGTAATTCCCAGCATGCATTTTAAGAGCATGTTTTAGCACCAAAATGGTTATTTATCACCAAAACATGAAACAAGTATGAATTCCTCCTTCGGAACTCTAACTTACAAGCCAGACTCAGTAGTTCAGTTTCTAACAGTGGATATCCAATATTGTAATATATGGCAACAGACATAAACTCTCTCAGGTTACTAATTTGAATCCTAGGCAAATTAAAATTTTGGTGTCAAAAATTCTGAAACCAACCATGCCATGTGTTTGTTCTTCTCTTTCTGTGCATGTGAAAATCCATTTGGAAGCAATTTCAACTGTGTAAATATAAGTATTATTTTAATTGTGATAATTATGGGTTAAACTGTTAGACCACTGGCAAGGTGCTCCCAGGCTTCTGACAAGAAGACAGCCACACTCCTCCCAAGTCATTTGTCTTCTCTCACTTTTTCTTTCCTTCTGTTCTCTCTCTTTTAAACTCCCTTGAACACAGATTGATACATATGGAGGCCTACACATACGTCTTGTCTGTCACTTAGTTCACTCATTTCAAAAATAAGATGATTAACAAACAAGTGTAGGCCCTGTAGAAATATAAACAAAGTACAAAAATATATATTTCATATAGCAACTCATTGAATTATAATGCAGTGTTTATGTTATGGATTCTTAGCCATAGCGTATTTTATCACTAATAGATTTCTTATTTTAATAGAGGAAACTACGTTTCAATGCTCAAACAGTTTGCTGGCTGACCTCTTCGTGGTTTCCCCTTTTCCTGACCCCCATATCACAATAGAGACATAGTAAGGCAGGCCTAGGTCTGGTACAATTGAACCTTCAATAGACCTTAGAGGTGGGTGGTACAACACACATTTTATATACCTGTGTGAAGCCTCGTAAAAACTCAATTAGCCACATAGTAGCTGCAAATTAAATCATAGAAAACGATAACTCCAAATGTAATGTACTGTCAATATATTTAAAGCCTTTAGACAGGACATATTTTTTCCCCCGGATCCTTCGCTATCCAAGGACTGCGAGAAAGAAAGAAGCAAATTGTTTATCTGCTAGAGCTTTAAACAGAGATTTTCAAGAGAAAATATCATGTAAACTATATTAGGATTTTTGTGAGAAAGTGAAAGCGGTAATCCTCCACATTCCAACAGTTTCAATACATAAACTATGAGACCGTCAGCCGTGAACAACCCAGATGTTAACAATTTGTGTAGCAGATAATAATCAGACTACATGCAAAGCAGCGTTCTCTCTGACAGGCATTAGGCTGTGGCCCATGCTATAAGGGATTTGAGACGTTCAAGCGCATGGTTGGTTTAGTTTAAATAACCTTGGGAAGAGGGAAAAACTAGACCTCCACTAACCCACATTAACCATCTCAATCAAAAAGCAATCCAGATCACATATTGTGTTGAAAACATACTGTAAATACTGTACACAAAACACCAGAGTTGGCACTAAAGGTTCAAAAGGTTTTTCTTGTCGGGGCATGTGAATTGGAGAAACTCCTGACCTAAGGCAGATCAAACCCTTTCAAACTACCACAGACATTGTTACTATTCAGTCTGAATCTGATATCAAAAGAGCCAGAGACAACTACTTCAATGGACATACTCTGTTGTTTAGTGAAGTACTATAGCAGGGCTGAGAATTACAATGAGATTCGTTACTACGTCATTAGTTTTCAGTTTTCCCCTCCCCACTCACACCACTCCCAGACAGTTCAACAAAATTCTTGCTTGAGAAATTGCTATTTGATAAGAAGCTATTCTTGGTTCTTTTTTTTGCCATTTTAATTGAAAACAATCATATAAAGGTACTTCATTGTTACTCAGAAATCAGTGGATATTGAGATAAAAAAATGGCTGCATTAGACCTTTAAACATTCATTTCAATCTATACACACACAAAGTTAAGCAGTGGACTTTGAAAAATAGAACCGAAATGTAGAAAAGTATTTAAATGTTATGTCATAAAACCTATTTCTTAATCTGATTACAGTGCTCTTCTGCAATGATTTATTATTTAAGCTTTATGTAAGGCAAGGTTACATTTAACAATATACACAGCATACTTCGTAAGCAAGTTTTTTTGTTGTCCAGGTCTCCATCTGGCCCACCAGAGGTTGGTTCCCTGGTGCTCACTAAAGGGAACTGATTGTCTGTAAAATCCATATATTTAATTATTAAATTAACTACTTTCAACCATTTCACTGAAATGAATTTGTCCCCTTTCATGACGTATATTTTATTGAATGTCATAAATTCTATTGCACTCTATTCTAACCAAACCTGCATTACTAGTTCATATCAATAGGTGTCACTAAGCACTGGCTAGACGAAAAAGACTGACGCCATGATGGCTGCCTGCCTCTGTATTTGTGAAAGTTATGGTTGTGCTAGAATGAATAAATTCTCTCTTTCTGCAGTAGCCATCCATTTGTTATGGTTGGACAAATGTGTCCATATTGTCTGTGTAGACTGCTCTGTGGCGGAATTTGTAGGTTTCTATTTTTAAGACTGAAATTTGCACCACAAACATTTGTGAATTACCACCAGCAATGGAAATAAAATAATAACATGTGACCAACCGCCTTGATTCATTCTTATGTAGCAACATTTGAAATGCTGTTATTTACATTGGATAAAAATAGAGACTCCGTGCTAGAAAATGGTATGTCATACATTGCAGTTGAGGAACATTGGGAAAGTAATTTTGCTTTGAAAGATGATAAACTTGGAACCCTACTTTTGAGAAAATGACCCTTGAATATTTTGGTACACCTACTGGAGAGCTCTTCTTTGTCTAAACCCATTAAACAAAGTTTACACCTTCTTAAGCCTTAGCCCCACCCATCTATCTGAGGATTCACATGTGAGGCCATGTGGTAAACACACGCTATATCAAATCTCAATTTTATTTGTCACAAGCACAGGATACAGAAGGTGTAAATGGTACACTGAAATGGTTACCTGCATAGTAGCAATATCAAAAACAGAAAGTGTCCAGATAAAAATATGTAATAATTATTAAATGACGCTTACCTGACACACTAGTCTAAATTGATGGGTCACGTGAAGGAAATGCTATGACTACCCCTCAGCAACATCTAGCTAAGTGGATGGGTCACTATTGTCTAGACGTGTACACATATTTATGAAATACAATAGATGGCCGTGATCACCCCTAGACACACCATTCAAAGTGGAGTCTTTTGTTTAGACATGTAGCTAGCTAGGTAGCTAGCTATCTAGCTAAACAATGAACCGGCATAATGCCAACTCATACTACTACCAATACAAGCATTGTCATAGCTGTAGTATGAATCTGCAGGTAACTAAAACTAACAAACTAGGTTCAATGTTAGTGTAACAGTATAGACTTTACGTCCGTCCCCTCGCCCCGACCTGGGCGCGAACCAGGGACGCTCTGCACACATCAACAGTCACCCTCGAAGCATCATTACCCATCGCTGCACAAAAGCCTACCCCTACCCCTACGTAGGGGAACCACTACTTCAAGGTCTCAGAGCAAGTGACGTCACCGATTGAAACGCCACTAGGGCACACCACCGCTAACTTGCTAGCCACTTCACATTGGCTACATTAGCTAGCTAATATTTAGGCTATAACTAGCAAAGCAAATGGGTTTCTAAATTCGAACAATATTACTACACAGATCATACACGAAACGTTCACTAGCTAACTAACAGTACACTTTAACTTCAATGAAAATTACTTTCTGACAAAATTAGAAACTTATATCTGAAAATGTAGCTAGACTCTTACCCGTATTCATGGATGAACACTTTACGGCAGACTGGAACCAGACTGGAACCTTTTAACTCTGTTTTGTTTGTAGCTACAGCTTGATTGGCCAAGTCACTCTGGTTCAAATTGACCGTGGTGTGTGCCGAAAGTAGCAAATCACTTTATCCAACTGATCTGTTGATAGCACCTGCTCAATTCAGGGCATCAATGTTGTTTTGAAAAGTAGCAAAACTTTTGTAGTAGCTAATGTTTTAATCTACGTTTGTTATTAAGGCACAGGAAAGTTCACATGTTCCAGAATGCATTTCTGCCAAAAAAATGAATTTTGATTAAAAAAATACATGTTTACGCTCAAATACCCCTCCTGTGAAGTAGTGATGTGCGACATACGCCTAGTTTCCTGAAACAAGTCACATATGCCAACATTACTAGACTAACAAACTGGCTGACAAACCTTTTCAAGAACTTCAGTATTATTTGGCTTGGGTAGCAACAGACATTTGTTTTCCTTTTCTTTAACATGTGCCAAACACATTTATTCAGCGAGTCTAAATTTGGAATGTTAGCTATCTAACTATCTAGCTAGCTAGGCTACTAAAGCTAATGTTAGTAGTTTTGTTAGGTAGCTATAGATTTGATATTTCTAGCTAGTTTTAGAGGTTGAGTAAACTGATTTTATTAACTGATTTTATGAACACATACCTTGTTTAACATGAAATATTTTGTTTGTGTTCGCTCTCTCATGAGTCAGGCAACCAGACAGGCAGGAGAGGACTGTGGGCGAAGAAAGAAACCAATTGCAGAGTCAAACAACAACGTGCTGATACAACCAAACATAGTTGTTGAGAGGTGTGGCGGATGAGGCTCTCTAGGCTGTAGCTAGGAGATTACTGTGACTGACAAGTGAATCCACCTGTCGCAGCGAGCGTGGGGGTTACCGCGTGGAATCCCAGGGACAGGGTTGCATTCACTAGACAAAACAAAGGCAAATGGTCTAAAATTGGAGGAGGTACTACGTCAACTTGTCCAATAAGAAACACCTGCTTTCTTTTCATTTCTAAAACATTTTTCTAAGAGTTTCTAATAAATATCTGGCGCCACACCAGATTGAAAAATTCTGTCTTGCCACTAATTTTCCGGCAGCTCTGCAAAACACACGTGTGCATTTGAATTAATCTTAATTTTTTCCCAAATAATATTTCCAGCATCCAAGTCTGTAGAGGCCCAGTGTGGACTAAATGACTAATACTACAATAACCTACATTGTCATGAGATTATTTAAAGCAAAAAAAGTGTCAAGGGCACGTTTTTTTTCATTGTATTTTTTCATAAAATTATAATTAAATATAAAATGTAGGGAATATTTAACAATAAAAAATCTAAGCTGGTACAGGGGAAATGGTAGTGAGTGAGTCAGTGACTTGGCAGCTAGAGACATATATGTTACTAACCCATGTGTGAACAGAATAATAATACATGTACATCCGATGACAGGTTTTCAGAGGCAGCTATGGTATATGTCTCAACGTCCTCCCCCATTCCAAACCACAGACATCAGGAGCAACTGGAACGTCCTTCTTCATGATTTACTAGATGGGTCCCCATCTCCCTCGGCAACAGCTTCACTGTCAAAGCAACAGCTGGGCACGTGATATTTCATTTGCTGTCAAGCAGGCAACACTGGTTGAGTTGACTGTATTGTATGTCTTTTCATTGGAGCTCTATTCTTACATGGCCGATCTGGTTTCATTTCAGTTTGGATTGTCCCTTCAGCATTGCCGAGCAGCAATTGGGTTACTCTCAGATTTCCAGAGAACTCTGACATTTTTCTGAGAAGTCTTATGAAATGTAGGGTCGGTACGCAGTTACTGCTTGAAGTTACATATATACTAATTCTGGCTACATACAGATGAACACATCATTTTTCAAACATTTGTGGTATACTGTAGTACACAAAATTTTAGCAATAGTACACAAAATGACGATAACTGCGAGCATAACATATTAATGAATATTCACAAAGGGCAGCACTGAGCAACATCCAACCTGAGCATACAGTGCATACGGAAAGTATTCAGACCCCTTGACTTTTTCAATTTTTTGTTACCTTACAGCCTTATTATAAAATGTATTACATTTAAAAAAATCCTCATGAATCTACACACAATGCCCCATAGTGACAAACCGAAAACAGCTTATTCAATTTTTTTGGCTAAAATAGAAACAGATATTCAGCACCATTGCTATGGGACTCAAAATGGAGCTCAGGAGCATCCTGTTTCCATTGATAATCTTTGAGATATTTCTACAACTTGATTGGAGTCCACCTGGGGTAAATTCAATTGATTGGATTTGGAAAGGCACACACCTGTCTACATAAGGTCCCACAGTTGACAATGCATGTCAGAGCAAATACCAAGCAATGAGGTCGAAGGAATTGTCTGTATAGCTCCAAGACAGGTTTGTGTGGAGGCACAGATCTGAGGAAGGGTACCAATTTTTTTTTGCCAAACTGAGCAATCGAGGGAGAAGGGCCTTGGTCAGGGAGGTGACCAAGAAGCCATTGGTCACTCTGACAATGCTCCAGAGTTCCTCTGTGGAGATGGGAGAAACTTCCAGAAGGACAACCATCTCTGCAGCACTCCACCAATCAAGCCTTTACGGTAGAGTGGCCAGATGGAAGCCACTCCTCAGTAGTGACAGCCCACATGACAGCCCACTTGGAGTTTGCCAAAAGGCATCTAAAGGACTCTCAGACCATGAGAAACAAGATTCTTTGATCTGATGAAATGAAGATTGAACTCTTTGGCCTGATTGCC
Source organism: Oncorhynchus kisutch (assembly GCF_002021735.2). Taxonomy (NCBI): domain Eukaryota; kingdom Metazoa; phylum Chordata; class Actinopteri; order Salmoniformes; family Salmonidae; genus Oncorhynchus; species Oncorhynchus kisutch. The sequence continues at coordinate 26,881,733 of NC_034203.2, read as the reverse complement.
AAGTGTAACGTCTGTAAGAAACTTGGCACCATCCTTACAGTGAAGCATGGTGGTGGCAGCACCATGTTGTGGGGATGTTTTTCAGAGGCAGGAACTGGGAGACTAGTCAGGATTGAGGGAAAGATGAACGCAGCAAAGTACAGAGACACCGTTGATGAAAACCTGCTCCAGAGTGCTCAGGACCTCAGACTGGATCGAAGGTTCACCTTCAAACAGGACAACGATGGGAGAAACTCCCCAAATACAGGTGAGCAAAGCTTGTAGCGTTATACCCAGGAAGACTTGAGGCAGTAATCGCTGCCAAAGGTGCTTCAACCAAAAACCGAGTAAAGGATCTGAATACGTATATAAATGTGATATTTCTGTTTTATAATTTGTATACATTTGAAGAAATTTCAAAAATACTGTTTTTGCATTGTCATTATGGGGTATTGTGTGTAGATTGATGAGGAACAATAACAATTTAGTACATTTAAGAACAAGGCTGTAACGTAACAAAATGTGGAAAAAGTTACTTGGTCTGAATACTTTCTGAATGCACTGTTCATAAACTAATGAAAGAGATATGCACCGAGATACAATCAGTATCCCAAACCTTAGGTATAGATGTCACTGATTCAAGGTACGTCTAACTTTACACCCAACTGTTCCTCCCCTTGTCTTCGTATACGTGTAGGATCTGATTGACAGCTGGCTGGTGAGTGGCAGTAGTGAGCATTCGATCCTGTGGACCAGGGAGTATCAGGTCTCTGTGGAGCTGTCGGTTACCAGAATGGATTCCAGTCCTCGCTCCAGTACCATCCCAACAGGTGGTGCTCTCTCCAGCAACGCGATAAGAACTATCAGTGTCCTCAGATTCCTCCTGAGACTGAAGTGAGAGAGAGATCTTGGAATTCCCCCTGAGACAGGGCACACCCGTTCAATAGCCCCTAGGGGAGGGGTCAGGTGAGATAGGTGATATGGGGTGAGGGAGGATTTCTGAGGGGTGAGGGCAGGGTGAGGGTGAGTTGGGCAAGGGGTTGGGTGAGGAAGGAAATAGAAAAGGTATGGGGTCACACTCTCAGGCCATCTATACATAAGGTAGATGATACTGGATGTAAAAGGTTTTTGGGGGGATATAGAAGAGTGAAGGATGACTATCAGAGCGGTAAAGTGATGGTATAGTCACCACAGTGAGCGTCGGTGTGTGTGTGTCTTTGTACAAATGTGTGTGTGCTATACACAGGGATCCAGAGGTGGGTCTAACGGGAGGTCACGCATGCTTTGTGTCCTCCAGGGAGTCGTGCTGTGTGGGGTTAGACAGACAGAGGACAGAGAGTGGTGCCTGGTGCCTGGCCTGTGTTGGAGACTGGAGGTGCAGTTCCCGGGCGCCACACAGCTGAGCTCATGAAACACTATGCCGTCCCCCTGGCCGGGGGTGGGGCGTGGGGGGCGAGTGGAGAGGGCACCTTGGCCATCAATCACCCAGGGAGGGGTTGGGACCCATGCCCCACGGATCAGCTCAACAGGCAGGAGGAACCAGGGGGGAACAGGGGCCAAGGCCACATGAAAGGCATCGAGTGTCACCCCTCAGCATGGGGAGGGAGGGGGGGGGGGGGAGATAACAACCAGAAGGTGTGGTGCCACGTAACTGGAGAGATGAAGGAGCACAGAGACAAAGAAAGGAGAGGAGACGCAACAGGGGAGGGCAGGGGAGGGACACGACAGAGGGGAGAGAGGCCTATAAAACAAGAGGTCAAGCTGGACACTGGAGAGACACAGAGAGAGAGAGAGAGAGAGAGAGAGAGAGAGAGAGAGAGAGAGAGAGAGAGAGAGAGAGAGAGAGAGACCCAACCAAATCATGAGAAAACAAAAATAGAATTACTTGACCCATTGGAAATAATTTTTGTACATTAACTATTTGCACGTCATTACAACACTGTATATTACCATAGTGTAATGAGTGTAATGTTTACTGCGCATTTGATATTATTTGTTTCACTTTTGTTTATTATCTATTTCACTTGCTTTGTAAATGTCCTTTGAATTGAGCGAGAGAGAGAGATGGCTGGAGAGGTGGAGGTTATAGTTTAACCCCTCTGGTTTCCCCCTTGTGGGCTCACGCACCCCTCTGATTTGCTGTCCTTTATCCCGGCTTTCCAAAATAGAGGAAACATTTTGTTCCTGTCCTAGCCTGTGGGAAAGAGAAATGAGGGAGCGAGAGGAAGAAAGAGAGAAAGACTCCATGGCTATTAATACAATTCCACCTAAAAGCTTCCCTGTCCTCCCACTCAGAGGAAGCTCCTAAAGTGAACATGCTTTAGGGCCTGCATGCATGGTCAGCAGGGGAAAATGGGGAGCAGACTGTGGAAAGAGAGAGAAGGATAAAGGAGGAAAAAATGTGTAAAAAAATTCTGTGAGTTTTAATCACTCTGCCCACTGCCATTGTGAGATTCTGAGATGAGCTCATCCATCTATGGCCGTTTTGCAGCATGCAGACTCCCAGGAGGAGTGTTCCTATCAGCCTCAGTCCTCTCTTCTACTCCCCATTTTCAACATTGTTACAACACTGTACGTAGCCATAATATAACATTTGAAATGTCTCTATTCTTTTGAAACTTTTGTGAGTGTAATGTTTACTGTTCGTTTCACTTTTGCTAATTATCTAGTTCACTCGCTTTGGCAATGTAAACATATGTTTCAAATGCCAATAAAGGCCATAGAATTGAATTGAATTGAGAGAGAGATTGATAGGCCCTTGCACTCGTCACCTCACGTTATATGTTACTACAGCCTGGCCTCCTGGACAACAGCACTTTATATTCCACGTGTCTTAAATGTTTCCATGCTTTCTCCCAGCCAAGCGTCGGTCAGAAGTCATTTCATGTCTCTGCTATGGTTCCAGTATTCTGGCCAGGAGTCGTGTGATCCACCCAGGCAGGGCTGCATGAGTGTTGGCAGGAGTTACAGACCCTGGGTGAGACGACGGGCCGGCGAGCGGCACCCAGACACACGTTCAGCTCAGACTGTCTAGTGATGACAGACAGGCAGCAGACACACCAGGTACCAGTCAGAGTCCATCAGGAGTCAAGCCCTGATATACTCACTCACTCACTCACTCATTCACTCATTCACTCACTCAAACACAAAGGTTTAGTATTGTGATACAATAGAGGACTGTATTGGTTTGGTTCTGTATTGGTTCCAAACAGCGCGTAATACACAGACTAATTTCATTATACCTTCATTAATTTGTATCATCAATGTAACAATTGCAAAGGTTTGGTTGAACCATCATGATTTTTGAGAACTTGGCTTGCAAGCTAGACGTAAACAAACAAAAATGTATTTCAAAATGAGTCAATAGATATTTTACCAAGAGTGCAAACTGAAGCAATGGAAGGAAACGTGAGGCGGGTGAATTGCCTGGCTATGCCTCCTCTCACCCCACCTCCTGCCCCAGTCCAAGTGCACCCGCCTTGGGGTAGCCTAAGCCAGGCACAGGGAAAAAGAAGGGTAAACACTGACTAGGCTCCCTCTCTACCGCCAATCATTTTTTAATGCTTAGCATTTGTAATAGAGAGAATTTCTATAGAAATGATGAAATGTATGCTTTTACACACAAAACAAAGTACATAAAGAACACTGCATACCATGCACATTCTGATAGTCAAAGTGCATAAAGAACACTGCATACCATGCACATTCTGATAGTCAAAGTGCATAAAGAACACTGCATACCATGCACATTCTGATAGTCAAAGTGCATAAAGAACACTGCATACCATGCACATTCTGATAGTCAGAGTGCATAAAGAACACTGCATACCATGCACATTCTGATAGTCAAAGTGCATAAAGAACACTGCATACCATGCACATTCTGATAGTCAAAGTGCATAAAGAACACTGCATACCATGCACATTCTGATAGTCAAAGTGCATAAAGAACACTGCATACCATGCACATTCTGATAGTCAAAGTACATAAAGAACACTGCATACCATGCACATTCTGATAGTCAAAGTGCATAAAGAACACTGCATACCATGCACATTCTGATAGTCAAAGTGCATAAAGAACACTGCATACCATGCACATTCTGATAGTCAAAGTGCATAAAGAACACTGCATACCATGCACATTCTGATAGTCAAAGTGCATAAAGAACACTGCGTACCATGCACATTCTGATAGTCAAAGTACATAAAGAACACTGCATACCATGCACATTCTGATAGTCAAAGTGCATAAAGAACACTGCATACCATGCACATTCTGATAGTCAAAGTGCATAAAGAACACTGCATACCATGCACATTCTGATAGTCAAAGTGCATAAAGAACACTGCATACCATGCACATTCTGATAGTCAAAGTGCATAAAGAACACTGCATACCATGCACATTCTGATAGTCAAAGTGCATAAAGAACACTGCATACCATGCACATTCTGATAGTCAAAGTGCATAAAGAACACTGCATACCATGCACATTCTGATAGTCAAAGTGCATAAAGAACACTGCATACCATGCACATTCTGATAGTCAAAGTGCATAAAGAACACTGCATACCATGCACATTCTGATAGTCAAAGTGCATAAAGAACACTGCATACCATGCACATTCTGATAGTCAAAGCCACAAGGAGATTCCTTGAAAAATGATTTACTTCAGATTTACAGCAAACCTGTTTTGTATGAAGAAAATGAAAACTTTCAAAACTCTCACTGCCTAAATAAAATGCATACTTTTCATAGCCTGCCCAGAGTTCCGGAATCAAAATCACGTGTTGCAATTTTTAGGTACACATATTTTGGGTAACCAGACAATATTTCAAAAATCAATATTAGTCACGCACCTCTCATATTAGATTTGTTGTCAGTGGTGCGTTGGGTAACCACTGCATGCTTTTTAAAGAGAGCACCTGTGACACATAAATCTGCAACAAACTCGAAGACCAGTATGTTACATTTCTAATAAGCGTCACTGAGCAGGGAGGGGGGTTAGTGAAAAAGAATGGCTACTGTATGGGTCTGTAATCAGAGCCAGCTGTGGCCGGCCATGTGGGCTACACTCCGCTCTGCTATGAGAGGGGAGCGTGTTACTGGAAGATTTGCGCCAGGGAAAAGCTGGCAGGCACATCATAAATCCAGCTCGTTGGGTTAGGTTGCATTTCGAGGAGGCCCGAAACAAGCAAATTGACTTTTGATTAGTGAAAAATCCCTTCCCAGTGCACGGCACGTATTGGATGGGTCTCTATGGGTTTCTGCCGCACACCAGCCGTCTCTCTCAAGCACGGCAGAATGATTATCTCCTGTCTAGCCTGCCCTGCCACCAATCACACACTTCCCAGGATACTTAGAGGCTCAACAACATTTGACATGATGTAGTTTGGAGAGAAATGGATGAGAACGAAGACAACAACATCAAAACGTAATTTCTCAATACTTAACAGTGCCTTGGCTGATCATTAATATGTTACTATAGAATACTATAGTTTGTTTGTTGAGTAACGACAGCCAAACTCTGAGATATGGATATGAAGTAGTTGTAAGGATATGATGGAGTACTAGACCTGTGTACAGGGAGACAAGGAGGAAGAGGCACCACAGGAGAACAGGCCCTAACAAAACCAGAGCACAGGAACCAAACAGTAACTCTGAGAAATGGAGTGACATTTTATGGCGCATCCCACATAAAAATATATTGTAGTGTACTATGGCATAAATACTGTGGTATTTACTGTAGTAAGTATTGTAGTGTTTACAGTTAACTATATTATATATTATAAATGTAGATTGTAGTATTTACTGTAGTGTTTCTGCAGACATTACTGCAGTATTTAAAATAGTGTTTCTGTTTTATTATCTTTGACAAGGAGGCTTTCTCATTCAGGAAACCTACTGGTAAAATAGCATAAAAGCAAATATTCCATAACCTGTAGGTAAGTAGGTAAGTAGGTACAGTAAGTAGGTAGGTAGGTAGGTAGGACTGGGGTCTTAACAGATAGTTCAAAGCTTCTGCTTTTTCTATAACCTGTAGGGAGCACAATATATGGTATATGCTTGGCATGTATGTTTCTCACATATGGGTGGCACAAATTGTGATATGGGGAGGGAATGGGCAGGGTATATGAAAATGAAATACTGTAGAATTTACTTTCATTTAAAAAAGTGTGGTGTTTTGTCAACTGTAGTGTTTTTGCAGATATTCCTGTTGAATCTTTAAAAATATAGCGGGGGTGATAAGAACACTCTTTCTGGGAGTGTAGAATGGCCCTACATGGGTGAGTTCATCTCAGAATCTCAGAATGGTAGTGGGTGATGGGAGGGCAGAGAGGTTAACACTCACAGAGCTTTTTTACTATTTTCTTTCCTCCTTTTCCCTTGTCTCTCATTCCACGGTCTGCTCCCCCTTTTCCCCTGCTGACCATGCATGCAGGCCCTAAGACATGTTCACTTTAGGAGCTTCCTCTGAGTGGGAGGACAGGGAAGCTTTTAGGTGGAATTGTATTAATAGCCGTGGAGTCTTTCTCTCTTTCTTCCTCTCACTCCCTCATTTCTATTTCCCACAGGCTAGGACAGGAACAAAATGTTTCCTCTATTTTGGAAAGCCGGGATAAAGGACAGCAAATCAGAGGGGTGCGTGGGCCACACACAGAGAAAACTAGAGGTGAAACTATAAGCTCTCTCTCTATCTCAATCAACAGAGCTCCATGCAGCAGCAACTCCAGGGCCCCAGGCAGGGCGCTCTGTGTGGGCCTGAGGCTGGGCCCAGGGAGCCAGAAGCAGGGCGGTAAATTCACACACATGCCTCTCCAGCATCACGCTTCCTGCCACTCTATAATCCCTGCCTGAAATTACGACCCAGTACACTGTTAGTCTCCCCAGCTACAAATATCTGATAGCGCTACTTTTCTAAACGGGGCCCAGCCCACCACAATTGCTCATTAGAAACATGATACCGGACATGTTCATTGAGGTGCCGGTAGAGAATATAATATATTATAAGAGTGATGGATTGAAATCTACCACACAATTTCTACCCTTGCTTTGTCCATTTTTGGAGCCTATGTAGGGGAGAGTGGGGTAAGTTTAGATTTTTTTTTACATTCAGCATCACTCCGTCAAAGGAAATATAGTATTCTTTCTGACAAAGATATTTACATACAGTATATTTCAGGATGTTGTGTATCCCTGGAAATAATCAGAATTCAGGGTATGGGGTAAGTTTAGCTGCAGGACAGGGTTAGTTAAGCCGCCTACAAATTCCTGTACTGAATTAAATATTATCACTATCTTTTTAAAACCATGTCTATCTTTATTTCCCAAACACAATTCAACACAATTACAATAACTTTTTTGTCTATGAATAATTTTAAGTATTTATTTAAATTTAATTTTTTACATTGAACCTTTATTTAACTAGTATTGTATCTTTTAACACAGGCTTAACACCTAACAAACACATCGTACTTTTTAACATAGGCCAGGCCCTGTTGTTACCTCATCTCCCAGCGATAATACCTTGCGTTATACGCCTGGGAAGAAAACCCTTACATTTTCTCAACATGCCATTTGCTCAACTATTAGTTCAATTTACCCCGAGGCAAACATTTTGACTATATTAGCCCACACAGATACACTTTTATGCTATGTTTAGGACATCATGTTGAGCTTACAGAGACCCCAACTGATATAGCAATCTTTGAATGATCGACATTCTTTTTTACATACAAGCATCATAAAACCCCTAACACAATACATTCCTTTGACTATTGTTTTTAGACCTAACTTGCTTACCACTTTTTCCATGTGGTTTCTTCCTTCACAGAATCCATGAAATGATGACCTCTTCCTAAATATTTGGTCAAATGATACATTTTGTGTAAAGTTTCCTAGAAATAAAGGTGGCTCAACTTACCCCTTTGGTTCAACTTACACCCATCTCCCTATAATAAATGGCTGAATATCAGTCGGTCTTGGTAAATTGGTTAAACAAAACTGTGCCCTTTGTATTACCTGCCTCAAGTATTTGAACCAACTAATTACTTGTAGAATGATTTCTAACAAGAAAACAAGTTAGGTAATATTGAGAGTGCACCTGTCAATTCCCTGTCTGATGCCAAAGGCACTCTACCATCGTTTCCAAGCTTGTGGACAGGGTTGTGGAGTTGAGGCAAATTAATGGTTGGGACTCAGGGTCTTAGTGTCCTGCCTTGGATGGATGAATGGTCTTACAGGGGTCAGTGGGTCAGGGTGAGAGGCAGAGGGAGAGAGGCTGTCCTGTGCCTGGCTGGACTGGGCTCAGCTAAGGCTGGGTAGGGGTCCTGGCTTGTAAGAGTTCAATCAGATCATCTGGGCCAATCTGTTCCAGACGGGGTATGTGACACATTATTGGATCCAGACCTGACACTGCCTTTGTGTATATTACATTACCAGACACCAGTCTTACTTAAGCTTCATTACCTCCCCACCCCTCCCTCCACACAGAGAGAGAAGGAGACTGCGGTGGAAAAACTACTCAATTGTCATACTTGAGTAAAAGTTCAAAATAAAAGTAAATCCTATACATCAAATTCCTTGTATTACGCAAACCAGACGATGCAATTTTCTTGTTATAAAAATGTACAGCCAGGGCCACACTCCAACACTCAGACATCATTTACAAACCCATAATTTGTGTTTAGTAAGTCCACCAGATCAGAGGCAGTAGGGATGACAATGCGTTATATTAATAGGTGCGTGAATGGGACCACATTGCTGTCCTGTCTGAGTATCCAAAACCTTTGGGTGTCAGGGAAAATGTCTATATTTTCTTTAGAAATGTAGTGGAGTAAAAGAAAAAGTTGTCAAACAATGCAAATAGTAAAGTAAAGTACAGAAACTTTACTATAGAGGGATGCGCCGAATACAACACCTTACAATGAAATGCTGACTTACGAGCCCTTAACAAACAATGCAGTTTCAAAAAATACAGATAAGAATAAGAGAGAAAAGTAACAAGTAATTAAAGAGCAGCAGTAAAATAACCATAGCGCGACTATATACAGGGGGCTACCGATACACAGTCAATGTAAAGGGGCCCCAGTTAGTTGAAGCAGTATGTACATGTAGGTAGAGTTATTAAAGTGACTATGCATAGATGACAACAGAGAGTAACAGTGGTGTAAAGAGGGGGTGAGGGGAGGGGAACACTGCAAATAGTCTGGGTAGCCATTTGACTAGATTTTCAGGAGACTTATAGCTTGGGGGTAGAAGCTGTTTTGAAGCCTCTTGGACCTAGACTTGGCGCTCTGGTACCACTTGCCATGCGGTAGCAGAGAGGACAGTCTATGACTAGGGTGGCTGGAGTCTTTGACAATTTTTAGGGCCTTTCATTGACACCGCCTGGTATAGAGGTCCTGGATGGCAGGAAACTTGGCCTCAGTGATGTACTGGGCAGCTCACACTACCCTCTGTAGTGCCTTGTGGTCGGAGGCCGAGCAGTTGCCATACCAGGCAGTGATGCAACCAGTCAGAATGCTCTCGATGGTGCAGCTGTAGAACCTTTTGAGGATCTGAGGACCCATGCCAAATCTTTTCAGTCTCCTGAATAAGTTTTGTTGTGCCCTCTTCACAACTGTCTTGGTGTGTTTGGGCCATGTTAGTGATGTGGACACCAAGAGACTTGAAGCTCTCAACCTGCTCCACTACAGCCCCGTCGATGAGAATGGGGACGTGCTTAGTCCTCTTTTTCCTGTAGTCCACAATCATCTCCTTTGTCTTGATCACGTTGAGGGAGAGGTTGTTGTCCTGGCACCACATGGCCAGGTCTCTGACCTCCTCCCTATAGGCTGTCTCGTCGTTGTCTGTGATCAAGCCTACCACTGTTGTGTCATAGGGCAAATTTAATGATGGTGTTAGAGTCGTGCCTGGCCATGCAGGGAGGTGTTTAGTCTCAGGGTCCTTAGCTTAGTAATGAGCTTTGAGGGCACTATGGTGTTGAACACTGAGCTGTAGTCAATGAATAGCATTCTCACATAGGTGTTCCTTTTGTCCAGTTCCCATGGTTTTGTTGAACAGTATAGATCACTTTCGTTCCCGATTCCGATTCTGTTGAAAATTCTGTTGAAAATGTTCTTTATTTCCAGTTTTCTGTTCTGTTCCCTGAACCGGTTCCAACTCATGGGAACAGGTGAACTCGGCTTGACCGGGAGAGAATCTGACAAATGTGAGGGCAAAAGTGCTGTGAGGGGAAAAGCCTGAGTAATGCAGTGGTTCTGTGGAGACAGACAGACGAACGTACTGGAGAATTGTGTAGCGCGTTTCCCAGTCACACTCTGGGGAGGGACAGCCCAGACTGGAGACCCAGCCAGCGGCCCTGGGCTCAGCTCAACCTTCATACAGCCCAAACAGCCGCCCAAACAGCCAACATACACACACAGACACATAGACAGACTGATACACACAGACAACCAAAGTGATTTCAGGACGTAGCACCGCCCCGTGGAGGTGTATTCAATGGATCTGAGAAATATCAAAATGTCTGTGTTTGAGGATTTTCAAAAGGAACTGAAGTCTCAACTGAAGGGGTTGCCATGCCGTTGAATGTTGAAAAGGGATGCTATTCCATCAATTTTCCCCTTCACTTCAAAGAAGGCATCCGATCAGCCAACATCAGTGCAGCAGACAATAACATAGCTAACGTTACCTTGCTAGCTAGCTAGCGAACTACATTTGTTTATCTAAGCAACATTTAGCTAGCTTTCATAATATGCTGGCTAGATATTCCAAAGCATTCCAGAGCCAGCTGCTATCTGGCGTTGCCATTTGTAACTTTGCAATCTAACTAACTTCCGCAGAGTCTAACGTGACTAACATTATGTGTTCTATTTAGAGTCTGATCGCATTATCTGCAGCGGCATCACCAGGAACTAGTCTAAGTCCCCTTCTAAAATCTTACTAAAATCTACTAAAGGATTAGTTGATTGTTCATGCAGGCTTGAAGTCTAAATTGGACAAAAATAGGTTTTAGTAAGGAGGGGATGGTGTGGATGACTGAATAGTGTCTCTATGGGGGTGGGTATTGTCTGAAGGTTAGCATGCATGATCTATTGACAGGAATAGATTCTTTAGGAAGAATTTAACTTCTTGAAACTGTTAAACTATTGTCTTTCTCTCTGAGTCAACTACTCACCACATTGTATGTGTTGCAGTGCTAGCTAGCTGTAGCTTATGCTTTCAGTACTATTAATTCTCTGATCTTTTGATTGGGAGGACAACAGCACAATACCCTTTTGAGAAAACAAAATCACAAATGCACTAAACTGTCTACAAGACAAGTGCTCCTCAAACTTTTCACTCCATTACAATCAGGTCTTTGGCGTGGGGGAGAGGTGCTGTTAGTATACTATTCTAGCCTATTCACTCTGTTGTTGGCAGTGCTTGTCTACTCAAAAGCACAACTGTAGGTGCTCATACACAACAATACTCGACTAGACTGTGTACAAGTCAAGCACCCTCAAACTTTGCACATCTTTGCGAACAGCCCATCTCAATGCCCCTTTATTGACTCTAAGTGGAATCAGTCTATACCAGTCTACCGTACCCTTTTTTGTTTACAAATTAACATGATTTAAGGTATAGATATGCAACTTCATGATCAGTCTTCATTTTTTACTTGCAGTACATACGCATCTTCTGCAAGAGGTCGAAGCAGTGGGTGGTGAAGAACATCGCCAAATCCTGCTAAACCAGCTGCAATTACCCATACACAAGAAGAGTTTCACCAGCTGAAGAACATTCCCGGAACCTGCCGGGAACATTCAACCAACACAATATACAACATCCCTATGGGGAAAAGCTCATTCTAATTTAATTTATTTAATTGAACCTTTATTTAACCAGGTAGGCTAGTTCTCATTCAAGTTCTCATTTGCAACTGCGACCTGGCCAAGATAAAGCGTAGCAATTTGACACATACAACTACACAGAGTTACACATGGAATAAACAAAACATATAGTCAATAATACAGAACAAAATAAAACAAAAAGTCTATATACAGTGAGTGCAAATGAGGTAAGTTAAGGAAATAAATAGGCCATGGTGGCGAAGTAATTACAATATAGCAATTAAACACTGGAATGGTAGATCGGCAGAAGACGAATGTGCAGGTAGAGATACTGGGGTGCAAAGGAGCAAAATAAATAAATACCAGTATGGGGATGAGGTAGGTAGATAGATGGGCTGTTTACAGATAGGCTAAGTACAGGTGCAGTGATCTGTAAAATGCTCTGACAGCTGGTGCTCAAAGCTAGTGAGGGAGATGTGAGTCTCCAGCTTCAGCGATTTTTGCAATTCGTTCCAGTCATGGGCAGCATTGAACTGGAAGGAAAGACGACCAAAGGAGGAATTGGCTTTGGGGGTGACCAGTGAGATATACTAGGCCTGGATTGGCTAGGCCTGGATCAACTTCTTTATATCCAAGCGGTATTATCTGTTAAAGAAAGATGAAAATGCCTTTAAATATTCATGGGCAATCGTTGTGTACTGTCTGTATTCCTACTTTAGCAGCATGGTGTAGAATATTACTCCAAGATTAATATGAGTTATAAAGCCAAAGTCCTTCCTGTCACGCCTGTACCAACTGTCCCTCTCTGGCGTTGGAGGGCGCCAGGCTGCCAACCATTACGCACACCTGTCACCATCATTACGCACATTAACACTCACTGGACTCACCTGTCCTCCTTCACTTTGTTGATTGCCTTCCCTATTTCTGTCTGCTTCCCCATTTGTTTCCTTTTTCTACGTTAATGTCGTTATGTGTTCATGTCCATACGCTGTCCTGTCCTATGTCCGTTGCTAATTAAATGTTCACTCCCTGTACTTGCTTGTCATCTCCCTGCGCCGATCCTTACAGAATGCTGACACCACTAAAAGAAGCATCAGAGAGTTTTTGTTTTGGTTGGTGACGTCGGGTCTGGGTGCCGTCGCTGAGGGAACCGGGAGTGCCTCAGCTGGCTCGTCGGGCTTCCATGCCTTAGCTGGCTCAAGAGGTCTTCTTGCCTTGGTGGGCTCGGCAGGCGCCCACCCCACGTCAAGCTTCAGTCGCACCATCAGACTCCCACGCCTCAGCCGGTTCGTCTGGCTCACACACCTCTGTGGGATCGTTGGGTTTTCAAGCCTCAGCCGGCTCGCCAGGCTCCCATGCCTCTGTTGGTTCATCTGGCTTCTACTCCTAGCCAGCTTGTCCAGCGCCCATGCCTCAGCCGGCCCGCCAGGCTCGCCCAGGTGGGACGCTGGGTGGCGCCCCTAGACGGGGGGGTATTGTCACGCCCGCTCCCGCTCTCCCTCTCTGGAGGTCGAGGGCGCCAGGCTGCCCTTCATTACGCACACATGTCACCATCAATACTCATTAGCACTCACTGGATTCACCTGGACTCGTTCACTTTGTTGATTGCCTTCCCTATTTCTGTCTGCTTCCCCAATTGTTTCCCTGTGTCAGTATTAATGTCGTTATGTGTTCATGTCCAGACGCTGTCCTGTCCTTTTCCATGTCCATTGCTAATTAAATGTTCACTTCCTGTACTTGCTTCTCATCTACCAGTGTCGATCCTTACAAATTGCACTGTACTGAACAACACTGCCTCGTGTAAAAAGTGTATCTGGCTCAAATAAATAGGGCTGTATGTTCCTATATAAAATTGCATTAAAAAAATGTTTCATCATCCAGCTCTTCTTGGAAAGATGAATCATCGGAAGCAGCCATTGTAGCTAATTATTTAGCAATCTAGGATAGACAGTGCAAGGTAACATAGCTCCAGTGAACCAGTAAACTAGTACCGCCCCCGTTTTGAAAAGCCTGCCTTCGAGGGTGGAAATAAGGAAGTAGAGCTCCCGTCGGGCTATGGTCTTCACAAAGCCAGGGAAAATGAGTCAACCTACAGTTTATCATTTGCAGATAAGAACATCATTGAGACAAGTCCAATGTCGTTATTGAACAAGGAAAACCATATCTACTCGCTGCTAGTATGATCGTGCAATCGGTGAAACACAAAGGCCACAGTAATTGCTACAAAATGTTACATTCATTTAAAGATCAGACAGTAGGCTCAATCAACCGATGACGTGATTGGTTAAACTCTCCCGGCATAAAATGTTTTAAAAATACAGCCGTAGTGCATAATTATGTCTGAAAAAAACTCTCATCAATCAGAATCATGTAGGGAGACTGGAAAAACAACTCTAATAGTGTCAAGTTGTGAAGTTTCCCTTTAATGTGGAGGCCCCCTCTCTGAGAGTGTCCGGAGAGTACAGGCACAGAGTACTGGGGGACATGTTAAACACTGGCTGCATTTTGCTCAACATTTATGCATACTCAGAGAAAGGAGAAAAGTTGACCCTGGTTTTTAATGACCTGGGTCATGCATTGAAATGTAAATCATTTTTATCTGCCTTCCTGGGATTCAGACCCTTAGTCTGGATTTAAGGAAATCTCAAGCTTTTCTGTAAAGTAACAATGTTAATCTCATATAAGGGCCGGAGCATGTGTGCTACTATTGTGTGATACCATCTGTGTGCTCGGACATGGAACGGTGTATAACAGGGTGAGTGGAGTGCATGGGGGTAAGTATATTTGCTATTCACCAGTCTCTATTCACACTTCCAGAAATTATGCTTTTTACCTTTCCGAGGACTGAAGGAAAGGGGTTTTCATCTGGTTAATGTACAGCAATCTCTGTTGAGGGTCTACTCACTGTACGATGATGTCACAATGTATACATTGAACGCTTCCAGTAATGACAATTTAATGCTGATCTCTGGAGAAACTGGTTGTCTGGAGATAGTCTGGCCGAAGGGAGGATATTCAGCTGTTCATACAGGTTATGAATCAACATTGACTACATTTACATGTTATGCCACAGAGTTTGTGAGTTACTTTCTTATGATGGAACAAGAGCTCTTTTGGGTGCAGCAGGATGTAAGTTGAGCAGGAAGAGAAAAAAATAAAAGGTTTCTCTGACTACGAAACCACAGTTTTACAAATGTGCCAAATTCATGCTATGCATATCATTCATGAACATTTCATTAAAATATATTAAGTTACATATTTCTTTCGCAAGTTTTTTTTCCTGTTGAGCCACATAATCTGCACGACTCTACCTCAACTTTTTTCAAAATCGGAATTGTGTCAGATCATAATCTCCTAAACTGCAAAGCTTGCGAGGCAGGCATCAGTCAGTGATCTGCCTAGTTAGCCTCTCCAGCTCCACTACCTTCCAGGGTGTGTGTTTGGGGCCAGCTGAATCCACCCAAAGGGGACTGGGAATGGAGCAGAGCCATGCTGCTCGTAGGGGAATGAGGAGGATGTGGTGGGGTGGTGGGACAGTAGGGTGTAATTTAAATAGGCAATGGCTGCAGCGCAGACAGGAAACGAAGGCTAGTTCCTGGGACAGGAGCTGAATTAAAATCAAATCAAATCAAATTTATTTGTCACATACACATGGTTAGCAGATGTTAATGCGAGTGTAGCGAAATGCTTGTGCTTCTAGTTCCGACAATGCAGTAATAACGAACAAGTAATCTAACTAACAATTCAAAAAAAAACTACTGTCTTATACACAGTGTAAGGGGATAAAGAATATGTACATAAGGATATATGAATGAGTGATGGTACAGAGCAGCATAGGCAAGATACAGTAGATGATATCGAGTACAGTATATACATATGAGATGAGTATGTAAACCTAGTGGCATAGTTAAAGTGGCTAGTGATACATGTATTACATAAGGATGCAGTCGATGATATAGAGTACAGTATCTACGTATGCATATGAGATGAATAATGTAGGGTAAGTAACATTATATAAGGTAGCATTGTTTAAAGTGGCTAGTGATATATTTACATCATTTCCCATCAATTCCCATGATTAAATTAGAATTAGATGTTTCAGGCCCAGACCAGACTGATATCAGGGTTGTTACTGGTAACAGTAAGGTCATTGAGAACAGCATTTCCTCTCCCCGATGGTGGGTGTCTTTAACCCAGGCTCCGCTATCTCAGTTCTCAAATCCCGCTTGAATCGATTTAAATGTCTGAAATCTATGCCCGGCTTGAAAGGACCACCTGGTACTGTCCTTTTAGAATGCTTGTATCCACTTTTTCCATTCTGGATGCTTTGATATGACGTTTTTGGGGCAGTTTCATCCGATGGAAGGAAGTCCAAGTTGAAAAGGAAAATAATGATTTTAATATTAGATCAAAATCGGGGACAAGAATATCTTGGTCTTAGTCTGAAGCTGTATTGGTTTTGATTTAAAGCAGATCCTATCACAATATCGTACTCTGAGCCATTCCACCTAACCTCCCACATGCCATTGCGCTGGCAGTGCAGTCCTAACCCAGCGAACTAGGGAAGTCATGAGGACATTCAGTGATGTTCCCATTAGATTGCATAGGGGTTTTGGCGTGATTTTATCCCTCTGACATTCTAAAAACATTCTAAGAGCATTGCGTGAATTTCCTAAGGGAATGTTCTCTGGGGGACCTTTGTCTAGGTTCCTGTAAGTCCCCTTCTAGTTCATGGTTTATCCCGGGGATGTTTTTATTACATTCTTCAAATGTTTTGTCATTGTTCCCATGAAAGGTTTTGTTTAGTTCCCAGTTATTTCTGAGGAAGTCCCCAAGGATGTTATAAGGAGCTTCCACTGAAGCTCCCCTGATTTTCTCAGGTGTCTCAAACCATTATGTACTGAACAAAAATATAAACACAACATGTAAAGTGTTGGTCCCATGTTTCATAAGCTGAAATTAAATATCCCAGAAATGTTCCATACGCACAAATCATATCAATAAGCTGATTAAACAGGAAGATCATTACACAGGTCCACATTCTACTGAGGACAATAGTGGGCCACTCTAAAATGTGCAGTTTTGTTACACAACACAATGCAACAGATGTCTCAAGTTTAGAGGGAGCATGGAATTGGCATACTGACTGCAGGAATGTCCACCAGAGCTGTTGCCAGATAATTGAATGTTCAATTCTCTACTATAAGCCATCTCCAACGTTGTTTGAGAGAATTTGTCAGTATGCCCAACCGGCTTCTCAACCGCCGACCACGTGTAACCATGCCAGCCCAGGGCCTCCACATCCAGATCATCTGAGACCAGCCATCCAGACAGCTGATGAAACTGAGGAGTATTTATATCTGTAATAAAGCTCTTTTGTGGGTTAAAACTAATTCTTACTGGCTGGGTCTGGCTCCACTCATGGCTGCACCCCTGCCCAGTCATGTGAAAACCACAGATTAGGGCCTAATGCACTTATTTCAGTTGACTAATTGCCTTATATGAACTGTAACTCAGTAAAATCATTGACATTTTTGCATGTTGCGTAAAAAAATTGTTCAGTGTAAGTAAAGTGATGAAATGGTATCTGGGTTTAATGGTAAGTGGTACGCTTACCATTAAATTCTATAGCTAGAGGACTCCTGATATCGCCAGGAGTGATAAGTATCTATTTTTTGTCTTTATCTGTTGTGGTCTTGTAGTATCTTTTTGCTAGCTAGGGACATCTACTTTAAGTGCTGCATATCTTCCCAGTGGCCTACTTGGTGTGTGAATTGCTGACTGCTCATCATTTGCACATAGTTGTTGACACATCAACCAGGATCAAGGGGCGGGGAAATTTGTGACTTGTTTTGGTAATCAGTGGCTGTATTGGATGGGGAGTGATGTCACCTCTCCTAGGCAATCAGCAATTAGTACAGGAGGTGTGCTTGCCACCTCTGTTCGGCAATTAGCAATTACTGTTTGTTCTGCAGTCTCCCTTGGTTTCTCAGAACTAGCTGTAAGCAGTGGTCGTGTCAGTGGTGGCTTTGTCACCGAAACAAAGACGGTTCTGCCGAGTTGTTCGAGGAACGCAAGCGATTAAAGCTCCACACACACTCTCTCTCATTTGAGTATCTTACCTAGTTATTTACGGATCTAATTTTGCTATTTTGGAGGTTTGTCAACTGTGTGTTTTCTATAACTGTTTCCACGCCCCTGTAGGCTTTACAGACGCTCCCCACCCCTTGGCTGCAACCCTTTAATAATTTAGTGTACGACGCGCGCACAACCCATGTGGGATTCTGGGTCTTTGGGTTTGGAACTGCCGATCCGTGGTCAAGAATGTCCAGTTCGTTTCAGCCAATGCTGCTCTTCAGTCCCTTGACATTTTGGCACTGACAGAGACATGGATCACCCCAGAGAACAATGCTACTCCAGCTGCTCTTCAGTCCCTTGACATTTTGGCACTGACAGAGACATGGATCACCCCAGAGAACAATGCTACTCCAGCTGCTCTTCAGTCCCTTGACATTTTGGCACTGACGGAGACATGGATCAACACAGAGAACAATGCTACTCCAGCTGCTCTTCAGTCCCTTGACATTTTGGCACTGACAGAGACATGGATCCCCCCAGAGAACAATGCTACTCCAGCTGCTCTTCAGTCCCTTGACATTTTGGCACTGACAGAGACATGGATCACCCCAGAGAACAATGCTACTCCAGCTGCTCTTCCTTCATCTAATTATATTTTCTTTCGTAGTCCAAGAGCATCTGGTCGTCGTGGTGGTGGCACAAGTCTACTCATTTCTCCTGTGGAGATTTTCTCTTCCCCCTCGCTCATATGTCCATCTCCTGCCCATCTTTTCATTTGAATTCCACACTGTCACTGACACCTGGTGACCTTGGGGAGTTTCACCATGAGCTTGACACCTTGATAAGTTAATTTCCTGACGACGGCTCACTGCTCTTTGTACTTGCCTTCGATTCCTTTCTTTCCCCTCATCTCTTTCGACCTTTCCCAATCCCCTCCAACTCACAAGGCAGGAAATACTCTTGACCGCATCTTTACTAGAGGCTGATTGCCTACTAATCTCAGTGCCACCCCTGCTCCAGGTCTCTGATCACTACTTTGTTTCCTTTTCTGTCTCCCTTTCCTCCAACCCTAAACACTCAGTTCCTACCCAGATGGATACACCGCTGCAAACTACGCTCTCTCCCACTACTCTTTTCCATCCTACCATCTCTCCTTTCTGGTAAATCTTTCTCCCTCCTGTCTCCTGATTCTTCCTCCTAGACCATACCCTCCTCCCTTTCCGCATCCTATGACTCGCACGGTCCCCTTTCCTCCTGGCCGGCTCGGCCCTCTCCTCTTGCTCGGTGCCTGAGTGACTCATTGCGAGCTTACAGAACAGTGCTGAGGGACAATTTAGGAAACTAAACTTCTGGAGGACCTATCATCCTTTCACGCCCTCCTCTCTATCTTCACATCCTCTGTATCTGCACTTTCTACAACTAAACTTCAAGCTTCCATTTCTAACCCTAGGAAACTCTTTTCCACCTTCTCCTCCTACATAATCTCCCTTCCCCCCTCTCTGTGGATGACTTTGTCAACTACTTTGAAAAAAAGGATGACGACATCTGCTACTCATTCACTCAGCCTATTGAGTCCACTGGTCTCACTCACACAGAACTATCCTACACCTTGATCTTTATCTCCCCTCTTTCCAGATGACATCCTGCGAACAGTGAGGTCTGGCCGTCTGACAACCTGCCCGCAAGACCTCATCCCCTCCCTTCTCCAGACCATCAACTCATCCTGACCACTGGCTGAGTCCCCTCTGACTTCAAAATGGCCCGAGTTGCACCCGTCCTCAAACCAACACTCGAGTCATCTGACGTGAAACTATAAACACGTATCCCATCTTTCTTTTCTTTCCAAAACACTTCAGCGTGCTGTCTCTGACCAACTCTCTCGTTATCTCTCTCAGACTCTCTCTCTTCTTGACCCTAACCATAGGATAACCACGTTCTCTTCAAGACGGGTCCTTCAACCGAGACTCTCTCTTTTTTACACACCAATACCAATAGGTGCCCTTAACTGTGTGGCATTGGAAAACCTCTAATCTTTGTGGTTAAAGCTGTTTTTAAAATTCACTCCTCGACTGAGGGACCTTCCAAAGAATTGTATGAGTGGGGTATTGATTTGAGGTAGTCTTTCAAAAAACAGAACAAAAGGGTGGAATACTTATTGACTCAAGACATGTCAGGTTTTTATTTTTTATTCATTTGGAAACATTTCACAAAAAATATATATTGTGTTTAGGCCAGTGATGACAAATCTCAATTTAATCCATTTTAAATTTGGGCTTTAACTTTATGTGGAACTACTATATGTGGAAAAGTCAAGGGGTGAGAATACTTTCTGAAGATACTGTACTTAGATTGAATATTTATTAAAGTTGAAAGAGCAATTTGGTGCAAACAAGTGACTTTGTGAATTTGTTAGCTTAGAGGTTTGAAACATGAGCCATATTGATGATGTGTTCTGCTTGTGAGTTGTGAAAATCTATCACATACTTGTGGAAATTGCACCAAAGTGATTGAAAAAAGGTGTAATCAATCTGATTACCCTGAACGGCGGACATCTTGGCTCACATCTGGACTATGCGGCTCTGCATTTCCACAGTTTAGTCTGACAGCAGCAGAGTCAAGGCTTTCAGTTACACAGCTTTTGAGCTGATTCTGACCATTCCAGGCCAGAGGGATGTGTGTCTGTGGGGTTCAAACCCTCCCCTAACTGGGACGGCGCTGGGCCAATTGTGCACCGCCCTATGGAACTCCCGATCACGGCCGGTTGTGACACAGCCTGGGAACAAACCAGGTGGACTCCTCTAGCACTGCAATGTGCCTTAGACCGCTGCGCCACTCGGGAGGCCCAGTGTAATGGAGGTATGCGCCTTTCTTTCGCTGGGCGGGCCGTTTGGGAAATGTTTGGCAAAATTATAGTATACCCACTTCTCCAGACACCACTACATCACTTTGTGTATGTGCGTGCACATACACAAAGTGTGTGTGTGTGTGTGTATGTATGTTTGCGTAGGTATGTGTGTGTGTGTGTGTGTGTGTGTGTGTGTGTGTGTGTGTGTGTGTGTGTGTGTGTGTGTGTGTGTGTGTGTGTGTGTGTGTGTGTGTGTGTGTGTGTGTATATGTATGTTTGCGTAGGTATGTGTGTGTGTGCTGTCACAGTACTACTCTTTGAGCTCATTTTAAATACAATCTACATGATGGTCAATATAGGGCGGCACATCTCAGCCTTGTTTCCGTTGCTTCCAGTCCATGAATCCACATTCAGTCCATGAATCCACATTCAGTCCATGAATCCACATTCTGGCTGCAGCCAGGCTAGAATAACAGATCCATAAGTCACTTCAGACCTGCTATTATAACAGGTGTCAGTCTGGAGATAAAAAAATGACATCTTAATTCGGACGGAGACGCTTTGTCAAAGAAGATTATCACATCATCATCATGCGGTTTATTTTGACTGTGTCTGCGTCGTTCTGTTTGGGCCGAGGTCAACCATGTTAGTGCTGGGTGTTGGCCATGCCCTCTCTCTGGGGAGAGCTTGAGGAGCTAGTTGAGCTGTGATGAATCCGTCTTTGAATGGGTTTCTCTTTGTAGACAGATATTATAGGGAATGTGACTGGGGACATGTACATACAGTAGCTCCTAGGAACATGGATGGTCTCAGACCTGGGAAATGTAGTTATTCATTTTCAGTAACTCAGGTTAATGTTGACTTTTGTGGGATCAAATGAACTACCTGGAAATAATACTACTTCAATTCTGGCCACCTCTCTACCAAGCAGTGTGTGAAGACCACAGAAAATATAACACCTTTCAGCTTAGTCTACCAGACCTATCAGCTCACATCACTTTTCATTAGTGATGTAGTTTAAAATGCATAAATTGAAGTTATATTATATATTACACGATAAAGTTAAATTGAATTGAAAACCCCTGATATCTTTATGTCTAACGGTCTTCTATGGGATTGACAGACAGGCTGTAGTTCCCTGCTGGCTCTGGCTGTAGCCCACGCTGTTTATGGACACACCCAAGCACAGCTCTTACCGTCTGTTTCTTATAAAGGACATCAAACAGAGAGAGCGGCCTGCCTGAACCACAAAGCACCTGTTTCCTACACTTCCACAACACGTTCTTGCTGCTGTGTTCAAAGAGCATTCTGAGAACAGAGACACAAGACATCTCGCCTACAAACAGCCAGCTCTCACACGGATGTTTTCATCAATGATCCTCAACAGCATATCCTCAATGTCCATTAATGGATATTTCCATATGAATAGCATATTCGGTAGTTCTGAGTTTTTTAAACAAAATCATGAAAAATGTGCAATGTGTAGTTATGCAATAACTACTATATAACAATATGTACTTTCACTAATTGCACAGCGTCTATGTATTTAACTACTGTAAAAATACATAATCAGCCATGTAAGTAATGTTTTTCTGTGTGTGGAAATTGAGTTATACCGTACATCTCAACTTGAGTAATGCATCTTGATGTGACACTACAGTCTGATGTTTACCGACTTAGTCCCAGATCGACAGACATTGATGTACTACCAGATTGACGATTTTACGACAACTTTGTAACGTTTGCAAATGGTTACTTATCTCTGACTGTAGCATCTACGTAACAACAATGGACACATTTAATATTTACTGCGTTATTATATTACAATTCAACTTTACAGGTTGACAAGGTTACCGATGTAGATAACAAAATAACTCTTGACATTACTTTTTACTTGAAAGATGAAATAACAGAACAAATCTCTCTCTCTCTCTCTCTCTCTCTCTCTCTCTCTCTCTCTCTCTCTCTCTCTCTCTCTCTCTCTCTCTCTCTCTCTGTCTTTGTGTGTGCCTCAAACAAAAGCTATTGAAGTTACCCTCTCTTTTGAAAACAGACATTTACAAGCTTACATGGCACATTACGTTTAATGATGAGAGCGGTGTTGGAGATGGACAGGAGCTACAGTTGTTGTGAAACCGAGTGGCAGGTGTGATAAGCATGGAAAATAAACATTTTCAGGAAGATGGGGCTGTATCTATGTGTCCCGCCACTTCCCTCCTGCTGTAAGGCCAGATAATAGTAATTAAAACATAAAGGTTGTGAAATAACTCAGAGCCCATAAGAGAGAGATGTGTTATCATAGAGTTGGTGGTTGGGGGATTCAGAGGAGAGAGATGTGTTATCATAGAGTTGGTGGCTGGGGGATTCAGAGGAGGGGTGATGTGTTATCATAGAGTTGGTGGCTGGGGGATTCAGAGGAGGGGTGATGTGTTATCATAGAGTTGGTGGCTGGGGGATTCAGAGGAGAGAGATGTGTTATCATAGAGTTGGTGGCTGGGGGATTCAGAGGAGGGGTGATGTGTTATCATAGAGTTGGTGGCTGGGGGATTCAGAGGAGAGAGATGTGTTATCATAGAGTTGGTGGCTGGGGGATTCAGAGGAGGGGTGATGTGTTATCATAGTGTTGGTGGCTGGGGGATTCAGAGGAGAGAGATGTGTTATCATAGAGTTTGTGGCTGGGGGATTCAGAGGAGGGGTGATGTGTTATCATAGAGTTGGTGGCTGGGGGATTCAGAGGAGGGGTGATGTGTTATCATAGAGTTGGTGGCTGGGGGATTCAGAGGAGAGAGATGTGTTATCATAGAGTTGGTGGCTGGGGGATTCAGAGGAGGGGTGATGTGTTATCATAGTGTTGGTGGCTGGGGGACTCAGAGGAGAGAGATGTGTTATCATAGAGTTGGTGGCTGGGGGATTCAGAGGAGGGGTGATGTGTTATCATAGTGTTGGTGGCTGGGGGATTCAGAGGAGAGAGATGTGTTATCATAGAGTTTGTGGCTGGGGGATTCAGAGGAGGGGTGATGTGTTATCATAGAGTTGGTGGCTGGGGGATTCAGAGGAGGGGTGATGTGTTATCATAGAGTTGGTGGCTGGGGGATTCAGAGGAGAGAGATGTGTTATCATAGAGTTGGTGGCTGGGGGATTAAGAGGAGGGGTGATGTGTTATCATAGAGTTGGTGGCTGGGGGATTCAGAGGAGGGGTGATGTGTTACCATAGAGTTGGTGGCTGGGGGATTCAGAGGAGGGGTGATGTGTTATCATAGAGTTGGTGGCTGGGGGATTCAGAGGAGGGGTGATGTGTTATCATAGTGTTGGTGGCTGGGGGACTCAGAGGAGGGGTGATGTGTTATCATAGAGTTGGTGGCTGGGGGATTCAGAGGAGGGGTGATGTGTTATCATAGAGTTGGTGGCTGGGGGATTCAGAGGAGAGAGATGTGTTATCATAGAGTTGATGGCTGGGGGATTCAGAGGAGAGAGATGTGTTATCATAGAGTTTGTGGCTGGGAGATTCAAAGGAGGGGTGATGTGTTATCATAGAGTTGGTGGCTGGGGGATTCAGAGGAGGGGTGATGTGTTATCATAGAGTTGGTGGCTGGGGGATTCAGAGGAGGGGTGATGTGTTATCATAGAGTTGGTGGCTGGGGGATTCAGATGAGAGAGATGTATTATCATAGAGTTGGTGGCTGGGGGATTCAGAGGAGTAAGATGTGTTATCATAGAGTTGGTGGCAGGGGGATTCAGAGGAGGGGTGATGTGTTATCATAGAGTTGGTGGCTGGGGGACTCAGAGGAGAGAGATGTGTTATCATAGAGTTGGTGGCTGGGGGATTCAGAGGAGGGGTGATGTGTTATCATAGAGGTGGTGCCTGGGGGATTCAGAGGAGAGAGATGTGTTATCATAGAGTTGGTGGCTGGGGGACTCAGAGGAGGGGTGATGTGTTATCATAGAGTTGGTGTATGGGGGATTCAGCGGAGAGAGATGTGTTATCATAGAGTTGGTGGCTGGGGGATTCAGAGGAGGGGTGATGTGCTATCATAGAGTTGGTTGCTGGGAGATTCAGAGGAGAGAGATGTGTTATCATAGAGTTGGTGGCTGGGGGATGCAGAGGAGGGGTGATGTGTTACCATAGAGTTGGTGGCTGGGGGATTCAGAGGAGGGGTGATGTGTTATCATAGAGTTTGGGCAGGGGGATTCAGAGGAGGGGTGATGTGTTATCATAGTGTTGGTGGCTGGGGGATTCAGAGGAGTGGCGATGTGTTATCATAGAGTTGTTGGATGGGGGATTCAGAGGAGGGGTGATGTGTTATCATAGAGTTGGTGGCTGGGGGATTCAGAGGAGAGTGATGTGTTATCATAGAGTTGGTGGCTGGGGGATTCAGAGGAGGGGTGATGTGTTATCATAGAGTTGGTGGCCGGGGGACTCAGAGGAGGGGTGATGTGTTATCATAGAGTTGGTGGCTGGGGGATTCAGAGGAGGGGTGATGTGTTATCATAGAGTTGGTGGCTGGGGGATTCAGAGGAGAGAGATGTGTTATCATAGAGTTGATGGCTGGGGGATTCAGAGGAGAGAGATGTGTTATCATAGAGTTTGTGGCTGGGAGATTCAAAGGAGGGGTGATGTGTTATCATAGAGTTGGTGGCTGGGGGATTCAGAGGAGGGGTGATGTGTTATCATAGAGTTGGTGGCTGGGGGATTCAGAGGAGGGGTGATGTGTTATCATAGAGTTGGTGGCTGGGGGATTCAGATGAGAGAGATGTATTATCATAGAGTTGGTGGCTGGGGGATTCAGAGGAGTAAGATGTGTTATCATAGAGTTGGTGGCAGGGGGATTCAGAGGAGGGGTGATGTGTTATCATAGAGTTGGTGGCTGGGGGACTCAGAGGAGAGAGATGTGTTATCATAGAGTTGGTGGCTGGGGATTCAGAGGAGGGGTGATGTGTTATCATAGAGGTGGTGCCTGGGGGATTCAGAGGAGAGAGATGTGTTATCATAGAGTTGGTGGCTGGGGGACTCAGAGGAGGGGTGATGTGTTATCATAGAGTTGGTGTATGGGGGATTCAGCGGAGAGAGATGTGTTATCATAGAGTTGGTGGCTGGGGGATTCAGAGGAGGGGTGATGTGCTATCATAGAGTTGGTTGCTGGGAGATTCAGAGGAGAGAGATGTGTTATCATAGAGTTGGTGGCTGGGGGATGCAGAGGAGGGGTGATGTGTTACCATAGAGTTGGTGGCTGGGGGATTCAGAGGAGGGGTGATGTGTTATCATAGAGTTTGGGCAGGGGGATTCAGAGGAGCGGTGATGTGTTATCATAGTGTTGGTGGCTGGGGGATTCAGAGGAGTGGCGATGTGTTATCATAGAGTTGTTGGATGGGGGATTCAGAGGAGGGGTGATGTGTTATCATAGAGTTGGTGGCTGGGGGATTCAGAGGAGAGTGATGTGTTATCATAGAGTTGGTGGCTGGGGGATTCAGAGGAGGGGTGATGTGTTATCATAGAGTTGGTGGCTGGGGGATTCAGAGGAGGGGTGATGTGTTATCATAGAGTTGGTGGCTGGGGGATTCAGAGGAGGGGTGATGTGTTATCATAGAGTTGGTGGCTGGGGGATTCAGAGGAGGGGTGATGTGTTATCATAGAGTTGTTGGCTGGGGGATTCAGAGGAGAGAGATGTGTTATCATAGAGTTGGTGGCTGGGGGATTCAGAGGAGGGGTGATGTGTTATCATAGAGTTGGTGGCTGGGGGACTCAGAGGAGGGGTGATGTGTTATCATAGAGGTGGTGCCTGGGGGATTCAGAGGAGAGAGATGTGTTATCATAGAGTTGGTGGCTGGGGGATTCAGAGGAGGGGTGATGTGCTATCATAGAGTTGGTGGCTGGGAGATTCAGAGGAGAGAGATGTGTTATCATAGAGTTGGTGGCTGGGGGATTCAGAGGAGGGGGCGATGTGTTATCATAGAGTTGTTGGCTGTTGGTTTCAGAGGAGGGGTGGATGTGTTATCATAGAGTTGGTGGCTGGGGGATTCAGAGAGAGAGATGTGTTATCATAGAGTTGGTGGCTGGGGGATTCAGAGGAGGGGTCATGTGTTATCATAGAGTTGTTGGCAGGGGGATTCAGAGGAGGGGTGATGTGTTATCATAGATTGGTGGCTGGGGGATTCAGAGAAGGGGTGATGTGTTATCATAGAGTTGTGGCTGGGCGATTCAGAGGAGGGTTGATGTGGTTATCATAGAGTTGGTGCTGGGGGATTCAGAGGAGGGGTGATGTGTTATCATATAGTTGGTTGCTGGGGATTCAGAGAAGGGGTGATGTGGTTCATAGAGTTGGTGGCTGGGCGATTCAGAGGAGGGGTGATGTGTTATCATACGAGTTGGTGGCTGGGGGATTCAGAGGAGGGGTGATGTGTTATCATATAGTTGGTTGCTGGGGGATTCAGAGGAAGGTTGATGTGTTATCATAGAGTTGGTGCTGGGGGATTCAGAGGAGAGAGATGTGGCTATCTTAGAGGTGGTGGCTGGGGGATTCAGAGAGGCTAGATGTGTTATCATAGAGTTGGTGGGCTGGGGGATTCAGAGGAGGGGTGATGTGTTATCATAGTAGTTGGTGCTGGGGGATCAGAGGAGGGGTGATGTGTTATCATAGAGTTGGTGGCTGGGGGATTCAGAGGAAGGTTGATGTGTTATCATAGAGTTGGTGGCTGGGGGATTCAGAGGAGAGAGATGTGTTATCATAGAGTTGGTGGCTGGGGGATTCAGAGGAGAGAGATGTGTTATCATAGAGTTGGTGGCTGGGGGATTCAGAGGAGGGGTGATGTGTTATCATAGAGTTGGTGGCTGGGGGATTCAGAGGAGGGGTGATGTGTTATCATAGAGTTGGTGGCTGGGGGATTCAGAGGAGAGAGATGTGTTATCATAGAGTTGGTGGCTGGGGGATTCAGAGGAGGGGTGATGTGTTATCATAGAGTTGGTGGCTGGGGGATTCAGAGGAGGGGTGATGTGTTATCATAGAGTTGGTGGCTGGGGGATTCAGAGGAGAGAGATGTGTTATCATAGAGTTGGTGGCTGGGGGATTCAGAGGAGGAGATGTGTTATCATAGAGTTGGTGGCTGGGGGATTCAAAGGAGGGGTGATGTGTTATCATAGAGTTGGTGGCTGGGGATTCAGAGGAGGGGTGATGTGTTATCATAGAGTTGTGGCTGGGGGATTCAGAGGAGGGGTGATGTGTATCATAGAGTTGGTGGCTGGGGATTCAGATGAGAGAGATGTATTATCATAGAGTTGGTGGCTTGGGGATTCAGAGGAGTAAGATGTGTTATCATAGAGTTGGTGGCTGGGGGACTCAGAGGAGGGGTGATGTGTTATCATAGAGTTGGTGGCTGGGGGGACTCAGAGGAGAGAGATGTGTTATCATAGAGTGGTGGCTGGGGGATTCAGAGGAGGGTGATGTGTTATCATAGAGGTGGTGCCTGGGGATTCAGAGGAGAGAGATGTGTTAACATAGAGTTGGTGGGCTGGGGGACTCAGAGGAGGGGTGATGTGTTATCATAGAGTTGGTGTATGGGGGGATTCAGCGGAGAGAGATGTGTTATCATAGAGTTGGTGGCTGGGGGGATTCAGAGGAGGGGTGATGTGATATCATAGAGTTGGTTGCTGGGAGATTCAGAGGAGAGAGATGTGTTATCATAGAGTTGGTGGCTGGGGGATTCAGAGGAGGGGTGATGTGTTATCATAGAGTTGGTGGCTGGGGGATTCAGAGGAGAGAGATGTGTTATCATAGAGTTGGGGCATTGGGTATTCAATGGAGGGGTGATGTGTTATCATATAGTTGGTGGCTGGGGGATTCAGAGGAGAGAGATGTGTTATCATAGAGTTGGTGGCTGGGGGATGCAGAGGAGGGGTGATTGTGTTACCATAGAGTTGGTGGCTGGGGGATTCAGAGGAGGGGTGATGTGTTATCATAGAGTTTGGGCAGGGGGATTCAGAGGAGGGGTGATGTGTTATCATAGTGTTGGTGGCTAGGGGATTCAGAGGAGTGGCGATGTGTTATCATAGAGTTGTTGGATGGGGGATTCAGAGGAGGGGTGATGTGTTATCATAGAGTTGGTGGCTGGGGGACCCAGATGAGGGGTGATGTGTTATCATAGAGTTGATGCCTGGGGGATTAGAGGAGAGAGATGTGTTTATCATAGAGTTGTGGCTTGGGGACTCAGAGGAGGGGTGATGTGTTTATCATAGAGTTGGTGGCTGGGGGATCAGAGGAGAGTGCATGTGATATCTATAGAGTTGGTGGCGGGAGATTCAGAGGAAGAGTGGATGTGTTATCATAGAGTTGGTGGCTGGGGATTACAGAGGAGGGGAGATGTGTTATCATAGAGTTGGTGGCTGGGATTCAGAGAGTAAGTAAGATGTGTTATCATAGAGTTGGTGGCTGGAGTATTCAGAGGAGGGGTGGGTATGTGTTACCATAGAGTTCGTGTGCTGGGGGATCAGAGGAGGGGTGATGTGTTTATCATAGAGTTGGTGCCTGGGGGATTCAGAGGAGAGAGATGTGTTATCATCGAGTTGGTGCTGGGGATTCAGAGGAGGGGTGATGTGCTATCATAGAGTTGGTGGCTGGGAGATTCAGAGGAGAGAGATGTGTTATCATAGAGTTGGTGGCTGGGGGATTCAGAGGAGGGGCAATGTGTTATCATAGAGTTGTTGGCTGGTGGATTCAGAGGAGGGGTGATGTGTTATCATAGAGTTGGTGGCTGGGGGATTCAGAGGAGAGAGATGTGTTATCATAGAGTTGGTGGCTGGGGGATTCAGAGGAGGGGTGATGTGTTATCATAGAGTTGTTGGCTGGGGGATTCAGAGGAGGGGTGATGTGTTATCATAGAGTTGGTGGCTGGGGGATTCAGAGGAGGGTGATGTGTTATCATAGAGTTGGTGGCTGGGGGATTCAGAGGAGGGGTGATGTGTTATCATAGAGTTGGTGGCTGGGCGGGGATTCAGAGGGGGAGGGGGTGATGTGTTATCATAGAGTTGGTGGCTGGGGGATTCAGAGGAGGGGTGATGTGTTATCATAGAGTTGTGGTGTGGGGGATTCAGAGGAGGGGTGAGTGTTATCATCTAGTTGTTGCCTGGGGGATTCAGAGGAGAGAGATGTGTTATGCATAGAGTTGGTGGGCTGGGGCGATCAGAGGAGGGGTCATGTGTTATCATAGATGTTGGTGGCTGGGGATTCAGAGGAGGGGTGAATGTGTTTATCATATAGTTGGTGGGCTGGGGCGGATTCAGAGGAGGGTGATGTGTTATCATAGAGTTGGTGGCTGGGGGATTCAGAGGGAGAGATGTGTTATCATAGAGTTGGTGCTGGGGGATTCAGAGGAGAGAGATGTGTTATCATAGAGTTGGTGGCTGGGGGATTCCAGAGTAGGGGTGATGTGTTATCATAGAGTTGGTGCTGGGGGATTCAGAGGAGAGAGATGTGTTATCATAGAGTTGGTGGCTGGGGGATTCAGAGGAGGGGTGATGTGTTATCATAGAGTTGGTGGCTGGGGGATTCAGGGGAGGGTGATGTGTTACATAGAGTTGGTGGCTGGGGATTCAGAGGAGGGGTGATGTGTTATCATAGAGTTGGTGGCTGGGGGATTCAGAGGAGGGGTGATGTGTTATCATAGAGTTGGTGGCTGGGGGATTCAGAAGGAGAGAGATGTGTTATCATAGAGTTGGTGGCTGGGGGATTCAGAGGAGGGGTGATGTGTTATCATAGAGTTGGTGGCTGGGGGATTCAGAGGAGGGGTGATGTGTTATCATAGAGTTGGTGGCTGGGGGATTCAGAGGAGGGGTGATGTGTTATCATAGAGTTGGTGGCTGGGGGATTCAGAGGAGGGTGATGTGTTATCATAGAGTTGGTGGCTGGGGGATTCAGAGGAGGGGATGTGTTATCATAGAGTTGGTGGCTGGGGGATTCAGAGGAGGGGTGATGTGTTATCATAGAGTTGGTGGCTGGGGGATTCAGAGGAGGGGTGATGTGTTATCATAGAGTTGGTGGCTGGGGGATTCAGAGGAGGGGTGATGTGTTATCATAGAGTTGGTGGCTGGGGGATTCAGAGGAGGGGTGATGTGTTATCATAGAGTTGGTGGCTGGGGGATTCAGAGGAGAGAGATGTGTTATCATAGAGTTGGTGGCTGGGGGATTCAGAGGAGGGGTGATGTGTTATCATAGAGTTGGTGGCTGGGGGATTCAGAGGAGGGGTGATGTGTTATCATAGAGTTGGTGGCTGGGGGATTCAGAGGAGGGGTGATGTGTTATCATAGAGTTGGTGGCTGGGGGATTCAGAGGAGGGGTGATGTGTTATCATAGAGTTGGTGGCTGGGGGATTCAGAGGAGAGAGATGTGTTATCATAGAGTTGGTGGCTGGGGGATTCAGAGGAGGGGTGATGTGTTATCATAGAGTTGGTGGCTGGGGGATTCAGAGGAGGGGTGATGTGTTATCATAGAGTTGGTGGCTGGGGGATTCAGAGGAGGGGTGATGTGTTATCATAGAGTTGGTGGCTGGGGGATTCAGAGGAGGGGTGATGTGTTATCATAGAGTTGGTGGCTGGGGGATTCAGAGGAGGGAGATGTGTTATCATAGAGTTGGTGGCTGGGGGATTCAGAGGAGGGGTGATGTGTTATCATAGAGTTGGTGGCTGGGGGATTCAGAGGAGAGAGATGTGTTATCATAGAGTTGGTGGCTGGGGGATTCAGAGGAGGGTGATGTGTTATCATAGAGTTGGTGGCTGGGGGATTCAGAGGAGGGGTGATGTGTTATCATAGAGTTGGTGGCTGGGGGATTCAGAGGAGGGGTGATGTGTTATCATAGAGTTGGTGGCTGGGGGATTCAGAGGAGGGGTGATGTGTTATCATAGAGTTGGTGGCTGGGGGATTCAGAGGAGGGGTGATGTGTTATCATAGAGTTGGTGGCTGGGGGATTCAGAGGAGGGGTGATGTGTTATCATAGAGTTGGTGGCTGGGGGATTCAGAGGAGGGAGATGTGTTATCATAGAGTTGGTGGCTGGGGGATTCAGAGGAGGGGTGATGTGTTATCATAGAGTTGGTGGCTGGGGGATTCAGAGGAGGGGTGATGTGTTATCATAGAGTTGGTGGCTGGGGGATTCAGAGGAGGGTGATGTGTTATCATAGAGTTGGTGGCTGGGGGATTCAGAGGAGGGGTGATGTGTTATCATAGAGTTGGTGGCTGGGGGATTCAGAGGAGAGAGATGTGTTATCATAGAGTTGGTGGCTGGGGGATTCAGAGGAGGGGTGATGTGTTATCATAGAGTTGGTGGCTGGGGGATTCAGAGGAGGGGTGATGTGTTATCATAGAGTTGGTGGCTGGGGGATTCAGAGGAGGGTGATGTGTTATCATAGAGTTGGTGGCTGGGGGATTCAGAGGAGGGGATGTGTTATCATAGAGTTGGTGGCTGGGGGATTCAGAGGAGGGGTGATGTGTTATCATAGAGTTGGTGGCTGGGGGATTCAGAGGAGGGGATGTGTTATCATAGAGTTGGTGGCTGGGGGATTCAGAGGAGGGGTGATGTGTTATCATAGAGTTGGTGGCTGGGGGATTCAGAGGAGGGATGTGTTATCATAGAGTTGGTGGCTGGGGGATTCAGAGGAGGGGTGATGTGTTATCATAGAGTTGGTGGCTGGGGGATTCAGAGGAGGGGTGATGTGTTATCATAGAGTTGGTGGCTGGGGGATTCAGAGGAGGGGTGATGTGTTATCATAGAGTTGGTGGCTGGGGGATTCAGAGGAGGGGTGATGTGTTATCATAGAGTTGGTGGCTGGGGGATTCAGAGGAGGGGTGATGTGTTATCATAGAGTTGGTGGCTGGGGGATTCAGAGGAGGGGTGATGTGTTATCATAGAGTTGGTGGCTGGGGGATTCAGAGGAGAGAGATGTGTTATCATAGAGTTGGTGGCTGGGGGATTCAGAGGAGGGGTGATGTGTTATCATAGAGTTGGTGGCTGGGGGATTCAGAGGAGGGGATGTGTTATCATAGAGTTGGTGGCTGGGGGATTCAGAGGAGGGGTGATGTGTTATCATAGAGTTGGTGGCTGGGGGATTCAGAGGAGGGGTGATGTGTTATCATAGAGTTGGTGGCTGGGGGATTCAGAGGAGGGGTGATGTGTTATCATAGAGTTGGTGGCTGGGGGATTCAGAGGAGGGGTGATGTGTTATCATAGAGTTGGTGGCTGGGGGATTCAGAGGAGGGTGATGTGTTATCATAGAGTTGGTGGCTGGGGGATTCAGAGGAGGGGTGATGTGTTATCATAGAGTTGGTGGCTGGGGGATTCAGAGGAGGGGTGATGTGTTATCATAGAGTTGTGGCTGGGGGATTCAGAGGAGGGGTGATGTGTTATCATAGAGTTGGTGGCTGGGGGATTCAGAGGAGGGGTGATGTGTTATCATAGAGTTGGTGGCTGGGGATTCAAGGAAGGGGTGATGTGTTATCATAGAGTTGGTGGCTGGGG
This sequence comes from Oncorhynchus kisutch, assembly GCF_002021735.2. NCBI lineage: Eukaryota > Metazoa > Chordata > Actinopteri > Salmoniformes > Salmonidae > Oncorhynchus > Oncorhynchus kisutch. The sequence goes on along the minus strand of NC_034203.2, from coordinate 26,848,496 downwards.
GATTCAGAGGAAGGTTGATGTGTTATCATAGAGTTGGTGGCTGGGGGATTCAGAGGAGAGGTAGATGTGTTATCATAGAGTTGGTGGCTGGGGGATTCAGAGGAGGGGTGATGTGTTATCATAGAGTTGGTGGCTGGGGGATTCAGAGGAGGGGTAGATGTGTATAAGAGACAGATCATAGAGTTGGTGGCTGGGGGATTCAGAGGAGGGGTGATGTGTTATCATAGAGTTGGTGGCTGGGGGATTCAGAGGAGGGGTGATGTGTTATCATAGAGTTGGTGGCTGGGGGATTCAGAGGAGGGGTGATGTGTTATCATAGAGTTGGTGGCTGGGGGATTCAGAGGAGGGGTGATGTGTTATCATAGAGTTGGTGGCTGGGGGATTCAGAGGAGGGGTGATGTGTTATCATAGAGTTGGTGGCTGGGGGATTCAGAGGAGGGGTGATGTGTTATCATAGAGTTGGTGGCTGGGGGATTCAGAGGAGGGGTGATGTGTTATCATAGAGTTGGTGGCTGGGGGATTCAGAGGAGGGAGATGTGTTATCATAGAGTTGGTGGCTGGGGGATTCAGAGGAGGGGTGATGTGTTATCATAGAGTTGGTGGCTGGGGGATTCAGAGGAGGGGTGATGTGTTATCATAGAGTTGGTGGCTGGGGGATTCAGAGGAGGGGTGATGTGTTATCATAGAGTTTGGTGGCTGGGGATTCAGAGGAGGGGTGATGTGTTATCATAGAGTTGGTGGCTGGGGGATTCAGAGGAGGGTGATGCTGCTTTACATAGAGTTGGTGGCTGGGGATTCAGAGGAGGGGTGGATTGTGTATCATAGAGTGGTGGCTGGGATTCAGAGAGGGGTGATGTGTTACATAGAGTTGGTGGCTGGGGGATTCAGAGGAGGGATGTGTTGATCATAGAGTTGGTGGCTGGGGGACTCAGAGGAGGGGTGATGTGCTATCATAGAGTTGGTGGCTGGGAGATTCAGAGGAGAGAGATGTGTTATCATAGAGTTGGTGGCTGGGGGATTCAGAGGAAGGGGTGATGTGTTATCATAGAGTTGGTGGCTGGGGATTCAGAGGAGAGAGATGTGTTATCATAGAGTTGGTGGCTGGGGGATTCAGAGGAGGGGTGATGTGTTATCATAGAGTTTGGTGGCTGGGGATTCAGGGGAGGGGTGATGTGTTACCATAGAGTTGGTGGCTGGGGGATTCAGAGGAGGGGGTGAATGTGTTATCATAGAGTTGGTGCTGGGGGATTCAGAGGAGGGGTGATGTGTTATCATAGAGTTGGTGGCTGGGGGATTCAGAGGAGAGAGATGTGTTATCATAGAGTTGGTGGCTGGGGGATTCAGAGGAGGGGTGATGTGTTATCATAGAGCTTGGTGGCTGGGGGATTCAGAGGAGGGGTGATGTGTTACAATAGAGTTGGTGGCTGGGGGATTCAGAGGAGGGGTGATGTGTTATCATAGAGTTGGTGGCTGGGGGATTCAGAGGAGGGGTGATGTGTTATCATAGAGTTGGTGGCTGGGGGATTCAGAGGAGGGAGATGTGTTATCATAGAGTTGGTGGCTGGGGGATTCAGAGGAGGGGTGATGTGTTATCATAGAGTTGGTGGCTGGGGGATTCAGAGGAGGGGTGATGTGTTATCATAGAGTTGGTGGCTGGGGGATTCAGAGGAGGGGTGATGTGTTATCATAGAGTTGGTGGCTGGGGGATTCAGAGGAGGGGTGATGTGTTATCATAGAGTTGGTGGCTGGGGGATTCAGAGGAGGGGTGATGTGTTATCATAGAGTTGGTGGCTGGGGGATTCAGAGGAGGGGTGATGTGTTATCATAGAGTTGGTGGCTGGGGGATTCAGAGGAGGGGTGATGTGTTATCATAGAGTTGGTGGCTGGGGGATTCAGAGGAGGGGTGATGTGTTATCATAGAGTTGGTGGCTGGGGGATTCAGAGGAGGGGTGATGTGTTATCATAGAGTTGGTGGCTGGGGGATTCAGAGGAGGGGTGATGTGTTATCATAGAGTTGGTGGCTGGGGGATTCAGAGGAGGGGTGATGTGTTATCATAGAGTTGGTGGCTGGGGGATTCAGAGGAGGGGTGATGTGTTATCATAGAGTTGGTGGCTGGGGGATTCAGAGGAGGGGTGATGTGTTATCATAGAGTTGGTGGCTGGGGGATTCAGAGGAGGGAGATGTGTTATCATAGAGTTGGTGGCTGGGGGATTCAGAGGAGGGGTGATGTGTTATCATAGAGTTGGTGGCTGGGGGATTCAGAGGAGGGGTGATGTGTTATCATAGAGTTGGTGGCTGGGGGATTCAGAGGAGGGGTGATGTGTTATCATAGAGTTGGTGGCTGGGGGATTCAGAGGAGGGGTGATGTGTTATCATAGAGTTGGTGGCTGGGGGATTCAGAGGAGGGGATGTGTTATCATAGAGTTGGTGGCTGGGGGATTCAGAGGAGGGGTGATGTGTTATCATAGAGTTGGTGGCTGGGGGATTCAGAGGAGGGGTGATGTGTTATCATAGAGTTGGTGGCTGGGGGATTCAGAGGAGGGGTGATGTGTTATCATAGAGTTGGTGGCTGGGGGATTCAGAGGAGGGGTGATGTGTTATCATAGAGTTGGTGGCTGGGGGATTCAGAGGAGGGAGATGTGTTATCATAGAGTTGGTGGCTGGGGGATTCAGAGGAGGGGATGTGTTATCATAGAGTTGGTGGCTGGGGGATTCAGAGGAGAGAGATGTGTTATCATAGAGTTGGTGGCTGGGGGATTCAGAGGAGGGGTGATGTGTTATCATAGAGTTGGTGGCTGGGGGATTCAGAGGAGGGGTGATGTGTTATCATAGAGTTGGTGGCTGGGGGATTCAGAGGAGGGGTGATGTGTTATCATAGAGTTGGTGGCTGGGGGATTCAGAGGAGGGGTGATGTGTTATCATAGAGTTGGTGGCTGGGGGATTCAGAGGAGGGGTGATGTGTTATCATAGAGTTGGTGGCTGGGGGATTCAGAGGAGGGAGATGTGTTATCATAGAGTTGGTGGCTGGGGGATTCAGAGGAGGGGTGATGTGTTATCATAGAGTTGGTGGCTGGGGGATTCAGAGGAGGGGTGATGTGTTATCATAGAGTTGGTGGCTGGGGGATTCAGAGGAGGGGTGATGTGTTATCATAGAGTTGGTGGCTGGGGGATTCAGAGGAGGGGTGATGTGTTATCATAGAGTTGGTGGCTGGGGGATTCAGAGGAGGGGTGATGTGTTATCATAGAGTTGGTGGCTGGGGGATTCAGAGGAGGGGTGATGTGTTATCATAGAGTTGGTGGCTGGGGGATTCAGAGGAGGGGTGATGTGTTATCATAGAGTTGGTGGCTGGGGGATTCAGAGGAGGGGTGATGTGTTATCATAGAGTTGGTGGCTGGGGGATTCAGAGGAGGGGTGATGTGTTATCATAGAGTTGGTGGCTGGGGGATTCAGAGGAGGGGTGATGTGTTATCATAGAGTTGGTGGCTGGGGGATTCAGAGGAGGGAGATGTGTTATCATAGAGTTGGTGGCTGGGGGATTCAGAGGAGGGGTGATGTGTTATCATAGAGTTGGTGGCTGGGGGATTCAGAGGAGGGGTGATGTGTTATCATAGAGTTGGTGGCTGGGGGATTCAGAGGAGGGGTGATGTGTTATCATAGAGTTGGTGGCTGGGGGATTCAGAGGAGGGGTGATGTGTTATCATAGAGTTGGTGGCTGGGGGATTCAGAGGAGGGGTGATGTGTTATCATAGAGTTGGTGGCTGGGGGATTCAGAGGAGGGGTGATGTGTTATCATAGAGTTGGTGGCTGGGGGATTCAGAGGAGGGGTGATGTGTTATCATAGAGTTGGTGGCTGGGGGATTCAGAGGAGGGGTGATGTGTTATCATAGAGTTGGTGGCTGGGGGATTCAGAGGAGGGGTGATGTGTTATCATAGAGTTGGTGGCTGGGGGATTCAGAGGAGGGGTGATGTGTTATCATAGAGTTGGTGGCTGGGGGATTCAGAGGAGGGGTGATGTGTTATCATAGAGTTGGTGGCTGGGGGATTCAGAGGAGGGGTGATGTGTTATCATAGAGTTGGTGGCTGGGGGATTCAGAGGAGGGATGTGTTATCATAGAGTTGGTGGCTGGGGGATTCAGAGGAGGGGTGATGTGTTATCATAGAGTTGGTGGCTGGGGGATTCAGAGGAGGGGTGATGTGTTATCATAGAGTTGGTGGCTGGGGGATTCAGAGGAGGGGTGATGTGTTATCATAGAGTTGGTGGCTGGGGGATTCAGAGGAGGGGTGATGTGTTATCATAGAGTTGGTGGCTGGGGGATTCAGAGGAGGGGTGATGTGTTATCATAGAGTTGGTGGCTGGGGGATTCAGAGGAGGGGTGATGTGTTATCATAGAGTTGGTGGCTGGGGGATTCAGAGGAGGGGTGATGTGTTATCATAGAGTTGGTGGCTGGGGGATTCAGAGGAGGGGATGTGTTATCATAGAGTTGGTGGCTGGGGGATTCAGAGGAGGGGTGATGTGTTATCATAGAGTTGGTGGCTGGGGGATTCAGAGGAGGGGTGATGTGTTATCATAGAGTTGGTGGCTGGGGGATTCAGAGGAGGGGTGATGTGTTATCATAGAGTTGGTGGCTGGGGGATTCAGAGGAGGGAGATGTGTTATCATAGAGTTGGTGGCTGGGGGATTCAGAGGAGGGGTGATGTGTTATCATAGAGTTGGTGGCTGGGGGATTCAGAGGAGGGGTGATGTGTTATCATAGAGTTGGTGGCTGGGGGATTCAGAGGAGGGGATGTGTTATCATAGAGTTGGTGGCTGGGGGATTCAGAGGAGGGGTGATGTGTTATCATAGAGTTGGTGGCTGGGGGATTCAGAGGAGGGGTGATGTGTTATCATAGAGTTGGTGGCTGGGGGATTCAGAGGAGGGGTGATGTGTTATCATAGAGTTGGTGGCTGGGGGATTCAGAGGAGGGAGATGTGTTATCATAGAGTTGGTGGCTGGGGGATTCAGAGGAGGGGTGATGTGTTATCATAGAGTTGGTGGCTGGGGGATTCAGAGGAGGGGTGATGTGTTATCATAGAGTTGGTGGCTGGGGGATTCAGAGGAGGGGTGATGTGTTATCATAGAGTTGGTGGCTGGGGGATTCAGAGGAGGGGTGATGTGTTATCATAGAGTTGGTGGCTGGGGGATTCAGAGGAGGGGTGATGTGTTATCATAGAGTTGGTGGCTGGGGGATTCAGAGGAGGGGTGATGTGTTATCATAGAGTTGGTGGCTGGGGGATTCAGAGGAGGGGTGATGTGTTATCATAGAGTTGGTGGCTGGGGGATTCAGAGGAGGGGTGATGTGTTATCATAGAGTTGGTGGCTGGGGGATTCAGAGGAGGGGTGATGTGTTATCATAGAGTTGGTGGCTGGGGGATTCAGAGGAGGGGTGATGTGTTATCATAGAGTTGGTGGCTGGGGGATTCAGAGGAGGGGTGATGTGTTATCATAGAGTTGGTGGCTGGGGGATTCAGAGGAGGGGTGATGTGTTATCATAGAGTTGGTGGCTGGGGGATTCAGAGGAGGGGTGATGTGTTATCATAGAGTTGGTGGCTGGGGGATTCAGAGGAGGGGTGATGTGTTATCATAGAGTTGGTGGCTGGGGGATTCAGAGGAGGGAGATGTGTTATCATAGAGTTGGTGGCTGGGGGATTCAGAGGAGGGGTGATGTGTTATCATAGAGTTGGTGGCTGGGGGATTCAGAGGAGGGGTGATGTGTTATCATAGAGTTGGTGGCTGGGGGATTCAGAGGAGGGGTGATGTGTTATCATAGAGTTGGTGGCTGGGGGATTCAGAGGAGGGGTGATGTGTTATCATAGAGTTGGTGGCTGGGGGATTCAGAGGAGGGGTGATGTGTTATCATAGAGTTGGTGGCTGGGGGATTCAGAGGAGGGGTGATGTGTTATCATAGAGTTGGTGGCTGGGGGATTCAGAGGAGGGGTGATGTGTTATCATAGAGTTGGTGGCTGGGGGATTCAGAGGAGGGGTGATGTGTTATCATAGAGTTGGTGGCTGGGGGATTCAGAGGAGGGGTGATGTGTTATCATAGAGTTGGTGGCTGGGGGATTCAGAGGAGGGGTGATGTGTTATCATAGAGTTGGTGGCTGGGGGATTCAGAGGAGGGGTGATGTGTTTATCATAGAGTTGGTGGCTGGGGGATTCAGAGGAGAGAGATGTGTTATCATAGAGTTGGTGGCTGGGGGATTCAGAGGAGGGGTGATGTGTTATCATAGAGTTGTGGCTGGGGGATTCAGAGGAGGGGTGATGTGTTATCCATAGAGTTGTGGCTGGGGGATTCAGAGGAGGGGTGATGTGTTATCATAGAGTTGGTGGCTGGGGATTCAGAGGAGGGTGATGTGTTATCATAGAGTTGGTGGCTGGGGGATTCAGAGGAGTATGATGTGTTATCATAGAGTTGGTGGCTGGGGGATTCAGAGGAGGGGTGATGTGTTATCATAGAGTTGGTGGCTGGGGATTCAGAGGAGGGGTGAATCGTGTTATCATAGAGTTGTGGCTGGGGATTCAGAGGAGGGTGATGTGTTTATCATAGAGTTGGTGGCTGGGGATTCAGAGGAGAGGTGATGTGTTATCATAGAGTTGGTGCTGGGGATTCAGAGGAGGGGTGATGTGTTATCATAGAGTTGGTGGCTGGGGATTCAGAGGAGAGAGATGTGTTATCATAGAGTTGGTGGCTGGGGGATTCAGAGGAGAGAGATGTGTTATCATAGAGTTGGTGGCCTGGGGGATTCAGAGGAGTGAGATGTGTTATCATAGAGTTGGTGGCTGGGGGATTCAGAGGAGAGAGATGTGTTATCATAGAGTTGGTGGCTGGGGGATTCAGAGGAGGGGTGATGTGTTATATAGAGTTGGTGGCTGGGGATCAGAGGAGAGGTGATGTGTTATCATAGGTGGTGGCCTGGGGATTCAGAGGAGGGGTGATGTGTTATCATAGAGTTGGTGGCTGGGGGATTCAGAGGAGGGGTGATGTGTATCATAGAGTTGGTGGCTGGGGATTCAGAGGAGGGGTGATGTGTTATCCATAGAGCTTGGTGGCTGGGGGATTCCAGAGGAGGGGTGATGTGTTACCATAGAGTTGGTGGCTGGGGATTCAGAGGAGGGTGATGTGTTATCATAAGAGTTGGTGGCTGGGGGATTCAGAGGAGGGGTGATGTGTTATCATAGAGTTGGTGGCTGGGGGATTCAGAGGAGGAGGGATGTGGTTATCATAGAGTTGGTGCTGGGGGATTCAGAGGAGGGGTGATGTGGTTATCATTAGAGTTGGTGGCTGGGGGATTCAGAGGAGGGGTGATGTGTTATCATAAGTTGGTGGCTGGGGATTCAGAGGAGGGAGATGTGTTATCATAGAGTTGGTGGCTGGGGGATTTAGAGGAGTAAGATGTGTTATCATAGAGTTGGTGGCTGGGGGATTCAGGGAGGGGTGATGTGTTATCATAGAGTTGGTGGCTGGGGGATTCAGAGGAGGGGTGATGTGTTATCATAGAGTTGGTGGCTGGGGGATTCAGAGGGGGGTGATGTGTTATCATAGAGTTGTGGCTGGGGGATCAGAGGAGAGAGATGTGTATCATAGAGTTGGTTGGCTGGGGGATTCAGAGGAGGGGTGGTGTGTGTATCATTAGATTGGTGGGTGGGGATTCAGAGGAGGGGTGATGTGTTATCATAGAGTTGGTGGCTGGGGGATTCAGAGGAGGGTTGATGTGTTATCATAGAGTTGGTGGCTGGGGGATTCAGAGGAGGGAGATGTGTTATCATAGAGTTGGTGGCTGGGGGATTCAGAGGAGGGGTGATGTGTTATCATAGAGTTGGTGGCTGGGGGATTCAGAGGAGGGAGATGTGTTATCATAGAGTTGGTGGCTGGGGGATTCAGAGGAGGGGTGATGTGTTATCATAGAGTTGGTGGCTGGGGGATTCAGAGGAGGGGTGATGTGTTATCATAGAGTTGGTGGCTGGGGGATTCAGAGGAGGGGTGATGTGTTATCATAGAGTTGGTGGCTGGGGGATTCAGAGGAGGGGTGATGTGTTATCATAGAGTTGGTGGCTGGGGGATTCAGAGGAGGGAGATGTGTTATCATAGAGTTGGTGGCTGGGGGATTCAGAGGAGGGGTGATGTGTTATCATAGAGTTGGTGGCTGGGGGATTCAGAGGAGGGGTGATGTGTTATCATAGAGTTGGTGGCTGGGGGATTCAGAGGAGGGTGATGTGATTATCATAGAGTTGGTGGCTGGGGGATTCAGAGGAGGGTGATGTGTTATCATAGAGTTGTTGGCTGGGGATTCAGAGGAGGGGTTGATGTGTTTATCATAGAGTTGGTGGCTTGGGGATTCAGAGGGAGAGAGATGTGTTATCATAGAGTTGGTGGCTGGGGATTCAGAGGAGGGTGATGTGTTATCATAGAGTTGGTGGCTGGGGGATTCAGAGGAGGGGTGATGTGTTATCATAGAGTTGGTGGCTGGGGGATTCAGAGGAGGGGTGATGTGTTACCATAGAGTTGGTGGCTGGGGGATTCAGAGGAGGGGTGATGTGTTATCATGGAGTTGGTGGCTGGGGATTCAGAGGAGGGGTGATGTGTTATCATAGAGTTGGTGGCTGGGGGATTCAGAGGAGGGTGATGTGTTATCATAGAGTTGGTGGCTGGGGGATTCAGAGGAGAGGTGATGTGTTATCATAGAGTTGGTGGCTGGGGGATTCAGAGGAAGGGGTGATGTGTTATCATAGAGTTGGTGGCTGGGGGATTCAGAGGAGAGGATGTGTTATCATAGAGTTGGTGGCTGGGGGATTCAGAGGAGGGGTGATGTGTTATCATAGAGTTGGTGGCTGGGGGATTCAGAGGAGGGGTGATGTGTTATCATAGAGTTGGTGGCTGGGGGATTCAGAGGAGGGGTGATGTGTTATCATAGAGTTGGTGGCTGGGGGATTCAGAGGAGGGGTGATGTGTTATCATAGAGTTGGTGGCTGGGGGATTCAGAGGAGGGGTGATGTGTTATCATAGAGTTGGTGGCTGGGGGATTCAGAGGAGGGGTGATGTGTTATCATAGAGTTGGTGGCTGGGGGATTCAGAGGAGGGGTGATGTGTTATCATAGAGTTGGTGGCTGGGGGATTCAGAGGAGGGGATGTGTTATCATAGAGTTGGTGGCTGGGGGATTCAGAGGAGGGGTGATGTGTTATCATAGAGTTGGTGGCTGGGGGATTCAGAGGAGGGGTGATGTGTTATCATAGAGTTGGTGGCTGGGGGATTCAGAGGAGGGTGATGTGTTATCATAGAGTTGGTGGCTGGGGGATTCAGAGGAGGGGTGATGTGTTATCATAGAGTTGGTGGCTGGGGGATTCAGAGGAGGGGTGATGTGTTATCATAGAGTTGGTGGCTGGGGGATTCAGAGGAGGGGTGATGTGTTATCATAGAGTTGGTGGCTGGGGGATTCAGAGGAGGGGTGATGTGTTATCATAGAGTTGGTGGCTGGGGGATTCAGAGGAGGGGTGATGTGTTATCATAGAGTTGGTGGCTGGGGGATTCAGAGGAGGGGTGATGTGTTATCATAGAGTTGGTGGCTGGGGGATTCAGAGGAGGGGTGATGTGTTATCATAGAGTTGGTGGCTGGGGGATTCAGAGGAGGGGTGATGTGTTATCATAGAGTTGGTGGCTGGGGGATTCAGAGGAGGGGTGATGTGTTATCATAGAGTTGGTGGCTGGGGGATTCAGAGGAGGGGTGATGTGTTATCATAGAGTTGGTGGCTGGGGGATTCAGAGGAGGGGTGATGTGTTATCATAGAGTTGGTGGCTGGGGGATTCAGAGGAGGGGTGATGTGTTATCATAGAGTTGGTGGCTGGGGGATTCAGAGGAGGGGTGATGTGTTATCATAGAGTTGGTGGCTGGGGGATTCAGAGGAGGGGTGATGTGTTATCATAGAGTTGGTGGCTGGGGGATTCAGAGGAGGGGTGATGTGTTATCATAGAGTTGGTGGCTGGGGGATTCAGAGGAGGGGTGATGTGTTATCATAGAGTTGGTGGCTGGGGGATTCAGAGGAGGGGTGATGTGTTATCATAGAGTTGGTGGCTGGGGGATTCAGAGGAGGGGTGATGTGTTATCATAGAGTTGGTGGCTGGGGGATTCAGAGGAGGGAGATGTGTTATCATAGAGTTGGTGGCTGGGGGATTTAGAGGAGGGGATGTGTTATCATAGAGTTGGTGGCTGGGGGATTCAGAGGAGGGGTGATGTGTTATCATAGAGTTGGTGGCTGGGGGATTCAGAGGAGGGAGATGTGTTATCATAGAGTTGGTGGCTGGGGGATTCAGAGGAGGGGTGATGTGTTATCATAGAGTTGGTGGCTGGGGGATTCAGAGGAGGGGTGATGTGTTATCATAGAGTTGGTGGCTGGGGGATTCAGAGGAGGGGTGATGTGTTATCATAGAGTTGGTGGCTGGGGGATTCAGAGGAGGGGTGATGTGTTATCATAGAGTTGGTGGCTGGGGGATTCAGAGGAGGGGTGATGTGTTATCATAGAGTTGGTGGCTGGGGGATTCAGAGGAGGGGTGATGTGTTATCATAGAGTTGGTGGCTGGGGGATTCAGAGGAGGGGTGATGTGTTATCATAGAGTTGGTGGCTGGGGGATTCAGAGGAGGGGTGATGTGTTATCATAGAGTTGGTGGCTGGGGGATTCAGAGGAGAGAGATGTGTTATCATAGAGTTGGTGGCTGGGGGATTCAGAGGAGGGGTGATGTGTTATCATAGAGTTGGTGGCTGGGGGATTCAGAGGAGAGAGATGTGTTATCATAGAGTTGGTGGCTGGGGGATTCAGAGGAGGGAGAGAGTTGTGGCTTGGGATCAGAGAGTTGAAAGTTGGTGGCTGGGGATTCAGAGGAGGGGTGATGTGTTAATCATAGAGTTGTTGGCTGGGGGATTCAGAGGAGGGGTTGATGTGTTATCATAGAGTTGGTGGCTGGGGGATTCAGAGGAGGGGTGATGTGTTATCATAGAGTTGGTGGCTGGGGGATTCAGAGGAAGGTTGATGTGTTATCATAGAGTTGGTGGCTGGGGGATTCAGAGGAGGGGTGGATGTGTTATCATAGAGTTGGTGGCTGGGGGATTCAGAGGAGGGGTGATGTGTTATCATAGAGGTTGGTGGCTGGGGGATTCAGAGGAGGGGTGATGTGTTATCATAGAGTTGGTGGCTGGGGGATTCAGAGGAGGGTGATGTGTTACCATAGAGTTGGTGGCTGGGGGATTCAGAGGAGGGGGATGTGTTATCATAGAGTTGGTGGCTGGGGGATTTCAGAGGAGGGGTGATGTGTTATCATAGAGTTGGTGGCTGGGGGATTCAGATAGGAGGGGTGATGTGTTTATCATAGAAGTTGGTGGCTGGGGACTCAGAGGAGGGGTGATGTGTTATCATATAGTTTGGTGCCTGTGTGGAGATTCAGAGGAGGAGAGAGATTGTTATCATGAGAGTTGGTGGCTGGGGAGGATTCAGAGGAGGGGTTATGTGCTATCATTAGAGCTGGGTGGCTCGGGGATTTCAGAGGAGGGCGACCGATGTGTTACCCATAGAGTTGGTGGCTGGTGGGATTCAGAGGAGGGGAGATGGTGTTATCATAGAGTTGGTGGCTGCGGGATTCAGAGGAGGGGTGATGTGCCTATTTCATAGATTTGGTGGCTGGAGGATTCAGAGGAGGGGTGATGTGTTATCATAGAGTTGGTGGCTGGGGATTCAGAGGAGGGTGATGTGTTATCATAGAGTTGGTGGCTGGGGGATTCAGAGGAGAGAGATGTGTTATCATAGAGTTGTGGCTGGGGGATCTCAGAGGAGGGGTGATGTGTTATCATAGAGTTGGTGGCTGGGGGATTAAGAGGAGGGGTGATGTGTTACATAGAGTTTGGTGGCTGGGGGATTCAGAGGAGGGGTGATGTGTTATCATAGAGTTGGTGGCTGGGGGATTCAGTGGCGGGGTGATGTGTTATCATAGAGTTGGTGGCTGGGGGATTCAGAGGAAGTTGATGTGTTATCATAGAGTTGGTGGCTGGGGATTCAGAGGAGGAGGATGTGTTATCATAGAGTTGGTGGCTGGGGGATTAGAAGGAGTAAGATGTGTTATCATAGAGTTGGTGGCTGGGGGACCCAGAGGAGTGGTGATGTGTTATCAATAGAGTTGGTGCTGGGGATTCAGAGGAGAGAGATGTGTTATCATAGAGTTGGTGGCTGGGGGACTCAGAGGAGGGGTGATGTGTTATCATATAGTTGGTGGCTGGTGGATTCAGATGAGGGGCGATGTGCTATCATAGAGTTGGTGGCTGGGGGATTCAGAGGAGGGGTGATGTGTTACCATAGAGTTGGTGGCTGGGGATCAGAGAGGGGTGATGTGTTATCATGAGTTGGTGGCTGGGGGATTCAGAGGAGGGGTGATGTGTTATCATAGAGTTGGTGGCTGGGGGATTCAGAGGAGGGGTGATGTGTTATCATAGAGTTGGTGGCTGGGGGATTCAGAGGAGGTGATGTGTTATCATAGAGTTGTTGGCTGGGGGATTCAGAGGACGGGGTGATGTGTTATCATAGAGTTGTTGGCTGGGGGATTCAGAGGAGGGGTGATGTGTTATCATATAGTTGGTGCCTGTGAGATTCAGAGGAGAGAGATTTGTTATCATAGAGTTGGTGGCTGGGGGATTCAGAGGAGGGGTTATGTGCTATCATAGAGTTGGTGGCTGGGGGATTCAGAGGAGGGGCGATGTGTGTTAACATAGAGTTGTTGGCTGTTGGATTCAGAGGAGGGGGTGATGTGTTATCATAGAGTTGGTGGCTGGGGATTCAGAGAGGAGAGAGATGTGTTATCATGGAGTTGGTGGCTGGGAGGATTCAAGAGGAGGGGTGATGTGTTATCATAGAGTTGGTGGCTGGGGAATTCAGAGGAGGGGTGATGTTTTATCATAGAGTTGGAGGCTGGGAGGATTCAGAGGAGGGGTGATGTGTTATCATAGAGTTGGTGGCTGGGGGATTTCAGAGGAGAGAGATGTGTTATCATAGAGTTGGTGGCTGGGGGATTCAGATGAGGGGTGATGTGTTACCATAGAGTTGGTGGCTGAGGGATTCAGAGGAGAGAGATGTGTTATCATAGAGTTGGTGGCTGGGGGATTCAGAGGAGGGGTTATGTGCTATCATAGAGTTGGTGGCTCGGGGATTCAGAGGAGGGGCGATGTGTTAACATAGAGTTGTTGGCTGTTGGATTCAGAGGAGGGGTGATGTGTTATCATAGAGTTGGTGGCTGGGGAATTCAGAGGAGGGGTGATGTTTTATCATAGAGTTGGAGGCTGGGAGGATTCAGAGGAGGGGTGATGTGTTATCATAGAGTTGGTGGCTGGGGGATTCAGAGGAGAGAGATGTGTTATCATAGAGTTGGTGGCTGGGGGATTCAGATGAGGGGTGATGTGTTACCATAGAGTTGGTGGCTGAGGGATTCAGAGGAGAGAGATGTGTTATCATAGAGTTGGTGGCTGGGGGATTCAGAGGAGAGAGATATGTTATCATAGAGTTGGTGGCTGGGGGATTCAGAGGAGGGGTGATGTGTTATCATAGAGTTGGTGGCTGGGGGATTCAGAGGAGGGGGTGATGTGTTATCATAGAGTTGGTGGCTGGGGATTCAGAGGAGGGGTGATGTGTTATCATAGAGTTGGTGGCTGGGGGATTCACAGGAGGGGTGATGTGTTACCATAGAGTTGGTGGCTGGGGGATTCAGAGGAGAGAGATGTGTTATCATAGAGTTGGTGGCTGGGGGATTCAGAGGAGGGGTGATGTGTTATCATTGAGTTGGTGGCTGGGGGATTCAGATGAGGGGTGATGTGTTACCATAGAGTTGGTGGCTGGGGGATTCAGAGGAGAGAGATGTGTTATCATAGAGTTGGTGGCTGGGGGATTCAGAGGAGAGAGATGTGTTATCATAGAGTTGGTGGCTGGGGGATTCAGAGGAGGGGTGATGTGTTATCATAGAGTTGTTGGCTGGGGGATTCAGAGGAGGGGTGATGTGTTATCATAGAGTTGGTGGTTCAGAGATTCAGAGGAGGGGTGATGTGTTATCATAGAGTTGGTGGCTGGGGGATTCAGAGGAGGGGTGATGTGTTATCATAGAGTTGGTGGCTGGGGTATTCAGAGGGGCAATGTGTTATCATAGAGTTGTTGGCTGGGGGATTCAGAGGAGGGGTGATGTGTTATCATAGAGTTGGTGGCTGGGGGACTCAGAGGAGGGGTGATGTGTTATCATATAGTTGGTGCCTGTGAGATTCAGAGGAGAGAGATTTGTTATCATAGAGTTGGTGGCTGGGGGATTCAGAGGAGGGGTTATGTGCTATCATAGAGTTGGTGGCTGGGGGATTCAGAGGAGGGGCGATGTGTTAACATAGAGTTGTTGGCTGTTGGATTCAGAGGAGGGGTGATGTGTTATCATAGAGTTGGTGGCTGGGGGATTCAGAGGAGAGAGATGTGTTATCATGGAGTTGGTGGCTGGGAGGATTCAGAGGAGGGGTGATGTGTTATCATAGAGTTGGTGGCTGGGGAATTCAGAGGAGGGGTGATGTTTTATCATAGATTTGGAGGCTGGGAGGATTCAGAGGAGGGGTGATGTGTTATCATAGAGTTGGTGGCTGGGGATTCAGAGGAGAGAGATGTGTTATCATAGAGTTGGTGGCTGGGGGATTCAGACGAGGGGTGATGTGTTACCATAGAGTTGGTGGCTGAGGGATTCAGAGGAGAGAGATGTGTTATCATAGAGTTGGTGGCTGGGGGATTCAGAGGAGGGAGATATGTTATCATAGAGTTGTGGCTGGGGGATTCAGAGGAGGGGTGATGTGTTATCATAGAGTTGGTGGCTGGGGGATTCAGAGGAGGGTGATGTGTTATCATAGAGTTGGTGGCTGGGGGATTCAGAGGAGGGGTGATGTGTTATCATAGAGTTGGTGGCTGGGGATTCAGAGGAGGGGTGATGTGTTATCATAGAGTTGGTGGCTGGGGGATTCACAGGAGGGGTGATGTGTTACCATAGAGTTGGTGGCTGGGGGATTCAGAGGAGAGAGATGTGTTATCATAGAGTTGGTGGCTGGGGGATTCAGAGGAGGGGTGATGTGTTATCATTGAGTTGGTGGCTGGGGGATTCAGATGAGGGGTGATGTGTTACCATAGAGTTGGTGGCTGGGGGATTCAGAGGAGAGATGTGTTATCATAGAGTTGGTGGCTGGGGGATTCAGAGGAGAGAGATGTGTTATCATAGAGTTGGTGGCTGGGGGATTCAGAGGAGGGGTGATGTGTTATCATAGAGTTGTTGGCTGGTGGATTCAGAGGAGGGGTGATGTGTTATCATTGAGTTGGTGGCTGGGGGATTCAGATGAGGGGTGATGTGTTACCATAGCGTTGGTGGCTGGGGGATTCAGAGGAGAGAGATGTGTTATCATAGAGTTGGTGACTGGGGGATTCAGAGGAGAGAGATGTGTTATCATAGAGTTGGTGGCTGGGGGATTCAGAGGAGGGGTGATGTGTTATCATAGAGTTGTTGGCTGGGGGATTCAGAGGAGGGGTGATGTGTTATCATAGAGTTGGTGGCTGGGGGATTCAGAGGAGGGGTGATGTGTTATCATAGAGTTGGTGGCTGGGGGATTCAGAGGATGGGTGATGTGTTATCATGGAGTTGGTGGCTGGGGATTCAGAGGAGGGGTGATGTGTTATCATCGAGTTGGTGGCTGGGGGATTCAGAGGAGGGTTGATGTGTTATCATAAAGTTGGTGGCTGGGGAATTCAGAGGAGAGAGATGTGTTATCATAGAGTTGGTGCCTGGGGGGACTCAGAGGAGGGGTGATGTGTTATCATAGAGTTGGTGACGGGGGGGATTCAGAGGAGAGAGATGTGTTATCATAGAGTTGGTGGCTGGGGGACTCAGAGGAGGGGTGATGTGTTATCATATAGTTGGTGCCTGTGAGATTCAGAGGAGAGAGATTTGTTATCATAGAGTTGGTGGCTGGGGGATTCAGAGGAGGGGTTATGTGCTATCATAGAGTTGGTGGCTGGGGGATTCAGAGGAGGGGCGATGTGTTAACATAGAGTTGTTGGCTGTTGGATTCAGAGGAGGGGTGATGTGTTATCATAGAGTTGGTGGCTGGGGAATTCAGAGGAGGGGTGATGTTTTATCATAGAGTTGGAGGCTGGGAGGATTCAGAGGAGGGGTGATGTGTTATCATAGAGTTGGTGGCTGGGAGATTCAGAGGAGGGGTGATGTGTTATCATAGAGTTGGTGGCTGAGGGATTCAGAGGAGGGGTGATGTTTTATCATAGAGTTGGAGGCTGGGAGGATTCAGAGGAGGGGTGATGTGTTATCATATAGTTGGTGGCTGGGAGATTCAGAGGAGGGTTGATGTGTTATCATAGAGTTGGTGGCTGGGGGATTCAGAGGAGGGGTGATGTGTTATCATTGAGTTGGTGGCTGGGGGATTCAGATGAGGGGTGATGTGTTACCATAGCGTTGGTGGCTGGGGGATTCAGAGGAGAGAGATGTGTTATCATAGAGTTGGTGACTGGGGGATTCAGAGGAGAGAGATGTGTTATCATAGAGTTGGTGGCTGGGGGATTCAGAGGAGGGGTGATGTGTTATCATAGAGTTGTTGGCTGGGGGATTCAGAGGAGGGGTGATGTGTTATCATAGAGTTGGTGGCTGGGGGATTCAGAGGAGGGGTGATGTGTTATCATAGAGTTGGTGGCTGGGGGATTCAGAGGATGGGTGATGTGTTATCATGGAGTTGGTGGCTGGGGATTCAGAGGAGGGGTGATGTGTTATCATCGAGTTGGTGGCTGGGGGATTCAGAGGAGGGTTGATGTGTTATCATAAAGTTGGTGGCTGGGGAATTCAGAGGAGAGAGATGTGTTATCATAGAGTTGGTGCCTGGGGGGACTCAGAGGAGGGGTGATGTGTTATCATAGAGTTGGTGACGGGGGGATTCAGAGGAGAGAGATGTGTTATCATAGAGTTGGTGGCTGGGGGACTCAGAGGAGGGGTGATGTGTTATCATATAGTTGGTGCCTGTGAGATTCAGAGGAGAGAGATTTGTTATCATAGAGTTGGTGGCTGGGGGATTCAGAGGAGGGGTTATGTGCTATCATAGAGTTGGTGGCTGGGGGATTCAGAGGAGGGGCGATGTGTTAACATAGAGTTGTTGGCTGTTGGATTCAGAGGAGGGGTGATGTGTTATCATAGAGTTGGTGGCTGGGGAATTCAGAGGAGGGGTGATGTTTTATCATAGAGTTGGAGGCTGGGAGGATTCAGAGGAGGGGTGATGTGTTATCATAGAGTTGGTGGCTGGGAGATTCAGAGGAGGGGTGATGTGTTATCATAGAGTTGGTGGCTGAGGGATTCAGAGGAGGGGTGATGTTTTATCATAGAGTTGGAGGCTGGGAGGATTCAGAGGAGGGGTGATGTGTTATCATATAGTTGGTGGCTGGGAGATTCAGAGGAGGGTTGATGTGTTATCATAGAGTTGGTGGCTGGGGGATTCAGAGGAGGGGTGATGTGTTATCATAGAGTTGGTGGCTGGGGGATTCAGAGGAGGGGTGATGTGTTATCATAGAGTTGGTGGCTGGGGATTCAGAGGAAGGGTGATGTGTTATCATAGAGTTGGTGGCTGGGAGATTCAGAGGAGGGGCGATGTGTTAACATAGAGTTGTTGGCTGGGGGATTCAGAGGAGGGGTAATGTGTTATCATAGAGTTGGTGGCTGGGGGATTCAGAGGAGGGGAGTTTTAACAGGCTCTTGGATTTAACACTGGGTTGACACAGTGATGATAAATAAAGCATAAAGCTTACTGTACAAATGAATTTAAAAATAGTATATTAACTGTTTAATGGTGGATTAGGACTAGCTATCTTTTTTGTCTCCGGTTAAGCTGTGATTGTATGAAGGAAGACGTGGTGATGGATCTTTGATTGCTGAGATATGTTACGCTTTTGTTGCCATGTGTAGTCTTTGTGTTAGCTGGGAAGCTGTGAAGCAGAGATGGAATTGTGGGGTTGTGTGTGTGTGTGTGTGCACCTCTAGAGAGTGTGAACTCTGTGGGTACACGACCCGGACAAGGGTCAGCAGTTTCTGAGTGACGGCAGGAAGGTAGCCAGGGCTGCATTAGGCTGCTACAGAAGCCTTTCCCACTCGAACTGTGTGTATGTGTATGTGTGTGTGTGTGTGTGTGTGTGTGTGTGTGTGTGTGTGTGTGTGTGTGTGTGTGTGTGTGTGTGTGTGTGTGTGTGTGTGTGTGTGTGTGTGTGTGTGTGTGTGTGTGTGTGTGTGTGTGTGTGGCGGTCAGGGGTGGTTGGTGTGGTGTTCCTTTACTTGAAAAGTCACACTCTTAACCAATATTCCATGGATGAAAGCACTGATAAAAACATTAGGATACACTTCTACATGCGTAGTTGAATTATATTGTGACAGTTGTGAGGAACTATAAGTTGTTAGTTGCAAGCAGTCTATTTTTTGAACAGAAAGCGGTTGAATGTGAGCTCCTAAACCTGTGCTGTCAATTGTGAGCTAAATACATTGTCATCGCAGCACTGCACTGCAGACAGGCCTTGTTTAAGAGGCATAGATGGGCTGTGTAAAGAGGGATATTTATGTCAGCTAGATGTCATCAGGTTCTTATTCTGTCCCAGTCCACATAGAGACAGACTCCCTATACTGCTCCTGTCTGCTGTCTGCTGCGGGGCCATTTCTCCCCCACCTGGATGGGACTATGGCATGATGGATTCTACAGATGATTGGGAACACCCCCCACCACACACATGCGCGTACGTACACAAGCATGCACACATATATGCAAGGCACAAACACATACACACGTGCAAGTGTACATACATACACACACACACACCTAAACACACAGTCAAACCCCTACCCTGCCGCTCACCACCCCTGACCCCCTGTAATGAAATCAAGATGTTCAGTTCTCCCAGGATCCAGGAGTACAGCAGCAGTGCAGCTCGAGTTAGCGTACCCCCTCCTTCCCCCCTCCCTCTCTTCCTCACCCCTCCTCACCACTACAACTGCTCTATAAATACTCTTACGACTTTCTTAAATATGTGACACAAATGCATAAAAGGAGGTTTATGGGCACACTTTTGGCAGCTGGAAATAAATGTACTTGTGTAAGGTTGTACTTCCACCTGTGGGGAAGAGGAGGGAGAGAGGCAGGGTAGGGGAGCGCCTAGGGATTCTAATGGTGGGGGACGTGTCATGTATCGGTGTGGTATTGGGGTAAACTGGGGGGGGGGGGGATATGTGTGTGCATGCATTTGTGGGTGAGTGTGTGGAGGGGGGGTTTGCTCCCGGGCCCTGCACCTGATCTTCATTTTTCAATTTGTAACCAATCTTCTCACAATTGTGCACCAAATGAAAGCGTAAACATGGCAGATATTCATCTTGTTTGCATCAAAGCCCCAGAGCCTTGCAACCATACCCCCCTCCCAGCACAGTTCCACCCAGGCATGGCTCTGGCCTACTCTAGCTGTCAGTGGTGCTTTCCTACCATACATTAGTCCTAATCAGGGTCCATTCCCCTTTCTTGACGCTTTGTTTGGAGCCAGCTATCTGCTCGCTGGCTGAGTGGGCTGAGAGAGAGGCGTGTGTGATGAGGATTTATGGATCCTGCTGACTCTGTCACGTTCAGGTCCATGCTCTGAGTACTGGGGCCTGTGGTTGGCTTCCAAATATCAGGCAGTTTCCAGGGAGGAAGATTCTGTGTCTTAGGGACAGGTTAAACAGTTCACTGTATGTCAGCCTACATATTACAGTTTTTCTCTTTCACTCCCCCCTTGCTGCTGTCCTCATCTCTTCCTCTGTCTAATTTCACTCACTCACACACACTCAAACTAAAACACTTTTCTATGACCTTCTATTTGTTTCTTTTTATTTTCAGCATCATCCCACTTTGCTGCTTTGAGTCTCCAACATGCAGAATACATCACTCTGTTTATAGAGAGAAACTACCAGAAATGATATTGCAATGTGTAAGCATTAAATTCCCTCCGAAACCCGGGTCTCACTTCATATGCTCTCCAACTTGTGTTTCAGGTTTCACGGGAATGGTCATTTCAGTGACTATTGGTCAGTGTAGCCCGTTTTTAGAGAAGAAAGTGAAATGATATAAAAATTGTTCTGTACATCGCTGCTCCTGTACAGCAAAGAAATACATTTCCCACATTCCAATGATTTTGTAAGTTATTGTAATAAAGGTAATCCTAAACACTGTGTGTATATTCCATTCCAGTTAAAGGATATTTCTCTGATCCAGGACCACTATAGAGCTGTGTGAGAACAGGCTGTGCCTCGCAGAGGAAACTTGTGTTAGGAATTAAAGCACAACGCCCTGTCTGGCAGATGCTGTATGTGTACCACTAAAACCCGATCCCCTAGCTTGTGTGCGTGCATGCGTGCGTGTGTGTGAACATACAATGTGCACATGTAATACATTTTTTTGTATGACTGTAAATGCTTATTTGAGCAATAAAATAATTCTAAAATGTAATATTTATGAAGATATTTTCATGTAAAATAGGCTTTGTGTCTTTGCTGGAGAGAAAGCGTCAATGTTTGATTGCGTCACCGGCACACATTTTCAATATGAAGGTTTTATTGGGTAAAGGACAGGAAGTGATAGATGCCAGACAACTAACCTCTGACCAATCAGAGAACGGAAAGGAAAATAAACTCATCAAAGTTAAATCAGAATGACATAAACATACAGTATCTTCAAAACACTATAGGGAATAACAGTATAGTATCTGTAGGGACATGTGGCTCAGTTAGAGTTGGAGCTAGAACTGCCAGGGTTATGGGGTCGATTCCCATGGGGGACCAGTACAGTGAAAATGTATGCATTCACTACTGTAAGTCCCTCTGAATAAGAGTGTCTGCTATATGACTAAAATGTGTCTGACCAATATACTCTTTGGGAATATATTTTATAGCGCAAAATAATTCATTATTCCAATACTATGAGCATTGAAGAGTTTTGTTTTCACCATGTTTGTGTTTGTGTTTGTTGATTTGTTTTCAGACATATGCAGAAGGACACTGATTTTATAGTCTCTCTCACAAGGAACCTCCTCTGTTGCACCCACTCACTCAGTCATGTTCCATTTGACTGAACTTTACATAACTATTGCTATTCTGATGTCTCACTCAGAGGCAGTTTTATAAGCTAAACTGTTTATATCAGTCCCACACTCCTGCCTGCCTGTGTGTGTGTTTGCGTGTGTTGCCTCCATTCCTGCTTGCGTGTGTGTCTGAGTGAGTGCAAGTTTTATGTGAGTGTGTGTGCGCATCCACGCATGTATGTGTGTTGGGATTGACACTTGTGTTTTGAAACCCTTCTATCAACACATTTCGTGTTAACTGAGCGTCTCCATTACTCCCAGCTTTCTCATTGTTCCACTGCTTCCAGACGTTTTAGTCCTGAGTTCATTCAACGTTTTTCACCCCCTTCCCTGCTCTGTCTTTGAGAAAGTAATTGATCTCAATCAGCAGTCCATTATCTTTTGCAGGCAATTATCCACATTGTCACTTTTGCGTTTGGCCCTGTGACCCCTAAGGTCGCTGGGTCCCGGTGTAACCCTAGCCGCATGGACGGCTCCCTCGACCCTCGTATAAAGAGTCTTCCAGGGTAAAGGACCCCCAAGGGGCCATTCTGCACAAGCAGTACAGGACAGCCAGTTTAACGCCATCCTTTATTGAACTTCCACAGGAATGCAGGCCAGGGCAGCACCGTTCAGTCGGTTCTCCCAAGAAACATACACTCTTAGAAATGAAGGTGCTATGTAGAACCTAGACGTGTTCTTTGGCTGTCCCCATAGGATAACCTTTTGAAGAACCCCTTTTGGTTCTACCTTTTGGTTTCAGGTAGAACCCTTTACAAAGAGGGTTCTACATGGAACACAAGAGTTCTACCTGGAACCAAAAAGGGTTCTCATATGGGGACAGCCAAATAACCTTTTTAGAACCCTTTTTTCTAAGAGTGTACATCCCAGTTCTTATCGAGGTTTTCATATATACCATGGTCCCAAAATCCCCATTCTAGACAGAATCTCAGACCCCTTAGTTATATTGGTAGAGGGTGAGCTCGTGAAGGACTGCTGCTGGAACAGAACAGGGTTAGATATTATGGAATGAGATTAATGGTGTAAGACAGGGTTAAAATTAGGCTTGGGGGAACAGCCTACATAGGAGGCAGCATACATTGTGAATCACACAGAGGCCACCAGTTTTGGGGACAATTCCAAAAACTCCCACATGAACCCTGAGGTATAACCAGTGAATTTAACATAGGTGTTGAATGATACCCGACGATACTAGATGGTATAGCACCACGCAGAAAATGACCGTGGCTATAGGTTTATATGAAAATGTTTCTAGGGAATATTTAAACTAGTGCAAGGCGATCCAGCACAAATATGAATGGCTGTCTTTAAAACACCTTAATGGCCCTCAGAGCAGGACTTGGCAGCGGTCGAGTCATGAGTAATATCCGTCCGTAAGCAGCTATTTCATTTAGGAGGCGGGCAATAAATGGCCTTAGTGGGGGGGGGGGGGAATGGAAGTTGCACGGTTTCATTTTTAGCCAAGGAACAGGGCCAGACCATTGCAGCCCAGAGAACGGAAATAGCAAATAACTAATAATGGCCAGTCTTTTGGGTTTTGTTATTAATGTGGCAAAACATAGAAGTTCTCAGAAATGTTACTGCTGCTATTTCAAATGAGTAATTTGTAGTGAAGTAGTGGGCACTGATGAAATTAACTAGGCAAAGGAAATACTCAAGCCAGGTCGTGTTCTGGTTTTGAAGTCCCCTATCTAACCTTTGACCTCAAAATGAAAGTCCTCTGCTATAGCCTCAAGCCATTTAAAGTCACCATTGAAAACATGCCACTGAAACATTCCCTTATTACTTTTTTTATTTTATTATATAGGTAACAAAATGTTTAAAAAAATAATCATTATTGATTGAGACTAAAATACATTAATTCAGGTTTCAACTTATCTCTTTTACTCGTCTCTCAGTATTACATGTGACGTGAAAGGATGTTTCACTCTGATCGGGGAGAGTACCAGTAATCCCCATGTTTCCTCTCTAAGCCAACCCTCATGTTGTATCCATCCCTGCCTATCCTGTCCCATCCTTGGGAAAATGCCCCATTTCCTCCCTGTTCTCAGTTCTCCCACTGAGGGACAAAGGGGTTCCTAAGTTCAGCCACCACTCCAGGCTAATCAAGGGGATAAAAAGGGGCGGAAGGAGTCCAGAGGTGGACCATGCAGTGACAGAGAGAGGAGGGGAGATGCTAACCACTAACCACTGTGTGGGAGAAACTCCAAAGGTCACTGACCTCATAGAGCAACAAGTATGACAAAGCCAACACACAACAAACAGCAAACAGAACCAGCCGTGGCGTGGTGTAGCCCCCATTACGATGGGTCCCTACATCAATAGATTTGGGGTCATAGGCGTGGAGAGGGAGGGACCCTGGGTAGATTCTTTACCCTGGGTCAGGAAGACAGCTATGGGTAGCCTCAGGGTGTTGGCTGCCTCGCTGTTTCCTATTCTGGATGCCCCAATGCAGGACATATACCCAGGGCAGATTCTAATGAAATACAGGTGACAAAGGCATAATTGTCATCAAAATCATCATCATCAAATCAAATCAAATCAAATGTTATTTGTCACATACACATACACATGGTTAGCAGATGTTAATGCGAGTGTAGCGAAATGCTTGTGCTTCTAGTTCCGACTAGAATCATCATCATCATCATCATCATCATCATCATCAAAATCATCCTCATCATCATCATCATCATCGATCAATAACATAATCAATAACTACTGTAATATTTCATAATCCTCAACATCATCATGATTGACAAAAACTACTAAAAATTTTCCATCCTCATAATCAGTTCTGCTTTTCTAATGGCTTTTCTCCTAATGGCTACATGTTGTGATCCTTCTGGGAGTTAAATGCTATAAGTTCCAGAGCGCTCTGCAGTTTGAATGAAATACAGCATGATATGACATTTGTAATTTCCACTCTGCTGAAACCCAGCCATCCATGACGCACAGCCTTAACCCTTGCACCTAAAGGGGATGGGGGGAGAGGGGACTCCAAAACCTGGCTCCAGTCCCAGCTCTCACTGGATCCTGTCTGCAATGCCAATAAAGTGGATTTGTCGCAGGGGTAGAATGCTTTAACTTGGACTACTCTCTGAGACCCTGACACTCTGTGGTTGATAGATGGCCTTTCTTTTTAAACTTTTTTTTACAGAGAACCACATTACCTCTGCAGTAAATCTGCCCTTCGATGGCAGGGACAGAGAAGGGAGGATGAAGCGAGAAAGAGATTATATTGCCATGAAATGCAAAAGAGCTTTTAAGTACAAATCCATCCTCAGTTGTAGATAATATTCTCTTGATAAGCTGGCCTCTTCTTCAGTTGGAGGTGGTATTGTAAGGGGGCAGTACTTTATCATGGGGTGAAGTTGGTCAGGGTGACCCCTGTGGTGCATGCTTCGCTGCATGTTGGCATTAAGTAACTGAACACCTCCTGAAAGGCCAGGAGGTTTCAGCATATTGTGTTACTGATTCCTGCACTAACTCTGCAGACACACACGCATACACACACACACACACACACTTCGCATTGAATTGAATGTGGTCTCTAAGACGGTGGTGACATATAAAATGTTCCCAGAGGCACCTGTTTTCACTGGACCCAGCCAGGGATTAGAAGGGGGACTGTGTGTGTGTGTGTGTGTGTGTGTGTGTGTGTGTGTGTGTGTGTGTGTGTGTGTGTGTGTGTGTGTGTGTGTGTGTGTGTGTGTGTGTGTGTGTGTGTGTATGAGTGTGTATGAGTGTGTATGAGTGTGTATGAGTGTGTATGAGTGTGCGGGCGGGCGTGCGAGGAGGGCAAATTGAAAGCAAGCATTCTGCCGAGATTAACCAGTAAAATGAGGGTCCTCTGCTTTTAATACCCCCCCCCCCCCCCCACCTCTCTCTCTCTCTCACACACACACACATTAACCCAGGGGGAGGAAGAGAGGGAGGAACGTAAGAGAGGGAGGACTGGGACACAGATATCTCATGCTAACTTAGTTAGCTGATAGCCTCCAGGGATGGAGAGGGAGGATGGTAACCTCTACCTGTGTTCCCCTGGCGACCCAGGCAACCAGAGGAAAACATTCCTGAGAAACTCTGAGACCTGCCTCACTAGAGAGATGGATAGAGAGAGAGAGAGAGAGAGAGAGAGAGAGAGAGAGAGAGGAGAGAGGGAAACAGAGCGATGGAGAGACAGAGACCCAGCATGCCCCCCTTCCTTATACATCCCACTCATACGAAAGCACATACATTCTCTCTCACACACACACACAAACACACCTACACGCAAGCAAACATGCGCACTTAATGTACATACTACAGGGAGGCTCATAAATACATTAGGGTAATGAATATACAGCACGCAACTCTAATGCACTTCCAGTATCCAGTCCTAAACTCTCACTGAGTATACACACATTCCAGTAATTTCCGACAGCTCCTAAAATAGACAATCCGTCTCCTCTCTCCTGGCTGACCCACCAGCGTTGTCACGGTGGTGGGCCCATGTGGTGGTCTGAAGACCTGGAAGACTTATAACTACATGCTTGGTGCAGTAAGACATCTTTCTGGGTCCTCCCGTGAAGCCAAAGTTTTCCATCATGAGTGATCCCACGACAACAGGCAAACAATATGTACAATATCTTTACATGGGCATGCTAAACACCTACATGCCCATTATTCCTTATATGTTTATGTAGAATATAATCTCTTAAGAACATTTAAGTGAGTGTGCAGCAAATCCAAACAAACTCTTTACATTTCAGCTGCGGTCTGCGAAGGAGATTATTATTTATTTTAATGCAGCAAGCTCTTGACCTTGGTGCTCACAAACTCATTATCCATCACACCCGTCTCAGGATCTCCTCCTGCCTTGCATGTGTGTGTGTGTGTGTGCGTGGGTGTCCAGTTTGTGTTGGTGTCTGGGACCTCCAGCCCATCTTGCACCTCCCTCCCAGAGTCCTACTGGGATTGGCTGAATTCCTGAGTGGGTTCCTCTTGAGAGGAAGTGATGGGAAGCAAGGGGGCCATGTTCTCCTGTGCTCCACGTGGAGAGGGAGAAGGAACAAGAAGGGTTAGCTCACCTGGTACAGGACTGATTGACGGACACATTCTGACAGAGAAACAAGACTTCAAAATATATACAGTTGAAGTCAGAAGTTTACATACACTTAGGTTGGAGTCATTAAAACTAATTTTTCAACCACTCCACAAATTTCTTGTTAACAAACTATAGTTTTGGCAAGTCGGTTAGGACATCTACGTTGTGCATGACACAAGTAAAAATTCCCTGTCTTAGGTCAGTTAGAATCACCACTTAATTTTAAGAATGTGAAATGTCAGAATAATAGTAGAGAGAATGATTTATTTCAGCTTTTATTTCTTTCATCACATTCCCAGTGGGTTAGAAGTTTACATACACACAATTAGTAATTGGTAGCATTGCCTTTAAATGGTTTAACTTGGGTCAAACATTTTGGGTAGCCTTCCACAAGCTTCCCACAATAACTTGGGTGATTTTTGGCCCATTCCTCCTGACAGAGCTGGTGTAACTGAGTCAGGTTTGTAGGCCTCCTTGCTCGCACACACTTTTTCAGTTTCTATGGGATTGAGGTCAGGGCTTTGTGACTGTCACTCCAATACCTTGACTTTGTTGTCCTTATTAAGCCATTTTGCCACAACTTTGAAAGTAGGCTTGGGGTCATTGTCCATTTGGAAGACCCATTTGCAACCATGCTTTAACTTCCTGAAAGATTTCTTGAGATGTTGCTTCAATATATCCACATAATTTCCCTCCTCATAATGCCTATCTATTTTGTGAATTGCACCAGTCCCTCCTGCAAACCGTAGTCTTGTTTTTTTATGGCGGTTTTGGAGAAGAGTCTTTTTTCTTGCTGAGTGGCCTTTCATGGTTATGTCGATATAGGAGTCAGTTTACTGTGGATATAGATACTTTTGTACCTGTTTCCTCCAGCATCTTCACAAGGTCCTTTGCTGTTGTTCTGGGACTTATTTGCACTTTTCGCACCAAAGTACATTCATCTCTAGGAGACAGAACGTGTCTCCTTCCTGAGCGGTATACGGCTGAGTGGTCCCATGGTGTTTACATTTGCTTAATATTGTTTGTACAGATGAACAACAATTTCATATTCAAACATTTAAATTGAACAACAATTCCACAATGTTTCTGATTGTCTCATCTTTTTAAGTGGGAGAACTTGCACAATTGGTGTCTGACTAAATACTTTTTTTGCCCCACTGTATCTGATTCTGTCTGGCCAAAAATAGTATGACTAGTCATACCCTTTTTGGCAAGACAGTTAGATACTTCACTCTGATGCTTTCTCCAGTGATATTAATGAATCCTGTGTCACTGAGTGTCTTGGTAAAAATGATCAATATATTCAGAGACAACCTATCAGATTTAAGCATTTCTGGGGGGGGAACACCAGGTTGGCCAATCAGATGTGTACTGTATGTACTGTAGGTGCAATGCATAACTTCTATGTCAGATGAAAAGTTATTTGTATCGTTGTCACAGCTAGGGGACAGAGAACTTAAAATATTGTGGCTTTGAGACTATTTTAGTTATCAAGACAATCCAGCCCAAGTACAGCCTCAACACATTCAGCATCACAAACACAACAGCAAACCTCCACAGACATGTAGATTCATCTGTCTGGCATCATTTGTTTGAAGAATCACCCTCACTCAACTGAAAGGAGAGAAGCAGATTTTGAAAAGTAAATCCCTGTTGACCTCATCATTCAAAATGAGTGCAAACACAAAAAAAGAGTGATTCCTGTCTGTCTGTTGCAACAAAGACATATTTCTGTATCTCAACTACTAAAGCTCCCTCTCTGCTTTCAGATGTCCTATACAGTCTAGCTTTGACAGCCCTTATTCTGCTCTCAATCCCAGCGTGTCATCCACGTCTCACTCCTGACAACCCATAGTGCAACACAGTTCCCCTACATCAAGGAATGTATGGGAAATATAGCTTCATGGAATGTGAGTTGCACTCACTGCCAACCAACACAGAGACAGGGAGAGAAAGTTACATGTCCTCACAAAGCCCCCAAAATGCAGTCATTGTTAGAGAGAAGCGCTCAATCACTTGTCGATCGCTTTGTTAATGTCTTGCGTCGGTCGCACTAACTGCCGGCGGGGGTCATGTGTAGTGAGAGAATGTAAGTGTAGCATTGCCAGGAACGCCACGGCTGCTGCTGTGCTGTCTCACTGGCTCAGTCTGAAACTCAGCCATGCCCTCCAGACTCGCCCAGACTACAGTAGCTCTAAAACACTGCAGAATCTGGGCTTTTTGTGACTAGTGTGTTTAAGGGGTGGAAGGGCATTCAAACTTTCAGCACTGGTTAAAAATAGACCCGGACGGCCCCCACTACCCAGACAGAAAAAGTCAGCCCTGCTAATAATCACAGCTTTGCACCACGAGCTGTCTGAAGCATCAGGCCTGAAAATATGTAAATCTTTAGGAGGGGCCTGGGAAACTGTAGACACTGGAGCTCTGCTGGCTGCCGAGAATGAAAGCCATGGGATTGATTGAAGAGGGTTTGTTTTTATACAGATTTTTTTTAACCTTTATTTATCTAGGCAAGTCAGTTTAAGAACAAACTCTTATTTTCAATGATGGCCTAGCAACCTTGTTCAGAGTCAGAACAACATATTTTTTACCTTGTCAGCTCAGGGATTCAATCTTGCAACCTTTCAGTTACTAGTACAATGCTCTAACCACTAGGCTACCTGCCAACCCATGATGTGGGGCCATTGATCTAGACCTGTATTCCTAAAGTGTCTCAGAGTAGGAGTGCTGTTCTAGGATCTGGTCCCCCTTGTCCATGTAATCTTAATCATTATGATCTAAAAGGCTAAACTGATCCTAGATCATTACTCCTACTCTAATTTGCTTTATGAGTACTGGCCCAGATCTCGGCTCCCTGATTCTTTCTCCGTCCGTCTTCTCGCCTCGCTGGCTGTCTGGCCAGGCGTAAGTCACTCATTGGGTCTGTCTCGGCGGAGTGAGTGGTGGTGGGTCTGTCTGGAGTTGATGACACACTAATAGCAGGGGAATAAGGGGGCGTCAGCTCTCTGAGGTCAGATCAGACAGACATCAGATGTCACCAAGACACACACAAAGAGAGGGTCACAAGTGTATGCTGTCTTCTTGGCTGAAGTATGCTCAACAACCACTGTCTTGTCTATCCATCCACTCCTTTTGTCATTCACTCATTTTTCTCGCTGATGTACACACTCACCCTTTCTCTTTGACGTAGTTCCTTTACGTCATCCAGAGTTAACCACATGTTCCCTAGTCTTAAGGTCTGCATGAACCACAATCCAGGATTGATCATTCATCAACAATATGATGCACTAGCTATGGGACTGCTATCAGTAGCGTTTGCTGTTCCATCATTAGCATATTGATGTCTATATAAGGTCTATAAGAAACGGATGAGAGATGACTACATATTCCCTTGAACATGGCCTCATAATCAACATTGAGCTTGATCCGGTTACCTGTATCTCCTGTGTTCTTTTGCAGCTATGCTCCAAAATGTACCTTTGTGCTTCACTATGTGGTCAGTAGACAGAACAAGTAGAGGTAATGACTTGATAGGATGACTTGTCTATCCAACGCATGAAATCTTGTCATGCAAAGCCAATGACGATAACGACGACACTGTCAATCATTCTGGGTGTGTGAACAGTCACAATCTGAAAATAAATGTCGGGGGGGGGGACTTTTTTCGAATCTGACGTCATACCATTGCCACACAGGATTTGTATAATCGCTGTGTGATTTGCATACAGGAGGGTACTAACTAACGTAATACTCTCAGGGACATTGTTTCAGAGGTTGTGAGCACAAGAAAGCACAATGAACAAAAGGGTCCCTCTCAGGAAGACGGTTAGCCACTTAGCCTATCACTCCATCAGTGTTATCACAGGTTTAGAATCCCCTATGACTGCATAGTACATTGGCCAATGCGTCACCGTTTGTTGTACCAAAGGATTTCTTCCTCTAACATTTTCCTCAACTGTCAGATGTCAATTTGATTTGATGAATGTGTTTCTTAAACAAATGTCATGCTGATGAACATGAGGCAATACCATTATAGAGCAAGGGTTTTCTGGCCTGTATCTAGGGCAAAGGTTTCAGGCCTGTATCTACAGTAGGCAACATGTTAGTGTAAGAATAATGTGTCTGAGTGGCATTAAACGTGAAGATAAGGTACCCATAAAGCAATGCCATCATTTTCTGTGGCATGTGGAATACAACAAGTGTACCTACGGGTGTGTAACGTCACGGGCGAGAAACTATACATCTCCTGGCTGAGGAAGAGAAGTTCTCGCTAGTGCCGTTAACTTGGCTAACAATTAGCCTTTATAACAGACAGAGATGTTCATGGGAAATGTAGGCTGGTTAATGAGTGTTTTCAGGTGATGACTCCTTGTTGTGGGAAGGCATGACTGTGGAATTTAACCCGCTCAAAAGGTAGAATGACACAGTCCCTGTATAAAGCCATCCATGACATATTTATAGACATAATTATATAATTATGATTTAGTAGTGTGGGCTTCTTTTTGAGGGGGAAGTTTGTAATTCAGTTGAATTGGGAGCTAGAGGGCAAATTACCTCCTTCCCTCCAGCACCTAATTCAAATGAATACAAATCTGACCTTTATAGCATTCGAAATAACGTACATATGAAGTTTGAAGGTGTCACTCTAGAGTTAGTGAATAACCTAGGAGAAATGTGTGTGAATGATTGCAACAGGGTGATGCAGGGGGCGGGTGTGTATGTCAGGGAGGCAAGTAGCCAAAATCTGGATCAGCTACTAATTGGTCATGAAGTGTAACATTTCTGATCTCAGGAGTTTGAAAATAAATATATTGAATATTAAACAATTATTTGCATGTTTTTGATTCTCTACCGTAGTTAATTTATTCCACTGCAGGTCAGAACAGCACATTAAAGTGAATGGGTCTCTGTGTGCAATCATGTATCCACTTACTACCAATCAAAGCTCCATTACCAGTGAGTTTTAAGGCATTAGAGATGTCAACATTGTTAAGGCATGTGTATTGTTTTCTCAGTCAAGGAAAATTAGAAAATGAATTCCTTTGGGCAGAGGAGGAGTGTATGTGTGCGTGTATGGGTGTTTGTGAAGGGGTAAGTGAGGGTCGATTGAGAGATAGGGAGGAACTGGGGGACTGGTTGGGCGGAGGGAAACCATTTGGGCACAGTCATTCAGAGGGAGGCAGATCCTTTTTTCTGAGACAGCTGAATTGTGAGAAAAGAGCAATCTTTGCGGCGCTGCCATTTGTTTTGCTTCGAGAGAGCAGCCTCCCACCCTGAAACACTAAGAGCAGCCTCCCGCCCTGAAACACTGAGAGCAGCCTCCCACCCTAAAACACTGAGAGCAGCCTCCCACCATGAAACACTGAGAGCGGCCTCCCACCCTGAAACACTGAGAGCAGCCTCCCACCCTGAAACACTGAGAGCGGCCTCCCACCCTGAAACACTGAGAGCAGCCTCCCACCATGAAACACTGAGAGCAGCCTCCCACCCTGAAACACTGAGAGCAACCTCCCACCCTGAAACACTGAGAGCAGCCTCCCACCCTGAAACACTGAGAGCAGCCTCCCACCCTGAAACACTGAGAGCAGCCTCCCACCCTGAAACACTGAGAGCAGCCTACCACCATGAAACACTGAGAGCGGCCTCCCACCCTGAAACACTGAGAGCAGCCTCCCACCCTGAAACACTGAGAGCAGCCTCCCACCATGAAACACTGAGAGCGGCCTCCCACCCTGAAACACTAAGAGCAGCCTCCCACCCTGAAACACTGAGAGCAGCCTCCCACCCTGAAACACTGAGAGCAGCCTCCCACCCTGAAACACTGAGAGCAGCCTCCCACCCTGAAACACTGAGAGCAGCCTACCACCATGAAACACTGAGAGCGGCCTCCCACCCTGAAACACTGAGAGCAGCCTCCCACCCTGAAACACTGAGAGCAGCCTCCCACCATGAAACACTGAGAGCGGCCTCCCACCCTGAAACACTGAGAGCAGCCTCCCACCCTGAAACACTGAGAGCAGCCTCCCACCCTGAAACACTGAGAGCAGCCTCCCACCCTGAAACACTGAGAGCAGCCTCCCACCCTGAAACACTGAGAACAGCTGCCCACCCTGAAACACTGAGTCCATACTGATTAAATAAAATGACAGTCAATCAGTACTTTCTAGCAGATGGTACTTCTGCGATTCGATAATGCACAATTTGAGATTGCTTGATATGAATTCTTTCATATCAAATATGAAATCTCTTTTGACTGTGGATTCTGGAGTATACTGTAGGTTTGAAAGAAAAATAAGAAAACACATATACTGTAATATACAGTGGGGAGAGCAAGTATTTGATACACTGCTGATTTTGCAGGTTTTCCTACTTACAAAGCATGTAGAGGTCTGTCATTTTTTTTTTGCATAGGTACACTTCAACTGTGAGAGACGGAATCTAAAACAAAAAATCCAGAAAATCACATTGTATGATTTTTAAGTAAATAATTTGCATTTTATTGCATGACTTGAGTATTTGATACATCAGAAAAGCAGAACTTAATATTTGGTACAGAAATCTTTGTTTGCAATTACAGAGATCATACGTTTCCTGTAGTTCTTGACCAGGTTTGCACACACTGCAGCAGGAATTTTGGCCCACTCCTCCATACAGACCTTCTCCAGATCCTTCAGGTTTCGGGGCTGTCGCTGGGCAATACGGACTTTCAGCTCCCTCCAAAGATTTTCTATTGGGTTCGGTTCTGAAGACTGGCTAGTCCACTCCAGGACCTTGAAATGCTTCTTACGGAGCTACTCCTTAGTTGCCCTGGCTGTGTGTTTCGAGTCGTTGTCATGCTGGAAGACCCAGCCACGACCCATCTTCAATGCTCTTACTGAGGGAAGGAGGTTGTTGGCCAAGATCTCGCAATACATGGCCCCATCCATCCTCCCCTCAATACGGTGTAGTCGTCCTGTCCCCTTTGCAGAGAAGCATCCCCAAAGAATGATGTTTCCACCTCCATGCTTCACGGTTGGGATGGTGTTCTTGGGGTTGTACTCATCCTTCTTCTTCCTCCAAACACGGCAAGTGTAGTTTAGACCAAAAAGCTCTATTTTTGTCTCATCAGACCACATGACCTTCTCCCATTCCTCCTCTGGATCATCCAGATGGTCATTGGCAAACTTCAGACGGGCCTGGACATGCGCTGGCTTGAGCAGGGGGACCTTGCATGCGCTGCAGGATTTTAATCCATGACGGCGTGGTGTGTTACATAATGGTTTTCTTTGAGACTGTGGTCCCAGCTCTCTTCAGGTCATTGACCAGGTCCTGCTCTGTAGTTCTGGGCTGATCCCTCACCTTCCTCATGATCATTGATGCCCCACGAGGTGAGATCTTGCATGGAGCCCCAGGCTGAGGGTGATTGACCGTCATCTTGAACTTCTTCCATTTTCTAATAATTGCGCCAACAGTTGTTGCCTTCTCACCAAGCTGCTTGCCTATTGCCCTGTAGCCCATCCCAGCCTTGTGCAGGTCTACAATTTTATCCCTGATGTCCTTACACAGCCCTCTGGTCTTGGCCATTGTGGAGAGGTTGGAGTCTGTTTGACTGAGTGTGTGGACAGCTGTCTTTTATACAGGTAACGAGTTCAAACAGGTGCAGTTCATACAGGTAATGAGTGGAGAACAGGACGGCTCCTTAAAGAAAAACGAACAGGTCTGTGAGAGCCGGAATTCTTACTGGTTGGTAGGTGATCAAATACTTATGTCATGCAATAAAATGCAAATTAATTACTTAAAAATTATACAATGTGATTTTCTGGATTTTTGTTTTAGATTCCGTCTCTTACAGCTGAAGTGTACCTATGATAAAAAGTTACAGACCTCTCCATGCTTTGTAAGTAGGAAAACCTGCGAAATCAGCAGTGTATCAAATACTTGTTCTCCCCACTGTCATATTAAAGTTTGATATTTTCTCAGATGATAATGCACATACAGATCAGGGTATGCATACAGTATGTGCTCACATGCTGTCTGCTACTGACCTTGTACAAAGCTCTCTCTTTCTTTACACTCTCTCCTTCCCCATTGCAAGGAAACAGCATCTTGAGTACAGCACAGAGGACTTAAACTTACAGCATTAGGACAACAGAGGCGTGGCTGGCCCTAAATGAGGGGACAAATTGCGGAGCAAGGAGGAGGGGAAGAGGGGGGGGGGGGCGGTGGCAGTTCAGTGGCGGAAGCGAAGGAGGTGTCCCCCGAATGGGTCACTGGGGTCAAGCTGGCCCCTGTCGGTCTCCACTGCCATGTGAACAGGAAAGGTGTGCGCGTGTGAACTTTTGCCTTGTCCCGCTCAGTCCATCAGCCAGCAAATGGAGCACATCAGCCACACAGCTGGGGGAGAAGAGGTTAGGGGCTTGGGTAGGAGAGAGGGAGTGATGGCAGGCCTGAACAACTCACACACAGGCCCCCTTTGTGCTCGGGGCAAGGGCTAGCGTTACCCCACAGGGGGGTAGACAGGGAGCGAACTGAAGTGAGCAATCCGTATGTCTTGGAGCAATTACCACTGAGTCATTATCACGCCATAACAGAGCATCATCTATCTTCTCATTCAAGGTGTCACCTGGTCTTCATTTACCAGTCAATATCCACCCATTATACTGGGATGAAGCCCAAACTGAAAACTAGTAAGGCCTCCAGGTCCCTGACAAACACAGACATTGAGTTAGCATTAATATGCTATCTTCTTTTCTTTTAGACCTCATGACATTAGACCATACTGTACCTCAGGCACTGTGTGTACATAGGTGCATGTGCGTGTTTTACGTTTTGGTAGATGTACATGACTGTATGTTAAGACCTGTGTGAGATGGCTTCTTGTGGTTTTGTACCAGTTCCCCCCCCCCTTCCTGCTCCCAGGCCAGTTGCACAGGGGAACTGTGTGGAGGAAATGCCTCTGAATTGGGAGGTCAAGTGCCTAGGGAGTCCTGGCCTAGCTTTGCTATCCAACTTGAGTTCAATACCAGAGAAACATGCACGCATGCACTACACACACACACACAAGCATGCACTACACACACACACAAACATGCAAGCACACACTACAACACATTCACCAATAGTATACCAGACATAACTTGACAAGATAAGCACCAATGGAAGTGGTAGTACCTAAGTAATCCTCCTATCAGTAATTGACTCATTAGCAACCTCACAGCTCCACAAATAAAACACAAACCGCATACATACAGCACATGATAGACGTCTTACTTCCTGCTCAGAGGCTGAGTGTGCAACAGAGCCAGGGGCCGCTGTATTCAGACCAGGGCTGTGTGGGAGTTCAAACACATTTAGATATTGCTCAATTCTAGATTAAAATATTACCGGTGTGTGTTTATTATTGGGAGAATAGCTGTCAGGATACTTCAGCTCGTTTCCTTCATCTTCCAGCCTCACCCCATAAACACTGTGGCTGAGAATGTCTATTCATACAGTTTACTCTGCTACTCTGCAGTGCTACAGGCTGGGAGTGATTGGGGATGACTGGATCTTTACTCACTTTCGTGTGCTTTGTAAGTAAATGGAACAAGGCAATGAATATAAACTCTGGAAAATAATTAGGTTCTAAAAAAACAATGATAAAAAAATATATACAGTATGTCAAGAAATTGCATTTCATATTAATTAGAAGTTTTCGAAGCGTGTAATAATTTGATTTGATGAT
Source organism: Oncorhynchus kisutch (assembly GCF_002021735.2). Taxonomy (NCBI): domain Eukaryota; kingdom Metazoa; phylum Chordata; class Actinopteri; order Salmoniformes; family Salmonidae; genus Oncorhynchus; species Oncorhynchus kisutch. The sequence goes on along the minus strand of NC_034203.2, from coordinate 26,812,490 downwards.
GAGAACTTGAGCTATAAAGGTAATACAGGTCTAACACATAAAAACAACTGTATGTACTGTATTCAGGAACTTACTGTTGATATTGTGTACCTTTCCCTGCACTGACCCTAACTCAGTGTTGCAGCAGCCCATTGAGAGGGAGGGAGGGAGGGAGGGAGGGAGGGAGGGAGGGAGGGAGGGAGGGAGGGAGGGAGGGAGGGAGGGAGGGAGGGAGGGAGGGAGGGAGGGAGGGAGGGAGGGAGGGAGGGAGGGAGGGAGGGAGGGAGATTGGGCGCTGACCAGATATGTAATCTCCAGTAAGACAATAAATATCTAGTAGGCCAAAGTATAAGGTCAAAGTTTATATTTACAATCTAAATATTTGGTGCAATACAAAGTTGTAAAAAGTTTACTGTTTTGCTTTTTATAACAACATACAGTACCAGTCAAAATGTTGGACACACCTACTCATTCAAGGGTTTTCTACATTGTAGAATAATAGTGAAGACATCAAACTATGAAATAACACATATGGAATCATGTAGTAAGCAAAAAAGTGTTAAACAAATCAAAATATATTTTAGATTTTAGATTATTCAAAGTAATGACCCTTTGCCTTCATGACAGATTTGCACACTTTTGGCATTCTCTCAACCAGCTTCACCTGGAATGCTTTTACAACAGTGTTGAAGGAGTTCCCACATATGCTGAGCACTTGTTGGCTGCTTTTCCTTCACTCTGCTGTCCAACTCATCCCAAACATCTCAATCGGGTTGAGGTCGGGTGATTGTGGAGGACAGGTCATCTGACGCAGCACTCCATCCATCACTCTCCTTCTTGGTCAAATACCCCTTACACTGCCTGGAGGTGTGTTGGGTCATTGTCCTGTTGAAAAACAAATTATTACACTAAGTGACTTCATTCATCCGGCCCTCCTCTCCCCGGAAACTATTCCCCAGGTCATTGCTGTAAATGAGAATATATTCTCAGTCAATTTAACTAAGGGTTAAATAAAATTCTAAATAAATGTAAACCAGATGCTTAATGGTGGGAACCAAAAATTGCAAATTCGGACTCATCAGACCAAAGGACAGATTTCCACTGTCCATTGTTACTTGAACTGTGAAGCATTTATTTGGGCTATAATTTCTGAGGCTGGTAACTAATGAACTTATCCTCTGCAGCAGAGGTAACTGTAGCGGTACTCATGAGAGCCAGTTTCATCATAGCTCTTGGTGGTTTTTGTGACTGCACTTGAAGCTCTTCATGTGTTAATGTAATGATGGACTGTTGTCTCTCTTTGCTTATTTGATCTGTTCTTGACGATGTAGAAAATAGTAAAAAATAAAGAAATCCCTTGAATGAGTTCAAACTTTCGACTGGTACTGCATTTTTTGTGTCACTTGTTACAAAAGAAGAAGAAAACCTTGGCAAAGTGATAAACCCTGGCTGTGAAATGTGGTCATGTAATCTAATTAAGATGTTATTAAGTGGATGAAATACTAAAAGACAAGAAAAAAAATCTCTTTGATTGATTTAATTAACTGCAAATCTCTCTGGGTTGACCCCCATGTAATCCTTTTTTTGTCTTTTTTTGCGGGCTAAAAATGTAAGTTGATCTATAAATAGAGGTGGATAATGCTGTTGACCCTGGGGGTTAATTCTCAGGCTTTCTGCTGCTTTCATCCCCTGGGGGCCCGGGTGCCGAATCCTCCTCAGGTTACATTGCCCTGAACCCAGGAACCACAGCCAGGAAATGAGTTCATATCAAAAAATGAACCTAGGATTTGGTCCGCTTCGGCACCTTTGTAGACACCAGGAAGATGAGAGGCGGGGAACTCTGGGGAACGTAGCCGAGCTTAAATCCTGATTAATCCTGCCCATTCCATGCTACGTCATGAGGTCACTGGGAATCCAAATCAAAAATCGGAGAGAAATAAATTAATAAAAAGGGGGAGAAAAATCAGAGGGTGATTGGTCTGTGTACCAGACCCAGACATGTCTATTGAATTTTTTGTGATGCCCGGTAGCATTTCTATTTCAACACCTGTCAGGAGGGGGAAACCTACATGAGGGAGAAAATGCACTTGAATAAAATGTTCAATTAATTCCAGATGAAAGAGCTTGAGAAGGCCCGCCCCCAGCCGAGTGTGTGTATGAGAGAGAGCCAGGGGCTTTTCTGACTATTTGCTCCTTTACATAATCCTTAATAGTTTTTACATAATCTCAGATAGTGTTTACACACGAAAACCCACAGGGTATGAGTAATAAAGTGTCTTACAGCGCCAGTATAAATATACATATAATGCTGAGGAACGCACACTCTCGTGTCGTGCTCAGCAATAACATTTCACTTCTAACATTTGTCTGTCCCAATCAAAATACTGTAGAATAAATAGATCTGTGGCCTGAATAAACATACAGTAGTCAAGCAGTCAATGACAGGTGACTTAGTCCAAGCCTTTAATTTAAGTATTTCCTTGTCTGTTTTTTGTGAAACTGTGGACATAGAATTCAGGCACAGCTGAAAAAGTAGGCGTAGACGAGCAATCCTTTGACACACACACACACACACACACACACACACACACACACACACACACACACACACACACACACACACACACACACACACACACACACACACACACACACACACACACACACACACAAACACACACACACTAGGGCTGTCAGTGGTGAAAATGCATCAGACACAGTCAGGGAGAGAAAGATTGAAAGATAGAGAGATGGGGGAGACAGAGATAGAGATTCCTGTGTGTCCAGGAGGTTAAGCCAGCTGGGGATGGAGTCTGGGGTCAGGGGTCTCCTCCTCCATGAGGTGAAGAACCCTGATCATCTCAGCAGCTGAGCAGAATGGTTGGTATAGAGGCCACTTTCAAAGAGTCGAAGGGGTGAGGGAAGGGTGAGAGGTGAAGGTGAGTGTAAGGGTTCCTCTTGGCGTGTTGGGATTCGAAGAAAGGGTCACTGAAGAATCGTTACTGGTTGTGTGAGGTAACCTGTGTTGAGCTGAGACTGAGATCGTTTCTGAGCAGTAACATTCAAACGTTTCTCTATGGCCTGGCATCTCAAAACCAGGGGATGGATAAAAAGAGAAATCCAATGGTTCCGTTCCATTGGTTCCATTGTTTCCATTGTTTCCAACCTGCAAAATAAAGTTCTGACCCGCTTTATATCGTTGCTTTCTGTTCCTCTGGAAACCTCTGAATTTTTTTTGCTTGACGTTAAATTACTTCACCAATCAGTGCGGCTAGAGCAGCTTGCTATGGCGCGGGCGAGCTATAGTTGTTCACAAGCTTGGATAGACAAGTGTATTGTAGGGCACAAGATGCGACAGAAACTGTGCGGGTGAAATTTTGCGGCCTTGCATCTTGCCATGTCATGAATTATCTGAATTAGGCCCACAGAATTATACCTACACAGGAGCGGCTTCCATGGAGAAACTTTGAATGTTTTTTAACTTCAGAGATTTGGAAAAAAACATCTTCCCTTTTTGTAGTTAATAAATCCAATGTGAAACGTGATCACTCAACTAGCATTGAAAAAGTGAATTGATTCTTCTCTAATTAAAATCTCTCCCTAATTTCTGAATCATGCTTGTAACGTCAGTAGGATAAAATAGTCTATGCTTCTGAGGGGGAGGGGCAGGTATCCTACACATGCACACACACACACTGGCAAAGATTTTCAGCTGGCAGGCAGAAACACTGGAGTACGTTTCTGAGTGACAGAGTGAGTAGGCGTTTTGTTGCATTTTTTTTGTGGGACTGAAACTTAAAAGGACATTATTAGAAGGTTCCCATGCTTTTAAAATAACAGGTCTTGAAAATGTTTTTATTTTCCGCTTTCCAGTTCTGTTCCCAGAACCAGTGCCAGCCCCTGCTCAAAACTGTCCTGATTTTCAAGAAACGGTGGGATATCTTACAGTAAAAACAGGTGGTCTGGTGAGAGTTTTCATGTCAGGGATGTTATCCTCTGATGGTATTCTGTGATGAAGATAAAACTCTTGAGGTATAATGATGCTTCTTGGAGAGAAAAAAACCCTCTCAGGTCTGGTTAATTCATTTCAGGACTTTCTGCCTTGGGACATTCAAGGGAGTGTGTGTGTGGCCCTAGAGTAAGAGTGAGGAGACAGTGGTGATTTGCAGGTGTACGGGTCAGACAGAAACCCCCGCAGCCCTCCACCGCTCCTTCCACATCCCTCCCTCCCTCTGTCCATTCCCTAACCTCCTGAGCCTCCATAATATCTGGACACATGTACAGCCGCAGTCAGAGGGAAACCCGCAGGCGGACAACAACTCTCTCACTGCTCTCACACAATCCATGGCACGCCAGACAATATTCCACAAGTGGTTTGTTTCCCAACGACACAAATACCTCTTGGCTAGATGTACAGAACAGTGGCAAATATTGGTGGGGGCTACCCCTGCCCCTTGCTCCCCTACCCTCTGCCTCATTCCCCCTGCTCCCCGACACACTTCCCCCTCCTCCTCGACACCACCAGAACACACATTAATCTTACACACCCGGGAGGGGGAAAATCCAGCAGCTGCCAATGTTGTCCCACCCAGCAAGCCTGGTCCCAGGAGCTCCACTAATTCCAAGGTCATGTGGATGTCTCCGTCCCTCTCCCCTCTCGGCTCCTCTTCTCTCTCACTCCACCTCCCCTTATTGGGCCACGAAGGTAGGAAGCCAGGGAGAGTTGGAGATAAAGAGAGGGGGGGGGGATATAGAGAGGGACAGAGTATGGGGAAGAGGGGACAAGGGATCATGTGAAACGTTCAAAAGCAGCTCAAGTCACACAGACACAAGACACAGGAGTGCCAACTGAGATGCTACATTACCTGACAGATGTCAAAGTGTTGTAAGTGTAGATCAAATGATCGGTAGCTCTGTGCTCTCTTGTGTTCTCACCATTTCTGATGATTGTGTATTTCATCAATGTGGCACCCAGCAGACATTCCTAAACCTCTCTCTCCCAGTGACCCCTCTCAGGTGGCAGAGTCCCAGCGCCCAGCGGAGGAGGTCACATGACCTCTATTAACTGGTTCCAGGGAAAATCCACCTGAGACAGACAGGGAGGCTGTAACGTAATCTGTCTTCCTCTGACGAGGAGTATGAATGATCGGACCAATATGCAGCGTGGTAAAATAACAAGTAGAACGAACGAAAACGAAACAGTTCTGTCTGGTAATGACACAGAGACAGAAACAATCACCCACAACTAAAATGGGGAAAACAGGCTACCTAAGCATGATTCTCAATCAGAGACAACAAACGACACCTGCCTCTGATTGAGAACCATACCAGGCCAAACACATAAACACAACATAGAAAAAAGAACATAGACTACCCACCCCAACTAACGCCCTGACCAAACTAACACAAAGACATAAATAAAGGAACTAAGGTCAGAACGTGACAGAGGCTCTCACCCAAAATGAATTTTTCTTTTAGACGGGTGTCTTGCAACATATAACCTCGTTATAGTCAGATACCTCTTGGTTTTTTGAGTGGTCACAATAGTCACCATAACCAGGTTCCCATCCAACCTTTTTAAGTGAGTAAAGTACCGATAAAAATGTCCTCGATGAAAACAGCACATTTTTAAGTAACTTTCCAAGTTTCAAGGTAGCAAAATATGTTAGATAAGGAGGGAGTTTTTTGAGTCGGTAAAATAAATAATGCAAGAAATGGCGGTTGAATCGCCAAGCAAATATTGCTATAATAACCATCAAATGGAAGTAACCTTGGAGTGACACGATGACATGTTGAGTGGTCCTCTGACTACCACTCGGGAAAGCATGTAGTCCATTATGCTACAGATGAAATAAGTTATGTTGAACTTCACAGGGTGGTGGAAGTGCATGGTGATGGGCTTGATGTCCCTTTCCAATAAATATTGAGGGTCTTATTCTGGTGACATGATGATCGATGCTTGGCTGCCGTTTGACAAATTTAAATAATCCATAACAATCTCATCCTGTAGACTATACCCACACTGTGTCTGAGCTGTTGGCTAGAGAGCACATGCTAACGCCAGTGGGCACATTTGCTATATAACACACTTTTTTTTGTGACAAAACCATCAGTTGAAAATACGATGGAAGCCTATTTAACTTGTATTTATTATTCAGTATATGGGAATTTAACTGCAAAAGTTGTTTTTATGTGCACTACGTCATCAAGCACAGCCTTCTTTCTGCAACAGTCAATTTGATGGAAACAAACCTCTGGGTGGAACATGCCAATGATTTATGTATACACTAGTTGACTGATAGGGGGTACTGTGTTGAAGCCACTGTGCTTCCATCTTGGAACTTCCACACCGTTGAAAAATATTTTGGAAGCAAAAGAAATGGATTTAAAATGATTTTTTGCCACATTTATTCTATTACAAACATCTTAACGCATACTTTTAAATTATAATATGTGAGCTAAAAATAACAATGTTACATTAATCAACATATTAAAACACTTTCCTTAAAGAATTATTTTTAGAGATGACTCATTTTAATGTCCCCAGTACAACAACAAAATACCTTAATACATGCAATTTTATCCTTGAAACATTTAATTGACATTCTGTCGAATTCCATTCATTCTTACAGAGGACTGCTCCTACTGGGGAGTGCTAATATGGCTGACCAGTGGCTTCAAAGCCTCTCAATGTCCAATACACAGTATCAGAAATCCAGGGTTTATATATAAATTATTGGAAAATGTGCGTATTGTTTTTACGTGGATTTTTTTATATTCACATGAAAATCTGTTGCCAATTAGTTGGAAGCCTATCTCATGTCACACACTGCTAATTCACTAGATTTGTTCCAATTTACAATGTTTCATTGCAAAGAATAAAGCAGAGAGCTACAAAGGTTTACTTGGAACGGAGGTCTGGTCGAAACTGACCATACAAACAACCAAAACTGAATTGATTCCTCCTTATGTAGCAAATCATTGTATCTATTCATTAGTGTCTGCTGGTGAGGCATTTCCACCCTTTGTTTCAGGAAAAATCAATGCTTCCTGCAGACCTTACTAGCAGAGGACTGAGTTTAATCCTGCCTATATTAGAGTTACTGACAGTAAATAACAACTCTTACTCAAACACACAAACACACACACAAATCAAATCAAATGTTACTGGTCACATACACGTGGTTAGCAGATGTTAATGCGAGTGTAGCGAAATGCTTGTGCTTCTAGTTCCGACCATGCAGTAATATCTAACAAGTAATCTGACAATTTCACAACAACAAAGGAATGAATAAGAATATGTACATATGGATGAGCGATGGCCGACCAGCATAGGCAAGATGCAGTAGCTGGTATAGAGTACAGTACAGTGGGGCAAAAAAAAGTATTTAGTCAGCCACCAATTGTGTAAGTTCTCTCACTTAAAAAGATGAGAGAGGCCTGTAATTTTCATCATAGGTGCACTTCAACTATGACAGACAAAATGAGAAAAAAAATCTAGAAAATCATATTGTAGGATTTTTAATGAATTTATTTGCAAATTATGGTGGAAAATAAGTATTTGGTCACCTACAAACAAGCAAGATTTCTGGCTCTCACAGACCTGTAACTTCTTCTTTAAGAGGCTCCTCTGTCCTCCACTCGTTCCCTGTATTAATGGCACCTGTTTGAACTTGTTATCAGTATAAAAGACACCTGTCCACAACCTCAAACAGTCACACTCCAAACTTCACTATGGCCAAGACCAAAGAGCTGTCAAAGGACACCAGAAACAAAATTGTAGACCTGCACCAGGCTGGGAAGACTGAATCTGCAATAGGTAAGCAGCTTGGTTTGAAGAAATCAAAATACCAGCAACAGTGTGTGAAAACCTTGTGAAGGCTTACAGAAAAGTTTGAAAAGAAAAGTTTGACCTCTGTCATTGCCAACAAAGGGTATATAACAAAGTACTGAGATAAACTTTTGTTATTGACCAAATACTTATTTTCCACCATAATTTGCAAATAAATTCATAAAAAATCCTACAATGTGATTTTCTGGATTTTTTCTTCTCATTTTGTCTGTCATAGTTGAAGTGTACCTATGATGAAAATTACAGGCCTCTCTCATCTTTTTAAGTGGGAGAACTTGCACAATTGGTGGCTGACTAAATACTTTTTGCCCCACTGTATATAAATATGAGATGAGTAATGTAGGGTATGTAAACATTATATAAAGGGCCATTGTTTAAAGTGACTAGTGATACATTTATTACATCCATTTTTTATTATTAAAGTGGGTAGAGATTTGAGTCAGTGTGTTGGCAGCAGCCACTCAATGTTAGTGGTGGCTGTTTAACAGTCTGATGGCCTTGAGATAGAAGCTGTTTTTCAGTCTCTCGGTCCCAGCTTTGATTCACCTGTACTGACCTCGCCTTCTGGATGATAGTGGGGTGAACAGGCAGTGGCTCGGGTGGTTGTTGTCCTTGATGATCTTTTGGCCTTCCTGTTGCATCGGGGGGTGAAGGTGTCCTGGAGAGCATGTAGTTTGCCCCTGGTGATGCGTTGTGCAGACCTCACTACCCTCTGGTTGTGGGCGGAGCAGTTGCGTACCAGGCAGTGATACAGCCCGACAGGATGCTCTCGATTGTACATCTGTAAAAGTGTGTGAGTGTTTTTGGTGACAAGCTAAATTTCTTCAGCCTCCTGAGGTTGAAGATGGGCTGGTTTTCTTTTTGTCGTCCGTGATTGACTGTAGTCCCTGCCACATACCTCTCGTGTCTGAGCTTTTGAAATGTGACTCTACTTTGTCTCTATACTGACGCTTAGCTTGTTTAACTGCATTGCAGAGGGAATAGCTACACTGTTTGTATTCGGTCATGTTTCCGGTCGCCTTGCCCTGATTAAAAACAGTGGTTTGCGCTTTCAGTTTTGCGAGAATGCTGCCATCAATCCACGGTTTCTGGTTGGGGAAGGTATTAATACTCACCTTGAGTACAACATCACCGATGCACTTGCTAATTAACTCGCTCACCAAATCAGCATATACATCAATGTTATTGTCTGATGCTATCCGGAACGTATCCCAGTCCACGTGATCGAAGCAATCTTGAAGCGTGGAATCAGATTGGTCGGACCAGATTTGAACAGACCTGAGCATGGGCGTTTCCTGTTTTAGTTTCTGTCTATAGGGTGGGAGCAACAAAATGGAGCTGTGGTCACACATACACACAGAGGGGGCGGGGCTTACAGAGAGTATCATCACCCTGTGAGGCAAGAGGAGGTGAGTCAGGCAGTGGAGGCCATTTGTATTTTATTGTCACAGCATAATTTGATCCCCCAATCCAAATGCAATGCAGCCTTCATCCCTCCATGAATATATTTCATTGGCATCAGTGTGACATTTATGAATATATACTGTATATATAGAGATAGACTCTATTATTCACTTATTATTTGTTACTACACTGCAATTGTTATAGTGATGGATAGTGATAGATAGTAAACATACCTTGTCCAGAAGGGGTCAGCAGGAGGTGCATTTCAAACCATAGGTCAACCATTTTAACGTGTGACCGGACTCTTATTAAATCTATTGGGGAATGGCCTAGCCTCTGATGGAAGATCCTCGGAGCCAGATGGTATGACGGCAGGTAGCCCAATGTGGGGATGCTAGCATCGAACCTAAAGGTTGAAAACAATGATGAATTAGATGTAAAAGAGGTGAATGCTAAGGAATAGAACAAAAGTGAGATTATGCTCTTATGGAAAGTATTATATGACATTTTTCAATAAAGCATGGTGGCATAGTGCCAGAATCAAACATTTGCTGATGTGTTTAGATGAAATGATATGTATGCTTGTAAGTATTACCCAATTTTTGCATCTGAGCTCCTAGAGTGTGATGCTCGGCTTTTTCTTTTTCAAGTGTACGTACAACACAACCACGCATACTATAATGTGATTTGTATGATACAATGAGACTTTTGCTTTGCATCGAACCCAGTCACACATGCGGTAATATGAAGCGATAGGGACACGTGTCAAAGACGGGCTGCTGAGTGCCTCACACTGTTTCATATGAAAAGGTGTAATAATGAATGACCACCACCTCTATAAGTGTAATTGGATACTCACCAACTAATGTAGCTATTGATAGCGATGGTAAAAGGACCTGAGAGGGTGGACAATTGAATGGGCCTAACATATGAGGTGTAGGCAGAGCATTACCAGTGACCTAGTTACTGGAGATTGAGGGTGGAATTATACCTAGTTTGGTTGCTGTTGTTGCAGCTACAGTTCTGAATGAGTGACCAGTGTAGAGTTGAGGTGAAAGCTAACAACCTATATATTACTTCAGAAAGGAGAGAAGTGAAACGGAATTTGGATGAGGGTTGAAGAGGAAGAATGAAAATAGCATGAGGAGCGGAGCGGGGTCAATCGTGGATATATATTATCATAAAGCATAAGATAGGATTGAGTGTAAGTATGGAGTGTAAGTGCGAGCTTTATGATAGTACCCAAGGAACCCGGTTTAGGATGCTTAAGAGTGATGCTGTAATGATTAGGGTGAAAAAAACAGGTCAGGAAAAACCTATCTCATGTGAAGGAATAAAAGTGATAGAGGGAGTTGTGAACTCTCCATTAGAAAGAAGCCAAGGACAACCAGTAAAAAGACAGTATTGAAAAAATGTCAATGCGTAAGGAAAGCGACTTGTTGAGGGCTGCAAACATATGCTGTAGAATAGGAAGTAGCAGGTAGCTTAGTACTGAGACTAAAATTGTTGTGTTGCGATGAAGTTGTTACGCTGATTGAATATGAATGGGCAAAGATGGCACGAGACAAAGCAACAAGACGGTATAATTTCCATTAAATAACGTGATTGGCGTAGTGTGATGTGATTCACTAGGCCTATGAGTTGAGGCCCATAATACACTGAGTGTACAAAACATGTTGATTGAAGTGGATTTAACAAGTGACATCAATAAGGGATCATAGCTTTCACCTGGAGTCACCTGGTCAGTCTATGTCATGGAAAGAGCAGGTGTCCAAATGTTTTGTACACTCAGTGTAGAATCCCACAAAAGTAAGTATCTGAAGTAAAAACACATAATAAGATCTTGAGATTGTCAAGGCATTGTTGCAACATGACTATAGAAATCATAGGACCAAACATGACAAGTGATTAAACGTTGTATGAAAAACTGAGTGCTAACCAAGGACACACCGGTGGCAGATGAACCTTGTACACTAGCAGTAAGGGAACCAACATGGTGGAAACCATTGCTTGGTAGCCTTCATTTGCAAATAGAAGATGGTGACTTGGGGTCCAACTGTTGTTAGATGGGTAAGATGTTTTTAAGCTTGCATAGAGAAGCATTTCCCACGATCAGTTCTGACAAGAAGTATCCCGGTTCTTTGACACTGAAGCTCCACCTGTAACAATGAACAAAATGATTAGAATGATGACAATAACCATGAAATTAGAATTCATAGGTTGCAGGCAACATAACTGAAGCTGAAAACCACAATTCCTAATTGATATACTGTATTACTGTCGATTGCCACCCTGCCACTTGGTTTGCTGCTGGGAGGCTGGAGAATATAACCATTATTCAAGATGGAACTGACTGCAAGGACTGACTTAACATATCAAGTTATTGCAGAAGACATTTAGTTTATGACGAGATGAAATACAAATGAAATGAAAATGCCTAGAAGGATGAGAGTTAAAGGCAGTAGGAGGTCTACTGAGCTCAAAAGCATGGATGTCATATAAAAATGAAAGGAATTACTGGAGAATCAATTGATAAAATGGCTGTGTTATTGCAAAGCACCACTTGTGAAATAGGCTACGATTATGCATGTAAGCCAACTTTGTAATGACAAAATGAATGACTATACTTACAGCCTTTAGGAAACAGGTTGTCTCTCATTATCATACGATGCCAATCCATGATTGCTGGAGATGTAGTGTTGGCGAGGCCGTTCAACAAGCTGTTCTTGGGTTCATTTTGGTTCGAGTCCACTCTATGTAACCATATAGCTGTTAACAGCATGGCAGAAATCAGCCTGTGTAGACCAGTGGATGGGAGTTTTCATGGCCAGTCAGGGCACGACTGTGAAAGGTGCTCCGGTGTTATATGGCGTTCCATACATTCTAATATAATTAATAGAGAGGAGATAGTGAGGGGAGAGGAAACCGCATAAAATGTCAAGGGAAAAGAGTAGGCCCATAGGCAATACACATGAAACGAAAGCATTTTATTGAACTGTGAAGCTTACACCACATACTGTATATCCTGTACGTATGACAATAACATTTGATTTGATTGATTTGTTTAGGCACAAAAGCCACTAGAATGAAGGCAATATTGTAATAACTATGCCTATGCATTGAGTGCAGAACTTGTGAATGAAGGGACAAGAAGTAACAATGAATATCTTCAGATAAATATAGGCTAATCATGAATTATACTTGCAACCCACTACCAGTAGCCTACAGTACATGCGCCATTGTCTGTGCAGAGGATAGAAATGTGGAAATATGACCCAAGACAACATATTATTGAACAAACAGCCATAGTAAATTTTCATAGTGAATATGAATCACGAACGCAAAGAAAGACCACATGGTTGAGTGTTCCCCATGAATAGCCTCGAGAGACTATGTGTAAAATGAGCATTTACGATAAATCTAACCAGATCTGATAGCTGAAGTAATCATAGTATATTTAAATATGGGATGATGACAGCTAACCATGGCCACAAGTTCTGCACTCAATGCATAGGCATAGTTATTCTAATATAGCCTTCATTCTAGCAGCTTTCGTGCCTGCACAAAATATATCCTATATGAAAACTCAAGATGGCCCCGGAGGAGAGGGCTGCCGGAGGGGAGGGCTACCGTCTTATCAGCTCTGAACCGACCATGCTATTTTGTTGTTCATAACTTGTTTTGTATATAATGTTGCTGCTTCCGTCTCCTATGACCGAAAAGAGCTTCTGGACATCAGAACTGAGATTACTCACCTCAAACTGGACGAGGAGTTCTTCTTCAATGAGTCAGATGCGAGTGATATACTACAGACACCTGACCAGGCCCAGATCTCTGTGATTCGCTGGGAAAGGAAATGTAGGTCTGTATTTTTCGTAGCTGTCTACATACCACCACAGTCTGAGACTGGCACTAAAACCACACTCAATGAGCTGTATTCCTCCATAAGAAAACAGGAAAATGTTCATCCAGAGGCGGCGCTCCTAGTGGCCAGGGACTTTAATGCAGGGAAACTTAAATCAGTTTTGCCTCATTTCTATCAGTATGTTATTAAATGTACAACCAGAGGAACAATATTTCTAGCCCACCTTTACTCCACACACAGAGATGCGTACAAAGCTCCCCCTCGCCCTCCTTTTAGCAAATCTGACCATAACTCTATCCTCCTGATTCCTGCTAGCTAAAACAGGCAGCACCAGTGACTTGGTCTATAAAAAATTGGTCAAATGAAGCAGATCCTAAACTACAAGATTGTTTTGCTAGCACAGACTGGAATATGTTCGCGGGATTCTTCCGATGGCATTGTGGAGTACACCACATCAGTACTGACTTTATCAATAAGTGCATTGAGGACATCATCCCCACAGTGACTGTACATACATACTCCAACCAGAAGCCATGGATTACAGAAAACATTTGCAATGAGCTAAAGGGTAGAGCTGCCGCTTTCAAGGAACAAGACTCTAACCAGGAAGCTTATAAGAAATCCCTCTACGCCCTCCGACGAAGCCTCAAACAGGCAAACCGTCAGTACAGGATTAAGATCAAATCATACTGTACCAGCTCCGACGCTCGTCGGTTGTGGCAGGGCTTGCAAGCTATTACAGACTACAAAAGGAAGCACAGCCGAGCGCTGCCCTGTGACACAAGCCTACCAGATGAGCTAATTCACTTCTATGCTCGCTTCGAGGAAAGTAACACTGAAACATGCATGAGTGCATCAGCTGTTCCGGATGACCGTGTGATCACGCACTCCGCAGCCAATGTGAGTAAAACCTTTAAGCAGGTCAACATTCACAAGGCCGCTGGGCCAGACGGATTACCAGGACGTGTACTCCGAGCATGCGCTGACCAAATGGCAAATGTCTTCAATTAAATTTTCAACCTCTCCCTGTCTGAGTCTGTAATACCAACATGTTACAAGCAGACAACCATAGTCGCTGTGCCCAAGAACACTATGGTAACCTGCCTAAATGACTACTGGCCCGTAGCAGTCACGTCTGTAGCCATGAAATACTTTGAAAGACTAGAAACCCTAGACCCACTCCAATTTGCATACCGCACCAACATATCCACAGATGATGCAATCTCTATTGCACTCCACACTGCCCTTTCCCACCTGGACAAAAGGAACACCTATGTGAGAATGCTATTCATTGACTACAGCGCAGCGTTCAACACCATAGTGACCTCAAAGCTCATCACTAAGCTAAGGACCCTGGACTTAACACCTCCCTCTGCAACTGGATCCTGGACTTCCTGACGGGCTGCCCCCAGGTGGTAAGGGTAGGTAATAACACGTCCGCCGCGCTGATCCTCAACACCAGGGGGCCCCTCAGGGGTGCGTGCTCAGTCCCCTCCTGTACTCCCTGTTCTCTCATGACCTTACAGCCAGGCACAACTCCAACACCATCTTTTAGTTTGCTGATAACACAACAGTGGTAGGCCTGATCACAGACAATGATGAGCCTATAGGGAGAAGGTCAGAGACCTGACCGTGTGGTGCAAGGACAACAACATCTCCCTCAACGTGATCAAGACAAAGGAGATGATTGTGGACTACAGGAGAAGGAGGACCGAGCACGGCCCCATTCTCATCAACAGGGCTGTAGTGGAGCAAGTTGAGAGCTTGAAGTTCCACATCATCAACAAACAAACATGGTCCAAACACACCGAGACAGTCATGAAGCGGTGACCTATTCCCCCTCAGGAGACTGAGAAGATTTGGCATGGGTCCTCAGATCCTCAAAAGGTTTTACAGCTGCACCATCGAGAGCATCCTGATGGGTTGCATCACTGCCTGGAATGGCAGCTGCTCGGCCTCCGACCACAAGGCACTACAGAGGGTAGTGCTACGGCCCAGTACATCACTGGGGCCAAACTTCCTGCCATCCAAGACCTCTATACCAGGCGGTGTCAGAGGAAGGCCTTAAAAATTGTCAAGGACCACCCTAGTCATGTTCTCTCTGCTACCGCATGGCAAGCGGTACGGGAGCGCCAAGTCCAAGAGGCTTCTAAAAATCTTCTACCCCCAAGCCATAAGTCTCCTGAACAGATAATTAAATACCAAGACTATTTGCATTGCCCACCCCCCTGCTGCTGCTCTCTGTTATTATCTATGCATAGCCATTTTAATAACTCTACCTATACGTGCATAATTATGTCAATTACCTCGACACCCCCGCACATTGACAAATTCACTATGTTCCGGTACCCCCTGTATATAGCCCCGCTGTTGTTATTTACTGCTGCTCTTTAATTATTTGTTATTCTTATCTCTTACTTTTGTGGGGGCATTTTCTTAAAACTGCATTGTTGGTTAACGGCTTGTAAGTAAGCATTTCATTGTAAGGTCTACACATGTTGTATTCAGCACATGTGACAAATAAAAAATTATTTGATTTGAAATCTTAGCAATGTAATTTATCAATTTCTCTTCTTCTGGGGGGAACATGCAATGGAGCAGAGATTTTAAAGACGGCTGTTACATCTGTACTGGAGGCCAAAACCCTCCAGTACACTCGGGAGAGAACAGCAGGAGGCTGACAAGGTCTTTCCCTTGAAGGATTGTGGTCCTCAGGCAGGGAGACACATTGGCTAAGGAGGACACTTATGGCCTACTTTTTTTGGAAGATGCCGGCATAGCCGAGGCCAGGATAGCCTATACATGAGCACTCCCGGGAGGACACCTCATACTAGCTGCAGGAGCAGCTGTAACCATCATGGCAATGCAGTGAGGCTGGAAACAATACCGGAAGCAGAGCTGCGTCCGTCAAAACTTGGAGAGGTGAATCAATAGAGCCCATGGTGCTGAGGAGGGACTGAATAACCGCCAGCACCGAGTTGTTGGCTGTGGCAGCAAGAGCGATTTCTGGAGCCTTTTCCAACCCCTCTGGGAGAACAGACCTCTTCTCATGAGAAAGATTTGCCATCATCTGGGAGTTGCAGAGATGAGACAACCACATTAATAATAGCCAGGTGGAGGAGCTCATGGCTGGAGCCGCTGTGATGCTGTTTTCGGCCAAGATTCCCAGAAGTTCAGCATCGGCTAATGGGCCCACTTGGCCAATGGAAATTCTCTCGCTTCTTCTCTGGTATATCCTAGTCGTGGACGATTCATCTGGATCGATCACTGGAACATGGGACATATTTGGCGTCTGATATGACTAACCAACACGGACGGCAATGTCTTTGGAAATCTGTTGCTGAAAAACAGCAAGTGAGAGAACATGAGTTAGTTGACATATAAATATATACCAATATTTACGCCCATTGGTTGAGAGAGAGAATGGGGATAATTGCAAGAGTGAGGCCAAGGGTTAAACAGCAAGAGAGAGGAATGTGCATCATTGTGCCGTGCTTATAAGGTAAGTAGGTGAATCAAGACGCTACGCTGATGATGTTACCTTTGTATTCATTCCAACTATGCCCGTAGAATAGAAAACAAAGTTAATTATTTACTGCTTACTGGATGAAGTTAAACGAGTATTCAGACCAGTCTTCCTGATTGAACTGTCTGTCTGTCTCTGTCTGTCTGTCTGTCTGCCTGCCCGCCTGTCCGTCCGTCCGTCCGTCTGGCACACACACACTCCCTCTCCTTCTCGGTTTCGAGGTTACGGTTTAGTAACAGCACCACACTCACTCTTCCCTCTGACTCATCATGTCTGTTCAATTAAACCAGGGTTTAGCCTTATCAACAGACTGATGTCTGGCAGACTGCATGTGGCCTGCATCCACATACCCCAAACATGAGTAATGGACAAATTTAGCCTGAAGTTAGCCTGCTGTACCCTGGCCTCTGCCTACTCCAGCCCAGTCATCATCCAGTCTATATTTCCAAACAAGGCCCCCCTTCACCAGCTCTCCTGTGTCACATATTATATTGTGTACAATATGGTAACCTATATATTCAGGATATATTTGTAGGATAATGTATATGTTGATGTGGCCATTGCGATATCATTCATCTTTTGTAAAGGAACTGTGGAACGGTGCATTTGTGATTCCTCCTGAATCTGTTGTTATGGGCATACAGGACTACGTCGTGGGGAATCCCAAAGCTTTAGGAGAGGATAAAAATCGATGTCATAATCGAATCAAATCAAATCAAATCAAATCAAATCAATTTATATAGCTGTACAGAAACCCAGCCTAAAAAGTGCTGTACAGAAACCCAGCCTAAAACCCCAAACAGCAAGCAATGCAGGTGTAGAAGCACACAAAAGCCATGACAAATACCGTAGTATGAGTAAATTGGACTGTGTCTTGTACTGCAAGCCATTTTGATTAGATTAGTTCAAATGGTAAGGAGTATACAATTTGTTCATACAGGTATAACCAGAATGCACCATATGTAAGATATTAAAGAACAGTAAAATACAGAATATTTGGTCCCCTTTATGCCACACTTCCACACACGGTAGAGCTGTTGAAAGGATGCCCTCTCTGGATCAGTCACTCCTGTCAGCAGTGTGATCTCTCCTCTCGCCAACTGTGGATGTTGACTGGTGTCGTGTCTTTGGCTATGCCAAAGTGATATGACATGCTATTCTATAAAATAATTTCTCCGTAATTAACATTACCTGATTGAGCTAATCATGGAAATGTAATTAACTAGAGAGTCAGGGCACCACAAAATAATATTTATGGAGCTGTTATCTTCCAAATAAACTCTTAAAAACCTAGTAATATTTTACATCAATAGCAGTCAATGTTAATCGTCACCTTAATTCAGTCTCATCTGAAAGTTGTAAATTCTTGGTTATCTGCACGAACCCTGGCTAACAAGTTGAATCAGCAATTCAAAATTGAGTTTAATTATTTATTTGCTAAATACCTAACTAATCACACATAATTACACATACACATAATTAATCATAACTTGATTACAAATTACATCATAAAGGAAAACGTCCCTTGCGGGCGGAACAGATATGACAGCTGGTTACACAAAAGAAAAGGGGCTGAGTTTGAGTGAAAGAGCGGGAAGACTGAGGAACAAAGGGTGAAGATGTGCTATCGTAAATACAGAATCTTATGCATTCTCTATTACCACCCATTTGAAAAAGGAAAATGCAATAAATATTTACTCTGAGCTGCGCTTCGGTAGGTTGGTGGTAGATGGAAGGCCGTGTTGTCCAACCAAGTCCTTTGTCCTTTGAAGAATGTCTCTGGTTGTCAATTGAATACATTGTAGTAACGTCGTTGTGTGATAGACGGGATACTCTGTCTGTTCCGTCCTAACCCTCGTTTGCAGCGGCTGTTGCTAGCTCAACGGCTAGGAGGTATCACTTCTGTAGTGAATAAGAGTTCAAAGTTCATACCATTTGCAACCAAAGCTCAGGCTGATGTTGGCTTCTTTCTGTAGTTATTATCTGATCCATTCTGACATCGGACCGTCGTCCCCACATCCTCGGAACAGGAGGTTATATTGTCGTCAAGGCTTTATATAGGAAGGGAGAGGAAGGCGTGTTTGAAAAGTTTTATATCCCATGTCCCTTCACATGATTGAGCAGAGCCCTACCTTATGAAAACCCAAATCTCACCTTTTAGAAGCTAAAATCACATTTCATCCCATCATGAACCATTTCATATTCAAACATTTCATTTGAACAACAATTCCATGTGAATCCGATAACTCTGATGTGTAGACTTTCCACTGTAGAGTTTATGTCATCTTATCATTGATGAGAATGTCTCAGATGACAACCGAACTGACATCATATTCATTAAGTACCACCGCATATGTTAAATTGGTTGGATTACCAGAATATAGTTAATTTCCCCCCACCTTCTGATGTTCCCGGAATCTCTACGTTAACCAAAGGGGTTTGCAAATGTAACATCAGTAGGGTAGAGAGAGGAAAAAGGGGGAAAGAGGTATTTATGACTGTCATAAACCTACCCCCAGGCCAACGTCATGACACTGGAATGTGATAATATTGGACACATGAATGCCCTTCCATAAGTGCAGAAAACATTAGTCCACCATTCTGTCACATTGCATTCCAAAATATTAACTTCTTGTGTTTGTTTTGCACTGATGCATATTGGGGGCCTGTACTCTTGGCTTGCAAACTCTGAGGGATACCTGCATATGCTGTTAGTCTCAAATGAATGTATATGTCTCCTTAGATCTACAGTATATTCAGGATACTTCAAATTTAGCTCATTCATTCAGCTCATTCAGTCCATACAGTAAGCTGCAGCAAAAAAAATCTTAGGTTGTGGCACATTTACGAGACTTATCTTGCCATGGCATTAATAATATGTGACGGTCAGTGGGCCACAGGAGAAGTTATCACCCACCCGGCCAGGTGATCCACCATGTTGGTCGTTGCAGCCCACACAGCTCACAGTGGTGGACCAGCTGCCTGGTGAGCTGGGAGTGAGACATTGACAGTGAGAGATGAATGGGGGGAAATAGTGCGTTCAGAAAGTATTCATACCCCTTTACTTATTCTATATTTTGTTGTGTTACAGCATGATTAAAAAAAGGATTAACTTAATTTTTTTCTCATCCATCTACACACAATACACATAATGACAAAGTGAAAACATGTTTTTAGAAATCTTAGCAAATTTATTGAAAATGAAAAACAGAAATATCTTGTTTACATAGTATTCACACCCTTGAGTCAATACATGTCAGTATCAATACTGGCAGTGATTACAGCTGTGAGTCTTTCTGGGTAAGTCTCTAAGAGCTTTGCACACGTGAATTGCACAATATCGGTACATTATTCTTCAAAGAATTCTTCAAGCTCCATCAAGTTGGTTGTTGATCATTGCTAGACAGCTATTTTCAAGTCATGCCATAGATTTTCAAACCAATTTAATTCAAAACTGTAACTAGGCCACTCAGGAACATTTAATGTCTTCTTGGTAAGCAACACCAGTGTATATTTGGCCTTGTGTTTTAGATTGTTGTCCTGCTGAAAGGTGAATTTGTCTCCCAGTGTCTGTTGGAAAGCAGACAAACATGTTTTCCTCTAGGATTTTGCCTGTGCTTAGCTCTATTCCATTTCTTTTTATCATAAAAAGTGAGTCCATGCAAATTCTGCGTCATGTTCAGCAAATTTTTACTTCTGAACTTATTTAGGCCTGCCATAACACAGTGGTTGAATACTTATTGACTCAAGACATTTCAGCTTTTCATGTTTAATTAATTTGCAAAAACATCTCTATACAAAATTCCACTTTGACATTATAGGGAATTGTGTGTAGGCCGATGAAATCTAAATGCAATAAATTTAAATTCAGGCTGTAGCACAACTAAATGTGGAAAAAGTCAAGGGGTGTGAATACTTTCTGAAGGCCCTGTAGGAGGTGGGCCAGATAATTGCTCCATTTGGCCCTGGAGTTGAAGAAATGCTTCTAATTAACCCCACCCCCAACCCCCAACCCAGCCCCCTCACCTCCTCACTATGTCCCCCATAGACTCCTAACCCCCTCCCTCACTCCACCACTCCGCCACCTTAGAACACACACAAACATGTTGAAGGGAGGGCTGACCTGACCAAATGGGTTGCCTTGGTGGTGTGTTTGGATGTGGAGTAGCGACCACAGTGGCCCATTCGCAGCAGCAGGTCCTGATGAATTTTTATCGTCTGTCTAGAGAGTGAGTTATTCTTTTTCTTTTTTTTACTCTGTTTAATAAGTTTTACACACACACACCCACACAGACACACACACACACACACACCCACACAGACACACACACACACACACACCCACACAGACACACACACACACCCACACAGACAAGACAAAGCAATATAAATAGTATACTCAACTCGAAAAAAATACTAATAAAAAAAAATAAAAAAATGGCTTTAAAGATACCAGACTTTAGACAAGTTAAACACACCAGGCAGAAGGCTACAGAGGTTAAAGGGCAATCTATAGTACAGGGACAGAGCAAACACCTCACCATTGTTCCTGTAAACATTCAAGGGATAAGGGTGGAGAAATGCAACCACTCACAGAGAGTCATGGCCACAGACCGACCATCCACTGGATCAACAAAAAAGTTTACTATGTTTTAAAATAAAAAATAAATAAAAATAGAATGATTATTCATGTAGGCGTGAACAAAATGTAAAAATAACTGGGAAAAACAAGCTCACACTTCAGTCTCTGCCCAGGCAAGATGAACAAGGCATCTGCGGATCATAATCAATAAGCACATGGACCTTAATGCCCTCCACAGCAATAACACAGAGAGAAGCTCCTCCAACCCTCAAGTCACAGACTTATTTAGTATCAATTGGAATGCCATCAGAGGATGGACTGTTTAAAGTAAGACCGGAATGGAGCCCAAGCCTCATCAAACAGTTTGGGGTTCCCACGTGAATTGAATTTTAAAAAATCTCATTTCAGAGAGCACGACACATCCCTCACCCAATATTTATAAGATGGGGGAGCTGCCATCTTCCAGTTCTGTAGTATTAGCCGTCTAGCTAAAAGAGTTGTATAAGCAACAGTGTCCGACTGGATTCTTGATAGGGGGGTACCCATGGGCAGTACTCCAAAAAGGGCTGTAAGGGGAGACGGATCCATAACAGGGTCATATATATCAGAGAAACATTTAAATATTAATTCCCAGAAACCTGACAGTTTATGACAGCCCCAAAACATATGTAACAGTGTGGCTGGTTTCACTTTACATCTGACACAGGTAGGATCAAAATCAGAGAATATTCTTCCAAGTTTGGCCCCCGACCAGTGGATACGGTGAACCACCTTGAATTGAATGAGGCTGTGTCTAGTGCTAAAAGAGGACGAGTGCACCCTGTGCAGCACAGATTCCCAGGCGTCTTCCCCAAGTTCCTCCCCCAAATCCTTTTCCCATCGAGTCTTTAAAGGCACCAAAGAAGGGTTCTGTAAGTCATGAATGATTGCATATACATCTGAAATTGCGCCCCTAGGAAGCTTGTTCAGCTCCAAGATACTCTCTATAGCTGTATTCGCAGCCCAATTGGGAAATCCAGGTGTGTTAGCTCTGACAAAGTTTCTAGTCTGGAGATAGCGGAAAAAGTGGGATTGGGGGAGATTGAACTTTTCCTGCAGCTGAGAAAAAGAGGCAAATGTATCATCAAAGAATAATTGGGCTAGCGAGGAGAGGCCTAGTGAGTGCCAAATGCCAAAAGCCCCATCATTCAAAGATGGAGGAAATAAAATGTTCTGATTGATTGGGCCTGATAGAGAAAAGCCTCGGAGGCTAAAGGCTAAACGGAACTGATTCCAAATTTTAAGAGACTGCTTTACAATTGTGTTGACACACCTTTTGCCTAGGGACACTGGGAGAGACGAGCACAGCACAGAGGAAAGTGCTGCAGGTTTACACGATTCAGACTCCATCTGGACCCAGAGTGGTCTAGGGCCAGTAGGATCAGTCTGCAGCCAGTACAGAACGACTCTGAAATTCGCAGCCCAGTAGTATGTCTGAAAATTTGGTAGAGCTAAACCCCCCAATGACCTAGGCTTCTGTAAATGTTTTCTACCAATCCGTGGTACCTTGCCATCCCAAATAAAATGCATGAATGTTTGATCCAGTGAAATAAAAAAAGATTTTGGAATAAAAATGGGTAAACATTGAAATAAATATAAAAATTTGGGCAACACATTCATTTTAATGACATTAATCCTTCCGATAAGAGAAAGGGGTAGCGAATTCCAAAAAGTAAAAGATTGTTTCAATCTGTCTGCTAGAGCAACAAAGTTTTCCTGAAACAAATTTGAATATTTCCTTGTCACTTTTACTCCCAATTAAGTGAATTGATCCCGGACAATCCTAAACTGAGAACTTGTAAAAGAGCACTTTAGAGCAGCCTTGTTTACCGGAAAAATCTCACTCTTGCCTAGATTCAGCTTGTACCCTGAGATTGATCCAAACTTTTTAAGAGCAGATAGGGCACATGGCAATCTCCTTTTGGAGATAAACAAAAGGAGGTCGTCAGCATATAGCGAGACTTTCTGCACCCAGCCCACCCTGATTATGCCTTGAATGGCATCATTAGAGTGTAGTGCAATGGCGAGAGGTTCGATTGCCAAAGCAAACAACAAGGGGGAGAGTGGGCAACCCTGTCTGGATCCGCGGTGCAAGGGAAAATAGTCAGAGGACAAGTTATTAGTCCGTACCGAAGCCATGGGGGAAAAATAAATAATCTTTATCCACGCAATGAATTTGGGGCCAAAGCCAAATCTATAAAGGGCAGCTGTTAGGTAATCCCACTAAACGCGGTCAAACGCTTTTTCGGCATCAACTGAGACCACCACCTCCGGGTCCTCCGACGCTGGGGAGTACAGTATATTCAGAATGCGCCTAATATTGAAAAATAAATGCCTATTTCTCACAAAGCCAGTCTGATCAGAGTGTATTACTTGGTGCAGCAAACCTTCCATACGGATGGCTAAAAGCTTAGCTAGGATTTTGTAATCACAGTTTAAAAGCGAGATTGGGCGATAGGATCCACATTCCAGGGGGTCTTTGTTTTTCTTTAGTAGTAATGAAATTGAAGCCTGATAAAGACTAGGCGGTAGCTTTGAAGTATTAAGGCACTCTGCAAATAGTCAAGACAAGGATGGGCAAAGCAGACCAGAAAACGTCCTGTAAAATTCGGTTGGAAAACCGTCCGGACCCGGTGATTTACCACTTTTCATTGCGGACACTGCTGTTGCAATCTCCTCAAGCATAAATTCTTCTTCTAGATAGTCATGGGAGTCTGTATCAATTGAAGGCTTATTCAAGCCATTAAAGAAGGAGTCAATCAGCAAAGGGTCTTGAGGGGATTCAGAGGTGTATAGCGCAGGGTAAAATTGTTTAAATTGATCATTGATCTCTTTATGGATAACTGTGGTGGCACCAGACAGGGTCCTTATTTGTGGGATTGAACGTGAGGCCTCAGATTTACGGATCTGATGCGCAAGGAGTTTACTGGCCTTGTCGCCTTGTTCATAGACTTTGTATCGAGCTCGCAAGAGTAACTGTTCAGCTTGCCTGGTAGAAAGCTCATCAAATTCAGATTGGAGTAGTTGGCACTCTTTATGCAGATCAGAGGAAGGATCCGTAGCATACTTCTCATCCAATGTGGCTATGGACTCGCTCAGGTCCCGAAGTCGCTGGGAGCGAACTCTGTTTTGGTTGGCTGTATAAGAAATAATTTGGCCACGTAGGTATGCTTTGAGAGACTCCCATATGGTAGAGCAGGACATACCTGGTGTTGAATTAGTTTCTAGGAATAAGGTGATTTCAGAAGAAATGAAATTGACAAACTCCTTATCTGAGAGTAAAATGGGGTTGAGACGCCATTGATAACACATAGGAGGTCGCTGGGGAAACTCTAGTTCAAGCACTAATGGTGAATGGTCAGAGATAACAATACTCTCGTAAGTACACTGCCAAAGGTTAGGCAGAAGTTTTTTGTCCAAAAAGAAGTAATCAATCCGGGAGTATGTTTAATGAACATGAGAATAAAAGGAATACTGTCTATCTGTAGGATGTAGGAAACACCAGGCCTCAAACATAGCATATTTCTGAAGAAAGAATTGAATAAGTAGGGCACATTTAGATGGGCCTGTATTTGTTTGTGAGGACTTGTCAAGAACTGGGGACATTTTACAGTTGAAATCCCCCCCTAAAATCAACAAATGAGAATCTAAATTGGGAATAGCAGACAGAAAGGAAGAAATGAAACTTGTGTCATCCCAATTGGGAGCATAAACACTAGCCAAAACAAGAGGGGTAGAAAACAGTTCACCGGTTACTATGACATATCGTCCCTTAGGATCAGCAATAACCTCAGAAGCTACAAAGGGAGTAGCTTTATCAACCAGAATAGCAGCACCTCTTGATTTACTATGAAAGTTCGAGTGGAACACTTGACCAACTCAGTCCTTACGCATCCTAAAATGCTCACCAGTCCTCAAGTGAGTCTCTTGTAGAAATGCAATATTTGCATTCAAAACCTTTAAGTGTGTCAACACCCTCTTACGCTTCACCGGGTTGTTAACCCCTTTGGTATTCCAAGAAATGTACTTGATCGCATTATTTCGGCCCCTCTGGGCATTCCCGTTATTCAACCCTGTCATTAGCGCATAGAATGGAAAAGCAATGAGCACCCAAAACCCCCAGAATAACTTGTCTCAGAGTAATAATGTACGGTGGTAAATGTTTGGAAAAAGTACAGAAAAAAAACAGAAAAAAAAACTAAAAAGACAGAATGACAACATTAGAACTGAACAATTCAACCTGCCCCCATCCCAGACAATACCTCCCCAAACGAGGTACAAGCCTAAATAGAACATGTTCTCTTCGCACAGTATGTCTGTGAGAGTGCGGTCTTAAACCTAAACCCACAGTCCCGCTCTTTAAAGTCGCGTTTTGTTAGTGGATCAAGCAGCAAAAAGAAAGATTTGTATGGGGTTTTTTTTATAAAAAAAAGGTGAATCCCTTGTGCAAACGGAATGACAAAAGCACCACCTGTAGGTGTATATAATTGTATTCCCAGTCTTATAACAGGCATTGAGAGAGAAAATAAATAAAATGTATAAAGGCTCTCAGCCAAAAATCTAATTTGAAGTAAGGAAATCGTAGTAAGACAATCAAAAATAATAGTAATTATAATAGTAGTCTAGTTGATGCTGAGACAGCTTACAACCAGTACCAAAAAACTACGTGTTGAACGTTTGCTGGGAATAAATGATGCTCAAAACTTTTAAAATTAAAGTGAGGCCCCAAAAACCGTGTAGCCTCGGGAGACATTTACTGTTTACTGGGTCAATGCAGTAAACAAATAACCAAAAATATTTTGAGTCACTGAGACAATGTGTGAACAAACTAAATAGGTGAGCGAGATAAGGCACGCACACTAGATGATCAAAACATTAGATCACATCAAATAAGCCTGAATAGTTTCGCCAACTATACAAGACTAGCCTGTTATATCTAAACATAATTTTACCACAGGTGGGGTACTTACTATCCACAGTACGCAAGCAACAGTTGCCGAACTGTGAGCATATTCAAGACTTCTTGATGTGCCGTTGAATGTGAGCCATAGCCTCATCTGGAGATTCAAATGTGTAGTCTTTACCCTCATGAGATATCCATAAACTGGCCGGGAATCGCAGTCCATACTTCACACTTGGATGGTCCCGAAGTACTCGTTTGGCCTGTCCGAAAGCTGCGCGCTGCCTGGAAACAGTGGGAGAGTAGTCCTGGTAGATGGAGAAGCTCTGTCCTTGAAAGCTCAGAGTGGTATTGCGGGCTCGTCGGAGGATCTCCATCTTCTCATGAAAAAAGTGCACTCTAAGAATTATGTCACAGGGCCTCTCCCCATCCCGGGGCTTTGGGCGCAGCGTCCGGTGGGCTCGATCAATCAGGGGCTTTTCATCTAAGGCAAGAACATCCTTCAGCAGCCCTGAAACGAAATCCGTGGCGAGATGCATTTCCGCGGACTCTGGGACCGATACAAGTCTCAGATTATTGCGGCGAGAGAATCCCTCTAAACTCACACAGCTCTCCTTCACCTTTTTCAAATCCGCAGCTAGGTGTTTAACTTCAGCCTCCAGGGATGGAGTTAAATCGGAGACATTAGTAGCGGAGGTCTCCAGTGCTGCAATCGTTGTAGTGTGTGACGCAGTTGTTGTTTTGAGTAATGTGATTGCTGGCACAGTCTGGTTCCGCAGGATGGTTAAATCTGCTTTTAAAGTATCAGAAACCTCCTGTATTCTGGCCTCGAAAGTAGCAACCACCTGTGTTTTCATTTCAACTATCTCAGAGCGTAGTAGTTTGATGGCCTCGAGAATGTTCATTTCAGCGCCGCCGGGCCAAGCCGCGCCCCGGGTAAAGTGTGCGTCCCCGGGCCCTCAGACTCAGGAGAGGGCGGTGATGAGAGCGGGTCTTGTAGGCCGGGTTTTCTCAAAGTCATGCTTTTGGCCTTATGCTTGGTCGACATGCTGACATTCGGAAGCAAAGTAGTCTTGGTTTTTACGGAAAGGGATTACCAAATTAATATTTGAAAATAAATACGGTTCTGCTGCAGAATTCACATAAACTTTAAGAATACCACGGGAGCAAACGGAAAACACGTCAGTCGCACATGGCGTCCCCTACCATCCCCCGAGAGTGAGTTATTCTAATCTGTTTGCTTCAGTAGAAATGACCAGGTCCCAGTTTCACAATAGTGATAGAATTTAGGTTTAGGAATGTTTTAAGGATGCATTTTTCCCACAATGGCCAAAGTTGTAACATGCTAAGTGTGTCGTTGGAGCATGTGTCAATACTGATAGGATCGAAAGAAATGGAGTACTGCTCTCGGATCAGCTTTCTCCAGTCAAATCTTTCCACAATGCTAAATCTGTTTCACAATACTAATGACAGACCTGCTCCTAAAGAGATATTACCACCTACGGTTGCAAATATTAGGTGTCTTATTCAAATGCTTATCCAATAAAATTGTACTAAATCACCGATTTGGCACATCATTGTACACGTTAGGCTACACATCATGAAATATGTTGACACAAACGACAGACAGTAGCCTACAAGTAGCAAAGTAGAACGCAATTGATTCAACATAAAATGTATTTGATTTAAATAGGCTTGTAGCTTACTGTTTATATTTTAATGCAGTCAGCTCAGTTTTCATTTTAAGCTCATTTTTATACTTCACTTGTTTGAATCAATTGCAAAGACATTGGAAACTTTATATTTGAAGTCAACTTTGTTCTAAAGTTATCAATGGTCACAGAGAGATGGACGAACCATGTGATTCTATTTTTAGCAGTGATCTTGTGTACAAAGTGCATTCAGAAAGTATTCAGATTCCTTCCCTTTTTCCACATTTTGTTACGTTACAGCCTTATTCTAAAATTGATTCAAGAATTTATTTCTCATCAATCTATACACAATACCCAATGATGACAAAGCGAAAACAGGTTTTTAGTTTTGGAAAATGAATTTAAAAAATTAAACAGAAAAAACTGAAATAATTTACATAAGTATTCAGACCCTTTGCTATGAGATTCCAAATTGAGCTCTGGTGCATTCTGTTTCCATTGATCGTCCTTGAGATGTTTCTTCAACTTGATTGTAGTCGACCTGTGGACAATTCAATTGATTGGACATGATTTGGAAAGGCACACACCTGTCTATGTAAGGTCCCATAATTGACAGTGCATGTCAGAGCAAAATCCAAGCCATGTCGAAGGAATTGTCTGTAGAGCGCAGAGACAGGATTGTGTCAAAGCACAGATCTGGGGAAGGGTACCAAAACATGTCTGCAGCATTGAAGGTCATAAAGAACAAGGTGGCCTCCATAATTCTTAAATGGAGGAAGACTGGAATCACCAAGATTCTTTCTGCCAAACTGACCAATCGGGGGGAATCGGGGGAGAATGGCCTTAGTCACGGTTCAGGTGATCCTGACTAAGGTCACTCTGAAAGAGCTCCTGCGTTCCTCTGTGGAGATGGGAGAACCTTCCAGAAGGTCAACCATCTCTGTACCACTCCACCAATCAGGCCTTTATGGTAGAGTGGCCAGACAGAAGCCACTTCTCAGTATAAGACTCATGACAGCCCACTTGGAGTTTGCCAAAAGGCACCTAAAGGACTCAAGGAAACAAGATTATCTGGTATGGTGAAATGAAGATTGAACTCTTTAACCTGAATGCAAAGTGTCACATCTGGAGGAAACTTGACACCATCCCTACGGTGAAGCATGGCGTAGGCAGCATCATGCTGTGGAGATGTTTTTCAGTGGCAGGGACTGGGAGACTAGTCAGGATTGAGGGAAAGATGAATGGAGTAAAGTACAGAGATATCCTTGATGAAAGCCTGCTCCGGAGTGTTCAGGACCTCAGACTGGTGTGAAGGCTCACCTTCCAGCAGGACAACGACCCTAACCACACAGCCAAGACAACGCAGTGGCTTTGGGACAAGTCTCTGAATGTCCTTGAGTGGCCCAGCCAGAGACCAGACTGGATTGATGTGAAAATAGCTGTGCAGCGACGCTCGCCATCCAACCTGACAGAGCTTGAGAGGATCTGCAGAGAAAAATTGGAGCGTCTCTCCAAATACAGGTGTGCCAAGCTTGTAGCATCATATCCAAGAAGACATGAGGCTGTAATCGCTGCCAAAGGTACTTCAACAAAGTACTGAGTAAAGGGTCTATTATTAATACTTTTTTTTTAAATTACAACTGTTTTTGCTTTGTCACGTAAGAAAATGTGGAAAAAGTCCAAGGGGTCTGAATACTTTCCAAATGCACTGGGAGGACAACAAAGCATCAAACAATGTATTTTGCTAATAACAATGGTTTTAGGAAACAGCTTGGGGATTTAACGATGCTCCAACAAAGGTTTTAACGATGAACTTAGCCTTAAGATTCTTTTGAGAAACTGGGCCCAGAGCCGGCATTCATAAAGCATCTCAGAGTAAGAGTGCTGGTCTAAAATCACTTTGACTTTTTAGATCGTAATGAATAAGATTATATATCAAATCAAATCACATGTACTTATATAGTCCTTCTTACATCAGCTGATGTCTCAAAGTGCTGTACAGAAACCCTGCCTAAAACCCCAAACAGCAAGCAATGCAGGTATAGAAGGAAAAACTCACTAGAAAGGCCAAAACCTAGGAAGAAACCTAGAGAGGAACCAGGCTATGAGGGGTGGCCAGTCCTCTTCTGGCTGTGCCAGGTGGAGATTACAACAGAACATGGCCAAGATGTTCAAATGTTCATAAATGACCAGCATGGTTAAACAATAATAATCACAGTAGTTGTCGAGGGCAGCACCTCAGGGGTAAATGTCAGTTGGCTTTTCATAGCCGATCATTCAGAGTATCTCTACCGCTCCTGCTGTCTCTAGAGAGTTGAAAACAGCAGGTCTGGGACAGGTAGGACAGGTAGCACGTCCGGTGAATGGGACGTGTTCCATAGCCGCAGGCAGAACCATTGAAACTGGAGCAGCAGCATGGCCAGGTGGACTAGGGACAGCAAGGAGTCATCATGCCAGCATGGTACTAGGGCTCAGGTCCTCCGAGAGATGGAAAGAAAGATAGAGAGAAAGAGAGAATTAGAGAGAGCATACTTAAATTCACACAGGACACCGGATAAGACAGGAGAAATACTCTAGATATAACAGACTGACCCTAGCCCCCCGACACATACTGTAGACTACTGCATCATAAATACTGGAGGCTGAGACAGGAGGGGTCAGGAGACACTGTGGCCCCATCCGATGATACCCCCAGACAGGGCCAAACAGGCAGGATACAACCCCACCCACTTTGCCAAAGCACAGTACCCACACCACTAGAGTGATATCTTCAACCACCAACTTAGCATCCTGCGACAAGGCCGAGTATAGCCCACAAAGATCTCCGCCACAGCACAACCCAAAGGGGTGCGCCAACCCAGACAGAAAGACCACGTCAGTGACTCAACCTACTCATGTGACGCACCCCTCCTAGGGACGGCATGGAAGAGCACCAGTAAGCCAGTGACTCAGCCCCTGTAATAGGGTTAGAGGCAGAGAAATGACCTTTTAATGGCATCAGACCGAGGCTCTGCATCTGTCCTCGTGCTCCTAGACCTTAGTGCTGCTTTTGATACCATCGATCACCACATTCTTTTGGAGAGATTGGAAACCCAAATTGGTCTACACGGACAAGTTCTGGCCTGGTTTAGATCTTATCTGTCGGAAAGATATCAGTTTGTCTCTGTGAATGGTTTGTCCTCTGACGAATCAACTGTAAATTTAGGTGTTCCTCAAGGTTCCGTTTTAGGACCACTATTGTTTTCACTATATATTTTACCTCTTGGGGATGTCATTCGAAAACATAATGTTAACTTTCACTGCTATGCGGATGACACACAGCTGTACATTTCAATGAAACATGGTGAAGCCCCAAAATTGCCCTCGCTAGAAGCATGTGTTTCAGACATAAGGAAGTGGATGGCTGCAAACTTTCTACTTTTAAACTCGGACAAAACAGAGATGCTTGTTCTAGGTCCCAAGAAACAAAGAGATCTTCTGTTGAATCTGACAATTAATCTTAATGGTTGTACAGTCGTCTCAAATAAAACTGTGAAGGACCTCGGCGTTACTCTGGACCCTGATCTCTCTTTTGAAGAACATATCAAGACCATTTCAAGGACAGCTTTTTTCCATCTATGTAACATTGCAAAAATCAGAAACTTTCTGTCCAAAAATGATGCAGAAAAATTAATCCATGCTTTTGTCACTTCTAGGTTAGATAACTCCAATGCTCTACTTTCCGGCTACCCGGATAAAGCACTAAATAACCTTCAGTTAGTGCTAAATACGGCTGCTAGAATCCTGACTAGAACCCAAAAATTTGATCATATTACTCCAGTGCTAGCCTTCCTACACTGGCTTCCTGTCAAGGCAAGGGCTGATTTCAAGGTTTTACTGCTAACCTACAAAGCATTACATGGGCTTGCTCCTACCTATCTCTCTGATTTGGTCCTGCCGTACATACCTACATGTACGCTACGGTCACAAGACGCAGGCCTCCTAATTGTCCCTAGAATTTCTAAGCAAACAGCTGGAGGCAGGGCTTTCTCCTATAGAGCTCCATTTTTATGGAATTGTCTGCCTACCCATGTAAGAGACGCAAACTCGGTCTCAACCTTTAAGTCTTTACTGAAGACTCATCTCTTCAGTGGGTCATATGATTGAGTGTGGTCTGGCCCAGGAGTGGGAAGGTGAACGGAAAGGCTCTGGAGCAACGAACCGCCCTTGCTGTCTCTGCCTGTTTGTCACCTGGTGATGAAAAGCTTCCTTTTTTTCTGTGCACACCTATTCAGGAGTGCTGTCTGTTCAAAAATGGAAGTGTGAAATCTAACGTGTACTACCAATAACGCATGTCCTACATTCTCACATCTTTTAAGCTTGTTCACCAATGATATGCTTTAACCCAAATTGAGAGGTGACGTTCCTGCGTGCCTCTCTTTACACTTTTGGTTGTGCACAGGTGAAGGAAATGAACGGGACTCCCTAAAAGACAGAAGCACACAGGCAGTGAGCGCGCCTCTCTCTCCACATCCGACGGTGCAGACACACAGCTCGCCAACGGCCGCCTGCTCCTAAAATGCACAGAGCCTGCATCCAGCCCTGTCTCTGAACACTTGTTGTTCCAAACACAAACAACTCAGTAAAGTTATGTACTCTTTTCGGGGTAGAAATAAGAAATAAGAATTTGTTCTTAACTGACTTGCCTAGTTAAATAAAGGTTCAATTACTTTTTTTAAGAGATGAGGAGCTACAGGTTGGATTTATGTTCTGCTCAACTTTCTCTTAGTTCTGAGAATGATCTGCAGAGCACCTCTCACATCTCCATAAGTTATCACTTCACTTCATTAGGGCATGCAAATGTTAAGCACTGATAGGTTAATCTATAATGATGCTGGGCAATAAGCAACAGACTAAGCTGTGTGAGAATGAGAAAGGTTTGACCCTTCTGGTGAAAGTCCTTGGCAGTATCTGTGAGCGTTGAAACTGAAAGCCCCCATTAGCTTATCTAGTCCTTCAAAGCAGAGTGAAAAACCTGTTGTTGCTATCAAAGCCAATTAACATATTGGCTTTATTCAGTAATTTGAGTGCTAGATCACTAATGCAAATAATTTAACACAACAACAAACTTGAATCTTCTTAGATCATCTTGTAGCATTGGGCAGAAGTGTGAAATAGCGTTAATAAAGTGAATAACACCCCAATGCTTATTGGCTTGGAGCTGTAGGTGTGAGGAATGACATTTGGGTCTGTTATCACTTCACTGCCAATAACCAGAGGTGAGGCTATCCGCCCCTCCTCCTCGACCTCTCCCCCCTAAGTAGCCTTTATCACTGTTGATGGGAGGCGGTGTGGAGCTCATCTGGTGCCATTAACATCAGTTTATTTACTTCTCACACAGCTCTAGACAGAAGGCCCTGCCCACTTCCTCCTGGGGCTGATAGTAGTGACCCTCAGCCAGCCAGATTACATCAGATGAGTAGCATGGCATGGCGGGCCTACACAGCCACAGGGCAATTGTTAAGGGACATTGTCACTTGCTGTCTATGGTCTGCAAGCATAGCTCAGAACCGTGGCTCGGGGCCACACAGGCTAGTCCCAAATGATAGGCTAAGGGACATTGTCTCATGTCTCTGGCTAGCACTATTATTTAGGCTGAACTGGGAAAGGGAGTTTGTGGTAAATGTTGGCCTATTTGTTGCTTTCCAAGTTTTTCCTTTTCATTCATATTACATTTAGAAAGATAAAAGTCCCTTTTCCAGATTCTAGGGAATATTAGATTCTAAAAACAAGAACATAAACAGAGAAATATAACTGTCTGGTGCAAATAGATCAAAGGGACACCAGCATAGCAGGTGTTTGACGGTGTCGGAGGAACCCCTGTCAAATCCACAAACGGCTACCGGTATAGATATCTCAGACATTGCCATTGGCTGCACACAGTTCTATTAGTAGGAATCCCATGCAGCCATGTTTACAAGTTCGAACACTAGAATATGTGATGTAACCTAGGCCTACATCTTGATCAATTTGAGCGTCATTACTTTTATAGCCTAGGCCTACACTTTCTCCTTCTGAAATCCTAACGCGAGTGGGACGGGTGTGGCTTTGTGACGATCTCAAGAGTAGCTGCCCACCGTTTGGAAAGCACCAACGCAGTTACAAGTTCGACACCGCCAAAACATTGGCTATGCAGGTATCGGCTATCGCCGGTTAATGCTTGATCGGATTGAATCCAGGCCTATATCTGTTATTCAAGAGGGGACTTGGAATTGATCTGTGAAATTCCACCTCAGCTGGTATCTGTTTGTTTGAAGTGATTATAGAAATCCTAACGTAACTACAGGAGTAAAGAACGCAGAGTGTCAAGGGGATTTCATTGGCTAGGTAGGATGACGACAACACCAGAGGCACTCTGGGAAAATAAACTGCGATGAATGATCCTTGTGTGCAGAGTAATCCTTCCTCAAACTCCCCTGTTTATAGATGTTAGGATTTTTATCTGCAACTGCCACATTTGTCCCATACACTGTGAAAGTGTTTATCGTAGATAGAGTGCAGGTGGTCGTAGGCAGAGCTAAGAGCAATTGTATGTTCTAGTAATTGTGTAAGCAGATACTGTAACAGGCTTCTTTGTTTCAATATGCACACGTACGCACATATACTCTACATGTGTGTATACACACACACACACACAGTGGTATTGTTCCCTGCGAAACACCTGATGGAAGTTTGCCAATCGTCCTCAGGGACATAGTTAAAGTAGCTGCAGTATATCATTAAGACTGGCATTATGTGTGTTTGACAAGCAGGGATTTATCTCTCTCCCTGGAGGAGAGAGTCAGGCTAAATAAAGAGGCGGAGGGAGGGAGGAAAAGATGCTATATCACTGGGTAGAGAGATGGGGATTGTGTTTTACTGGAGTTAACATAGTAAATAAAGTAAACCAAAATTGCATGCTATTATACAGTAGTGAAGTGATATCAAATTATTTAATATACACATATTAATACACTACATTACCGAAAGTATGGGGACACCTGCTTGTTGAACATCTCATTCCAATATCATGGGCATTAATATGGAGTTGGTCCCCCTTTGCTGCTATAACAGCCTCCACTCTTCTGGGAAGGTTTTCCACTAGATGTTGAAACATTGCTGCAGGGACTTGCTTCCATTCAGCCACAAGAGCATTAGTGAGCATAATCTAAACCTGGTATTATTGAATGTAGAATGTGTCACCGTCAAAGTAGCTCTGTCTGACACACTGTAAGTATTGTTGTATGCAGTGTATGTCACAAATAAAGTTTGATTTGATTTGATTTTGACCGGAGGGGATTGGGTGGAACAGCCAGTGGCGTGGATTGTGGATCTAGCTGTCTGATAAAGCTGGATTGTCTGAGTGTAATCAGACCCAGATGTGGCTGTTGGGCCCTCACCGCCGCGGTGGTCCTTATCCCCAACCACATCTGTTGTGTCAGGGGCTAGGGGGGACAGGGGGAGGGTCCACAGCTGGACGACCCCTGTTCTAGGGAAGGGAACCACAAGCCATGCGAGGCTGACAGCTGCTGCTGTGGAAGAGGGAAGAGGCAGGCGACCTTGCGGACCTGCTATCATCTCTTCCTGAACTCACCACCCTTTATTACTTGTCGCATCTGTCCCATATGTGCGATGTCCCATATGTGAGATGATGTGTCAGCGTTGCTAAAATGAATATTCAGTTATTTGAAATGATTTATTTAAAATAATCTAAATTATTATTACTTCCTATACCAAATGGCTTATGTCCAGTTTTGTTCTTGAAAAAATGTATATTCCCATTGAAGGATCTGCCTACAGGCTGTTGTTGTTAAACTCTTCTTATCAGCAATACCTGTCAAAATGAAGGACTTTACTGGCATACATACTGCAGACTGATAACAAGTCTGATCCATTCATCAAATTACCACTGACAATCAGCTGCTGCATGGCCTCTGCCAGAAAGACTTCATCACATAAAGAAGTTGTTGTTTTAATGGGTCTTGAGTGATGTGTGGCTTTGGGTACAGGTTCTGGTGCCAGGTTTTAAAGGTTAGTAGAGGTTTCTTTCTCCATTGTCTTGGTAGTTCCATGTTGTAGGGAAATTCAGAAGTCTTGCCTTTGTGTTGAGTGATGTGAATTTAAAAACAAACTCTGTTATTGATTGTCACTTCAGTCTGCACATCGACAACCATTCCTCTACTTTTTTTCATCCAAACCCATCTTGGCATGTTTCGGAGTTGGTTTGAAGAGTCACTGCTTGCCACTGAATTTAAATCGCAGGTGTGAACAATGTACACTTTCTCTCATATTTTAATTTCAATGTTATTACCAACTTTTATCCCCTAACGTGGCCTTTATTTAAGATACGTATCTGATCATTTCGATAGTTTTGATGTTATCAGTGTAATTTGTGGCATCTGTAATATCTTAATCATGGAAACTAAGAAGGACACGGCTATATCTAACATCACTAAAGCTGTCAGGGGTGCAGGTAGGTTGGTTGACTTAGTGCCTGGAGGTAGGAAATGTAGTCTGCGTGGTGATGTACTGCCTAACCACAGCGGCTGACACAGGACTCTGTCTACAGTAGATGGACATGATCCCATGTCTTCCCTTACCGCTGGCTGAGCTGTGTTTTGGCTCAGTATGAATCAATCATGACTTACTGTATGGACTCTGTGATCTTATCCTTTTTTTGTCTGGTGAATAAAGATTCTGGACCGTTTCATCCCCTGTGGGGCACCACGGTCTGGTCTTTTGTAGACCTCACATCTCTGTAATGGAAGACCATTTGAACCCTTTGCATATTTTATTGATAAGCCTGAGTTCCATTCCATTTCAGCCCAAATCACAAACCATTTTCTTAAACACAAAGCCTTTTCATATCTGGTTCTTGATAGATAATGTGAGGTGGCTAAGCGGTCAAATGTAACTACCATACTCCATGGTCCCGGTTCCAGGCGATAGGGGCTAGTACTCATCACTCTGGCTGCGAGTGCAGTTAGTGCCCTATCTCCTGTTCCCGATGATGGAGTCACCATAAAAACCTGAGATTTATCTGTCCTCACATCCGCACAGATGAACGAGGTGCTAAATGAGGTATTGCCAAGTCGACCTGTCTCCTCGGTTGCACTGATTCAGGTGTCTCATACCCCCCCCCCCCACCCCCCCACACTCCTCCACCCCTGGTTTTAGTAAAGTACTGGTATGTATTTATCAAGAGGAGAGACAGCTAAATTATTTCCTACTCCTGTGGAAGGGGTTATTGGATCGTAAGGGGAGTGGCTTGGCCATATGTCTGTATGAAAAGTCATAGTACGTGTCGGAATGTCTTAAGTTCTGAACTTATGTTGCTGTTGCTGCCTTGACAAAGGTAACGCCCTCACCTAGAAAGACACATTTGGTGATATACTGCAATTGGGATTGGGAAACATGCAACTCCCCACAGCGTACAGCATGTGATTGGGAGGCTTCCAACTTGTCCATCTATGCAACAATACTTTGGCACATCATAACTCACAGCGATATTATTGGCATGGCAGGTTATTTGGTCTGCTCTGGCTTATCGGGATATTAAGTGGTGATTAACAGCATTGGGACTTATAAGCATCATCATAAATCTGCCTGATGGTTTATTGATGAGCCAGACAGGGAGATCGTAAATATACTGATGTGCTGGGCAGAAGCCTGCCTTGTACTGTTACTGTCATCTCCAAGCCAGTATTCGCTCATTCATCACCTTTAATATTAGTTTCTTATTATTGATTTATGTTTGATTATGCGAGTAACTGATACATTCATAGCAACTAGGAAGTCCCCTGTACAAATATAATTTACTGATTTGGAAAGATAATGTTTTTTATTTGATGATATTAAGAAATCAGAATTCCGTTAAAGTGTCAGGGAGCTATCGTTTTTCCCCTGGGCTGTTTTTGGTAAAACTGTGAGATCCAGCATGTGTTTTTATAAGTAAGGCAATAATCGGTGTTGCAGCATGTTAATTGCATAGCAACTCAGGATAGGGTTGAGACTGTTTTCAGCCTGTTTACCTCTATAGGCCTGCTGTGTACTGCCCTTCCTGGTGGCGGCCCTAGAGAGCATAGAGGCATTCCATCAGTACAATATCTCAACTTTCTGCTTCAACAATCTATCTTTTAATTAATATAGGACAGCATTCTTTCTCTTCTTCCGTATAGAAAGTGCAGTTTTCGCAGGTATGCCTGACTTGTACTGCTTAAGTCTAAGTGTTGTTAAGTTTCTGTGCCATAATGATATGGACAGCGTATTTCTTTTTATTGGGTGAACAGGGAAGGGTGTATGTGACATTTTGGGATTTTCATGATTTACAATCTCATCATGTGTACTCCCTGTTAATAACCTGTAGAACTACTCCAATAAAATTCTTCACTGGCCGCCAGGGGTTTCCATAGATATGACATGCATTGTCGTCTCTGTTCAAGATGCCTGGGAAAATACAAAAAGTCACTCTCTAGTTTATCAGCTGTCTGAGAATAAAGTATTATTCATAAACTATACGAAATAAATAGGAGAAAGACAGAGATTTGCAAGAACGGACAGAAGGTTGTACTTTCATTTGACAGCTCCATATCAGCTCTTACACTTCACGTTGCATAACACACTGAATTACCACTCTTCCATGCTACGGCATTTCCTGAAAAGAAAGGAAAGAGTGTACGTGTGAATGTCAGACTGGCACGAGGCACAGCTCTTACTCCAGGAGCTTTGGAGTTGGGGGTGTGGGTGTTGGGGATGTGGGGGCGGGGTGGGGTGGGGCGGGGCGTGAGTTGGGTTGACCTGTCATGTGTTTGAGTGACAGACGGCCAGTTGCTTCTCGCGGGCAGCGGTGAGGAGTGTCTGTATGGAAAGGGGCCCTGTCTCCATTGTTCTCTCCAGTGGTCCTCCCTGTCCCCGTCATGGACCAGCGAGGGCAGGTGCTTTGGGGTGTGAAAATAGGAAGCCCTCCCTCGCCCTGGGACAGGCTTGGCTGAGGTCCATGCCCTTCTGAGATAAGACAAAAAGCCAAACTCTCACCTCATTTGGCACAAAAGGGAGATTAATATGTCTTTAACAAAAAGCTGCTGCCTGGCCGCCGGAGAGGGGACTCCGAGAGTCTTGCTCAAACAGGAAGCACCAACCTTTGGACCCAGATGAATGTTTTCTGGAAAGAGTTGGTCATCCCCTTTATCGTGTTTCATCAGTAGCGTTTGACATAGTGGCGATAACACGCTTGTTATGGTCTTTCGTGTCTCGTTGATATGAGGATGATAGATCGATGTCCACTATAAGTTATTTTTATAATATGCTCAACATGTTATTGACCCTAAAGGGCAATTACATTATTCACTATGGTCAGCAAGACTTCTTTTAAAATGTATAGATTAGAAACAGATAAATTGCTATCTGTGTAGTGAGCTTCTTGTAGTTGCAGATATCAGTGTGAGTGACCATATACTGTATATAAACAGAGGGTGAATCCATGCTAGCGGGAGAGGAAAATAGTTTTGGTATCACACATTGTTCTGGCAATTCTCACATACGAACTTCATTGGGAGGAACGATGTTTAACATGCTTTTAACATTTGTATCACAAACAATTTTTGTGAAAATCATGATTAAATTGGCCATTTTAGGCCCTTTTCAGACCTGTACTTGGCTCCTGTTAGACACTATGATCTGCGAACCGAACATGATACAAATAATATCTTACTGTCATTATCCTCTCAAATATGGAGTGTGTCTAGATTCTGAAATACACATTTTCACATTAATTTATTCAACATTAAAAATATCTATAAAATTATCAAAACTTATTTTTAGACTTATTAATTATAACAATATACTCTTCAAACACGAGAAATGTCAAGAGTGGGCTCTCTGGTACTTTTAATAGTATGACCCATTTTATACATAGAAATTTACATTTTGGTCATTAACCAATCACAGTCCTCCTTTAGGCTTGCACGTTCAGCAAGTCAACAGCAGTGAGATCCCTTTGAATCCATTTTCTCATTCACTGTGTTGGTGGTGCTCATAAAATTGAATTAGCAGAGAGTCCACTCTGGAAATCATATAATATTTGTAGAGTATATTGATCCAAACAATATCTCTTATTATTAACTAAATCAATATGGGTCATTTTGAGATATTAATATGAATATTTTTAATGTTGAAAAAATGTGATACTCCAAACTTTTGGGAGCACTATATGGAGTATAATCCCGCCAAGATGTCTGTATCATGTACGGTTCACAAGGTCTTATAGGAGACCTGGATAGGTAAAAAGGGCCTTAAATGGCCACTTTCATCATGATTTTCAAAACAAAACAAAAAATCTATGTGAGAAATGCCAGAACAATCTGAGATACCAAAAATGTTTCCCTGTGTGGAATTAACCCATACATGTTTTTTGTTTGACAGACATGAAAAACAGATTAATCTGAGATCAGCTTCTAGTTGAATATGAAATAATGGGGGAAATGATTCTGAGGAGTATTGATAAAGTGCAAAATAAATGGGAGAGGTATAGTGAAGAGGTAGAATAGCAGCAGAGCACTGGACCCTGTCTGAAAGAAGAGCCAAGTTTCTCATCAAAGCCCAGCTGATTATTTTCCAGCAGATTTTCCTGTCAGGATGTTATGATTGTCTCCATGTTCAGTGGCTGCTGATAAATGGTGTCTCTCTTTTTTCATACATGATGTCATACAACAGGCTGAAGGTCTGACTTCCCTTCCATTAACTGTGAAATGAGGGATACACTCCTTTGTGTGTGTGTGTGTGTGTGTGTGTGTGTGTGTGTGTGTGTGTGTGTGTGTGTGTGTGTGTGTGTGTGTGTGTGTGTGTGTGTGTGTGTGTGTGCGTGTGCAAGTGCGTTCTCCCATGCGTGTGTTTGTGTTCGCGTGGGTGTTAAATGTGTGGGCACACTCTCCAGCGTTGTGCCCTCCTCCTAAGTGACTGTTGGGGCCTTGGGGTTGGACACTCATGGTTGTTAGAAGCAGTGACACACATGCCCTCCTCTCCTTTTGAGTTTTTATCGCTGTCATGCGTAGACACAGGGATAGGTTATGTTAGACTGAAAATGTATGGAATTAGGGGTGTTCTATGCTGCTCAGGGCATACAGTTTCAATTGGGCAAGGGTGGTAGTGGGCTTAGGGTATGGAAACTATAGAATCAAGATAATGTAGTTGTGTGTATTAGTAATAAAGCTTTTTTGTGCTCTATTGCTTCATCATTTAGTGGTGAGCAGAGAATATGAGCTTCTTATTGAGACTGTTAAAAGATAAATTAACACTTTTAAAGGCCTACCCAGGAATAAATGCCATTATTTAGTTACTGTAATTCTGTAATTGTATTTAGTCACCAGTCACCACTATCCACATGTAACGTGGGGATGGAATGTATTTTGGTTAGCAGGGAGAGATGTTTCCTCCTGCAATAACGTATGCAACAGCATTAAGTCAACAAGCTGCGATGCCTTGTTTGTTTTCACAGAGTATCCAACCCTCACTCTGCAATTGGTTGATTTGGGTTAGATTTCCTGCAGTGTAAAATAAGCCATGGCAAGAATGTGTGAGTGTGGAAGTAGGAGCACTGATGTAGGACGCAAGGAATATGGCGGGAGCAGTATTACTACCATGTTAAATGTTACTCTATAGCACAGTGGGTTTCCAACCAGGGAGGTACTTCAGGGGCACTCAGGGCAGAGGTAATATTCAGTTGGTGGTACTGTAACACACCATAGTCATCAGGAATTGCAGTCCATTAACAGTAATTTTGCTTTTTGTATATTTGAATATTATCATTTGAAATAAATATACTGATGTATGAGGAGTACAACAGTCTGTGTGAAGCTGTAATTGACAGATACTCTAGAGTATAGTAATTACATAGTAATAACAGTCCCCCATAAGATGATGTGTGATAGTGGTTTGTAATAGCAGTGGTTGTAAGGGGTGCAGGAGTCAGCTATAATTGTGATGTGCTGTATAGTGTATACAAAGATGGTGTCAAATAAAAATACTGTAACACATGGCCAAATGAGAATTTCCTGAGTTGTAGTTATATTTTGCATGCAGCTATGGCTTGGCTGTTTGGAAAAGTGCAGAGTTACAGGGTTAATTGCAACCTGACCCCCTGAGTGGATTTTCCCCCTCATCTGTTTGCCCGTTTCAACTAGGCTTGTAATCTTGATTGAGCTATTCATTATTTTGAACTCCACACACAGTGTGTGCATGCATATCTCTCTCTCCCTCTGTGTGTGTGTGTGTGTGTGTGTGTGTGTGTGTGTGTGTGTGTGTGTGTGTGTGTGTGTGTGTGTGTGTGTGTGTGTGTGTGTGTGTGTGTGTGTGTGTGTGTGTGTGTGTGTGTGTGTGTGTATGCCTGCATGAATCTCTATAGTATCTGGATCGAATCCCCGAGCTGACAAGGTAAAAATCTGTCGTTCTGCCCCTGAACAAGGCAGTTAACCCACTGTTCTCCGGTAGGCCGTCATTGTAAATAAGAATTTGTTCTTCACTGACTTGCTTAGTTAAATAAAGGTTAAATAAAAAAATGTAATAAAATGTCTCTGTGTGTGTGTGCTACAAGATATCATAGCATGTGTCCCTCTGTGTTTGTGTGTGAGTGCATAGTTTTGAGTTTATCCTCTCTCGTTGTTTTCCTCCGTGCTTTATCTCCTTTGTCAGTGCCAGTGAGATTGCTGGCTGACTAAGTTTCCCTGAGTTCGGGGGAGCCTGTGGCCATTGTTCTGGAGGCTGGCGGCATTTGACAGCCCTCTTGACGGACAACACCACTGATTTTCCTGCACTTCCTGTGCAGACTCAGACAGAGCTCACTGTTTTCCTTTCCTCACTTATCACGCATATCACGAGACGGAGCCAACGACAGGGAGGGAGAGAGAGAGAGAGGGGGGGGGGGGGGGGGGGGAGAGAGAAACAGAGCAAGAGAGAGAAACAGAGCGAGAGAGAGCGAGAGAGAGAGAGAGAGGGAGAGAGAGAGGGAGAGAGAGAGAGAGAAACACAGCGAGAGAGAGAGAGAAACAGAGCGAGAGAGAGAGAGAGAGAGAGATTGAGCAAGAGAGAGAGAGAAACAGAGAGAGAGAAACAGACAGAGAAAGAGAGCGAGAGAGAGAGACAGAGAGAGATAGAAACAGAGAGAAGCAGAGAGAGTGAAACAGAGAGAGAGAGAGAAACAGAGAGAAGCAGAGAGAGTGAAACAGAGAGAGAGAGAAACAGAGAGAAGCAGAGAGAGTGAAACAGAGAGAGAGAAACAGAGAGAAGCAGAGAGAGTGAAACAGAGTGAGAGAGAAACAGAGAGAAGCAGAAAGAGAGATAAACAGAGAGAGAGAGAAACAGAGAGAGAGCAGAGAGAGTGAAACAGAGTGAGAGAGAAACAGAGAGAAGCAGAGAGAGAGAAACAGAGAGAGAGAGAAACAGAGAGAAGTAAAGAGAGTGAAACAGAGAGAAGCAGAGAGAGTGAAACAGAGAGAGAGAGAAACAGAGAGAAGCAGAGAGAGTGAAACAGAGAGAGAGAGAGAAACAGAGAGAAGTAAAGAGAGTGAAACAGAGAGAAGCAGAGAGAGTGAAACAGAGAGAGAGAAACAGAGAGAAGTAAAGAGAGTGAAACAGAGAGAGAGAGAGAGAGAGAGAGAGAGAAAGGCTTCTGTCCCATGTTCTTTGGCCAGATACACAGCCAGAAGCAGTAGTGGCAAGTATTTGTGGGAGAGCAGTTTAGTGGGCAAGTGTATATCAAGGGTGTGTGTGTGTGTGTGTGTGTGTGTGTGTGTGTGTGTGTGTGTGTGTGTGTGTGTGTGTGTGTGTGTGTGTGTGTGTGTGTGTGTGTGTGTGTGTGTGTGTGTGTGTGTGTGTGTGTGTGTGTGAGTCATAGTGTGTTTGTGGGGGCCAAAA
The DNA here is from genome assembly GCF_002021735.2 of Oncorhynchus kisutch. Taxonomy (NCBI): domain Eukaryota; kingdom Metazoa; phylum Chordata; class Actinopteri; order Salmoniformes; family Salmonidae; genus Oncorhynchus; species Oncorhynchus kisutch. Next base: position 26,768,767 of record NC_034203.2, on the reverse strand, counting down.
TTGCACTACTTTCATTATTAGTCTCTCTCTCCCTGTTTGGGCATGACGAGACTCCAGAGAGATTGTTGTGGCGATAAAATAAGAATGTGGCAGCCAGCCGCTTGTTAAGATCGCTGGTGCAGAAGGAGGAAATAGCTATCTGATGGGATTTTCACTTCTTTGGATTTTGAATGGAGAGTGGATGAGGGAGAGAGAACAATATTTACACATCTGTCTTCTCCTCGGTGGGGGCTTGTGGGGAGGGCCTTGGTAGACGACAACGACACACCTAAAAGTGACTTACTGTGTCACGACTCCCGCCAAAGTTGGCTCCCCTGCCTATTCGGGCGGTGCTCGGCGGTCGTCTTCACCGGCCTACTTGCCGCCACTGATCCCTTTTTCCTTTTCTGTTAGTTTAGTCTTATTAGTTGCACCTGTTCCTATTTGTGTTTTCTTGATTTTCTAGCCTATTTAAACCGCTCTAGTTTGTGCGGGATAATTTTGTGTTCAGGTTTAGTGTTGGCTGTGGTTTTGTGCTCCGGACCGTTTTACCCTGTGTTTTGGGTTGGTCAGTGTTTTCCGCCCTGTGTTTGGGCATGACCGTTTGTGCCGAAATAAATTACCTATTTTTCTTGAACCCTCTGCTCTCTGCACCTGACTCCTACCTTCCACTCCTATTCATCTGTGACATACTGACTATAAAGTTATGTTGTATTGGATTGCATTGAATAACTTGAGTGGGTAGGCTGTGTAGGTGTATTGGGGACATGCCTGCTGTCACGTTCGTTGTATGGAGGAGACCAAGGCGCAGCGTGATGAGAATACATTCCTCTTTGTTAAAGGAAGAACACTTCAACAAACTAACAAAATGAACATGAAGCAAAAACACTCGTGCTGACACAGGCAACTATACATAGTTTGTGGGTTATTGTCTATCCAAGTAATATGGCTACCTAAATATGGTCCCCAATCAGAGACAACGACAAACAGCTGCCTCTAGGCAACCATAGACATAAAAACACCTAGACTGGAAATAAACCCCATATACATAGAAAAACCCTAGATAGGACAAAAACATATATCACACTTGTCACACCCTGACCTAACAAATAAAGAAAACAAAGATAACTAAGGTCATGTTGTGACAGTATCCCCCCCAAAGGTGTGGACCGGCAGCAAACCTAAACCTATAGGGAGGGTCTGGGTGGGCATCTGACCTTGGTGGCGGCTTAGGTTCTGGATGCCGCCCCCCTTCTTTATACTGAGGGCTGGGGACCCTCGATGGGGACCCCGGGCTGGGGACCGTCGCTGGAGACCCCGGGCTGGGGACCGTCACGGGAGACCCCAGACTGGGGACCGTCGCGGGAGGTTCCGGTCTGTGGCCCGTCGTTGGAGGTTCTTGTCTGTGGCCCGTCGCTGGACGCTCTGGACTGGGTACTGTCGCCGGACGCTCTGGACTGGGTACTGTCGCCGGACGCTCTGGACTGGGTACTGTAGCCGGACGCTCTGGACTGGGTACTGTCGCCGGACGCTCTGGACTGGGTACTGTCGCCGGACGCTCTGGACTGGGTACTGTCGCCGGACGCTCTGACTGGGTACTGTCACCGGACGCTCTGGACTGGGTTCTGTCGCTGGACGCTCTGGACTGGGTACTGTCACCGGACGCTCTGGACTGGGTACTGTCGCCGGACGCTCTGACTGGGTACTGTCGCCGGACGCTCTGGACTGGGTACTGTTGCCGGACGCTCTGGACTGGCGAGGCGCACTGTAGGCCTGGTGCATGGTGCCGGCACTTGGGGAACCGGGCTGGGGACACGCACCTCAGGGTGAGTGCGAGGAGCAGGAACAGGGAGTACTGGACCCTGGAGGTGCACTGGAGGCCTGGTGCGTGGTGCCGGAACTGGTGGTACCGGGCTGGGGACACGCACCTCAGGGCGAATGCGGGGAGGAGGAACAGGACGTACTGGACCCTGGAGGCGGACAAGAGGCCTAGTGCGTGGTGCCGGCACTGGTGGTACTGGGCTGGTGACACACACCTCAGGGCGAATGCGGGGAGCAGGCACAGGACGTACTGGACTGTGGAGGCGCACTGGAGGTCTGGAGTGTAGAGCTAACACAACCCGTCCTGGCTGGATGTTTATTTTCGCCCTGCAAATGGGCAGGGCGCTGGCACAGGACGCACTGGGCTCTGCAGACTCATCGGAGACACAGTATGCAGAGCCGGCGCAGGATATCCTTGTCCAAGGAGGTACACTGGCGACCAGGAGCGCTGAGCCGGCACCCTCCTTCCAGGCTGGATGCCCATTCTAGCCCAGCCAATGTGAGGAGCTGGAATAGAGCGCACCGGGCTAGAATAGAGCACTGGAGACACCTTGCGCATCTTGCGCATCTCTGCATAATACGGTGCCAGACCAGATCAGGTCTCCTACTTGACTCAGCCAATCTCCTCATGTGCCTCCCCCCAAACAAAAAATCTTGGGGCTGCCTCTCGGTCTTCCGTGCTAGCCGTGTACCCTCATATTATCGCTGTTCCTCTATTCTCCTGTATTTCTCGTCGTAGTATCCCCATTCCGCCTATAACTCCTCATTAGGATGGCACTCCCCCGGCTGTGTCCAGGGTCCTGTTCCATCTAATATCTCCTCCCAGGTCCATTTCCCCATTAAGCGCTGTTCCTCCTTTTCACGCTGCTTGATCCTTGTTTGGTGGGTGATTCTGTCACGTTCGTTGTATGGAGGAGACCAAGGCGCAGCGTGATGAGAATACATTCCTCTTTATTAAAGGAAGAACACTTCAACAAACTAACAAAATGAACATGAAGCTATAAACACTAGTGCTGACACAGGCAACTATACATAGACAATAACCCACAAACTATCCAAGGCATATGGCTACCTAAATATGGTCCCCAATCAGAGATAATGATAAACAGCTGCCTCTGATTGAGAACCAATCTAGGCAACCATAGACATGAAAACACCTAGACTGGAAAAACCATAAACTTACAAAAACCCTAGACAGGAAAAAACACATATATCACCCTCGTCACACCCTGACCTAACCAACATAATAAAGAAAACAAAGATAACTAAGGTCAGGGCGTGACACCTGCTCATGCTATTCCAAAGGACATTTGAGAGTGTGTATGAAAAGTGATAGTTATTCCCAGACCGGGCACCTAAAATGGTTAGACTATATTATTTTCTAAGAGCAGGGGAGGGACGTGGCAGCTTTCAATAAAGAGAATGTGCTTCAGTATCTGCCAGTCAATGCCTTTTTCCTTTACTTGTCATGTAATGAATGCTTTCTTTCTCGCTGCCTGTTTTCTGTCTCCACTGATACTTTACCCTATCCTCCCTCTATTTCCAAGCAATGCTTCCCCCAGTGTGTAGAATAAATCCTCCATGCATGGGTGTGTGAGAAATCCATTGAGGCATTGCTGTAGCTCTCAGCAGAGATGACATTGCCAATAGAGCAGCATCTCTCTGCTTCTCTAGTTTAACCATTTGTGTTGGTCTTTTCCTGATATTTAAATGGAGAATATGGGATTGATACATCAATTAGATTGCCCCTTTAATTGTTCTTTAATTTGTATAAATGTTGACCTCAGGTCTACCTCTTACGTATTCCCACAGTGGTAGCAGACATATCAGCCAGCTCCTGGGAACAGGGAACAGGACTAAGTGTGGGTGGGATTGCCACCCCGGAGAGGAGAGTGAAAGGATCTGTTGGTGAGAGGAAAAGCTTTTAGGACGTCTCTTGACTTAGTGAACTTCCTCATCTGGCATTCCTGTGATTATACCAGCAAGGAATGGTTTCACTGGAGTGTGCAAATTTTTTTCTGGATTGGTCTTCATCTATTTAAATATGCATTAATATTCTCTCTACACGATCTCAGAATGTCCATTTAAAACAAATAAAATGAAATAAAAATACAGCAATGTGAAACAAGGACAAGAGTATCATCACCATGTGACCAGTCCCATGACCAAGACTTTTGAGAAACAAGCTCTATCTCCCTGCTGCATTGTGACCCTGAGACAACAGGCTTTGCCATGACCTTTTTCCAGGTCAGCATCAGAACCCTGGACGTGAAGTGCAGCCTGCGTACATCACCACACAGCTGGCAGAGAGGATGGTTCTACTGGCTCCTCCCTCCTTCTTTTTCTTTCCTCCCTTCTTCCATTTTTATCCTCAACACCTTCACCCTCCTCCAGCAATCACAGAAGGCGCTGCAAAGATATTTGTCCTTTCCCAAGAAAAAGGAAAGAATGTTGATAGTGGCTTTTGTATCCCCATCCGGCTCAGCAATGCTCAGGGGAAGTATGGCAAAAGTGCAGAGAGGAGAAAGAGGGGGTCCAGACTAGACTGCATAGGATGTATAGAACGAGTACCTGGTGAGATTAAATCCCCCCCTCACTGTTGATGCCGTTCCTGACTCTATTCACTGTTGATGCCGTTCCTGACTCTAGTCACTGTTGATGCCGTTCCTGACTCTTGTCACTGTTGATACCGTTCCTGACTCTAGTCACTGTTGATGCCGTTCCTGACTCTAGTCACTGTTGATGCCGTTCCTGACTCTAGTCACTGTTGATGCCGTTCCTGACTCTATTCACTGTTGATACCGTTCCTGACTCTTGTCACTGTTGATGCTGTTCCTGACTCTATTCACTGTTGATGCCGTTCCTGACTCTAGTCACTGTTGATACCGTTCCTGACTCTATTCACTGTTGATACCGTTCCTGACTCTATTCACTGTTGATGCCGTTCCTGACTCTAGTCACTGTTGATACCGTTCCTGACTCTATTCACTGTTGATACCGTTCCTGACTCTTGTCACTGTTGATGCCGTTCCTGACTCTATTCACTGTTGATACCGTTCCTGACTCTATTCACTGTTGATACCGTTCCTGACTCTTGTCACTGTTGATACCGTTCCTGACTCTAGTCACTGTTGATGCCGTTCCTGACTCTAGTCACTGTTGATGCCGTTCCTGACTCTAGTCACTGTTGATACCGTTCCTGACTCTAGTCACTGTTGATGCCGTTCCTGACTCTATTCACTGTTGATGCCGTTCCTGACTCTATTCACTGTTGATACCGTTCCTGACTCTATTCACTGTTGATACCGTTCCTGACTCTTGTCACTGTTGATACCGTTCCTGACTCTAGTCACTGTTGATGCCGTTCCTGACTCTATTCACTGTTGATGCCGTTCCTGACTCTAGTCACTGTTGATACCGTTCCTGACTCTAGTCACTGTTGATGCCGTTCCTGACTCTATTCACTGTTGATGCCGTTCCTGACTCTAGTCACTGTTGATGCCGTTCCTGACTCTATTCACTGTTGATGCCGTTCCTGACTCTAGTCACTGTTGATGCCGTTCCTGACTCTATTCACTGTTGATGCCGTTCCTGACTCTAGTCACTGTTGATGCCGTTCCTGACTCTATTCACTGTTGATGCCGTTCCTGACTCTAGTCACTGTTGATACCGTTCCTGACTCTAGTCACTGTTGATGCTGTTCCTGACTCTAGTCACTGTTGATGCCGTTCCTGACTCTAGTCACTGTTGATACCGTTCCTGACTCTAGTCACTGTTGATGCCGTTCCTAACTCTAGTCACTGTTGATGCCGTTCCTGACTCTAGTCACTGTTGATGCCGTTCCTGACTCTAGTCACTGTTGATGCTGTTCCTGACTCTAGTCACTGTTGATGCTATTCCTGACTAGTCACTGTTGATGCTGTTCCTGACTCTATTCACTGTTGATGCTGTTCCTGACTCTAGTCACTGTTGATGCTGTTCCTGACTCTAGTCACTGTTGATGCTATTCCTGACTCTAGTCACTGTTGATGCCATTCCTGACTAGTCACTGTTGATGCCATTCCTGACTCTAGTCACTGTTGATGGATAAGGTCAGCGTAGACCTCGCTGCTTTGCCCGGCTTCATTCGTTGTATTGAGACAATTTCATATTTTGCGCATGTTTATTGCTTAAACATGTTGTGTGGGTAAGCCTGGGGTAACCTCTTGGCCCCGTTTCCCAGTTGCAATGCATTACAATGATCATACTAGTTGCATCGTTATTGTGGGACAATTTTTTACGAGTGTTTCCCAAACAGAGAGAACGTTTGCTAAGTGCACCGTTGGACCATATGTCGATGCTGATAGGATCAAAACAAAAGCAACGCTGCTCTCCGATCAGCCTTGTCCATTCAGATCTTACCTTCACATTAGAATTACTCCACAATACTGACAACGGAGCAGCTCCGAGAGAGGAGATATTACCACCTATGGCTGAATATATTGAGGTGGCTCATTATGCTTACCCAATAAAAATGCACTAAAATCACAGATTGGGCACATCGTTGCACACATCCTGTCACACATCACAAAACATATTGAGGCAAAAATGTGCCTGGTGGCATAATAAAACTATACTATTTCAATATTATTTAAATGTATTGTCCCATGTAGCTTATTTATCTTTCAATGCAGTCATCTCAGTTCTCATTTGAAGCATCATTTTATCTTTCACTTGTTTGTAACAATTGCAAATACTTTGGTAACTTTGTATTTGTAGTCATCTTCGTTCTGAAGTTATCAGTGGTCACAGTCAGACAGATACCTAGCCTAAACATCTTGATTCTATGTTTAGCGGAGAACTTCAGTGAATGAAGTGACTCGGGAGGTCAAAAAACATCTAACGATGCACTTTGGCTGCTCTACACGTGGTCTGGATCACTTGTAGATGTGCAACGGTTTTTTAAGTTACTAATGAAGGCTATCAGCTACTAAATATGCATCTTAAAAATGTTCTAACAATGATCTTCATGCTACAAAGGCTCTGGGAAACGAGGCCCTGCACATTTGGGAATGTCTATATAATTGTGTGCTTGCATCTGTTGAACAGAATGCAGCTAGCTAGCGAGAATCACCTGACAAATGGACAGCTTTTTGGACGTCTCTTGACTCAGTGAACTTTCTCATCTGGCATTCCTGTGATATATCAGTGAGGAATGAGAAACAAGGCCCTGCATATTTGGGCATGTTGACATATTTGGCGCTCGCATCCCTTGAACTAAACGAAGCTAGCTAGCTAGCAAAAACCACATGACAAATGGACACTATACTGCACCTAAAGAATTTTCCAAGTTGGATTTCCAAGGAAAACTTGGTATAATTCAGAGAGGGAGACCAACACCTGTTCTTCCTGACCTTCTTCAGGGGAATGGACAGAAAATCATCCAATCGAATGCACCATACTCGGCCTGGCAGACAAGGCAACCCGGATCAGACAGTCAATCATATGAGAGGAGAGGAATGTTTTACAACATTTTGGACAGTATCAGTGTTCAAATGAACGCCCAGGTTGGATCATGTTGTCATTCTTGGCCCTACAACACTGTCACCAAGAGATTCACCCAGAAGGACAGACAAATGGACTTCATTGACAAGTAAAGATAGGCCTAAATTATTTTTCCTTTCCATTTTGCAGGTTGAGCTACTGTTGAATGAACATGAGAATAGACAACATCCCATTTGATTTATCAAGCTAGAGTTTTGTTTTGATGACACTTTTTTTACATTTTCAACTGCATTTTTCAGTTATTTTGATTGTTGACATGGACATTTAGTTTGCACCTTATTTATTATCCTGTATATGTGTGTGTAATTATATTTCACATAATAATAGTATTATATGTGCGTGTGTGTGTGTGTGTGTTTGCTTGTTTGTTTGTTTGCACACACCGCACGCGGTGCATTGGAAGAATTGTAAATCCATTGTGAAAGGCCATGGAGATTGCGTCACAAACTATTCGGATGAAATGTGTCCACATGTTGGTCTTTTAGTGCCACCTATTGGTTGTAACTGCGGATGCTACATTGGTCTATGGCTGAGTACAGCAGCATGTCATTTTGTTGGATGATATGAAATGTGTCGCAAACAGAGGCTATCGCTTGTGTGTTTTGGTTACATTGTTATTTACATTTGGTGAAAATAGTTTTTCAATTTCGGTTAATAGACTATGTCAATGGTTGTTGGCGATATCTGATGTATGGTGAACTTGGGCTTCATCAAGGTTTACTTGTGAGTAAATCTGTCTTTGATAATAGCTAGTACCTACCCAGCCACCGCACGTCACTGCCGAACACACACACACACACACACACACACACACACACACACTGACTGACTCACACAAATGCACACATGGACACACATACACACCCTCATATTCACACTCACTGACTCACACAGGCACACAATCACACTCTCGCTCACAAACCTCCAGGAAGTTTCACGGTATGTGTAGCCATGTTTATTTTCCTAAGCGGGGTCAGCATTTCCTGTATGCAAACATCAGGACTGCCTGGCTTGAGTCCATCTCCTTTGCTTTGAAAAATACCACAGAATCACAGCCAGAAGCAAGGTTTGTGATATTTAGAGTGGACTGACACACTGGACTCTTGACCCTACAATAATTGACAATTATTGTCACCTGTCACCCAGATTTCAGGATACGGCCAGTTGTTGAGAAGCAAGTCTGCATGTATAGAGGTTGGTCATTGGTCATATTTACCAAGCTCAAATCAAGTTTGTGACCTCTGGATTGTCGTTTGAAGTGACGTCTGCTCCACGACATCCAATCATACATGTTCCCTGAGTTTCCTGTAAACCCCAGAGCAGAGTAGCAGACGGCCCTCATCACGCAGTGGGTGCTGTGCCAGGTGGCTCCAGTGCAGAGCTGTTTACTTCTGTGTGTGTGTGTGTGTGTGTGTGTGTGTGTGTGTGTGTGTGTGTGTGTGTGTGTGTGTGTGTGTGTGTGTGTGTGTGTGTGTGTGTGTGTGTGTGTGTGTGTGTGTGTGTGTGTGTGTGCCTGCGTGCGTGTGTGCGTGCATGGTCCTGCAGCCCAAGCCGAAGGAACCCTTTTATGTTTCCCAATAAGGCACGCTCTATGCTCCATCCCCGTTATGAGCATGAAGTAAACAAAACATTAGGTCATCATTAATCACTGGCAAATGACGTGTCTGGGTCTGCAGGAGATTAGAAAGCCAGAGAACCAGAGACTATTCATTATTTCAAACTCCAGCAGACACTCCAGAAGTCTGTAAGTGTGTGTGTGTGTGTGTGTGTGTGTGTGTGTGTGTGTGTGTGTGTGTGTGTGTGTGTGTGTGTGTGTGTGTGTGTGTGTGTGTGTGTGTGTGTGTGTGTGTGTGTGTGTGTGTGTGTGTGTGTGTGTGTGTGTGTGTGTGTGATTGCGTACGTGCGTGCTTGCGTGTGTTTGTCAGGCCGAGTCCCCCCCACCCACCCAGTCCCAATGTGTAAGATCATTATGAAGATAAAGGTCAATTAAGATAAGGGTAAATTACTTTCTCCGTCTCTGCTTTGAAGTCCAGGGGACTTTTCAGTCTTTTCAGCATGGCAGCTGAAAGACAGACGGTGGAAAAGAGGAAAACGTTTCTGTGTATAACGCTTTGATCTTGGAACTTATTACATGGAGTGTAATGGAGGCATTGTATGATTGAATAATATGTGCATTTCAATATGATTATTTTCTCATCAAATTTTTTGTTAATCCCAATGGTTGTAGCTTGGTTTACTTAACTGTATGCTGTAACTCATGGGGCTGCATTGCCTCCTGGGTTCCATTCCATGCCAGTATGATACCCAGAGAGGGTGGGAGGTGGATTCTTCCTCTTGGTTTGGTCTCTCTTTTTGTTGGTCATCGGTGGCCCAGAGTGTTAAAATATGACTTCTGATTTCTCACGTGAAAATGCTAAATCAGTCTAATTGAATTTGTTTCCCGCTGAAAGCGGACTACAGCATGAGGACCAGAGTGGTGTGTGTGTGTGTGTGTGTGTGTGTGTGTGTGTGTGTGTGTGTGTGTGTGCGTGTGTGTGTGTGCGTGTGTGTGTGTGCGTGTGTGTGTGTGTGTGTGTGTGTGTGTGTGTGTGTGTGTGTGTGTGTGTGTGTGTGTGTGTGTGTGTGTGTGTGTGTGTGTGTGTGTGTGTGTGTGTGTGCGTGTTTCAGGTTCAGTCTGTACATTAAACAAACGCATGCAACAGAGAATGATGATGTGTGTGAATTATGTGGTGTAAGAGTCAATGTCTTTGTATTGCTATCCAGGTAGATATCTGAAGTTTCTTCTTTTGGACTCTTTGTTGACTATGGTTTACTGGAACCACCTTATCAATGTAGCCTACAGCACTGTCAACGCTGTATTTCATACAGTACATTGTACACTCTGAAAAGCACAAAATTGTTTTAGGTGTAGGCCATTATTGTAACTCTAATTATGTGGCTGCAGGTAGCCTAGTGGTTAAGAGTGTTGGACCAGTAACTGAAAGGTTGCTGGTTTGAATCCCTGAGCTGAATCCCTGAGTTCCCTTGAGCAAGGCACTTAACCCTAATTGCTCTGGATAAGACTGTCTGCTAAAATGTAAATGTGCATGCATCTATTCTCATGTCCATTGTCTGGACTCTTTTTCCATAAGTTCACATGTTTTTATGACTTGTCAGTGTAAACACAGTGGGGAAAACATTAAAGCAGTCATAGACTGGGTATGTTTACATGAACAGAGAGCCTGGAGATGGAGCAGAGATATGAACCACTGATCTGGGGCTATCTGGGAGAGGAATCACTGACAAAATATGTCTTTCCAGCACACATAAAGCTCAGACAGAGAGAGAGAGAGAGAGAGAGAGAGAGAGAGAGAGAGAGGAGAGAGGGAGAGAGAGAGAGAGAGAGAGAGAGGGAGAGAGAGAGAGAGAGAGAGAGGGAGCAAGAGAGAGAGAGAGTCCATCGGACTGCCAGATGGTGAATCGTGATTCATCACTCCAGAGAATGCTTGTGTGCGGCTGCTCGGCCGTGGAAACCCATTTCATGAAATTCCAGACGAACTGTTAGTGTGCAGACGTTGCTTTCAGAGGCAGTTTGGAACTCGTTAGTGAGTATTCGCCCTCGGCGGTCCCGTTCTGTGAGCTTGTGTGGACTACCACTTTGCGGCTGAGACGTTATTGCTCCTAGACGTTTCCACTTCAAATTAACAGCACTTACAGTTGACCGGGGCAGCTCAAGAAGGGCAGAAATTTGACAAACTGACTTGTATGAAAGGTGACACCTATGGAGATTGCATCGCTCTGTGCTCGATTTTACACACCTGTCCTCAACGGGTGTGGCTGAAATAGCCGAATCCACTCATTTGAAGGGATGTCCACATACTTTTGTATATATAGTGTAAGTAGGTGTGCTCTTACCTCCGACTATACCCGTCACATATGGAACACAGACAGTTAATTTATAACTCTGCTGTTTTAAGTTGCACTCTATTTGTCAAGGCCTGTGCTGGGAAGGGGAAGTTGAAAGATCTTACCTCCTAATCGTAACAATTTGACGTTAAAACAAATAGTGAGGAGGACTCCACTGCACATTATCAATTGCCTGTGAGAGTGATTACGATGCCAGTCCACCCCTCCCTCCCTCCATCGCTCTCTCCTTTTCTCAATCTGTCCCTACCAGCTCTCACAGTCTCACGTCAGAACTAGAAGTTCATCCATGTTTCTCAAATGTCAAATTTAGAAGTTGTTCCAAATGTCAAATTTCTAAGTGTTTGGGGTTAGGTTTATGTATTAACTCTAATTTTGAAGGTTAGCCATTAACTTTGAATGGATAAGGTAAGGGTTAAGGTTTGGCATAGGCTTAAAACTAAAATAACTTTCTATTGCTGGATTCGAACCTTTGGAATCAAAGGCAGGTGCTTATGCCAATCCACCGTCCCCTTCCACAGCACTCACTGTTGCCCCTAGTGGCTGGTTTCCACATCATCTCCCGACTTCCTCAGACATGGATGGACATCCAATACTGACTTGTATCACGGGTAACCTGGCTGATCTGTCCATCACTTAAACATACACACACATACAAACATATATGCATTCTTACATCCTCCATCTTCCTCGCCTTCTTTCTATTTTTTGTCTGATCCTGTCAGAGATTTTATCCAATCAAGCAGTCAAGCAAGAGAAGGAGGACTTAGAGAACATTTGTTGACTTGAGTGTAAACAACAAGGTGTTGAAACGCCCCATAAGGAAGGCTATCTGCTTTCTATTGAACAGAGGGGTCAAAGGGCAGATTGTCCAGTGGTACTGACTGACAACCACCATTTAGAATACTTTTTGCATTATTATAATGAATAGTATATAGAATTGAGACCTATATAGAATATTGGTTGTAACCCTATTCTATGTTACATTTGGTATAGGCCTAAGCATCGCAAAATGTTTCCATTTTTTTTACGCATTTCTTACATTTCTTATTTTCTTCTGCGATTTCTTTCAATGGCATATGATTACTACATTAGAAGATTACGTTGATAAAACAGGATATGTGACCAGTTGAGGTTAGCGCTATAGACTAAATAGGATACATATGTGCTGTTCCATCTGGTCATAACTCCTGTTGAGTTATTTGAAACATGCATCTACTTCAGTGTTCTTACTGAGTGTAATATTCTAATAGTTGTGGGTTTAGTGAATGTTATTATTTTCACCGGTTTGGGTTTCTATGTCAGTGTTTCACCTCACACCCCCCAGCATAGTAATCCTCCATGACACTGCGGTGTGTGCGTGTATGTATGTGTGTGTGAGGTTATGTTTGTGAACATGCATGTTTGTGTGTGTGTACCAGTGTCTGAGTGCCTGTGTGTGCCCCCTTGCCCATGCCCGTGTGTTTAAAACACAGTGCTTCAGGAGGTAAATCGCCCCTTCCTGCTATTCTGGTTGCATAGACTGATCATAATCTAAGTGGAAACATGGAGCATGCCTGAGTGCAAGGCTGTCACTCAAACAAAGCTCTCTCCTTTTCTCTCTCTGGCACACACACACACAAACACACACTAAAGGGGACACACGCACACGCACACACACACGAATGGACACACACACACAAACACTAATAGACACAGACTACAATGGTTGTCAGGATCACTTGGAGGGAGGGAGGGAGGGAGGGAGGGAGGGAGGGAGGGAGGGAGGGAGGGAGGGAGGGAGGGAGGGAGGGAGGGAGGGAGGGAGGGAGGGAGGGAGGGAGGGAGGGAGGGAGGGAGGGAGGGAGGGAAAACCCTGGCTTCTGTCTGCAGTCCAGTGGTTATGTATTTGGTGACATCATCTGGATCCACTCTCCTGTCTGCTGCTCTGCTTCCCCCAGTTCAATTCCATTACCCATCAGCCATCACACAGTAGCTTCCTCTGAATGGCTATCAACACCACCTCTGAAAGAATGAAGACTTTGTCTTCAGCAGTAGAGGTGAGGGGAAAGTATGTTTTTATATAATTGTAAGAATGTTTTTTCTCCTGGCTTCAGGGTTAATTGTAGAATTAATGATTTGCTCAATGTTGTAGACTTAGGCAACAAAAAACAATGATTACTTGACCAATTTCTGAACCTCGAGATGCATGTGACATTGGCAGCGATACCTAGTGGGAAACCAGCAAGAGAGGAAAGAGAAGAGGAAAGAGAGGTGACTGGAGAGAGAGAAGCAGAGGAAGAGGTCTGTTCAGGATGCAGACGGCTTACAGACTGTTTTGGTGGTCTAAGACTCATTCTCTCCTTCAAATCACAACAGAACATAATGTACACATGCACCCTCAATGTATCATCTTCTGGTGCTGGCCGGGCCATCCGGGCTAGGGGGATGCTGCAGCCTGGGATTGGTGGCCAACGGGACTTTTATTTACGACTTTGCTACCCCCGAACACACACACACACGCACACACACATATGCATTCACATGCACATACGCACATACACACACACGCAAACACACATACTCATAAACATAAAAATATATTGTTCCTTGCAAAAGAGTGTGCATAAAAGCAACACAGGTATTTATGAGAAAGAAAGAGAATATATCAATTCCATCTCTTCTCCCTCTCCTCATTGCTCTTTCACTTCATGTAGATCACTGTTATGATCATTTGTGTCTACTGTCCATCCCTTTCTCTCTCTCCATCTGCTCTCAGCAAGGCTGTGTTGGTCCTCCTGCTCCTGTGTGTTATGGTGGGTGATGGTCTGCCCCTGCATTTCTACTCTGATGACATGACACCACTCTGGGGTTATAAGGTGTGAGGAACAGGGGGAGAACACTGTGCACACTGTGGAGATAAGAAGCCAAGACAGTGTGTGTGTGTGTGTGTGTGTGTGTGTGTGTGTGTGTGTGTGTGTGTGTGTGTGTGTGTGTGTGTGTGTGTGTGTGTGTGTGTGTGCGTGCGTGCGCGCGTGCGCGCGTGCGCGCGTGCGTGCGTGCGTGCGTGCGTGTGTGTGTGTGTGTGTGTGTGTGTGTGTGTGTGTGTGTGTGTGTGTGTGTGTGTGTGTGTGTGTGTGTGTGTGTGTGTGTGTGTGTGTGTATACTGACTGACAGGGATATCACCATTGCAAGTGCTGGGGGGAACTCATGAACATGGGAATGGGAATTTTTTAAATTGTAAATAAAGCTGACTGAAATCTATTTGGTAAATATTCTAAAAGAGCATAAGGTAAAAGATTGATCACAATTTACTAAAAGACCATTCACTGATCCTGTTGGGGCTATATCTGTAGGGAAAAATAGGAAATAATAACAGCACACCTTTTGACTTTTCTGATTAAAATGTTCAAGGTTATTAAAACCGTTGTACCATTTTTGCATCCTTATTCGTTGTCCCTATATGTTCTTTCTCATGTTAGGCGAATTCTAACAATTCCCTGAAAAAAGAGCCAGACAGTCATGGTCGACTCTGACCAGTGTAGTCTAACGTTCACGTGGTTCTAACGTTCGTGGCTGCCAAGCACCATAAAATGGAACGAGACCTACGAAAGACACAGACAACTGCAACTGTGGCTCAAATAGCATGGCCCAGGCGGGCGGCTTTTATGTATCATGTCACATGCTCACAGATTCAAGTTCGTTGAATTTGCTCTACATTGCTATCCTAGAAAGCATGGCCATAGGCCATAGATGGACGTACAGTATAAATGATAATCGAGTAAGGAGACATTGTTCAAATGTATTGATTTTTATCGAATTATTCTGTTTAATTTCCTACACTACAATAAAGCCATTTGTTTTTTTGGTGGGTTGGTTATGTTATTTTTTTAGTTTGACATCAGGCTACAGGCTATGCGCTATTTATATTTTCATATGTTGGGCTATTTATGTAGGGCTCATGTATTTACATTTAGGTTCCATTATTTAAACTTTTATATGAAGTAGGCATATATGTAATAATTTGTAATTATTACAATATCGTAATAATTATTGTCTCATCATGTGTACTGACAAAATGTGAAATATTGTTATATATTCTATATAGCTCTAGAAGTATACATATATGAGGTAAATGTTGCTTTGCATCTATAGACTCGCTCATGGTATGCACCAAGACCCTCTAAAGTTAACATGTATTAGGGCCTTTGAAATGAACAAATGTTACCCTACTTGTTGAATCTCAAACCCACAAATGATCATTCAACACAACATACACAAATAATAATTTTTCCGTTTGATATATATGGCCGTGAATCGAATGAGTGGATGACAATTTGATATAGACAACCTGTTTTATAACGAGGGGGAAACATGAGAAATCGAAAGAAAATTCAGCATAATTTATTATCTTCTCATTTACAGCTGTAGATATTGATCACGTTTTCCTCCTTGTTGCATAATTAAAACAGAAAAATGTACCTATAGTCAACACGTCTGGTATGAGACATAAAAAAAATATCAACGTACATTTTAGTGGAAACAAAACACTGGCAGAATCCCGAGAACTTCATGGCCCAGCACCGTGCGTAAAAAATCGGCTACAATTAGCCTCAGTCTCCAGTCTCCACACACGACCGAGCAGAGTAGAGCAGAGCAGAGGTAGGTTTAAGGGACAACTTCAAGGCAAGGCGGTGTAGTTTCTGAGTTTCGTGCCCGGCTTCTCGGGTTATCCGTAGGTCTTCGGGCATGGCCGTTTCCCCTCGAACTGAAATCACACTACTTCTTTTATTCCCCCCTGTGCTGGAGCGCGCGTTTGGATGTGTTTAATATGAAACGTTTTCTGTGCAATATGTCTGTTTAATATAGTCTAACCACACGAGTTCAATACCTTTGCCATAACCTTGTTGCGGAGTAAAATCTTGATTATAAACTGGGTGTTCGAGTCCTGAATCCTGATTGGCTAATATCCGGGGTATTTCAGACCGTATACCATGGGTATGACAAAACATTTATTTGTACTGCTCTAATTACGTTGGTAACCAATTCCAAAAAGGCACCTTGGGGGTTTGTGATATATGGCCAATATACCAAGGCTAAGGGCTGTGTCCAGGCACTTGCATTTTGTCGAGCTTAAGAACAGCCCTTAGCCATGGTTTATTGGCCATATACCACACCCCCTCGGGCCTGATTGCTTAATTATACAAAGGGTGGTTCGTGCCCTGAATGCTGATTGGCTGACAGCCGTGGTATATCAGACCATATACCACCTATATGACAAAACCTGTATTTTTTATTCTCTAATTATGTTGGTAACCAGTTTATAATAGCAATAAGGCACCTCGGGGGGTTGTGGTATATGGCCAATATACCACGGCTAAGGGCTGTGTCCAGGCACTCTTCAATGCGTCATGCTAAGAACAGCCCTTAGCCGTGGTATATTGGCCACACACCACACCCCCTTATGCCTTATTGCTTAAATAAAACATGTGTCTTGATTTGGGCCTTGAATATGCTACATGCGGTACCAAGATAGGCCTACGTTCAGCTGTGGGCACTGGATTCACTTGAAAGTATTTTACATATAGAAAACATTGTGGTGTAATAGGTCATTATATGTTTTTACGTAAATAATCTAAATACAAAAAAGCTGGATGCCTATTTAGGGACCGACGTTCGACCTTGAACTTTAATGAGACATTGTGAGTTTCAGAGAAGAGGCAGTGGCGTGGGTGGGGTATTATTTCTTTTTTATCTATAAGACCTCGAGCCTTTCACTAGTTTGACTGTCAGGTCGAGCTTGCGTCTATATGGACTCTTAATTAGAAACAGATGGCGCTTTGAGATCGGTCATTGTAACCAACTGTGAGCTGAAACACAGCAGTTTTTGAGCTGACTGAGTCGGTCACCCAGCCACACAGGTGCACAGTCTCCAGGCTGCAGTAGGACGCCACGGTGTTCCCCCCTCTTCCCTCACCCATCCCTAGTTACCAAAGCCACAAAGTCATAATTATGGATAAACCCCACCTATTTTCGACAATTTCTATTCTTACATTCTTTTACATTTGAGTAATTTAACAGAAGCTCTTATCCAGAGCGACTTACTGGAGCAATTGCCTTGCTCAACAGAACATCAACAGATTATTCACATAGTCAGCTCGAGGATTCAAACCAGCAACCTTTTGGTTACTGGTCCATCGCTTTTAACTGCTAGGCTACCCGCAGCTCCTAAATCTGATTATAAACCTAACCCAAATCTTAACCCTAACCCCAACCTTAACCACACTGGTAACCTTACACCTTACCGAGAACGGGGTCTAAGACCGAGTTTGGGAAAGCCTGCTAGACAATTTGGACTTTGTGGCTGTGTTAACTAGCGACAACCCTGCCCCCTTGCTCGGGGTAAAATGGAAATGAATATGGGTTGAGTTATTCTGGAAAAGTGCGCACAGTACAGGGTGGCGTGTGACACCACTGTTTCAGGGGCATGGTAAAAGTGAGGAATGCGGTTAAACGAGTCTCCTCTGACCCATTTGTTCCGTTTATAGTGCTGTTTGGAAATGCTATCAGTTTGATTTAATCATGCGAGGCTACTTAAGACGAAAACGCGATTAAAAGCAGGTCTATTGACAAGCCCCATCAAACAATAACTAATAGGCACCTCTTCAATTATTCGTGAAATCCACTACATTTGATATGTTTAAATCCCAGCCATTTCCTTTAGATTCGAATTTATCAATGTTAAAAAATCTGATTAGCACAATAGTTAAGACTATCATCAGCCTATTATGCATTATGTTGTTGTTATTGCAGCATAGGATTAGTTGTTGTTTTATATTTTTTATAAAGGCAAGCTATCATTGTTATCCGCGAATATAATGTTGTTTAATATTTGTAAAAAAAAAAATGTAGGCCTATAAACTGTTTCACTGTGGAGCGTACAAGGATAACAGAATGCGTTAGTTAGTAGGCTATTTAAATTCACGATGGGTTATATTTTGTTAAGTTCTCGTACATTTTTTATTTTAGTGTTGGTTAAATACATGTTAGTTTTTAGGATACTGTGTAGAATAAGCTATTTTAGTGTTTTAATTCGTATTAGAGAAATAACAATGGTTAAGAGCGAGCTGATTTTACCGATCTTCTGTGCGGGTCGGTTGAGTTGAGCTCTTCTGGGGCCCAGGCTTTGGCACGTGACAGCAGAGCACAGAGCAAATAGCACGCGCGGTGATCCCACTGTAGTTGTTCCTATACTTTCCCAGTTCTTAAAGTTTACTTTTTAAACTTTTTATGATTGACTTCTCAGGGAACTTGCTTTGTTAAAATACATATTTTAACAAGCGAAGTTAGTCCCTGATCGTTTGTCAGTAATCTTGTTAGTTAGCTGTTCTGATGCACACATGGAAATCTTAAATTATGTTTATCAGTTGGTGATTGACGAATTATTTGTCCTTAAACTTTGACCTCCAACTCTTTATATTCTCTTTAAAAACTCCTGGTGTCAATGGGTCTCTTTCTGATACATTTAACTGAAAATGGCATCGAAGTTATGCGAATCTCAACCAAGTAGGCTAGTTCAAATTCTAAATTACTTGTTTAACACGTTACTGGATGTGATTTTACCTTTCTCTAGCCTAGGCAACATTATGGCACATACGGCATTGTTACAAAGGCGACAAAACCAAGACAATTAAATGTATTTTCCATTGCTTGTGTGTGAGGACCCGGGAAGTCTAACGCTTATAAATAGGCTATAGTCTATAGCCTACTAAACTCGCATGGTAATTTATCAATCATCAGTAAATCAACCATGAAGTAGGTGAAGTTCAGGACTATTGCATTTGAATATATGTATCTCCATTAATGTTAAATAATGTCCAACCAGGGATCAGAAATATATATTATCTATTTTTAGTCTAATTCTGTTTACTTAAAAAACGGATATTGAACTCGTGTTTTTTTTACTATTAAATATCATATGAATGTAGAACACTGTCGCTTTGTTTTGTGTATTTAAGCCAAAACAATGTGGGAGAGAGTGTGAGAAGGGAAGGATGCGTGCTGAAGTGCATGCGAAGCTGTCCATTTTCAGGAATGTAGCGGAACCTTTCAGGAAAATGGGAGAATATTTAGGGGACAGTGAAGTCAGAGAGGAGAAAGTGTCTAGAAAAACGACGTTTTGCCAAATGTACAATGTGAAAGCAGGTATATAGCGTTACTCGTGCAGGCTTTCAAAACAATAGGCCTAGCTAAATGCCAAAATCAATACATTTTCATAGAGGCCTTAAAATGAAGAAAACAGGTCATTGTTATCTTTAAAGAAAATAAAGTAGGCCTATTTCTCAATACACAACTCACAATTAGTCACGCACACACATTTAAGTAATAATATCGATGTAAATAGTCATATCTCATTGTAATGGCCTAATAGTAGAAGTAGACGTAATAGTATTAGTAGTAGTTGTTGTTGTTGTAGTTGTAGTAGTAATGGTGTTAGTAGTAGGCTGGTAGTAGTAGTAGTAGTTGTTTTGTAGTAGTCCTAGTAGTAGTAGGCTAGTATAGCCTAGTAGTTGTTATTGTAGTGGTATGTATAGTGGGAGGATTAGTAGCAGGCCTAACAAGAAGAAGAAAACAACAACAGATCAATAATATGTGTACAATAGCTATTGAATAATAACAATAATAACAATAATGTTATTATAATTATAATTATGCATGTTAAAGACTTAGGCCTACTGTTAGTTGTCCTAGGACCTAGACAAATGAATAAAATAAATTCAGGGCATGTTTTGAATAAAGATTTGTGTGGGACCGGTTTGTATGCTATTCTGTAATCTGTAGATACTTTTAGGAATTGTGTAGAAATACTACTATGGCACATTTTGATCTTGAATTTCGCCAGATCTATAGGCTATTTTGTGGATGTGTTCATCGCAGTTCACGTTCCAACTGCGCAGTAGGGTCCAAGAATAGAAAGCTAGAAATTATGTTTTGAATAGTCAAGTGTGTTGCTATGTACCCACACAGCACAGTCTCTTTCTCCTGCCTTGCCTTGTTTTCCCTTGCGGTATTGTTGATGGTGCTCCGGCGGCGGACATCCTCCCCATTGACCCGCGTCTCCTTCTCTACCTTTTCCGTCCCATGATAAGGGATTCCAGTTCTCTGATTGAATTTGATTCCTTCCTGACCTGGCCAGTTCTGCGAGGGTGCCATCAATCTTGGGACTAACACGACGTTTGTTTATTACTTGGGAAAGGATCTAATTAGTTTGATGAGGTTGATTACAACTATTCGACCGTGGGGGAGAATGGGGCCTACAGAACTGCATTCCATCGTTTTTCAATACGCCAAAGTGTTGCTCAATTAAACACAATTATTTTTCTAACAGTTTATTTTTGGTCTCCACTGTGATTCTGTCATTGTTATTGTGATTCATAATCTGTAATTATGGGTATAGTTATTATTTTTTGATTGTGGCTATTATTCAGCTTGTTCCTACTATCTTTAGGCCTATTTGTTATTATATTTGCCTGCAACTAGTATAGGCTACTACAATAGGCCTAGCTATTATTATGAGTATTTTTGTTTTGTTGTTTTGGTTTAAGTTGTTTATATTGTGAAAGGAAATAGCCTATCTATAGCTATTATAACACATTTTGGTAATGTTGTTATCGGCCCACACGATCAGCTAAACTGTAGGCCGTATACATACTAAAAAGTCAATTGTTTTATTCATAGAATCCTCCAGGCCTATGTTTGTGCCCAGAGGATGCACGAGACGCTGCCATGCTCATACAATCACATCCCGTTTGACCCTGTCGCCCCGAGGGCCTCCTTGATAACAGTTATTTATGCACAACAACAGCAAAAAACGATTCATACAACTCATCCGCTTGAATAGAACATCAAGTCAACCAATGTCGTTATATTGAGATTAGGCTATAGCCCAAAGTTAACAGTGGAATAACAGAGCGCTTAACAGAACCTATAGCAGTAGAAGTTCTAAATAAATGTAAAGTGCTTTGTTGACCCTATCCAGGCAATTAGCAGCTAAATTAACCACGGTAATCACTACCAACCGCCTCTTATTTGAAAAAATCGTATAGCCTATACATGTTCGTACTGTGAAAACACCCTTTGCCTCTGATAACCTTTTGCGATATAGCCCAGTATGTTGTTTTGCAATTGAAATAAAATAAATATTTGTCACATGCTTCGTAGACAACCGGTGTAGACTCGCAGTGTAATGTTTACTTGCGGGTCCTTTTCCATCAACGGAGAGTTAAAGATAAAATACAACATTCTATAAAAAATAGAAATAGTGACACAGTGAACGAATAAAAATAATGAGGAGAAATAACATGTCCATATATAGGAAGTAGAAAAATAACATGGCTATATACAGAGAGTACCATTACCGAGTCGATGTGCAAGGGGTACGAGGTAGTTGAGGTAGCTATGTACTTACTGTACATGTAGGTACGTGGATATAATGTGCCTTATTAGAAATGTTAAAAAAATGACTGTTTATTATTATAATAGTTATTATGTTATTATAATAATTAGTGTATTGTTTTATTTTATTCCTGGAACTTGACAATATGGTATATACTTTACGCAAGGTATAGGCCTACTTTACGCACAGGCCTAATTTAGGCACAGGCCTACATTACGCCCAGGTCTACCGTCACACCTGAAAACAAGACAGTAGGCCTATGTATGTCCATTTAATTTACAAAACCGTAAATAACTGAAGATGTAATGTATAAGAGTATTCAACTGGAGGGATAGAAGTTTACGATAAATATACTGATTTACGCACGACGTGGCTATACGCTCCCATGTTTCCAATCATGGCAAATTCACCAAATTAATCGAATTTTCTTCAAGCATACATCATATCGTGCTGTCCCCAAAGATTTAAACTTAGGCAGTGGAACATGTTTTTGTAATTTTTTAATGTGACAACAGAGGAAATATGTCAATTCACTAACCAGTTGAGGCAAACCAGCTGTCTGAATTGGGTTTTTTTTTTATCTTCAAATTTACCCTAACCTGCATTTACAATATTTACAAATTTTTCGATTTCTAAAGAAGATGCAAATTAGGAAAGACCCATGTGAATGTTTTAAATTAAAAATACAAAAACTGTAATTCAATAAAAAGGCATATAGGCTACTGCTTGGTGCACGCGCTTTACGATGAGTTCTGCTCTCATCTACCTAATAGAGATGCATTGTCAAGTTGGAGTCAAAATGATCGCTGTCCCCAAACCTCGTGTGGCTACATCTTGGGTAAATCTTTGGTATGCATGGTATGATATTAACTAAGCGTTGGAATGTGCCTGTAAACACACGTGGCTATTCAAAACAAGTCAGTTTTGCTGTGCGGTCTGCTAGCATGCATCGACAACTGTTATGAGGCCAGAGGGCCCCAGGTCAAGATGCTGCCAGACCATTCGTGTCTGACAAGCAGAGAGCTGTGTCCCTTTAAATATGAAGTAAAACAATCAACTAGATGCGCTGCTACTTCAAGTCATCAAAACACATACGGTCAATTTATTTGTAGGCTATATGCAGTTGACCTCTTGGAGAACAGCACGTACTATTCAATCACAACTGACTGTAGCGAGTTGCATTAAAATTCAACCTTTAGAAAATACATAAATACATGCATTCCTAATCTAGAAACATTCCATGATAATTTAGGCAATTATTTATTATTCAACTCGACTTAGATTTTGTTATCAGGCAACACTTATTTTTTTAGACTATAATTATTTAGGAGATTGGGACTCGTCTGGCCATAGTCCTAGCCTAAACGAACCGACCCAACTCCGTGATTAGAATTATATTTTTTTCTGTGGACATTTACAGTGAGGATGGTAATCTAACCTGTCCTCAATCACTGCCGCTGATCCCACGTCGATACTTTTGAATCAGGGTGCAGTATGGCCTATATAGCCTAAAGCCTGAAGGACATATACACAAGGTCTGGTTAAAATCCCGCAAACTATCAACTAAACTCGTATGCAGTTAAATCCTTGATCCATAATTGGTTCCCAAACAGTAGCCCTAACACACAATCGATTTAAGGATTAAATACGTGTTTCCATTATTATTTGCTTGCATCCATAAGCAAGGACATTAGACCATAACCTACACCATTTTCAGTGTTGAGAATGTCATAGTCTACAAGAAATCAAGCGTAGCTTTAACTCAAATAAAATGTCAATTTATTAAACAAACAATGAAATTCCTTCAGAATACTTTTCAACAAAAGGAGAAACTTTGAAAGAGTAGGACGATATACAGGTTCCGCTTTTTATAATGGAACATATTCGGACAATTAAGGCAATTCAATGTAGAAACACTTTTTGGTGTTTGGTCCATAATATCCGGCTACAGTTTAGAAATAAATTACTATATGCAATTTACACGTTATAGTATGTCCATGAAAGACTGGCATATCTTTAGCATATCTTTTAAACATTTCACAAAAGCGAGAAGAGACTTACGTGTTATTTGCAGTAACACTGTTCTTTACAAACCAAGATCATGTCTTTTTTTCTGTCCTTTTCTGTTCGTTTTAGTCCATCGTTTGAGGCAGGTGGTGGGGGAAACGACTCAAGTTATTTTTTATGAAAAAGATCAATACAATAAACTTTGGTCAGAACTTGCTGCAGTCATATACGAAAGCTCCCGGAGTGCGGTAGATGGCTTGGCTAGAGGGAAAGGACATTTGACAGCTGTTATTCCCGTTCACTGGAGAATTATTCAAGCCAATTCTTTGAGATTCGAATATCTCGCGCACAGAGTGGAAGTTCTGCTGCTGGGTGGGGTAGGTCGCCCCGAGGTGGCCCAGGTCCCCGGCCTGGTTGAGGTACCATGAGGGAAGACGCCCTTGGTGGGGATGGTGGCCCTCCTGCGCAGAGTTTAGATTGCCGTGGGCCAGAGAGGAGGAGGTTGTAGTGATGGAGTAATCTGGCAACGTTTCATCCACGGTGGTAGTAGGAACTAGGTGGCTAGATCTATCCCCAGCGTATAAACTCATTGCTTGCATATTACAATGGTAGGACGCATTCGAGGTAGTGGAGATAGAGTTTTGGTTACAGGGTGAGCTATAGACTGACGTCTGGTTCGGTGAATAACCTAGGGACAAAGACGGTGTTATACCTGTCCTGGATGAGGCGACGAGGGATGGGGCAAGCTCTGTACCACCCTGTGGGGACCCCCGGAGGGAAGTCATGATGTTGTCCACACTGAAGCCCTGTGCCTGGGCCTGGCTGTGGTGGTGCTGCTGCTGCTGCTCGGAGCTCTCCATGCCAATGGACCTGTTGGACGGGATGCTGTGGGGGCTGCCACCACTGGACATGCTGCTGCTGCTGCCGGGGCTCTCGACTTTGGGCACGGTGCTCAGGGAGGGCGAGGCGGTCTGTGGGGGTGTAGCGTTCCCGTTCTCGGTCTTAATATCCTGAATCCTGACAGGCTGGGAGCCCTGCATTGGCTGCTCCGTGTCCCGGCCCTGTCTAGACGGCGTCTCCTTAGCACCCCGGTCATCCTTGTCTTTCATTGCGTCTTTCTTCTTGAACCGTCGCCTCCTCCTCAAGAAGCTGCCGTTCTCGAACATGTTGTATGAGTCCGGGTCCAGGGTCCAGTAGCTCCCCTTGCCAGGCTTTTTGTCATCACGGGGAACTTTGACAAAACACTCGTTGAGAGAGAGGTTGTGCCTGATGCTGTTCTGCCAGCCCTGCTTGTTGTCTCGGTAGAACGGGAACCTCTCCATGATAAACTGATAAATCCCATTCAGGGTAACCTTCTTGTCAGGTGAGTTCTGGATAGCCATAGTAATAAGCGCAATGTAACTGTACGGCGGTTTTACCATATCTTTCGGCTGGGGTTGTGGGGTATATGGTCCATAGGCTCGCGCCATGCTGGCCGGGTACTGGTCGTGGGCCGCGTGAGAGTACATACTCATAGGGGCCGGCATCCCGGTGTATCCTCCACCAGCAGCGGCCCGGTAGTAGCTTTGGTCGCTACTAATGTAAGGCACGACGCCCAGAGAGTTGGGGCTCGAGACGGAGTAGCGCGCCTGCATGTCTTCTTCTACCCACAGCTCAACTATGCTCCTGCGTAAAACGAACTTCCCAATGTATGCAGCGGGAGAGCTCCACTTTTTCCTTCTGAAAAGCTGAGGTGCTCAAAGCAGGAGTTCCTGTCCTGTCACTTGAAAAATGATAATATCAGGAACGCGCTGTACCGTGTCTTAATAGGTATAAGCGGTTTCCATCTCTGTGTGCTGAGGCGCACATGGAAAAACGTCTGAACTTTGGGCATCGGTCACTACAGAATACTTTTTCGGAGTTAACTTCTTTCCCCCTTTTTGCTGCGAGTAAAGCTCCTCCCCAAAATAATCCGAGGCGCCCAATTGGAGGTCAGGTAGTACAGAGTGAGCAGCAATGAATATCCTGGCCACACACACGACTTTAGAAAAAGAGAGGAGGTGTTGGTAACTCCCAGTCCCTTCCAGCCAAACACACAAGATTCCAGGCGTGAGCGCGCTGCCTGCTCACGTACACAATCAGATTATGAACTAAATTTGTTACTGAAGAATATTTCCAAACATGAGCAAACACATTAGAGAAACCAACAGGTGGAAGGATAAATAATGAATACCAATGTATTTAGTAAATTCTGAAAATATTGTCTGGTGGCCTAATAGGCTGCACTTACACAGACAGTCCCAAATCAATGACCAGAATTGGACTGCCTGTGTAGGCACCCGAATTATGATTGTTTTTTTTTGTTTATTTCCAAGAGTTGGTCTTTTGACCAATCAGCTCTGAAAAAGATCTGATGTGAAAAGTTCTGATGTGATTGATCAAAAGACCAATTAGTGGGGAAAAAAGATCAGAATTGGGCTGCCTTTGTAAACGCAGCCATACATTTCGATTAAGACAGTTCGTGTGACCTTAATTGGCACATTCATTAATATGCTATTACAATCAAGTTTAAAAAATAGTTTTCATTCAGAATGTGCTTACATGTTGCTATTCATTCTGAAATAATTGGACAAAAAAAGTCCTCTATCACCTCAGTTTGGGTGAATCACTCAATTGCAAGCTTAACTTGCCGCACATCTGTTTTCAAATAAGCAATACATACGCGTTAGGAGGCGGCAATAACCCCAAGTGTTTGCTTCCTGCAGTTTAGTGTCCTAATACCAAGCTTTATTAAGGCAGTCTGTTAGTAAAAAGTCTCAATCAACACGCGCGGTCGGATCAAAGCTCCACGGAGTGCTCCTCATCCCGTGCAGTGGGCGGTATGTGAGATCTCATTACGACAGAATTAAAGCTGGGTTTGGCCAGAGAAAGAGTCAAGGTGCGAAAGTTTGCTCTAAGTGAGAAGCAGATTAAACAGAGGAACCAAATGGGGTGGTCAAACAGCTAACATGTGTCATTCTTGTGGTCAAAAGGTGTGACTACTAACGGAATAATTGTATTATAATGTAGCTTAGACAAGATAAACTATATAGGCCTACCGTTAGTTTTTGTTGCATGGGAAAGCCTCTTATCTATTAGCTCAGACAACTAACTAAAATCAAACAGATTGTATCAAGTTGAATGTCTAACACGCTTAAGACCCGTTTTATTGTATTTATCTATTCTCTATACAGCCTCTCTTATATGCTGCTAAACGTGGACACCATGACATTCAGTTGTAAATATTTTTTTAGGTTGCCAATTTTATTACTAAACTTAAACATATTCACTCAAAAGTATCCCAGGGACACACTATTCAAAATAAAATTGTCGGCCTATCAGAAATGATTATGGATGATCAGGTTTGCATTATATATAAACAATTATATTAATTATATAGAAGTGATATAAGTGATATTATCGTTTTGATATTAATTAAGCCTACACTATTAGAAAACACGCTTCTTAGATGGCACCCCTAAAGGTTCTATAAAGAACCCCTTTGTAAGGTTCTTTGATCAGAACCCCAGGGGTTCTTCTTCACTGAACTAAAATGTGTGTATTTAAAAAATATATTTGTATTGCTAGGTATTACTGCACTGTTGGAGCTAGAAACACAGGCATGTTGCTACACCTTCGAAAACAGCTGCAAATCTGTGTATGTGATCAATAAACTTTCAATTGATTTGAAATGTGGTTCCATATAGAACACTTGAGTTCCATACAGGGTTCTATATGGAAACAATTTCGGTTCTATATAGAACCTTAAGCAAGCATCGAACCCTTTTTGGTTCTATGCAGAACCTTTTTTTCTAAGTGTATGTAATATTTCTTCATGCATACCTAGCTATTTTGTATTAATAAATTAGGCATATTTACCAGAGATATGAGCCCACCCTCAGCAACAATATCTATTTTTTTAATCGTGGATATATTTCATGCAATTAAGTGATTCCATAGTTCTTAAAATTTGCCAATAAACGAATGCAAACTACACAAACGTGTATTGGTGCACCAGTCGTAGGGAATGCCTGTGGACAAAGGCTATATCATTTAGGATGAATAAGATGCTCCCCTACAGCTGCTCTTTTGCCACACATGTTAACTTTCTAGAGAATAAACACAGGAGGCGTAAACATGAAATTGTTAATGGTCATTGTGAGGCTAAATTACGGCCTCAATATCGCCCTAATCCCTTACAGGTCGTCTTGATTAAATGGCTGTGCACTGGCGCTCCACCGGTTTCTTCTTACAGGGACCCGGGCATGAACTTTTTCCACTGCCAGGGGCTGTTTACACAATTCACAACGTGTCTCTTACTTAACCCCATGCTTCTGCCCACCCAGTACCCCATTCCTCTGAACCATGCATTTAGTAGATCTACTACTACTCAAGTAGGCCCAGGCGATATGTTATTTATTTGTGATATCACTGAAGCTATGAATGGGCTACAGTAGTTTGAATTCATGTAGAGGAACAATTATCGACAACATATAAATTCATCTGTTTTAACAAATACAAAATATTATAGCGAAGCTCAACATGTTAGAAGCATTACTGGGACTGTACAGCCCTACTTTGCGTGTCATCAGTAGGTCAGGGTAGTAGGTTAGTTTTGTTGTGTCATGCTATACTTTTTTGGGCTTATATCGACTACCTGAAAAGTATGTGGAAAAAGTCCACCACGTAAATATCCATATACAAAGTCCAACATGGGGAAAAAAATATATGACTAGCCCTTACTCAAAATTGTGTGCAGGGCTAAATCATTTTTAGGTATGGCTCATTGGCTTTCCAGTATGGGTTATGGATTGGAGCTAATTCTGCATTGATGGTGTGCAATTAGCGCCCCCTGGCGATCAATACGGGACCTATCAGTCACATAGCTCTAGGTATTTGCACATTTGAGTTTATTGTAAGAGTGAAAAAGATTGGAATGTTAACTTGCGAACTTGAAGGGGGGGGGGGGGGGGGGGGGGGATAAGGTAAATGTTTTTCCATATTAAATTATTAACCTATCATCATTAATATAATATAATATTTTATTATATTATTTTTATGATATTATTATTCATAGTTTTTTATTTACAATGTAAATTAAATGGTTCGGACCTGCCCCCAAACCAGGCTCGAACTGTACTTGCTAGCAGTGAATTGCGAGTGAGGAGTGCCGGTAGAGCATCCCTAAGAAAAATCTGGTTTCCAAAAATGAAAAGAAAGGAAAGAAAGACATGAGAGAGAAAAGAAAGTGTCACCCAATTGTTCACAAAGGTAGGTGGGTGTAGTCCTTGAGTGGTGGTGATTAGCATAGTCCATAGTGAAATAGGCTACTTTTGCTCCCCAAACATTAGTTGCTTAATAATATCGTCACAGAAAATTCTGTGTTTACGTTTCACTCCTCTTTTAGCCGACATGTAATCAATACAGGCAAACTTACTAAATCAGTTATCCTTGCCCTTCCCTGTTGCCAGGCCAAACAGATGCAGCTTCAGGCTCACCAGCCCTGTCTCCCCAAACCCACACCCCTGAACCAGCCCTGTCTCCCCAAACCCATACCCCTGTACCAGCCCTGTCTCCCCAAACCCATACCCCTGAGCCAGCCCTGTCTCCCCATCCCCATACCCCTGAACCAGCCCTGTCTCCCCAAACCCATACCCCTGAGCCAGCCCTGTCTCCCCATCCCCATACCCCTGAACCAGCCCTGTCTCCCCAAACCCATACCCCTGAGCCAGCCCTGTCTCCCCAACCCATACCCCTGAGCCAGCCCTGTCTCCCCAAACCCATACCCCTGAACCAGCCCTGTCTCCCCAAACCCATACCCCTGAACCAGCCCTGTCTCCCCAAACCCATACCCCTGAACCAGCCCTGTCTCCCCATCCCCATACCCCTGAACCAGCCCTGTCTCCCCAAACCCATACCCCTGAACCAGCCCTGTCTCCCCATCCCCATACCCCTGAGCCAGCCCTGTCTCCCCAAACCCATACCCCTGAACCAGCCCTGTCTCCCCAAACCCATACCCCTGAACCAGCCCTGTCTCCCCAAACCCATACTCCTGAACCAGCCCTGTCTCCCCATCCCCACCCCCTGAGCCAGCCCTGTCTCCCCAAACCCATACCCCTGAACCAGCCCTGTCTCCCCAAACCCATACCCCTGAACCAGCCCTGTCTCCCCAAACCCATACCCCTGAACCAGCCCTGTCTCCCCATCCCCACCCCCTGAGCCAGCCCTGTCTCCCCAAACCCATACCCCTGAACCAGCCCTGTCTCCCCAAACCCATACCCCTGAACCAGCCCTGTCTCCCCAAACCCATACCCCTGAACCAGCCCTGTCTCTCCAAACCCATACCCCTGAACCAGCCCTGTCTCCCAAACCCATACCCCTGAACCAGCCCTGTCTCCCCAAACCCATACCCCTGAACCAGCCCTGTCTCCCCAAACCCATACCCCTGAACCAGCCCTGTCTCCCCAAACCCATACCCCTGAACCAGCCCTGTCTCCCCAAACCCATACCCCTGAACCAGCCCTGTCTCCCCAAACCCATACCCCTGAACCAGCCCTGTCTCCCCATACCCACCCCCTGAACCAGCCCTGTCTCCCCATACCCATACCCCTGAACCAGCCCTGTCTCCCCAAACCCATACCCCTGAACCAGCCCTATCTCCCCAAACCCATACCCCTGAGCCAGCCCTGTCTCCCCATCCCCATACCCCTGAGACAGCCCTGTCTCCCCAAACCCATACCCCTGAACCAGCCCTGTCTCCCCATCCCCATACCCCTGAACCAGCCCTGTCTCCCCATCCCCATACCCCTGAACCAGCCCTGTCTCCCCATCCCCATACCCCTGAGCCAGCCCTGTCTCCCCGTCCCCACCCCCTGAACCAGCCCTGTCTCCCCAAACCCATACCCCTGAACCAGCCCTGTCTCCCCATCCCCACCCCCTGAACCAGCCCTGTCTCCCCAAACCCATACCCCTGAGCCAGCCCTGTCTCCCCAAACCCATACCCCTGAGCCAGCCCTGTCTCCCCAAACCCATACCCCTGAACCAGCCCTGTCTCCCCATACCCATACCCCTGAACCAGCCATGTCTCCCCATCCCCACCCCCTGAACCAGCCCTGTCTCCCCAAACCCATACCCCTGAACCAGCCCTGTCTCCCCATCCCCACCCCCTGAACCAGCCCTGTCTCCCCAAACCCATACCCCTGAGCCAGCCCTGTCTCCCCAAACCCATACCCCTGAACCAGCCCTGTCTCCCCATACCCATACCCCTGAACCAGCCATGTCTCCCCATCCCCACCCCCTGAACCAGCCCTGTCTCCCCAAACCCATACCCCTGAACCAGCCCTGTCTCCCCAAACCCATACCCCTGAGCCAGCCCTGTCTCCCCATCCCCATACCCCTGAGCCAGCCCTGTCTCCCCAAACCCATACCCCTGAACCAGCCCTGTCTCCCCAAACCCATACCCCTGAGCCAGCCCTGTCTCCCCAAACCCATACCCCTGAACCAGCCCTGTCTCCCCAAACCCATACCCCTGAGCCAGCCCTGTCTCCCCAAACCCATACCCCTGAACCAGCCCTGTCTCCCCATCCCCATACCCCTGAACCAGCCCTGTCTCCCCATCCCCATACCCCTGAACCAGCCCTGTCTCCCCATCCCCACCCCCTGAACCAGCCCTGTCTCCCCAAATCCATACCCCTGAGCCAGCCCTGTCTCCCCAAACCCATACCCCTGAGCCAGCCCTGTCTCCCCATCCCCATACCCCTGAGCCAGCCCTGTCTCCCCAAACCCATACCCCTGAACCAGCCCTGTCTCCCCAAACCCATACCCCTGAGCCAGCCCTGTCTCCCCAAACCCATACCCCTGAACCAGCCCTGTCTCCCCATACCCATACCCCTGAACCAGCCCTGTCTCCCCATCCCCACCCCCTGAACCAGCCCTGTCTCCCCAAACCCATACCCCTGAGCCAGCCCTGTCTCCCCAAACCCATACCCCTGAGCCAGCCCTGTCTCCCCAAACACATACCCCTGAGCCAGCCCTATCTCCCCAAACCCATACCCCTGAGCCAGCCCTGTCTCCCCAAACCCATACCCCTGAGCCAGCCCTGTCTCCCCATACCCATACCCCTGAACCAGCCCTGTCTCCCCATCCCCACCCCCTAAACCAGCCCTGTCTCCCCAAACCCATACCCCTGAACCAGCCCTGTCTCCCCATACCCATACCCCTGAACCAGACCTGTCTCCCCATCCCCACCCCCCTGAACCAGCCCTGTCTCCCCAAACCCATACCCCTGAGCCAGCCCTGTCTCCCCAAACCCATACCCCTGAGCCAGCCCTGTCTCCCCATACCCATACCCCTGAACCAGCCCTGTCTCCCCATCCCCACCCCCTGAACCAGCCCTGTCTCCCCAAACCCATACCCCTGAGCCAGCCCTGTCTCCCCAAACCCATACCCCTGAACCAGCCCTGTCTCCCCATACCCATACCCCTGAACCAGCCCTGTCTCCCCATCCCCACCCCCTGAACCAGCCCTGTCTCCCCAAACCCATACCCCTGAGCCAGCCCTGTCTCCCCAAACCCATACCCCTGAGCCAGCCCTGTCTCCCCAAACACATACCCCTGAGCCAGCCCTATCTCCCCAAACCCATACCCCTGAGCCAGCCCTGTCTCCCCAAACCCATACCCCTGAGCCAGCCCTGTCTCCCCATACCCATACCCCTGAACCAGCCCTGTCTCCCCATCCCCACCCCCTAAACCAGCCCTGTCTCCCCAAACCCATACCCCTGAACCAGCCCTGTCTCCCCATACCCATACCCCTGAACGAGACCTGTCTCCCCATCCCCACCCCCTGAACCAGCCCTGTCTCCCCAAACCCATACCCCTGAGCCAGCCCTGTCTCCCCAAACCCATACCCCTGAGCCAGCCCTGTCTCCCCATACCCATACCCCTGAACCAGCCCTGTCTCCCCATCCCCACCCCCTGAACCAGCCCTGTCTCCCCAAACCCATACCCCTGAGCCAGCCCTGTCTCCCCAAACCCATACCCCTGAGCCAGCCCTGTCTCCCCATACCCATACCCCTGAACCAGCCCTGTCTCCCCATCCCCACCCCCTGAGCCAGCCCTGTCTCCCCATCCCCATACCCCTGAGCCAGCCCTGTCTCCCCAAACCCATACCCCTGAGCCAGCCCTGTCTCCCCAAACCCATACCCCTGAACCAGCCCTGTCTCCCCATCCCCATACCCCTGAACCAGCCCTGTCTCCCCATCCCCATACCCCTGAGCCAGCCCTGTCTCCCCAAACCCATACCCCTGAACCAGCCCTGTCTCCCCAAACCCATACCCCTGAGCCAGCCCTGTCTCCCCAAACCCATACCCCTGAACCAGCCCTGTCTCCCCATCCCCATACCCCTGAACCAGCCCTGTCTCCCCATCCCCATACCCATGAACCAACCCTGTCTCCCCATCCCCACCCCCTGAACCAGCCCTGTCTCCCCAAACCCATACCCCTGAGCCAGCCCTGTCTCCCCAAACCCATACCCCTGAGCCAGCCCTGTCTCCCCATACCCATACCCCTGAACCAGCCCTGTCTCCCCATCCCCACCCCCTAAACCAGCCCTGTCTCCCCAAACCCATACCCCTGAACCAGCCCTGTCTCCCCATACCCATACCCCTGAACCAGCCCTGTCTCCCCATCCCCACCCCCTGAACCAGCCCTGTCTCCCCAAACCCATACCCCTGAGCCAGCCCTGTCTCCCCAAACCCATACCCCTGAGCCAGCCCTGTCTCCCCATACCCATACCCCTGAACCAGCCCTGTCTCCCCATCCCCACCCCCTGAACCAGCCCTGTCTCCCCAAACCCATACCCCTGAGCCAGCCCTGTCTCCCCAAACCCATACCCCTGAGCCAGCCCTGTCTCCCCATCCCCACCCCCTGAACCAGCCCTGTCTCCCCAAACCCATACCCCTGAGCCAGCCCTGTCTCCCCATCCCCATACCCCTGAGCCAGCCCTGTCTCCCCAAACCCATACCCCTGAGCCAGCCCTGTCTCCCCATCCCCACCCCCTGAACCAGCCCTGTCTCCCCAAACCCATACCCCTGAACCAGCCCTGTCTCCCCATACCCATACCCCTGAACCAGCCCTGTCTCCCCATCCCCACCCCTGAACCAGCCCTGTCTCCCCAAACCCATACCCCTGAACCAGCCCTGTCTCCCCAAACCCATACCCCTGAACCAGCCCTGTCTCCCCATCCCCACCCCCTGAACCAGCCCTGTCTCCCCAAACCCATACCCCTGAGCCAGCCCTGTCTCCCCAAACCCATACCCCTGAGCCAGCCCTGTCTCCCCAAACCCATACCCATGAGCCAGCCCTGTCTCCCCATCCCCATACCCCTGAGCCAGCCCTGTCTCCCCAAACCCATACCCCTGAACCAGCCCTGTCTCCCCAAACCCATACCCCTGAGCCAGCCCTGTCTCCCCAAACCCATACCCCTGAACCAGCCCTGTCTCCCCATCCCCATACCCCTGAACCAGCCCTGTCTCCCCATCCCCATACCCATGAACCAACCCTGTCTCCCCATCCCCACCCCCTGAACCAGCCCTGTCTCCCCAAACCCATACCCCTGAGCCAGCCCTGTCTCCCCAAACCCATACCCCTGAGCCAGCCCTGTCTCCCCATACCCATACCCCTGAACCAGCCCTGTCTCCCCATCCCCACCCCCTAAACCAGCCCTGTCTCCCCATCCCCACCCCTGAACCAGCCCTGTCTCCCCAAACCCATACCCCTGAACCAGCCCTGTCTCCCCATACCCATACCCCTGAACCAGCCCTGTCTCCCCATCCCCACCCCCTGAACCAGCCCTGTCTCCCCAAACCCATACCCCTGAGCCAGCCCTGTCTCCACAAACACATACCCCTGAGCCAGCCCTATCTCCCCAAACCCATACCCCTGAGCCAGCCCTGTCTCCCCAAACCCATACCCCTGAGCCAGCCCTGTCTCCCCATACCCATACCCCTGAACCAGCCCTGTCTCCCCATCCCCACCCCCTAAACCAGCCCTGTCTCCCCAAACCCATACCCCTGAACCAGCCCTGTCTCCCCATACCCATACCCCTGAACCAGACCTGTATCCCCATCCCCACCCCCTGAACCAGCCCTGTCTCCCCAAACCCATACCCCTGAGCCAGCCCTGTCTCCCCAAACCCATACCCCTGAGCCAGCCCTGTCTCCCCATACCCATACCCCTGAACCAGCCCTGTCTCCCCATACCCCTGAACCAGCCCTGTCTCCCCAAACCCATACCCCTGAACCAGCCCTGTCTCCCCAAACCCATACCCCTGAGCCAGCCCTGTCTCCCCAAACCCATACCCCTGAACCAGCCCTGTCTCCCCATCCCCATACCCCTGAACCAGCCCTGTCTCCCCATCCCCATACCCCTGAGCCAGCCCTGTCTCCCCATCCCCACCCCCTGAACCAGCCCTGTCTCCCCAAACCCATACCCCTGAGCCAGCCCTGTCTCCCCAAACCCATACCCCTGAGCCAGCCCTGTCTCCCCATCCCCACCCCCTGAACCAGCCCTGTCTCCCCAAACCCATACCCCTGAACCAGCCCTGTCTCCCCATACCCATACCCCTGAACCAGCCCTGTCTCCCCATCCCCACCCCCTGAACCAGCCCTGTCTCCCCAAACCCATACCCCTGAACCAGCCCTGTCTCCCCAAACCCATACCCCTGAGCCAGCCCTGTCTCCCCAAACCCATACCCCTGAACCAGCCCAGTCTCCCCATCCCCATACCCCTGAACCAGCCCCCCCTCCCCATCCCCATACCCATGAGCCAGCCCTGTCTCCCCATCCCCACCCCCTGAACCAGCCCTGTCTCCCCAAACCCATACCCCTGAGCCAGCCCTGTCTCCCCATCCCCACCCCCTGAACCAGCCCTGTCTCCCCAAACCCATACCCCTGAACCAGCCCTGTCTCCCCATACCCATACCCCTGAACCAGCCCTGTCTCCCCATCTCCACCCCCTGAACCAGCCCTGTCTCCCCAAACCCATACCCCTGAACCAGCCCTGTCTCCCCAAACCCATACCCCTGAGCCCGCCCTGTCTCCCCATCCCCATACCCCTGAGCCAGCCCTGTCTCCCCATCCCCATACCCCTGAACCAGCCCTGTCTCCCCATCCCCACCCCCTGAACCAGCCCTGTCTCCCCAAACCCATACCCCTGAGCCAGCCCTGTCTCCCCATCCCCATACCCCTGAACCAGCCCTGTCTCCCCATCCCCACCCCCTGAACCAGCCCTGTCTCCCCAAACCCATACCCCTGAGCCAGCCCTGTCTCCCCATCCCCATACCCCTGAACCAGCCCTGTCTCCCCATCCCCACCCCCTGAACCAGCCCTGTCTCCCCAAACCCATACCCCTGAGCCAGCCCTGTCTCCCCAAACCCATACCCCTGAGCCAGCCCTGTCTCCCCAAACCCATACCCCTGAACCAGCCCTGTCTCCCCATACCCATACCCCTGAAAAAGCCCTGTCTCCCCATCCCCACCCCCTAAACCAGCCCTGTCTCCCCAAACCCATACCCCTGAACCAGCCCTGTCTCCCCATACCCATACCCCTGAACCAGCCCTGTCTCTTCATCCCCACCCCCTGAACCAGCCCTGTCTCCCCAAACCCATACCCCTGAGCCAGCCCTGTCTCCCCAAACCCATACCCCTGAGCCAGCCCTGTCTCCCCAAACCCAACCCCTGAGCCAGCCCTGTCTCCCCATCCCCATACCCCTGAGCCAGCCCTGTCTCCCCAAACCCATACCCCTGAGCCAGCCCTGTCTCCCCAAACCCATACCCCTGAACCAGCCCTGTCTCCCCATCCCCATACCCCTGAACCAGCCCTGTCTCCCCATCCCCACCCCCTGAGCCAGCCCTGTCTCCCCATCCCCATACCCCTGAACCAGCCCTGTCTCCCCATCCACATACCCCTGAACCAGCCCTGTCTCCCCATCCCCATACCCCTGAACCAGCCCTGTCTCCCCATCCACATACCCCTGAACCAGCCCTACTCCCAACTGAAGAAGGAGGTGAGCAGCATTGTTTTGAATGACATGTCAGTTGGCATAATTGCAGGTACTGCAATGCATTGAAGACAGGAATGTGATTCTCCAGTCAGGAAAAATCTCACTTGACACAGAGGCAGCCAATATCAGAGCCGTAAAGGAAGAGATGCAGGCTCTTAGAGATGGATGGGAGTCTCTCCTGTCTGATGCAACACTGATTGCTACGCAAATGGATGTTGCACCACAATTTAGCAAAGGAACACAGAGGAAAAGGAAGAGACTCCATGATGAGACCCCTCAAGAGGAGACGGCTCAGAACAGTGCAGCAACGGTGTTGCGGAACACAGCCACCAGAGGAAAAGGAAGAGACTCCATGATGAGACCCCTCAAGAGGAGACGGCTCAGGACAGTGCAGCAACGGTGTTGCGGAACACAGCCACCAGAGGAAAAGGAAGAGACTCCATGATGAGACCCCTCAAGAGGAGACAGCTCAGGACAGTGCAGCAACGGTGTTGCGGAACACAGTGTTGTTTTACTGCTATGGACAACATCATAAGTGACTTGGACACTAGGTTTCACACCACTGCAATGGCTAAATGACATCATTTGTGTCAATTGGAGGTGTACCTGTGGATGTATTTCTGGGCCTACCTTCACACTCAGTGCCTCTTTGCTTGACATCATGGGAAAATCCAAAGAAATCCGCCAAGACCTCAGAAAAAAAATTGTAGACCTCCACAAGTCTGGTTCATTCTTGGGAGCAATTTCCAAATGCCTAAAGGTACCACGTTCATCTGTACAAACAATAGTACGCAGGTATAAACACCATGGGAACACGCAGTGGTCATATCGCTCAGGAAGGAGACTCGTTCTGTCTCCTAGAGATGAAAATACTTTGGTGTGAAATGTGCAAATCAATCCCAGAACAACAGCAAAGGACCTTGTGAAGATGTTGGAGGAAACAGGTACAAAAGTATCTACATCCATAGCGAAACAAGTCCTAAATCGACGTAACCTGAAAGGCCTCTCAGCAAGGAAGAAGCCACTACTCCAAAACCACTATAAAAAAAGCCAGACTACGGTTTGCAGCTGCACATGGGGACAAAGATGGTACTTTTTGGAGAAATGTTCTCCGGTCTGATGAAACAAAAATAGAACTGTTTGGCCACCATGAACATTGTTATGTTTGGAGGAAAAAGGTGGATGCTTGCAAACCGAAAAACACCACCCCAACGTGAAGCATGGGGGTGGCAGCATCATGTTGTGGGGGTGATTTGCTGCAGGAGGGACTGGTGCACTTCCCAAAATAGATGGCATCATGAGGAGGACAATTATGTGGATATATTGAAGCAACATCTCAAGACATCAGTCAGGAAGTTAAAGCTTGGTCGCAAAGGGTCTTCCAAATGCACAATGACCCCAAGCATACTTCCAAAGTTGTGGCAAAATGGCCTAAAGACAACAAAGTCAAGGTATTGGAGTGGCCATCACAAAGCCCTGACCTCAATCCCATAGAAAATGTGTGGGCAGAACTGAAAAATCATGTGCGAGCAAGGGGGCCTACAAACCTAACTCAGTTACACCAGCTCTGTCAGGAGGAATGGGCCAAAATTCACCCCACTTATTATGGGAAGCTTGTGGAAGGCTACCCAAAACGTTTGACCCAAGTTAAACAATTTAAAGACAATGCTACCAAATGCTAATTGAGTGTATGTAAACTTCCTATTACAGGGGCTGAGTCACTGGCTTACTGGGGCTCTCTCATGCCGTCCCTGGAAGGGGTGCGTCACCTGAGTGGGTTGATTCACTGATGTGGTCATCCTGTCTGGGTTGGCGCCCCCCCTTGGGTTGTGCCATGACGGAGATCTTTGTGGGCTATACTCGGCCCTGTCTCAGGATGGTAAGTTGGTGGTTGAAGATATCCCTCTAGTGGTGTGGGGGCTGTGCTTTGGCAAAGTGGGTGGGGTTATATCCTTCCTGTTTGGCCCTGTCCGGGGGTGTCCTCGGATGGGTCCACAGTGTCTCCTGACCCATCCTGTCTCAGCCTCCAGTATTTATGCTGCAGTAGTTTATGTGTCGGGGGGCTAGGGTCGGTTTGTTATATCTGGAGTACTTCTCCTGTCCTTTTCGGTGTCCTGTGTGAATCTAAGTGTGTGTTCTCTAATTCTCTCCTTCTCTCTTTCTTTCTCTCTCTCGGAGGACCTGAGCCCTAGGACCATGCCCCAGGATTACCTGACATGATGACTCCTTGCTGTCCCCAGTCCACCTGGCCGTGCTGCTGCTCCAGTTTCAACTGTTCTGCCTTCTTATTATTCGAACATGCTGGTCATTTATGAACATTTGAACATCTTGGCCATGTTCTGTTATAATCTCCACCCGGCACAGCCAGAAGAGGACTGGCCACCCCACATATGCTCTCTCTATTTCTCTCTTTTTTTCTCTCTCTCTCGGAGGACCTGAGCCCTAGGACCATGCCCCAGGACTACCTGACATGATGACTCCTTGCTGTCCCCAGTCCATCTGACCGTGATGCTGCTCCAGTTTAAACTGTTCTGCCTTATTATTATATGACCATGCTGGTCATTTATGAACATTTGAACATCTTGGCCATGTTCTGTTATAATCTCCACCCGGCACAGCCAGAAGAGGACTGGCCACCCCACATAGCCTTATTCCTCTCTAGGTTTCTTCCTAGGTTTTGGCCTTTCTAGGGAGTTTTTCCTAGCCACCGTGCTTCTACTGCTTCTTCTATCTTTTTCTATTGCTTGCTGTTTGGGGTTTTAGGCTGGGTTTCTGTACAGCACTTTGAGATATCAGCTGATGTACGAAGGGCTATATAAATACATTTGATTTGATTTGATTCTGACCCACTGGGAATGTGATGAAAGAAATTAAAGCTGAAATAAATCATTCCCTCTACTATTATTCTGACATTTCACATTCTTAAAATAAAGTGGTGATCCTAACTGACCTAAAACAGGGAATTCTTACTTGGATTAAATGTCAGGAATTGTGAAAAACTGAGTTTAAATGTATTTGGCTTAGGTGTATGTAAACTTCCGACTTCAACTGTATGCTGTGGCTAAGAAAGTAATACTATGTGTATGTTGTGTAGTAAGCTGTTAGTAGCCCATGTGCCTCACATTAATAATTCGGTCCCTTTCCCCCTCATATCTTAGCCTACTGTTCTGACTTGGTGCTGCACATGTAGCATATAGACTGTTTTAGAGAAATGTGATCATCAAATATTGTATGAGCTTTCATTGTCTGCTTATAAGCCCCCCTAGTTTATCACACAGTTCTGACTTGGTGTACAGGGAGAATACTGTAAGAACGGCACACGTTCTGAATTCTGTCGCTGTACATTTCAAAAGTGCTGAACAAATAGTTATGTTGTCTACGTCCGTCCTAGTTCGCTCATTAACGTCTTAATCGGAGTTACTGCCTCTTATACGCTTGTTGTCCCCTTATGCCATAGTTTGTACATCTCAATTGTCAGTAGAAACCACACTTGTTTAAGCAAGTCAGCTATATCAGCTATGTTTTTTTAAAGGCAGTAAATGAAGCTGAATGAACTGTTTCACTTTCAGGCAAGGCTCCGCTGATAGCCAGGTGTAGCAGTGGTAAGGATTCACTCCATGGTCCTGAAAAGAAAGCTCTGCTGTTGGGACAGCTTTATATAGGCCCTAACAGTTTGTGGGCACCATTTGTCACTGTTATACTGCAATTAATGTATTGTTTAGTGTGATTGTTGTGTAGTTTGCCCCACCAAGATGTACATTCAAAAATCACCACTGGACATGAGTAAGGTCTTTAATCAGATCAACACTAGCAAGGCCGCGGGGCTGGACGGTATTCCAGAATACGTTCTCAGAGCATGCGCAGACTAGCTGGCAGGCATCTTGATGGTCATTTTAAACCTCTCCTTGTCCCAGTCTGCAATCCCCACATGTCTTAAGCTGACCACCATCATTCCTGTTCCCAACAACTCTATGGCTTCTTGCCATAATGACTACCGCCCTGTAGCACTCACATCTGTAATCACAAAGTGCTTTGAAAGGCTGGTTATGGTACACATACACTCCATCATCCCACACACCCTAGACCCACTCCAATTTGCATACCGCCCCATCCACGTCGATGGGGCTCCAGTTCCTCAGTGTCCAAATCACTAAGAACTTAAAATGGTCCACACACACTCGCACAGTCCTCAGGAGTTTGAAAAGGTTTGGCATGGGCCCTCAGATCCCAGAAAGGTTATACAGCTACACCATTGAGAGCATTTTGACTGGCTGCACCACTGCTTGGTATGGCAACAGCACTGCCCTTGATTGCATGGCTCTACAGAGGGTGGTGTGGACAGCCCAGTACATAACTGGGGCCGAGCTCCCTGCCATCCTAACTAGCTCTCAGAGTCTCACAATAGAAATATAAGTTATTGCAAATGTCAAATTTCGAAGTGTTAAGGTTAAGTTAAGTTAATTCTGAATGTTTAAGGTTAGGGTTAAGTGTAGGTATTAACTCTGAAATCTTAAGGTTAGGCATTAACTCCAAATGGTTATGGTAAGGGTTAACGCCTCGATCACACTGACCAACTGGCAAGTGTCTTCACTGACATTTTCAACCTCATCCTGTTCGAGTCTGTAATACCAACATGTTTTAAGCAGACCACCATAGTCCCTGTGCCCAAGAACACTATGGTAACATGCCTAAATGACGATCGACCCGTAGCACTCACGTCTGTAGCCATGAGGTGCTTTGAAAGGCTGGTCATGGCTCACATCAACACCATTATCCCAGAAACCCTAGACCCATTGCAATTTGCATACCGCACCAACAGATCCACAGATGATGCAATCTCTATTGCAATCCACACTGCCCTTTCCCACCTGGACAAAAGCAACACCTATGTGAGAATGCTATTCATTGACTACAGCTCAGCGTTCAACACCATAGTGCTCTCAAAGCTCATAAATAAGCTAAGGA
The DNA here is from genome assembly GCF_002021735.2 of Oncorhynchus kisutch. Classification (NCBI taxonomy): domain Eukaryota; kingdom Metazoa; phylum Chordata; class Actinopteri; order Salmoniformes; family Salmonidae; genus Oncorhynchus; species Oncorhynchus kisutch. The sequence goes on along the minus strand of NC_034203.2, from coordinate 26,727,037 downwards.
CCCTGGGCCTAAACACCCCCCTCTGCAACTGGATCCTGGACTTCCTGACAGGCTGCCCCCAGGTGGTAAGGGTAGGTAATATCACATCTGCCACGCTGATCCTCAACACAGGGGCCCCTTAGGAGTGCGTGCTCAGTCCCCTCCTGTACTCCCTGTTCACTCATGACTGCATAGCCAGGCACGACTCCAACACCATCATTAAGTTTGCAGATGACACAAGTGGTTGGCCTGATCACCGACAACGACGAGACAGCCTATAGGGAGAAGGTCAGAGACCTGGCTGTGTGGTGTTAGGACAACAAACACAACAAAGGAGATGTTTTTGGACTATAGTGGATCTGTAGTGGATCAGTTTGAGAGCTTCAAGTTCCTTGGTGTCCACATCACCAACAAACTAACATGGTCCAGTCGTGAAGAGGGCACAACAAACCTATTCCCCCTCAGGAGACTGAAAAGATTTGGCATGGGTCCTCAGATCCTCAAAAGTTTCTACAGCTGCACCATTGAGAGCACTGGTTGCTTCACTGCCTGGTATGGCAACTGCTCGGCCTCCGAGCCCAACGCACTACAGAGGACAGTGCGTATGGCCCAGTACATCACTGGTTGCTTCACTGCCTGGTATGGCAACTGCTCGGCCTCCGAGCCCAACGCACTACAGAGGACAGTGCGTATGGCCCAGTACATCACTGGGGCCAAGCTTCCTGCCATCCAGGACCTCTATATCAGGCGGTGTCAGAGGAAGACCCTAAAAATTGTAAAAGACTCCAGCCACCCTAGTCACAGACTGTTCTCTCTGCTGCCACATGGCAAGCGGTATCAGAGCGCAAAGTCTAGGTCCAAGAGGCTTCAAAACAGCATCTACCCCCAAGCCATAAGGCTCCTGAACATCTAATCAAATGGCTACTCAGACTATTTGCTTTACCCCCCCCCCCCCATGTCTTTTACACTGCTGCTACTCTCTGTTGTTATCATCTATACAGTCACTTTATTAACTCTACCTACATGTACATATTACATCAACTAACCCCCGCACATTGACTCTGTACCGGTACCCCGCTGTGCATAGTCTCGCTATTGTTATTTTACTGCTGCTCTATAATTACTTGTTAATTTGATTTCTTATTCTTACATATATTTGTTTTAAACTGCATTGTTGTTTAGGGGCTCATAAGTAAGCATTTCACTGTAAGGTCTACTTCACCTGTTATATTCAGCGCATGTGACTAATAACCTTTGATTTGATCTTGCATTTTGGTACACCAGAAGTACAGTCATTTCCAATGGAACACTGCGTTTGCCTTGCAGAATTACAGAGGCAGTTGCACTGCGTTCTGTGTGGTACATACGTTGGATTTATCAAACGTATCCATCACATTGTATACATAAACAACTTGACAGAAATTGTAGCAGAAGGTGAATGTTGAACTTTTGTTGCACACACATCCAGATGATGCTGCGTTCCATTTTGTGCAATGACGCTGTAGGTGTGATTGAGGCATAAGGTTTTGGATAGGCTTAAAACTAAAATCTAAAAAATGACTTTCTATCGTTGGATTTGAACTGGCAAACTTTGGAATCAGAGGCAAATGCTTATCACAAGTGACCTGGTTGGCCATCCAGGATCTCTATAGCAGGCGATGTGAATTGTCGCCGTAGCTTTAAATCTCAGCAGTATTTTTTGTTTTTGTTGCTTGACTGCACTGAGCCACCAGAGGTCCAGGCAAGAAGCAACTCCCCAGGGAATTACCCCGAAGTTATCCAACCCACTTCTTTAATGACTCAATTTTTGTCCTAAATTTTCTGACAACCATCCGACAATAACCTCATAAAATATACCAGACATAGCCTATTACTGTACTCTTCTTACGTTTATTTCAGTGTGGGTAAATGTCAAGGGCTGTCTTTGACAGAAGACAGCGCTTGGGCCCTTGGAATTTGGCTTTGCTGCTGATTGGGCTGTTTCAAATAATTGACGCTACTGCCCCCATGTGTTTCATGTCCATATTATATTTAACTTAGCTTCTTTTGTCGTTTTGGCAATAACTAAATAACACAATGGAGGACACAGTGGCGATTTTAGCATGTAAATCTTGGTGGGGCAAACTCCCCAATTCGTTTTTTAGACACATGCCAGTAAAGCCATTACAGAACACAACACTGAACATTACATTAATTTCACTCTAACAGTGACAAATGGTGCCCACAAACTGTTAGGGCCGACATAAAGCTGCCCCAACAGCAGAGATTTATTTTCTGCACCATGGAGTGAATCCTTACCACTGCTACACCTGGCTATCAGCAGAGCCTTGTCTGGAAGCGAAACAGTTCATTCAGCCTCATTTACTGCCTTTAAAAAACATAGCTGATATGGCTGACTTGCTTAAACAAATGTGGTTTCTACTGACATTTGAGATGTACAAACTATGGCATGAGGGGACAACGAGTGGATAAGAGTCAATCCGTAATTTCGATTAAGACATTAACCAGCGAGCTAGGACGGACGTCGTCAACATAACTAATTTGTTCAGCACTTTTGTAGTGTACAGCGACAGAATTCAGAACATGTGCAATTCTTACAGTATTCTCCCTGTACACCAAGTCAGTAGGATAAATAAAGGGGGCATATGTGCAGACAATGAAAGCTCTTACAATATTCGATGATGACGTTTATCTAAAACATGTGGACCAGCAACAGCTAACATCTTACTAAACAACAAATACAATTAGTATTATTTTCTTAGCTACAGTATACATATCTCCCTGGCATATTACATTATTTATGCAGCAGCATACAATACATTTTTGGACTCACCTTGTTGTGCTCACTTGAACAGGAAGCTGGTGCAGTGGTCCTTCGTGGGCAAATTTTGTCATCAAACTTTGTCATCAAAGTCTGTCATTCTCTGGATTCTTGGTGCTTTCAAAACAATTGGGAACTCTGAAAAAAACGAGGTTGAATCATAACATCAGTGATCTTCAGATGTCGGAGCTCTAGAAAGAGGCCAGAGTACCCGACTTGGAATTCTGAGTGCAAAACAGGCAATCATTTATTTGATTTTATTATTATTTTAGCTGAACAGGTGGGGCTCTGCCACCTGAATGATGGGTCGCCACCGGGAGGACATAAAAAAAACTTTAGTGATAGCCTAATAATTGATATCCCATTAGAGCAGCAGATTTAGTTACCTCAAAAGAGTTGTTTGTTGATTGATGGCAGATGTTGCTCACTGGAAAATATCAAGCTCCCTTCTGACCCGGCGATGTCACCTGACCTTTAAACATGTTTACTAATAACGTCATATACAAACTATCCCTTTAACAGAAGTCCAACAGCAGATTCTGATAATCATACTAGATCACATGCATTTGACTGACTGGCCATATATAGTGAACAAAAATATAAATGCAACATGCAACAATTTCAAGGATTTTACTGAGGTACAGCTCATATAAAGAAATGAGTCAATTCAAATGAATTGATCAGGCCCTAATCTATGGTTTTCACATGACTGGGCAGGGGTGCAGCTATGTTGGGCTGGGAGGGCATAGGCCCACCCACTTGGCAGCCAAGACCATCCACTGGGGAGCCAGGACCAACCAATCAGAATGAGTTTTTCCTCCAAACTTGAGACATCTGAGGCATTGTGTTGTCTGACAAAACTGCACATTTTAAAGTGGCCTTTTATTCTCCCCACCACAAGTGCACCCGTGTAATGATCATGCTGTTTAATAAATTATTGATTTGCCACACCTGTTAGGTAGATGGATTATCTTGGCAAAGGAGAAAAGCTCACTAACAGGGATGTAAACACATTTGTGCAAAGAATTGAAGAAAAATAATTTCAGGGATTTATTCTTTCAGCTCATGAAACATAGAACCCACGTTTTACATTTTGTGTTCATATTTTAGTTCAGTGTAGCTTCCAGTGTTGAACACCTAGTTCCTCTTATTTATCACAAATTGTGGCAAGTGTTTGAGTCTCATATGAGTTTATTTCCCCTTTGAAATGTAGAACTACATTTATTGTGTTAGTGTGTTGAAAAGTGAAGTGCAGCCAAATGCTTGAAAATGAAGATTTAGAATTAGTTTAATACGGAACTGTGTCTTTCTTGAGCCTTTCGGCCAAATACATTGCTGTGGCCTAATAGTCATCACCTAAATGTAGGCTTCCAAAGTTTTATATGCATTTTTATAATCATCTACTTTGTCACATATGGAAATAAAAACCTTGCCCCGAGGGGGCTTCTGACTAACTGTTGTCTCTGGGCCGTGCCTGGGCTTTACCGCCTTAGTGAATCACTCAACCAATTAGTGATTGTAGTAAGGGGTAAATTACAGCTATTTGACATGACCACGAGTGTCTTCAACTTATAAACGTACATGTGTAATCCTCCTACATTTGTATTGCTGCGAAAGCTTATGAATGTGTGTGAAACTGACAGGCAAAAGCTTATATTCGAAAACCTTTTTAATTTTGTCTGCAACATAGCCTAGTCAAGGATGCATCATACAATAGCCTATTGGGACACTACATTTTACAGACCGAGTGGAACAAAAGTAAACCTTGAATTTGGAGGTTTTAAATATCTCTCTGGTGGCCAAGTTGACCTAAGAAATGCCACAGGGTGGTGGATATAAAGTCTAAGATCTTTGATAGGCTGATGCAGAATTTGTTGCAAGAAATATTCACTGTCAGCTGGTGAGCATAGGGCTAACGTGTGCCAGGTTACTGCCAGGACCAGCTACAATGTAACGTTCTATCATGTGCAACTATGTCGACTATTGTAATTGGCTGATGGACATTTTGAGACTGAGGTCCAGGTTAAACTTAAGCTTTTCTAATGTTCGCATGTAAACCCCATCAGGTTAAGTTGTATCAAAATAAACACATTTTTGATCAACTTCCACGTTGCGGTTGCTGTTTCACTTGAGGAGTCTTACCTTAGTATTGAGCAACACGCAGCCACAACCCCTAATGAAATCAATCAAATTCAATCAAATTTATTTATAAAGCCCTTTTTACATCGGCCTATGTCAGTCACAAAGTGCTAACCAGCCTAAAACCCCAAACAGCAAGCAATGCAGATGTAGAAGCACGGTGACTAGGAAAAACTCCCAAGAAAGGCAGGAACCTAGGAAGAAACCTAGCGAGGGACCAGGCTCAGGTAGTAATGTATCTATGAAAAGAATGCCTTTATCTTGCAGAAAATAGTCTTTAAAATAGAGTCAGGGCATCATTGCCAGGTGATGGCTGACGGTCAGAGCAAAGTGGATAATAATTGGAATTACCCAGCCACATCTGAACCAATAGATGTCCTAGTCAAAGATTTCTTTATTTTCTAAAGCAAAGTAACTTTTCTGAAACGTTAAGCAATCACCCTTCAAAATCCAGTTTTTAAGAGCCCTGTCTTGTCTCAAGTGGGAATGGGCAGGCTGAATTCTGAATCTATCCATCATCAATCATACATAACACCGATCTTTTCATAATGTCAGGGCTTCTTGGTTCACTAATGAGGCATGATTAAGGCAGCTGGACAGCTTTTTGCCTAACAAAAACCCTCAGAAGTTTTGGGTTAATAGACTTATGATGGATTGTGAATCATAAAGATATGTAGTGGTGTTGCTAGTAGTTTCTGGTGGTGGTTGTTATTGTTGTCGAAGGAATATTAGACAGCATTGAAAGTAGTAGTGAAAGCCAGGTTGAACTACACAGTCTATACGTATTACATAACCTGGAAAATATCCCACTTATTTCACCTTTTATTTCTTCATCAGAGAGATACGCTGCTCTTCTATGGCAAGGATGTAGGCCTCTGGCAAAGAGGAGTATGGTGGGGATTCAGACATCTAATGGAACATTCACCTATACCTGGGAGGACTAGGAGGCCATGCCATCAGGTGATGAGTTCCACAAGAGTCCTATGGATAGAGGTAGGCCTGTGTGACTGTAAATGCTTAATGTGTAAGGGACCCACCAATTGGAAGTAGCCTATGGATTGTGAGAGAGATACAAAGAGTGCCTTGCAAAAGTATTCATGCACCTTGGCATTTTGTTGCATTACAACCTGTAATTTAAATTGTTTTTGGGGGGGGGGGGATTTCATGTAATGGACATACACAAAATAGTCCAAATTGGTGAAGTGAAATGAAAAAAATTATTTAAAAAAAATTAATGGAAAGTGGTGTGTTGATATGTACAACAAACCTGCCAAGAAAGGGCCGCCCACCCAAATTCACTTTACGGAAGAGTGGCCAGAAAAAAAGCTATTGTTTAAAGAAAAAAATAAGCAAACACGTTTGTTGTTCGCCAACAGGCATGTGGGAGACTCCACAAACATATGGAAGAAGGTACTCTGGTCAGATGAGACTAAAATTGAGCTTTTTGGCCATCAAGGAAAACGCTATGTCTGGCACAAACCCAACACCTCTCATCACCCCGAGAATACCATCCTCCACAATGAAGCATGGTGGTGGCAGCATCCTGCTGTTGGGATGTTTTTCATCGACAGGGACTGGGAAACAGGTCAGAATTGAAGGAATGATGGATGGCGCTAAATACAGGGAAATTGAGGGAAACCTGTTTCAGTCTTCCAGAGATTTGAGACTGGGACGGAGGTTCACCTTCCAGCAGGACAACGACCCTAAGCATACTGCTAAAGCAACACTCGAGTGGTTTAAGGGGATACATTTAAATGCCTTGGAATGGTCTAGTCAAAGCCCAGACCTCAATCCAATTGAGAATCTGTGGTATGACTTAAAGATTGCTGTAGACAAGCAGAACCCATCCAACTTGAAGGAGCTAAAGGAGTTTTGCCTTGAAGAATGAGCAAAAATCCCAGTGGGTAGATGTGCCAAGCTTATAGAGACATACCCCAAGAGACTTGCAGCTGTAATTGCTGCAAAAGGTGGCCCTACAAAGTATTAACTTTGGGGGGTAAATAGTTGTGCACGCTCCAGTTTTTTGTTTTTGGTCTTATTTCTTGTTTGTTCAGCAATAAAAAATATTTTGTATCTTCAAAGTGGTAGGCATGTTATGTAAATTAAATTCATTTTTATCTTTGTTTATCTAGGCTTGTCAGTTAAGAACAAATTCTTATTTACAATGATGGCCTTGGAACAGTGGGTTAACTGCCTTGTTCAGGGGCAGAACGTCAGTTTTTTACCTTGTCAGTTCTGGGATTCGATCTAGCAACCTTTCAGGTTACTGGCCCAACGCTCTAACCACTAGGCTACCTGCTGCCCCAAAATGATACAAACCCCCATAAATATACTTATATTCCAGGTTGAAAGGCAACAAAATAGGAAAAATGCCAAGGGGGGTGAATACTTTTGCAAGCCACTGTACGTGTCTATCACGCCATGTGATATCAAACAAATCAATCAACCACCAGATCTCTCAAGTCAGTTGGAAGAAAAACTTCTCTAAACATTTTATAGCTGCAGAAGTGGGTTGCCTTTTTGGACCGTCCAGATTATTAATAATTGAACCTAACCTGCAGTGCAATGATGATCTATGCAATAGGGATAAGATCTCTATAATGTTAAGGGGCAGTTTTGTTAATGCATTTACATATAGAATAAAGTTTTCTGCTTTAACATTTCTGAAATGTTAGTATTTTCTAATGTTATACTCTCACACAATGCATCATGCACATCTGCTGAAGCTGTAGGATGTTTAGATTTGAAAAATGACTGCAGATGATGAAAGAGCACTTTTTCCATTCTTGTTTTTTCTTGTGGTTCAATGGGCATTTTTCATGATGATGTTGATGATAATGAATACATCATCTAAACTCATATTATAATGATAGGACTGTGTTTTTTTTAATAAGTAACTGACATTAGCTGCATAACTTTGTGTGGTTACACATACTGTACTTTGAAAATTATTTATTTAATTGTCTTCCTTTCACAATGAATGGACCCCAGCCAGAGTCAACATAGACCCCATATACAGTATATTCTGAAATTCTAATCAAATCAAATCAAATTTTATTTGTCACATACACATGGTTAGCAGATGTTAATGCGAGTGTAGCGAAATGCTTGTGCTTATAGTTCCGACAATGCAGTAATAACCAACAAGTAATCTAGTTAACAATTCCAAAACTACTACCTTATAGACACAAGTGTAAGGGGATAAAGAATATGTACATAAAGATATATGAATGAGTGATGGTACAGAGCGGCATAGGCAAGATACAGTAGATGGTATTGAGTGTAGTATATACATATGAGATGAGTATGTAAACAAAGTGGCATAGTTTAAAGTGGCTAGTGATACATGTATTACATAAAGATGCAGTAGATGATATAGAGTACAGTATATACGTATACATATGAGATGAATAATGTAGGTGTTACGATTAACTATGAGTGGTGGGTGGAATCAGGCGCAGAGAGCAGGGTTCTGTCGTTTATCAACATTTATTCACCGGTGCAACCAAAATGATGACGCCAACACACAAGGCATATAAGTTGCCAGTCCAAAAACAACAGGACAAAATAGACCGGATAAAATAAAGAACACGAAAAGCAATACACCATCAAACACAGAGTAACAATTAACAAGCCCGCACAAAATGCCCAGCAGGCCTAGTGCCCTTAAATACCCTACAAACAAACCCTAATACAAAACAGGTGTACCCAATTAACCAATAACAAACACAAACGGAAAAAGAATCGATGGCAGCTAATAGGCCGGTGACGACGACCCCCGAGCCCCGCCCGAACAGGAAGAGGCACCCTCTTCAGCGAGGTTCGTGACAGTAGGGTATGTAAACATTATATTAGGTAGCATTGTTTAAAGTGGCTAGTGATATATTTTACATCATTTCCCATCAATTCCCATTATTAAAGTGGCTGGAGTTGAGACAGTGTGTTGGCAGCAGCCACTCAATGTTAGCGGTGGCTGTTTAACAGTCTGATGGCCTTGAGATAGAATCTGTTTTTCAGTCTCTCGGTCCCAGCTTCACCCAGCGGGGTGAACAGGCAGTGGCTCGGGTGGTTGTTGTCCTTGATGATCTGTATGGCCTTCCTGTGACATCGGGTGGTGTAGGTGTCCTGGAGGGCAGGTAGTTTGCCCCCGGTGATGCGTTGTGCAGACCTCACTACCCTCTGGAGAGCCTTACGGTTGTGGGTGGAGCAGTTTCCGTACCAGGCGGTGATACAGCCCGACAGGAATTTGGTTCAAATTCAACTTGGATCCACCCTCGGCTAAGCAGAATAATCCAATACCATTTACCTCCATGATATAGTAGATACATTTCCATTCAACTGCAGATTCAACCTGTTTTGTATGAACCACAATTTGAGAAATCTTGGAGGTCAATTGTTGCTGCTGGCTGGCCAGTCATATAGAAAAGCTGTAAGCCTGGTAATGAATGAGGCAGAGGGAAGGCTCAAGCCTGAGTCTTGTCTATATGTTCAGGTATGTATCATGCCCATGAAAGAGGAAAGGATCACTAGCACCTACCAGTGTCTAGATGCTGTATTGAACCTGAACCATTTCACATTCCAGACATCAGAGGTATACATTTGATGGTTGTATAGCTGCAGATTACTTTAACTACTACTCTGGGTAATTAAATACCAGTATTCCCAATATGATTGTGTCCTCTCAAATTTCAATTCTGAGCAAATTTATGGAGAAAACACAAATTGGAACTTTCTCAATTCCTGTGGCTGGATGCCGCTCGTGCTTGATGGTTGTATCCCCACCTTGTCATCGTTCCACATCCGAATGGCCTGTGCTACCTGGAACTTGCCTGTCAAGGATGTCGTCTCCATCTGCTTCTCCTCCTCCATCTTGTAGTGGAGTAGACGGAGAACAGCAAGAGGATTGTACCATTCAGTGCTTGTCCCATGTCACAATTCGTGGAAACCAAAGGCAGAGAGAGGCAGGATGCTAAGTGGACTGGAGTGTCTACAAGAGGTTCGGAGCAGAATGACATAAGGAATTGCTGCACTGGTGCCTGTTCTACCTACGCCTTCATTGCTGGAATTGCCTGTGTCTGCGACGGCTGTGATGACTCCAGCAGCGGCTTTGTTATCGAGTTAGGCTCCTTTCCCTCTCTTTGGATCTGACGGGGGATCTCCTGCTGTGAGAGGTCTGAACCTATTGTTGGAAGCAGCAGGTTTATGCCTTCCTGCTTCTCGTGGGCCCGTGAAAGTTTAATTGAATTGTGTGAGGGGTAGGAATGGGCAGATTTCTCCATCCCCTTCTCCGGCCATTGTAATGGGCAGTTCAATGGTAAGAAATATCTCAGTCCCTGGAGCAAAAACATTGCGCTATCCAGCAGCACGAGTACAGGACATCAATGAGCTGCTCCCAAACATTTTAAACCTGCATCAGGAAATGTAGTCTATCATGGATCTTGGGGGATTCAATGACATTATGAAGGGCAGCTCAGAACAGCTGAAGATTTCAAAGAACTGGTAGGGTCTCTGCTTGACACCAACAAATTCCCCATAATATCTGGCCCTGTGACCTCCCTAAATTGTGGGAATGAACGTTTCAGCAGACTTTTAGCCCTCCATAACTGGCTATGAGACTATTACCGCTCTTTTGTGTGTATCATTAATTGACAATTTTGATACCTTCTGGAAACAAAGCTTGTTTTATAAGGAGGATTGGATACACCCAATCATTTGGGTTCCTGGATCTTTTCACAGCGTTATAAGGGTGCTTTGAGACAATTACTTATCAAGCCCAAATCCCAAGCCCAATTCAGTTAATCTCTACCATTGTGTCGCTGAGTTGTCATAATGCTTCAACAAATGTACATTATACCAGGGGTGTTGAAAGACACAATTTAAGGAACATAATTTGTGTCCCTCTAACTGCTCTGAAGGCCTCTGCTGATCCGACAGCTACTGTATGCATTACTGTAATCAACGCTGTGTGCCCTAGTAGGAAATCCACTGTGTGCAGCTCACCCTGCACTATCATAAATTACATGAGCATGGCTATTTCTGCTGAGCATCCCAGTAAAGCTATGAAAACAATCAAGCATCCCAGAAAAGTGTTATAAATAGCCCACATTAACATATCTATCTTAAGAAACAATGTTCAGGAAATCAATAATTTGCTAGTAACAGATGACATTCATATGCTGACAACCTCTGAAACTCACTTAGATAATACCTTTGATGATAAAGTGGTAGCAATACATGGTTATAACATCTACAGAAAAGACAAAAATGCCAAATGTGGAGGTGTTGCCATTTATATTCAGAACCGCATTCCTGTAAAGCTTAGAAAGGATCTCATGTTCAATACTGTTGAAGTAATGATAACAGGTTAATCTGCCTCACCTCCCATTCTGGTGGGACGCTGCTATAGATCACCAAGTGCTAACAGTCCGTATCTGGATAACATGTGAGAAATGATTGATAATGTATGTGATATCAACAGAGAGGTGTCTTTTCTCTGTGATTTAAATATTGACTGGCTTTCATCAAGCTACCCACGTAAGAAAAAGCTTCAAACTGTAACTAGTGCCTGCAACCTGGTTCAGGTTATCAGACAACCTACCACATTGACTGATAATCAACAAGTATTGATCACATCTTTACTAATGCTGCAGAAATTTGCTTTAAAGTAGTATTCAAATCTATCGGATGAAATGATCACAATATAGTTGCCATGTCTAGGAAAATCTAAGTTCTGAAGCCTGGGCCTAATACAGTGTATAAGAAGTCATACAATATGTTTTGTTGTGATTCCTATGTTGTTGATATAAAAAATATTTGTTGGTCTGTGGTGTGTAATGAGGAGCAACCAGATGCTGCACTTGACACATTTATGAAATTGCTTTTTCCAGTTAATAATAAGCATGCACCCATTCAGAAAATTACTCTAAAAACTGTATGGTTAAGAGGGATGAGGCAAAGGAATGGCAAATAAGTCTGGCTGTACAACCGATTGGCAAACATACTGCAAATTGAGAAATCATGTGACTAAACTGAATAAAAAGAAGAAACTCCACTCTGAAATAAATATAAATTACATAAAGAATGATAGTTAAAACATTTGGGGCACCTTACATTACGATTTGGGCAAAAAGGCAAACTCAGCTCCATCATTCATTGAATCAGATGGCTCATTCATCACAAAACCAACTGATATTGCCAATTACTTTCATGATTTTTTTCATTGGCAAGATAAGCAAATTTAGGCATGAAATGCCAGTATCAAATGCTGACACTACAAATTCACGTATAGCTAATCAAATTATGAATGACAAGCATTGTCATTTTGAATTCTATAATGTGAGTGTGGAAGAAGTGAAAAAAAGATTGTTGTCTATTTTAACAGACCTTCAACACGCTTATAGGGAAGGACATTCAACAAGCACAGCACTCATACAAATTAATGATTATTGGCTGAGAGAAATTGATGATAAAAAGATTGCGGGAGGTGTTTTGTTAGACTTCAGTGCAGCTTTTGACATTATCGATCATAGTCTGCTGATGAAAAAAACATATGTATTATGGCTTTACACCCTCTGCTATATTGTGGATAAAGAATGACCTGTCTAACAGAGCACAGAGGATGTTCTTTAATGGAAGCCTCTCCAACATAATCCAGGTAGAATCAGGAATTCCCCAAGGCAGCTGTCTAGGCCCATTACTTTTAAAAATCTTTACTAATGTCATGCTACTGGTCTTGAATAAAGCCAGTGTGTCTACGTATGCAGATGATTCAACACTATACACGTCAGCTACTACAGTAAGTGAAATCACTGCAACAGTTAACAAAGAGCTGCAGTTAGTTTCAGAATGGGTGGAAAGGAATAAGCTAGTCCTAAATATTCCTAAAACAAAAATAATTGTATTTGGGACAAGTCATTCACTAAACCCTAAACCTCAACTAAGTCTTATAATAAATAATGTGGAAATTTAGCAAGTTGAGGTGACTAAACTGCTTGGACTAACCCTGGATTGTAAACTGTCATGGTCAAAACATGTTGATACAACAGTAGATAAGATGGGGAGACGTTTGTCCGTAATAAAGCACTACTCTGCCGTTTTAACAACACTACCAACAAGCAGGTCCTACAGACTCTAGTTTTGTCGCACCCGGACTACTGTTCAGTCATATGGTCAGGTGCCACAAAGAGGGACCTCGAAAAATTACAATTGGCTCGGAACAGGTCAGCACGGCTGGCCCTTAAATGTACACGGAGAGCTAACATTATTAATATGCATGTAAATATCTCATGGCTCAAAGTGGAGATGAGATTGGCTTCATCACTACTCATTTTTGTAAAAGGTGTTGACATGCTGAAAGCACCAAGTTGTCTGTTTAAACTACTAGCACACAGCTTAGACACCCATGCATAACCCACAAGACATGCCACCAAAGGTCTCTTCACAATCCCCAAGTCAAGAACAGACTATGGGAGTTGCACAGTACTACATAGAGCCATGACGACATGGAACTCTATTCCACATCAGGTAACTGATGCAAGCAGTAAAATCAGATTTAAAAAACTGATAAAAATAAACCTTATAGAACAGCGGGGACTGTGAAGAGACACACACACAGGTACAGACACACATACACTCTACACACACGTACACATGGATGTTGTATTGTAAATATGTGATAGTGGAGTAGTGGCCTGAGGGAACACATTAAATGTATTGGGTAAAGTGTTATGAAATGTAATGTAATGTAATATTTAAACTGTATATAACTGCCTTAATTTTGCTTGACCACAGCTTCTAATAGGGATCCTTAATAAATACAAATACAAAGTTAAAAATAATATCCCTCTACCCATTTCTCTGTCCATGAGAGGTGTACAGGTAAGCCAGTACCACTAGGTGGTGACATCGGTACATCATTGCAATAGAGGGACTTGTGACCAAATTGTATGCATAACTAATAGCCTCAAATCCAAACTTGAGTAACCTTCTGTTTCACTATTGTTTCACTTATGCAGATTTCAGGCAAAACAATTGATGCCTTTTAGCTATTATTCATTTCACAAAGGCCAATCAAGGAAGCTTCTCCAACTTTTTTCTATTTTTCTTTCTCTCTTCTCTCTCCACAGCTATGCCTCAATTTCATCCAAACGTGTAGGCTACACGTTTATTACTGTTTAAAATAAGTCAAACCAAGTGTTATCTAGAAAACAACTGCCCACACACAACAGAGTCATTCCTCCAAATCAGATTGATAAATGAGGATCTAGAGAATAAACAATATTGTTTGAATAGTAGGCCTAAGTATGTTTAAATGTTTGTAATGGATGCTGCATTTTCAAAGCCCCCATTTCACAGATTTCTCAAATGTTGTATTTAAAATGTACGCTAATGCCCTCATGATTATTTATCAAATGTATCCTGTAACAATTCTGTAACAATATGTTCATATTAGTATGAACATGTTAGAAAGTCGATCACATTGGCTATTAATTCACTAAATCATTTAAATGAACACTATAGTGTACAAGTCATATGTTTGTTGCGAAGATCGGCAAGAAAGCGCACAACATTCAGATGAGCTATTTTATTGTAATATCTCTAGCATGAAGAGATGTTCGTTTTCAAACGCAATGTTTCTAAATTTGTCGATGTTAACCCTCCTGCTGGGTTCCGGTCGAGTTCATTTAATCTGATTGTCACAAGGTTCCATGACTTTGTCCACACAGGGCATCTGAACACACACAATATATTTAGATGATTTTCATTTCATTTCGAGTGTTTTATGTAACTGTTGTACACCTGTGGTGTTCCCGGTCAAAAAGTGAATGGGTGAGACTACAATTAGTGTATAAAATTGAGTTCAGGCACATGCCCATTAATCAGATGTACACACTTCCCTCTCCCAGACCCCCACATGCATGTGTGTTTGAGCACACACACACACACATACACACACAAACACACACACACACCTCACTCCCCTTCTTGGCTTCAATGGCAACCCCCACGGGAACCTTTCCCCAATAAAATATTTTCCCCACGGGAACCACTCCTGTTGGCATTCTCACAAACAGTCGTAACATTGTTTCAGTAATATATAGAACTTTTCTCGCAGCTCTGGTATATAAACGTTTTTTTGAGGCCTTGCTCACAATTCATTCCGTGGTAGCACAATGACCAAACGATATACTGTATGTGAGGCTCTTGAACATATATTTCATCATGACACTGGTGAGGAGGAGAGAGCCATTGTTACATTTTGACACAAAGTAGTCTGTGATAAATAGCACAATATGTTTCATCTGAGTATTTGTTATAGTCAAAATAACCCATACATTATGCTATCGTTACTCAAAACGAGTTGTATGAGCTCAGGTCAATGAGGCCTACAGGCCATAAATAGCAAATAGAAGTTCAAAACGTGTAATGTTTACAATAACTTAAGTTGATCAAAAGATCTAACACAACATGAGGTGATAATATATATGTTATTATGGATTTATAATCAGCTATAATGGGGTGGTCATTTTGGACTGGAAACACAGAACATGAAACGAACACAACAGGAGGGTTAAATTAGTACTAGGTTTCAGTTGTATGTAGTATGGAGAAGGTGAGCTGCCTGTGATCGTAATTTTAGCTATGCTTTTTTTTAAGACATCAGATTTTAGGGATGTGGATTTGCTTGGCTCTCGTGTTTTCCCCGATTCACCATTCACCAGGGTTCCCATTCTCATTGTTTCAATGTCATTTTACCTTTGATTACATTTCTAATTGAAATGTCCATCTAATATTCATGTTTCGCAATGCTACTGATTGATAACTATAAATCAAACATTGCATTTGTACAGTATATGCTGAATATTACATTATAGGTATTAATATGTTTGTAATTATTTGTAAACAGTGCATTCATTGAATTAAAATAGTATGCTATAACAATAACAACAGTTATATTAAGGTTTGCAATAACAAAAACAACATACCAAAACACCTCATTGTCATAAAGTGGTCAAATTGTCTCAAACGCAATCTTGGGAAATAATTCCCTTGCTGTATACATTTATCTTTGAATAAAAACTAACCCAAACAGTTTTAAAATATATATATTTATTGGCTTGCTGTAGCCTACAGCGAAATCTTTAAAAAACAACAACTCTGGGGTCTAGATGTAAGTGCAAATAGCTAAAGATAACCCGGGGTGAATGTGCATGTATTTTTAAGTAAACACATTTAATGTGGTTGGATATGACATTTTATCCATGTCGATAACTGGTACTCACACACTAACCTACAATATTGAATGATACAATAACTTCTGAATAGATCATGGCATGGACGAGCTGTCTGAGCCGTGATTGACAACGTGTTGGGCAATGGCAATACATGCATTTTTTCAATGTTTTACTTCATGCACTCAGTCGTTTTTAATTTCTCCGGAATGGTGTCGTGACACAGACCTTCTCAGAGACAAATAGAGTTATGTATATATAGCCTACATTCCCCTAATTCGTCTTAGATATTTGTACCGGACTTGGCAAGGGACAAATGGTATAAGCGTATAGCTTGTATATAGTGTAGTTCATGTGAGCTTCATCCAAGATGGCAATGGTCTTATTGCGTTTATTTCACATGATGCATGGCTTGACATCCTGACAGACGCTCTGGTGATGGTGATGTAGCTGGTGATAGTATGATCCACTGGCAGTCGCCGGGTGAAACGAAGAAATTCCGTTAAAGTTTAAAAAAAAATCTTTCCTGTCACACACTGGCGATGAAGGGCTTGAGTATCGAGATAATCCCACTGCAAACAGATGGAAGAGACGTGACAGTCAAACACAAACCTTGTAAATACTACAACAACTTATTCTAATACACATAATGACTGCAATCCATGGCGTGTGTTTCAGCCTATAGTTGCCAATATTTGGACGTTGTATTTATCTAAATGGAATATACTCCAATTATTTTTATAAAATGGTAGGCTTGAATTTTTCCTTAAACATGCAGATCATGTAGAGCATACATGATCACGAAAAACAAACGAATTTATGAAACATTACTTTTACAATGTGAAAATAGTAGACCTATTTGTAAATTTAAGGTTGGCATTTCAGAATGTTGTGAGTGTCGTTCTATTTTCATTACATTTTAAATATATACCATAATTACTTTGCTTTCTATTTTGTCCTGAATTTGCCTTATATTTATTACGTACACGACAGTATTGGGATAATGCTGATTTAGCCTAATATCTGTAAAATCTATAACTATTTCAGAAACAGCAGTGGTGTTTCTGTTGAACCTATTTATTTAATTCAGTAATATTACCGTTATACCATTTATGTGTTGTTCAATACGTTGTAAACCTTTTGGAGACCATTGAGTAAAGGTCACATGTACACAATGGTCACAATAAACCATGTTTATAGATAGGTAAAACTGTATTCAGTGTTGACATAGATATATTGTTGTATATTAATTTACACATAATTGGGTGTTGTCATATTATTGTCATGTCACATATTGTTGTTTGGAGCATTTTCAATAAGGACTTGAAAATAAAATCTAGGCTACGTGTTCAACTTTATTGGGAATGATTCTGTTAATCTTGGCAATAGCATTTGCTTTAATATTGTTAGAAATATGACTTTATTGTTTCTATTTTTCGTCATATTTTCATAGTTCTGTAATAGTCTTTTGGTCATAAGTGGACAAGCAGAGTAATGTCCGTGTTGCCTAACTAGGCCAGATGTTCCCTACTTCCCTCTGATTCGCAATTTGCAATTGCCCATCTCGACTACTTACAAATGAAATAGCTCATATAAATACGAACTATTTAATGCAAACTATCCATCGGAGTGGACGATTGGTTGTATACGAGTTGTATATTTTATAACTGGCCATATATTGCACCAATTAAATATTGTGTTCGCCTATATTGACAGGAAAGTAAAGCCTACCTGAAATGTCAGATGAGTCCCTTCCGTTGTGATGGAGATAGCTTTGCTCCAGAGAGTATGGGGACATGCTGGAGTGCAAGGCGGAGGATGTGGGACTGTTTGAGGCCAGGGATTGCTGCTTGATATATGGAGACATACCAGGTGATGCCCAGTGTGAGGGGGCACTGGCGTAGGGAGAAGCACTGGCGTAGGGAGAATGACAGTCCAAAGTGCCCACTGCCATCGCAGCCGGGGAGGTGTGCAAAGGGCTACTGCTGCTGTCCGGGCAGTAGTCATTAGACGCCACCTGACAAGCCGCCATGTAGGTGGACCCGGGGCTTGGTGACATATGAGGGACATGATGCCCTCCACCCAGCCCGTCGTAGCTCCCTGGCACCGTGTTCCCCATCACGTCCAGGTTGTAACCGTTGGCATGACATGCCAAGGACGCGGAGGGGTTCTGGAAATCAAAGTTTTGGGGAAGTATCGACGCTCCAAAACCGATGCCATTCATCATTCGATACATTGGTTTCAGAGCTTGGCATTTCCTACGGAATCCGCGAGGTCTGCGACGGAAAGATCCCTCCTCGAACATAAACTCGCTGCCCGGGTCTATAGTCCAGTAGTGGCCCTTCCCTGGTCTGCCGAGGCCCTTAGGCAGTTTGATGAAGCACTCGTTTAAAGACAGGTTGTGCCTCACTGAGTTTTTCCAGCCCTGGTAGGACCCCATAAAGAACGGGAAACGGGCCTGAAGGAACTGATATATTTCTGCCAGAGTAAGCGTCTTTGTCGGGGAGCTTTGGATAGCCATCACAATGAGGGCGATGTATGAATAGGGCGGTTTCTCAGGTCGCCTCAAGCCAGAGTTGCCCTTTTTCCCTTTGGTTGATGCATTTATTGAGCTCTCCGCCACTGGCTGTGCGCTCATCGGTGTGGCGTGCATCACTCCGGCTGCTGGGCTGCATCTCAGAGGATGAGACGGCACCAGATGTTGCTGTGAGCTCTCAGTCGTCATGTTTGCGTCCACTTTAGAGACACAGAAGGACAAGTGTAGGCTATGACCAATGCCTTGCTCGACTTTTGTTCCACTGACCTGAAATGTCTAATACTGCCCTGAAATGTCTAAGAAGTAGGCTACACCAAATCCTCTTCAGTCAGCTACTTCAGACGTTCTAAAAAATATGTTTCCAAATGGATAATCGAAGAAGTTAGTGTCCAGTGGCGATTCACTGCACGTGTATTGCTGTTATAATCAGGAAAAGCAGCTGTGTATCGGTGTGGCCGCTGCTCCAACTCCGTCTCACTGTGGCCATCTCTGGAAATAACCCTTTAAGAGGGGAAACATAAAGCTCTTCGACTTTCCTGCGCATATCCCACTCGGCCAAACAAAACTCGACCACCTATCAATTCTTCAATCTCTCTCTGCCCTATAGATCCCGGCTAAATCCCTCTAAGAAATCGCTAGGATCTCCAGATCCAACCCCTGCCAGATCTGGCCTCCGTCCAGACATAATTCTAGCAAGAGCCACACATAACACAGCGCAGAGCAGAGGACTAACAGAGACCTCCTCCCACCCGCTCCTCACAACTCTAATACACGCAATTACACCATTTATCAAACTTATTTAGACACTGCAGTCAACACTGCAACAGCCAAAGGATGAAGGCAATGGTTCCAAATTAGCTATGACACCGCTTGCTTATATACCAGAGACAGAAACACAGTATAGCCCTATTCTATTTAGTAGAATTCTAGTTTAGTTGTACAATATATATATATATATTATATTGTACAATATATATACTGTGATAGTATTCTAATTCATTAATTATTGTGTTCATTCATGATGCTCTCTGTTGTCCTTATTCAAAATAGGTTGCGCTTGAATGATAGCACATTGGACCTATGATGTACTTGAAGATGGAAAAAAAGACAAGAAGAGTAGATAACTACAGATAATAGTATTTTGCTGAACAGTCAGAGCTTCTTCGAGCTTGCGGTTTTGTCTAGCAAAGGTAATAATAGTCCTTAGTTGTCGTGTTAATTTGTTGGGGGATGTTCAGGACAGGACTTTGCCATGAGTGGAAGCATGCTTTTTCCATCAGGCGCTGCCAGTATACCACACACAGCGAGTGTCAGTTTACGGGCTCGAGCCTGGATCACATCCCCCGAGAGCTGAATTAATTGCACAGATCCAAATGAGGTCTTGGAGATAGATGTAAATGTTTCCATATTTATAGTACCCTAATGATGATGATTATGATGTTATTTTGTTGTTATTGTTCTGTCGTTTTGAGTTTATAATTATTTAGAAGCTAAACAAATGAGTCTAGGCCTTATAATGTAAAAGAAGAAACCATGCATGCATGCCGATTGTGCCCATATGCTGGGGAACATTGTACCATGCGTAATGCATACACCATGCTTGTAAGGAGATTATGTTTGGGGAAAGAAAAGAAGGTCAAACGAAAACTGGTAGGAAGTGTCGCCTCTCCCAATTAAAGTGATCAGGATAAGTTCAAATTAAATTCAAGTCAGTTCAGGCAATCTAAATAAAAAAAGAATCGAGGAAACATGGATAGACGACCCCTTTGGCTGTACATGCAATATAATTTAACCAAATAGGCATTTATATTCCTATAAGGGAATACAGGAAAATAACAAAAATGATCAAGTCAAAGATTTAATGACGACATTGAAGCTATTTTGAGACGCGGTGTTAGCAATTTGTCCTACCCGTTGAATGTGTAATAACAGTAAGGTATTTTAAGCCAATAGCTTTGATGCAACAGTTAGAAATGACAAGCTCAAACTCCTAACCAAACAAGGATGTGGAGATAAGATCATTTTTCATTATAAAAACAAAGGTAGAGAACATAATCTCCTCAGAATTTCCGGCAATAATAACCCCGCTGCGTTCAGGATGCACAGCTGGTTCAAGGAACTTTTTGTCTCAGTCACAGAAGAATACTTGGAAGGTTTTGAAAATGTAACGCACAGAATGAGAGATACTACCATATCGTCTTGGTAAAAATCTAACAAAAAATCGATGTGGACTGAAATCCACTTAAAGTCTACATCGTGATTCTCTCTCACCCTGCTCACGTGTCTCTATTTGAGGCGTCGGCTATTTGTAAATTCAGACAGAATATATATATATTTATATACTGAATGTCTGTATCCACTCACACACAGCAAGCTTCTCGGACACAGAAAAATACTTTGGCGTATTTCTGCCCCAATACAGGAACCAATTATTAAGGACATTTGTGCCACATTAATAATGATAAACATAATTTATATAAAGAACATCATAGCTGAATGTATTATTATTGTTGTAGTTGTTATTATTATTACTAGTAGTAATAGTATGCCAACTTATTTTTGCAAATAATGGTAGTTATTAATGATTCTTGTAACGCAGTAGGCCTAAATATTAAGTGGCCTACTGTGATATTGGTAACAATGTTAGGTTAAATCTCGAATAATATATATGAAACATTTGAAGGGATATAACTCATGTTATTGGATCATTGGTCCCGCTTTAGATGACCTGCAGATTATAACGGCTTCATAAAGCCTTCATAAAGACTACATAAACACTACATAAATGTGTTGCAAATCATATATAACCTTATTTCATGCTCTATAAAGGGTTCATAAATGTGGCATAACTGTGTGACATAACCAGCAAAGTCAAATGTGACATAACCCACTATGTCAAATAGGACATAAACCTGTGCTTTATAAAGGGTGGCATAAGCAACGCTTAATAAAGACTCTAGAAATCATATTAACCTTGTCAAGCATCTTGGTAGAGCATTGCAACGCCAAAATAGTGTGTTCAATTCCCAGGACCACCAATATGTAAAAATGTATACACGCATTACTGTAAATTGCTTTGGATAATGTGTCTGCTAAATGGCATATATATTACTCTAAAACATATATAGTTTGGCCCAACCTCTTTCCGTCTTGGTGCATAGCCAATATTGTATCTGACCTTAACTTTCCCCATAATGCTGCATGATGACACGCTCGAAAGTGCAGTCTTGCATAGCAAAAAAAACTACTTAGTAGTGCATTTTAAATCAGTTTTTCTCGTTTGCCTACTTCATACATTTTTTTCCGCAAATTTGATTATCTTGGATTTGTTTTCCAGGTTTCGGATTTACCCCATTTTTTCTGGCTTTCTCACACTTTTTTTAATAGAGAAACCATAAAATTAGATTTTCTGTGTTCACAACAATGCTTAATTAAAATGCAACCATGGACCCCTTAAGAGGTCCGGGAAAAATCTTAGAAACGTACATTTTTTGAGTGTAGTTTCCCTTTAATTCCCATTTAAAGCATGCACTGTTGTTTGGTTCACTGGTGTTTCTGCAGTGCAGTAAGCCCCCATGTGATGGTATTCGCAAATCAAATTCCCAGTTGTGGTGCCACTGGACAGCAAAAAATGTGTAAGTTAAGCGTTATCTATTGTAATTTTAATTAGTTTGTAGTAGTTAAGCAATGAGTTATATTACATAGCTACCTCAATCCTTATTTCAAATAATTTTGGGGACTTAACAGCAATTGCTAGCCAGCTAAGTTACATAGCTAGCTAACTATACCAACACAAAATGTAGCCAACTAACAGGCTCAACTAAATAAAAATCCAACAATAAACATCAATGTCTCATAGTCATGTCATGAGATTTGTACATTTAAGAGGAATCTAATAAAACGAATCAAAATGAGTTTCTCATCTCCCCCATTTAGAATATTTCTGGTTCAGCACAGAAATGTCCTTAACCAGATGGTGTGGCAAAGGTATTTTCTAACAGACCTGCTAACTTTCTTTGTGGTTACTTTTAAGGTTGGAACCAACTGCATGCTACTGTCTACCTCCAGCAGGCAGAGACAAGAACCATCTGTCCACCAGCTCAGGGACAAGCTATTCTATTCGTAGCCCTGTGTAATGTTCAATGTAATTGCATTGCTGGACTTTTTTAGACTTAAAGTATTTGTATTGTTTTAAAAATGTAAAAATAAAAGGAAATGTATGGTTTAAAGATGTCTTTAATATTTATTTGTTTTAGCTGTTAGTATCTGTTAGTATGTGTTATGAATGACCAAAGGTGTCTGACTTTAAAGTAAGTTCAGTGCCATGTGATATAGAGTCCCTATGGATGTGTTATGATTGACCGAAGGAGTCTCACTTTAAAGTTTTTCAGGAGACTACATACATTGTCAATAAATAGATTATACATCTATGGTTCTCATGATCTACAGGTTGCTGTACGGTGTGAGAGGTATTTAGATGGGTTGATGGACCAGCAAAGCCTGAGTGTAAGTGTGTGTGCGTGTATGTGTGTCAGAGCCAAGATTATTTGGTGTAGTCCTACCTGAGACTACCGCAACAGGCATTCCTCTTCTGTTCCCATAATGGAGACTAGGGCTTGAATACAACCTGTTAAAAAGGTGGCATCATTTTGTGGCTGATCTTTCAGCGGGGGAGTGGGTGAAGTCAGTGGCGGAGTGGGTGAATATGTCAAAGACCTGACTGGGCCCAGCACCTGCACAGTATGGCTCGTTATATTGTTGTGTGCTTTGTGTACTGAGGAACATCTATCTTGGTTCCAGAATAAAGACACTTTCAAGTTCCTTATGTTGAATTTCCTCTCGCAGACTACAGTACATTTAACGCTATTGCTCACACATCATATATAAGCCTGGGATATCAACCATTCAAACTTGGACCTTAGTGGGAGTGACTATATAATTCAACGGGAACGACCTTACTGAGTCAAGTATTTGTCATCAGGCTATGTTCTTTGCTAGCAAAAACATTACACCTGGTCGTCACTAGTTAACCCAGCCACAAAGTCGGGAATTGTGGCTCAACTCTGCCCATTTCCACAATTTAACCACACTGCTAAACTTATGCCTAACTTAACCTGAAATGAAGACCAATAAACTCATTTTTGTCCTCATACATTTTTACAATTAAGCCCATTTGACTTGTGGCTGTGCTATCTAGTGGAAACCATTCCCCCTGGCCTCAAGGTAGAGAAAAAACAACAGGCCCTACCTTCCAGCTAGCTAATTAGCAAAGGACATAGCTAGCTATTTATTAATGGCTTTACCGAGAAGAAGAAAGACTACACCCTTACAGCCTATGGTCAATGTGTGTCGCGCGTGTGAGGAAAACTATCCCAATAAGAGTTACCAAACATCTCTTTATTGCCAAGACGTCGGGCCGATAGGACAGAAGTGCAAACGACACGTGGCGGAAGGTGTTGTAGGAGATGATTGGTTGGTAGATTATACAAACGAGTAATGCTTATAGATTGTTTGTAACACATTTATGTAGTGCTTATGAAGGCATTGCGAATGTTTTAAGAAGCCTTTATAAGCTGAACGTCATTTTTAAGCGGGACCGGCTCATGTTTAGTGATTTATTGCATTAGATGTGATATATAGCCTACTATTAGCCTACCATTAGACTTTCGCAACCCTTTTCGATATCTTCAGGTCCTCCTTCCTTGTACTTCCGCCCGTCTTTATTTCCCTCCTCTGGCCTTCCTACCCTGGTTTCCCTTTGCATGTGTTTATGCAATTTAATTCAGCGATAGTCTAGGCGAGACGACAATAGCCTATACTGTAAGAATATTTACAACATTATCAACGTGTTTCATTCAGCACATTCATTGTTTGAGTGCTGACAATGATAGGGATACGTTTTGAATGACAGCTTTCAGTCAACGAAGCCTTACGAATTAAGGCATCATGTCACGCGCATGTCCCAATCAATTTCAATTTGACAGCGAGCGAATAAAATTAGCCTAATAATATGTCGCCTTGATAGAAATGGTAAAGCAGTGTTTTGAAAAGGGTTGGATATTAGACCAAGTCGATTAGGCAATTTTTACATTTATTTTTAAATGCACCTGCAGGCCTACAACATACACCTGTCAGTGGTTTTGACGGTATGTTGGGATTTAGTCATTCATAATTAATCTCTCAAAGGTTCCCTTCATTTTGCCGTTTTGAATATCATTTTTCTTGAAAACAACTTGTAGGGCAAATATCTTGTATATCTTCTTTTTTCACAATCTATGCGCTATGGATTCAATAAGATAATAAAGATAGAAACACATCACATTTCAACGTTAAAGTTACTCTTTATTACAAATATTAATCGTGTTTTTTAAAATAAAAACATACAAACAGCTCGAATAGCACAAATGACATGCCAAATGTTATAAACAGCATGATCTGAAGGTCAACTGATTGTCGAAAGTAACAATTTTTTCAACAAACCAACGACATAAATAGCCTATAATCTATACATCATAAACTGTACACTGTATAGCACAAAAAAATGCCCTTGATTTAAAGGGAAATTACCACAGAACCTCAAAGGAATTACATAAAGCCTACTCCTCCCCACACTAAATGTCCATACTAAAATGTCCTGATGAAATAATACGACGCCCTGTGTAGGTGACTGGTTGTCCACATTTAAGGTAATGCAATAAAATGCATTTAGTTGATACACAATAATAACTAAAGTACACAAGTGCAAACCCAGTGTTTTCATTCCATTTGCTACACCCCTCGGGTCCATTACGAAAACAAACGTTCTATTTCTAATAGGTGGTAAGCGTCAGTTTTTTTAAGTAGCTGGCGTTGGTACTGTAGAGATTATCTGGTAAACTGATTATGCCTTTGAATAATATTCTGCGGGGTAACTGTCTTTGCGATTGTCCCTCTCTGAATAAAATCCACCACCGTATGCCCTCAGCACATGCGCAGCGTATGAGTCCACATGGAACATCGACTGGGCGTGATGTGGCAAGGCGACAGGTGATCCTCTCATAATGTGTGGCATCATCTGAGTGTAACCGGGCCACGGTAATGCAGCAACGGTGGGAGAATCCTCTGCCCACTCCTGTCTCTTGAACGGTTTGCTGAGGATACTGTCTATAGCGAAGGAACTAGAGAACTTGGCACTGCTGGGTCCGGTTTTAATGGCTGGGGGTGTGGATGTGATGGTGACTTGCGCGTTCTCGTCGGCAGCATGGTCGGAGACGTTTTGCTCTTTGCCTGTCTTTTTATTGATGCGCTTTCTCCTGCGTCGAAACACTCCGTCAGCGAAGGTGTACTCGCTGTGAGGATTCAGCATCCAGTAGTTGTCTTTTCCCCAGGGTCTGGACGGGTCCCGGAGGACCTTTAGAAAACAGTCGTTAAGTGACAAGTTGTGGCGCACCGAATTTCTCCAACCAGTGTAGCTGCCCCGGAAAAATGGAAACTTTTTCATCAGATAGTCATTGATCTCTGCCAGAGTCAGACGACCAGATGTTGAGTCACGGATAGCCATGGCAATCAGTGCGATGTAAGAGTACGGAGGTTTTGGTCTCCGTATGTACGGTTTGCCAATGCCTATGCCGTCTACGCCGGGTGTGACAGGTGGCGGGCTGTGCGCCACGCAGTCCCCATCCGAACCCAACTCTTCCTCACCGGAGAGAGGCGAGAGGACGCTGCCCTCGGCATCGCTGCACAGCTCCTGCAAAGATTTCACCTCGTTGTGGTGGTTTCCACAGAATACTTCAAGTTTCATGTTGTCTATTATTATTTATCCTATAGCCTACTGCTAGTTTTCTATCCAAATTGTATCCGAATCTCAAGTAAAAACAGGCACGTCCTCAGATGAAGTCTTGTCTTGTGCGTAAATGTGTCAAAACGCAGAGCGCTTTCAGTCAAAATATCCTAGAAGTACCCGATGAAGTCACCGTCCTCATACCTTTGGGTTCACTAGCTCGTCTCACCTCCTGTCTGTCTGGTGACCTGTTTATAGCACAGGCTCACCTCAGTACCAACCCAACTAGGCGGGGCTAGATGATGATTATGGATATTTTGGAACAACTGAAATATCATGCACTCTCAATGTTTATGACACATCGTAAATCATCATATCTATTTTTATGTAAGTGTTTGTTTGGAAATACGATGAATAGCCCTTTCACCCTCCTGTTTTCAGCATAACAAGACAAGTATAGGCTACCTTTCATGTGTAACTCGATCATGCTGTGAACGTAGACACCTCTGGAGTATTTCACCTGAGACAACAGGTGGCGTTATTTTCCTTTCCATCCGTTCTGTCTAGAAGGATACCATCATTATGGAGAGTTATACCTGATCTATTATCGTTTTGTTTGAATTCTTCAAATGTTTCAGTTTGGCCATCATTTGTCTGCAGATGCACTTAATAATGCCCTATTTGATGCAAGCAAGCCTCCACTGATTTTTTAAATATTTTTTATATAAAGATGCTATATAGTGCTTGTATTACTTTGAATATTATTTTCCCACAGTTTCTCTACTCTTTGCCTGCTCTGCACATAGGAAAGAAAGCATTTCATCAAACAAATAAGAGCTATCTCAGCTGTCAATCATGGGGACATCCCAGAAGCACACTCATAGTCAAGTAATTCTCTGTAAAGTCAGCAGTAGGTTAATGTTACTGTAAAAGGCTGAAAACTTAAAATGCCATTATAAATAGTTAACATTCAGTTGTCCTATGCTGGTGTGTGGTAATTCCATACTTATTCAACTATGGTTAATGTAGAGAGGACATCACAAGCAGTGTTGTGGATACTACTCTGAAAAGATAGTTTACCAAGCTACCAATTACTTCACACCAAATGAAGTTAAGCTACACAAAAGTTACCCCTACGAAAACTATAGTTTACTCAACTAAAGTTACTTTGAAAAAGTAGTTCACTACATCCAAACTACTGCGATAAAAATGATCATACAGTATGTAAATCAGAAATGTCACAGACTACAAATTGCAAGAACCAATATCTTTGTGGTCATATGTTAATAGAATGTGTAACTTAGCCTATTAAACACAAAAGCAATGTGTCAAGTGAAAATTAGGCAACCATATTTAATCACATTTTTGCAAAAAAAGTAGTGTTGTTCCAGTAGTTAGCTACACTGCTACATGGTCAAAAAGTAATCAACTACTGAAAAAACTACCTCGATTTGAATTTAGTTGAACTACCACCAAGCTACTGCAAAATGTAGTTTTATTACTCGTTGAACTACATGTTCAACACTGATCACAAGGCAGGTATTAAGGGCGGGTGGGGCTAATGGTTAACTCTTAGTGAGTCTTAAGTTGTTTTGTCTTGAAGAACATTCACACTTGTCGATTTCAGTGTGAAGAAGACAAAGTAAAAACAAATAGTTTTAAAGTGCAAAGGGACACTTTCATGTGTTCTCATGATCTCACATCAAAACACTTTTTTTGATAGAGCTGAAAGCATGTTCATGCCAACTCCAGCACCCACGTAGAGACCGATGTTGTTGTGTGAGCCTTTCTTTCATATACAGCAGCAGCTAGACAATTTACCTGTGTATACTTGTTCCCCCTTGTTGCTGTGGTACTGAATGTTGGTCTCTTTTGATTAATTACTTATTTTGATTAATTAATTTATCTTGAACCTTTTATTGCAGTGGGCTAAATCAGGGTCACACAGAGTGTTTCTTGGTAGTCTTAAACAAATCTACTTTGAATCAAAAGTATACACCTCACACACATGATTATGGTCTTAACAAAAAGAAGACACCTCTGTACCATGTCAGATATATAGCTGAAATGTATTCAATTTAGATTTTGCATTCCAATATTATACTTTATATACAGTATCAGTCAAAAGTTTGGACAAACCTACTCATTAAAGGGTTTTTCTTTCTTTCTTTTTTACTATTTTCTACATTGTAGAATAATAGTTAAGACATCAAAACTATGAAATAACACATATGGAATCATGTCCTAACCAAAGAAGTGTTAAACAAATCAAAATATATTTTACATGTTAGATTCTTCAAAGTAGCCACACTTTGCCTTGATGACAGCAATGCACACTCTTGGCATTCTCTCAACCAGCTTCACCTGGAATGCTTTTCCAACAGTCTTGAAGGAGTTCCCACATATGCTGAGCACCTTTTGGCTGCTTTTCCTTCACTCTGCGGTCTAACTCATCCCAAACCATCTCAATTTGGTTGAGGTCAGGTGATTGTGGATGCCAGGTCATCTGATGCAGCACTCCATCACTCTCCTTCTTGATCAAATAGCTCTTACGCAGCCTGGAGGTGTGTTGGGTCATTGTCCTGTTTAAAAACAAATTATAGTCCCACTAAGCACAAACCAGATGGGATGGCGTATTGCTGCAGAATGCTGTGGTAGCCATGCTGGTTAAGTGTGCCTTGAATTCTAAATAAATCACTGTCAGTGTCAACAGCAAAGCACCACAACATCATCACACTGTAACGGCGTTCTTCGTTTGTTGAGAGAGAGTCGGACCGAAATGCAGCGTGGTGGTTACTCATGTCTTTAATGAAGAAAAGTGCGATACATGAAAATAACTAATAAATACAAAACAACAAACGGAACGTGAAACCTAATTACAGCCTATCTGGTGAAACTACACAGAGACAGGAACAATCACCCACGAAAACAAAGCGAACTCAGGCTACCTAAATACGGTTCCCAATCAGAGGCAACGAGAAGCACCTGACTCCTGATTGAGAACCGCCTCAGGCAGCCAAGCCTATACAACACCCCTAATCAGCCGCGATCCCAAATACTACAAACCCCAATACGAAAATACAATAACATAAACCCCTGTCACACCCTGGCCTGACCAAATATATAACAAAAACACAAAAATACAATGACCAAGGCGTGACACACACCTCCTCCTCCATGCTTCACGGTGGGAACCACACATTCTGTGATCATCCATTCACCTACTCTGCGTCTCACAAAGACATGGTGGTTGGAACCAAAAATCTCACATTTGGACTCATCAGATTAACGGACAGATTACCACCGGTCTAATGTCAATTGCTCGTGTTTCTTGGCCCAAGCAAGTCTCTTCTTATTGGTGTCCTTTAGTAGTGGTTTCTTTGCAGCAATTCGACCATGAAGGCCTGATTCATGTAGTCTCCTCTGAACAGTTGATGTTGAGATGTGTCTGTTACTTGAACTCTGTGAAGCATTTATTTGGGCTGCAATTTCTGAGGCTGGTAACTCTAATGAACTTATCCTCTGCAGCAGAGGTAACTCTGGGTTTTACCTTTCCTGTGGTGGTCCTCATGAGAGCCAGTTTCATCATAGGCCTTGATGGTTATTGCGACTGCATTGAAACTTTCGAAGTTCTTGACATTTTCCACATTGACTGAACTTCATGTCTTCAAGTAATGATGGGCTGTTGTTTCTCTTTGCTTATATGAGCTGTTCTTGCCATAATATGGACTTGGTCTTTTACCAAATAGGGCTATCTTCTGTATACCACCCCAACCTTGTAACAATACAACTGATTGGCTCAAACGCATTAAGAAGGAAATACATTTCACTAATTAACTTTCAACAAGTTATACCTGTTAATTTAAATGGTTTCCAGGTGGTTTCCAGGTGACTACCTCATGAAGCTGGTTGAGAGAATGCCAAGAGTGTGCA
The DNA here is from genome assembly GCF_002021735.2 of Oncorhynchus kisutch. Classification (NCBI taxonomy): domain Eukaryota; kingdom Metazoa; phylum Chordata; class Actinopteri; order Salmoniformes; family Salmonidae; genus Oncorhynchus; species Oncorhynchus kisutch. The sequence continues at coordinate 26,696,639 of NC_034203.2, read as the reverse complement.
AAGCTGTCATCAAGGCAAAGGGTGGCTACTTTGAAGAATCTCAAATTTAGAATATATTTAGATTTGTTTAACACGTTTTTGGTTACTACATGATTCCATTGTCACGCCCTGACCTTAGTTATCTTTGTTTTCATTATTATTTCGTTTGGTCAGGGTGTGACAACGGTGGTGTGTTTGTTTTTTTGTGTTGTCTAGGGGTTTCTCTAGTCTAGGGGTTTATATGTCTATGGGGGCTTATATGTCTATGGTTGCCTAGATTGGTTCTCAATTAGAGGCAGCTGTTTATCGTTGTCTCTGATTGGGAACCATATTTAGGTAGCCATATTACTTGGTTTACCTGTGGGTTATTGTCTGTGTAGTTGCCTGTGTCAGCACTCAGTTTATATAGCTTCACGTTCGTTTTGTTATTTTGTACGTTTGTTTAGTGTTTCTTCGTCTAATTAAAATAATAATGTATTCAAATCACGCTGCGCTTTGGTCTCCTCTATACGACGAACATGACATCCGTATGTGTTATTTCATTGTTTTGATGTCTTCACTCTTCTACAATGTAGAAAATAGTAAAAATAAAGAAACCCTTGAATGATTAGGTGTCCAAACTTTTGACTGGTACTGTACATCACAGGAGACTGAAATATTACAAAACCGTTTGACATAGAAACACCAAATTTTGAAAAGAAAAAAAATATGTTTATTATTTATGAAACGTATAAATAACATTCCACCCAGGACACTAGATGGCAATTTGGTAATTTGACAGCAGGAAAGGACTACATAAATAGCCTTAAGGCTACTGATGACTTAAAGGAACAGGGAAGTTATGCAGATACTATACGACGGTGACACCATAATTGTGAAAACCGAGCGTCTACCTGGAAGCCATTCTGGAAATATGCAAAGAGTGAGCAAGGGAAGCCCAATGCTTTCTGGGTCAGCATTCATCTCAAGGTCATGCACAGTTTAGCAAAAGAGAAGGAAGATCACCCATACTATTTGGTCACTGTGAAAAAGCATTTGTCTGTTTCTCTATCTCTGTTGGTTTCAGGGTTTGGTTAGGCCATCTAATCCAGGGGATGCCCACCAAAAGTTTCGCAAAACCCTGGTTGTGAAAGGGACTCACAACATGGAGATTTTGCATTGTTTGTTGTGGTACGGACCCATGGCCAGCTGATTGTACTGTATACCCTGTCCTCTGTAATGCATCGTATTTCAGTGGCAGTGAATGTTACTGTATTTAGCCCGACTGTCTTGAGGATTCATGAATTCTATTGGTAAAATTTCAAGATAGACCATTATTGGTTTGAAGTTAGAGGTATGCTAAGGGCCTATGTGGCACTGGCATGGCAAAGGGCATACAGTAGCAGCTGATCACCTCTCTATGCCCTATCAACATTCTCCAACCTCTTCCAAAGGGACATAGCAGACTGAGGGCATGCTGTAGCAGAGTCAACCTCTGGAGTGAACATTACTATGGCTAACGCCAATGCTTTCATTCTCCTTTAGCACTACCACACCTCAGCTCAGAATGATATGTTTACTTTAGATGTATGTGAAATATTCTCCTTCCCCACACCATAGTGCATTTAAGTAAGACGAAATTGAATCCATCCATAGTTAATGCAAATTATAACTATTCAGCCATTTCTTGTTGACAACTTAAGGACATACACATGACCACATGTTCTTCCAGAAACAAAGCCCTCCCTCCTTTATGTTTATGTAAGAACCATTATGAATGTCAAGGTGTGTGTGTGTGTGTCATAGTCTATGTGAGTGTGTGTTTTCAGAGCAGATTAAGTGTGATCCTCTGTTTGTGCTGTCTGTGACGGCGAAGTCGCTGTTTTTGAAGAGACTCAGTGTTGACTATAGGTCTCTGTAATCCAACCACACAATGACTAAGACTCAGATGGCATGTATGCGTTCTCCTCACATGTAGTGGCTTGTGTTGGTGTGTGTCTATATGTGTACATGTATATGTCTGTATACTCTTAATAATAGCTTGGCTGACATGCTGCAACAAGTGGGACTGGAGAGAGAGAGAGGGGGGGGGGGGGGGGTAAGCCCCACATAGATCTGTAATGATGAGATATCACATTGGGACCTACATCAGAGTACAGGTGAAAATCAACGTGACATAATGGAATAGAATAGAACAGTGCCACCATAGAAAACCAGGATGACTTGGTGTGATAGCTTAGCTGTCATTATGAATATAGCCATGGTTGTAAGACTGTCAGCTTATGAGTGTATGGGTTTGAACTTTAGTGTAAGCTGACCATAAAAAGAGTGTCAACAATTTGTCATCTTGCTTACCAAGATGGCATAGCAGTCAGACGTCTTTTGTCCTCGTCTTGTCGTGCCTCGTATTGTCGTGTCTTTTCCCTCAAAATCTCACGATACATGGCCCCATTCATTCTTTCCTTAATACAGATCAGTCGTCCTGGTCCCTTTGCAGAAAAACAGCCCCAAAGCACGATGTTTCCACCCCCATGCTTCACAGTAGGTATGGTGTTATTTGGATGCAACTCAGCATTCTTTGTCCTCCAAACATGACAGGTTGAGTTTTTATCAAAAAGTTATATTTTGGTTTCATCTGACCATATGACATTCTCCCATTCTTCTTCTGGATCATCCAAATGCTCTCTAGCAAACTTCAGACGGGCCTGGACATGTACTGGCTTAAGCAGGGGGACACGTCTGGCACTGCAGGATTTGAGTCCCTGGCGGCGTAGTGTGTTACTGATGGTAGGCTTTGTTACTTTGGTCCCAGCTCTCTGCAGGTCATTCACTAGGTCACCCGTGTGGTTCTGGGATTTTTGCTCACCGTTCTTGTGATCATTTTGACCCCACGGGGAGGATGGGGAGGACAGAGGAGCCTCTTAAAGAAGAAGTTACAGGTCTGTGAGAGCCAGAAATCTTGCTTGTTTGTAGGTGACCAAATACTTATTTTCCACCATAATTTGCAAATAAATTCATTAAAAATCCTACAATGTGATTTTCTGGAATTCTTTTCTCAGTTTGTCTGCCATAGTTGTAGTGTACCTATGATGAAAATTACAGGCCTCTCTCATCTTTTTAAGTGGGAGAACTTGCACAATTGGTGGCTGACTAAATACTTTTTGCCCCACTGTATATATATATATATATATTTACAACTTTTATACCTATATTTATACCTTTTTATATATATTTTTTATTTTCCATCAACTCATCTTCAAAACACTCCTGCAACCTGCCTCACCAATTTATATAAAAAATAAAGTATTATTTACCTCAAATCTGTAATCCTCCATAGAAGCTAACCAGAAGCTAACCAGAAGCTAACCAGAAGCTAGCCAGAAGCTAGCCAGAAGCTAGCCAGAAGCTAACCAGAAGCTAATCAGAAGCTAGCCAGAAGCTAGTTAGCTTCTTTACTGGCTAATTGTTAGTATTCAGCTAACCACGGTTTGTGGTCATCAGCTATCCTTTAGCTCAAATCTATCGCCAGTTTTGTACGGCGCGGCTCGGACCGGAACATACCGGACCAATTTTTCTCTCCATGTCCCCGGATTTCAACCGCAAGCTCTGGACATTTATACCTGGATCTCGCAGCTAGCTAGCTGCTATCCGTGTGTCTATTGGCTTACGTCGATTCTGGAGCAAACATCAATTATTCCAGAGCTAGCCAGCTGAAGAGTTCCATCAGTCACTCCTGGGCTACAATCACCTATCCGGACCCGTTTTACTGCCAACGCGGAGCCCCAACGGGCCTTCACGACTGGACTACTGACGTTATCTGCCCGAGGGAGTTATCCAGCTGGCTCCTCCGTCGCGACGTTACCTGAACGCCCATCTGCGGTCCGCTAATCGTTAGCTGTCTTATCGGCTGCTATCTGAATAGACCTATCGGACAAACATTTTTTTCTTGGGACTCTATAACTATATCTATTTTTCTTTTGCGAATTGGATTGATCCCCTCTACCACACGGAACCCCACTAATCCTACCGACGGAAACGCATGAGTTGGCTAAAACCAGACCTCCATCCTATGCTAGCTTGCTACCGATAGCCCGGCTAGCTGTCTGAATCGCCGTGACCCCAACCAACCTCACTACTCCCTGGACCCTTTTGATCACTCGACTAAGCATGCCTCTCCTTAATGTCAATATGCCTTGTCCATTGCTGTTCTGGTTCATGTTTATTGGTTTATTTCCCCAGAGAGCCTCTAGTCCTGCTCACTATACCTTATCCAACCTATTAGTTGCACCACCCACACATGCGATGACATCTCCTGGTTTCAATGATGTTTGTAGAGACTATATCTCTCTCATCATCACTCAATACCTAGGTTTACCTCCACTGTATTCACATCCTACCATACCTTTGTTTGTACATTATACCTTGAAGCTATTTTATCGCCCCCAGAAACCTCCTTTTACTCTCTGTTCCAGACGTTCTAGACAGCCAATTCTCATTGCTTTTAGCCGTACCCTTATCCCACTCCTCCTCTTTTCCTCTGGTGATGTAGAGGTGAATCCAGGCCCTGCAGTGCCTAGCTCCACTCCTATTCCCCAGGCTCTCTCTTTTGATGACTTCTGTAACCGTAATAGTTATGTTAACATTAGAAGCCTCCTCCCTTAGTTTGTTTTATTCACTGCTTTAGCACACTCTGCCAACCCGGATGTTCTAGCTGTGTCTGAATCCTGGCTTAGGAAGACCACCAAAAATTCAGAAATGTTCATCCCTAACTACAACATTTTCAGACAAGACAGAACTGCCAAAGGGGGCGGTGTTGCAATTTACTGCAAAGATAGCCTGCAGAGTTCTGTCCTACTATCCAGGTCTGTACCCAAACAATTTGAACTTCTACTTTAAAAAATCCACCTCTCTATAAACAAGTTTCTCACCGTTGCCGCCTGCTATAGACCACCCTCTGCCCCCAGCTGTGCTCTGGACACCATATGTGAACTGATTGCCCCCCATCTATCTTCAGAGCTCGTGCTGCTAGGCGACCTAAACTGGAACATGCTTAACACCCCAGCCATCCTACAATCTAAGCTTGATGTCCTCAATCAGAAATTATCAATGAACCTACCAGGTACCACCCCAAAGCCGTAAACACGGGCACCCACATAGATATCATCCTAACCAACTTGCCCTCTAAATACACCTCTGCTGTCTTCAACCAAGATCTCAGTGATCACTGCCTCATTGCCTGCATCCGTAATGGGTCAGCGGTCAAATGACCTCCACTCATCACTGTCAAACGCTCCCTGAAACACTTCAGCGAGCAGGCATTTCTAATCGACCTGGCCGGGGTATCCTGGAAGGATATTGATCTCATCCCGTCAGTAGAGGATGCCTGGTTATTTTTTCTACATGCCTTCCTAACCATCTTAAATAAGCATGCCCTGTTCAAGAAATTTTGAACCAGGAACAGATATAGCCCTTAGTTCTCCCCAGACCTGACTGCCCTTAACCAACACAAAAACATCCTATGGCGTTCTGCATTAGCATCGAACAGACCCCGTGATATGCAGCTTTTCAGGGAAGCTAGAAACCATTATACACAGGCAGTTTAGAAAAGCCAAGGCTAGCTTTTTCAAGCAGAAATTTGCTTCCTGCAACACTAACTCAAAAAAATTCTGGAACACTGTAAAGTCCATGGAGAATAAGAACACCTCCTCCCAGCTGCCCACTGCACTAAAGATAGGAAACACTGTCACCACTGATAAATCCACTATAATTGAGAATTTCAATAAGCATTTTTCTACGGCTGGCCATGCTTTCCACCTGGCTACCACTACCCCGGTCAACAGCACTGCACCCCCCACAGCAACTCGCCCAAGCCTTCCCCATTTCTCCTTCTCCCAAATCCAGTCAGCTGATGTTCTGAAAGAGCTGCAAAATCTGGACCCCTACAAATCAGCCGGGCTAGACAATCTGGACCCATTCTTTCTAAAATGATCTGCTGAAATTGTTGCCACCCCTATTACTAGCCTGTTCAACCTCTCTTTTGTGTCGTCTGAGATTCCCAAAGATTGGAAAGCAGCTGCGGTCATCCCCCTCTTCAAAGGGGGGGACACTCTTGACCCAAACTGCTAGTTCAGTATGTTCAGGTAAAATGTTTTATTTTATTATATCTGGGTCAGAAGGATGGAATTCTGTTAGAAAACGCTGATGTGTTTGGAGACATGATTAAATGCTTGTATCCCAGTGTCCCGTACAGTACCAAAATAAAACCCCACACCATTCAGTACCACAGTCAAATAAACAACCCTAATTTGGTTTACAGCAGAACTATACTCTGACAGGCTTCAGCAGTAAATCATAAAATACATATTCCCTCTAATTCCTTTCCTCTGTCTTTGAGTTAGTTTCCAAAGCCAAAGTGGGCCTCAGTCATTTGAAGTATGGACTGTAGTGACCAACCGCCATGGGACCAAACATAAACAACTATACTTTGAAGAGATTGAGTGTTTTACACAGGAATGAGGAGGGGATGAACGTATAGAGGACAGGAATGAGGAGGGGTGAAAGTATAGAGGACAGGAATGAGGAGCGGGTGAAAGTATGGAGGACAGGAATGAGGAGGGGATGAAAGTATAGAGGACAGGAATGAGGAGGGGATGAACATATAGAGGACAGGAATGAGGAGGGGATGAAAGTATAGAGGACAGGAATCAAATCAAATCAAATCAAATTTATTTATATAGCCCTTCGTACATCAGCTGATATCTCAAAGTGCTGTACAGAAACCCAGCCTAAAACCCCAAACAGCAAGCAATGCAGGTGTAGAAGCACGGTGGCTAGGAAAAACTCCCTAGAAAGGCCAATACCTAGGAAGAAACCTAGAGAGGAACCAGGCTATGTGGGGTGGCCAGTCCTCTTCTGGCTGTGCCGGGTGGAGATTATAACAGAACATGGCCAAGATGTTCAAATGTTCATAAATGACCAGCATGGTCGAATAATAATAAGGCAGAACAGTTGAAACTGGAGCAGCAGCACAGTCAGGTGGAAGTTGAAACTGGAGCAGCAGCATGGCCAGGTGGACTGGGGACAGCAAGGAGTCATCATGTCAGGTAGTCCTGGGGCATGGTCCTAGGGCTCAGGTCAGTTGAAACTGGAACAGCAGCATGGCCAGGTGGACTGGGGACAGCAAGGAGTCATCATGTCAGGTAGTCCTGGGGCATGGTCCTAGTGCTCAGGTCCTCCGAGAGAGAGAAAGAAAGAAGGAGAGAATTAGAGAACGCACACTTAGATTCACACAGGACACCGAATAGGACAGGAGAGGTACTCCAGATATAACAAACTGACCCCAGCCCCCCGACACAAACTACTGCAGCATAAATACTGGAGGCTGAGACAGGGGGGGTCAGGAGACACTGTGGCCCCATCCGAGGACACCCCCGGACAGGGCCAAACAGGAAGGATATAACCCCACCCACTTTGCCAAAGCACAGCCCCCACACCACTAGAGGGATATCTTCAACCACCAACTTACCATCCTGAGACAAGGCTGAGTATAGCCCACAAAGATCTCCGCCACGGCACAACCCAAGGGGGGGGGGGGGGGGGGCGCCAACCCAGACAGGATGACCACAACAGTGAATCAACCCACTCAGGTGACGCACCCCCTCCAGGGACGGCATGAGAGAGCCCCAGCAAGCCAGTGACTCAGCCCCTGTAATAGGGTTAGAGGCAGAGAATCCCAGTGGAAAGAGGGGAATCGGCCAGGCAGAGACAGCAAGGGCGGTTCGTTGCTCCAGAGCCTTTCCGTTCACCTTCCCACTCCTGGGCCAGACTACACTCAATCATATGACCCACTGAAGAGATGAGTCTTCAGTAAAGACTTAAAGGTTGAGACCGAGTTTGCGTCTCTGACATGGGTAGGCAGACCGTTCCATAAAAATGGAGCTCTATAGGAGAAAGCCCTGCCTCCAGCTGTTTGCTTAGAAATTCTAGGGACAATTAGGAGGCCTGCGTCTTGTGACCGTAGCGTACGTGTAGGTATGTACGGCAGGACCAAATCAGAGAGATAGGTAGGAGCAAGCCCATGTAATGCTTTGTAGGTTAGCAGTAAAATCTTGAAATCAGCCCTTGCTTTGACAGGAAGCCAGTGTAGAGAGGCTAGCACTGGAGTAATATGATCAAATTTTTGGGTTCTAGTCAGGATTCTAGCAGCCGTATTTAGCACTAACTGAAGTTTATTTAGTGCTTTATCCGGGTAGCCGGAAAATAGAGCATTGCAGTAGTCTAACCTAGAAGTGACAAAAGCATGGATACATTTTTCTGCATCATTTTTGGACAGAAAGTTTCTGATTTTTGCAATGTTACCTAGATGGAAAAAAGCTTTCCTCGAAATGGTCTTGATATGTTCTTCAAAAGAGAGATCAGGGTCCAGAGTAACGCCGAGTAATGAGGAAGGGATGAACATATAGAGGACAGGAATGAGGAGGGGATGAAAGTATAGAGGACAGGAATGAGGATGGGGTGAACGTATAGAGGACAGGAATGAGGAGGGGGTGAACGTATAGAGGACAGGAATGAGGAGGGGGTGAAAGTATAGAGGACAGGAATGAGGAGTGGGTGAAAGTATAGAGGACAGGAATGAGGAGCGGGTGAAAGTATGGAGGACAGGAATGAGGAGCGGGTGAAAGTATTTGGGACAGGAATGAGGAGGGGATGAACGTATAGAGGACAGGAATGAGGAGGGGGTGAAAGTATAGAGGACAGGAATCAGGAGGGGATGAACGTATAGAGGACAGGAAGGAGGAGGAGGTGAAAGTATTTGGGACAGGAATGAGGAGGAGGTGAAAGTATAGAGGACAGGAATGAGGAGGAGGTGAAAGTATAGAGGACAGAAATGAGGTGGGGATGAACGTATAGAGGACAGGAATGAGGAGGGGATGAAAGTATAGAGGACAGAAATGAGGAGGGGATGAAAGTATAGAGGACAGAAATGAGGAGCGGGTGAAAGTATAGAGGACAGGAATGAGGAGGGGGTGAAAGTATAGAGGACAGAAATGAGGAGCGGGTGAAAGTATGGAGGACAAAAGTTATGATCGATGAAAAACTGATTTCTCTTCTCCTTTCCTGCTTCCTTCAATAGAAGAGTTGAATTCATTTGAAGAATGAATCATAAGCTTTTCACTCATTATGGTTGACCAGTTGTACTGTACCAAGTACTGTTTGCCCTATGTGCCAACAACTGTACTGTAATTGTGGACTGTAATTGTGTCGTTAGGCTAATAATACATTAGTGTGATATGGATGTATGTTACATGCATTTCTTTCATAATTAATGTTTTTTGTGTAGGAATATTTATTTATGTCAATATATGGTTATTGTACTTGAGCACAGGTCACACAGGTACATTTGAGCAAAGGCCTAGGGTTTTCCAAAAGATGCAGTTTATTTAGTTTATTACTATCTAGAAACATCTGTTGAGGTTAGAAAAGCCTTTCAAAGTGTTGACTTTATAAGTATTTCAGTAATGTAAACTGTGTCAGCTAATTACCCTGTCCTGTCTAAAAATATCCTCATCTGTAGATCTTGTACCTGCCAAGCAGTAAGTCTGCATAGTTTCAGCTCAAGGGGTTGTTTGTCTCTCAGTGGTGGAAAACTTACCCAATTGTCATACATGAGTAAAAGTGAGGATAACTTAATAGAAAATGACTCAAGTAAAAGTGAAAGTCAGCCGGTAAAATGCTACTTAAGTAAAAGTCTAAAAGTACTTGGTTTTAAATATACTTAAGTATCAAAAGTTCAAATTCCTTATATCAAGCCAACCCGACAGCTTAATTTTCCTCATGCTTTTCTGTGTGCTTTCGGCAATAATAACATGACTTACAGTAGAGGCTGTTTTTTCATGTAGGGTTGGTCCCAGTCCTACCTTCTTGTGCACATTTGAAATCCTATTTCATAACCTTTTTAGCAGTATATGGAAACAGGTGCTGTTTTCTTTTACATGATATTGCATTCCAAAACCAAAAGCATTGTTTTTTAAGAAAGCTTTTCAAGACAAGCACTGATCTTTATCTTTATAATCCACTTCTGTATGTATTTGGTATTTGTTCCCATTATGATATACAGTAAGTTATAGCAGGGTCAGTTTACCAGAGCTTTTAAAATGCTTTGATAAAGCGAAATGATGTGAAGATAACAATCAACAAAGCTCAAGTTCTTTCATGGCCTCCCATGTGAAACATAGCCATTTTAGAGGGAGCATGCCTCTTGTTGGATGGAAGAAGTTTCTATTTTGGTTATGTGGGCTCCTCACCTCTCAACTATGGTACATGATCAATGCCAAGCAGGTGGCAACAACAATCTATCAAAATCCACAATTGAAATGACACGTGGAGCCGGTTATCTACAAGTGAAAAGGAGCTTTGCGTCTGTACATCTCTCAAAGTTAGTCTCCTCCAAATTGAGCAGTCAAAGCTTAGCCTTGCAGTAATACCGCAACATTAGGGTGGCAGGTAGCCTAGTGGTTAGAGTGTTCCCACATAATGGTTGACCCTGGTGATGACTGCACTCTCTGAGGGTGTCTCAGAGGGAGTTGGGATATGAAAAACAAAGATATGACAAATATAAGTACCCACCAACAAAGTCCATAAAAACTCCACCACACAGGGTCAAGGAAGATTGGGAAGATTATATATGGGCACGAACAGCGCCACTGCTTAGGGAGTATGGAGTACATGTATGTAAATGTACTGTGAAGGTTGTTGATTGAAGGGATAGCATAGCACAATGCAAAGTGTTATGACTGTGTTGCTGCGTGCGTGTGGTCCTTGATGAATAGGTTAGGTTCCCATTGCAATTTCAAAAAGGGTAGGTTATTGGCTTTGTTCAGATAGATGAGTGACATCTTCTCCAGATAATCTAGATGGTTAGTGAGTAAGGTGAAGGGCACTTAGCCATTGGTAATGAGTAGGAATTAAAAATGCATTGGGACTTATCGGAAGAAAGAAAATAAATAATACATGTTTTATTGTCACATACACAGGATAGGTGCAGTGAAATGTGCTGTTATACAGGGTCAGCCATGGTAGCACGGTGCCCCTGGATCAAATGAGGGTAGATGTTCCACCTTGTCGGCTCGGGTACTCGAACCAGCGACCTTTCGATTACTGGCCCAACAGTCTAACAGCTAGGCTACCTGCCGCTAGGCTACCTCCCCTCCCCCTAACACTCTGGGCTGTTTACACAAGTGAAAAGGTGACAGGTATCATTTTTTGTGTCTCGAAAGCCAATTAGTCTTTCAGCGCTGAGGGTTCCAGAGCTTTCTGGTTTAATCCAGCCAGCCTAGGGAGAAACAGGTCCTCCTCTGCCTGACCTGGAGGGAGCCAGAGTGGAGTGTAGAGGTAGAGAGGTGGAGGGTAGCAGGGGGTGCTGGAGGGCACTGTGGTATGGCGGTTAAGCGGTACATCTCGTGCAAGCCCTCTGCGTGAGTACGGTGTTTGGCTCCTCTTTCGTGTTTAGACAGAAAGAAAAAGGGGGGAAGGGGTGGAACCACTTCCAAGAAGGCAGCAGCACTGTACTGTAGGTGAGCCTGCTGCAGAGTGCAGAGAGAGGGGGCGATCAGAGTTACGATTGAGCCTCTCCAGAGAGGAAAAAATCCTCACTGTTGAATGGGGGCAGCGTCATAACATGGTGAGCGATAACAGACAGCTAAAGCGTTTAGAATGGGGATCAATCCTTCCCCTCTCTTTATTCTTCTATAGGCCTTGGGTGGTGGTGGTGTTGTGGCCCTTGTGGAGGGAGGGCTAGAGTGTGAAGGGCCAGACCAGAGAGAGATAGATCTGTGTAAGCTGTTACTGACAGACTCTGGCTACATTAACAGCTGGGCTATGAGAACTAACAAGCCCACACCATGGTCGAGGGATGGATCAGATAAACATCTCATTGCAGATCCACCCCACACACCAACCAATAACTAGGTAGGCTTGGAGCGGAGGCTAGATAAAGCCCAACTCCGCTGGTTGTGTTTCATGAGTTTGAGAGGAATTCTGTAAGTCTTACAAAACGTTATATTGTCAAATACAGTATATCTCTGACATGAGAAGCAAGTCCAACATATCATATCCTAGCAATAACGTAATATGTTATTCATAAACACATTCTCAGTGCACACCTGACACAGGTAACGAAGAATAGTAGGCATTGGATTATCCTTAAACATTGTTGATTAAAAACTTGATAGACAGTTATGTCAGATACAGTTGCTACCTCAGTTTCACAAGATACACTAGGTTCACTGTCACCTGTGGATAACCTTACTTCACTCCCTCCTAACTTTAATTGACAGTCTTGATACATTTTTTGTTGCCATCTGTTTGGCAGGCTGTGTACCCAAGCCCTGAGGAGAGGTAGAGAGGAGACCACAAAACCAAAATAGAAACAAGTTGAACGTAAACAGGCCAGGACCTGCTCTTCGTCTGGCTTTGACTGCTATTTATGGTCTCATGGCATAGTGGCAGATATGTAATTATTTGTGTGTGAATTCGAACAGTTATTTTGACCATGAGAAGTTGACTGAAGCACTCTTAAGGTTATGGTACAACAGTTTCCATTGCACAAAAGCAGCAGACAGTTATCAGAAAGTTGTGAGAATGGGGGCAGTCAGGCTTTGCAATCGACACTTAATTTATCACTTGATAACATATCAACATTTTCATTGGATTTTCCCTTGCCCTCTTGTACAATTTACATTTTAATCTCTAAAGCTTCTCCTTTTGTTTCCCAGTACGGTGAACCTCTCAAGCTATAGCCTCTGGCAGGACAGAGTCAAGAATCAAACGGGGACTTTTTCACGAGCGTAGGTTGGTTGTTGCTTGTTTTCATGTTACTGGTCAGATGCCGTTGATGCCACTTTGTCGACAGTTGCAGAGAACAGTGTTGAGCGTGCAGTTGACCTGTGGATAACCCCTAATTATAGCTGAACAATTGACTCTTATTTCCTGCTCCAATGGTGATAACCAATACAATGTCAATTATATTCAAACTGACAGGCAGTGGAATCAAATGCAAAATGGTACCGGTGTCTATACAGACAGATGCTTGTCCAGAGGACCTATAGGAACATCACTGGTGCTGTAGATGAGGGGAATGTAGCCCACATTGTCTTCAGTTAGTACTCAATACAAAGTATTTGACACTAACTAGTCTGTTATGAACATTTGCATATTATTCACTATACAGAACTGGGAGCCCTGCCACAGACAGTAGCGACTATGTCAACTGTGTCAACTGTCAATCAATGAAGTGTTTCACTGTGCAGTGTTGTGAATTCAAGGCAAGAGAAAGCCATCCATTTTCACACCACACATCTTCCTTCCTCCAAGTGCTACACAATCAGATGAACCTCTTCACCTTTGTTTGTGTAACCAGACTAACCTCATGTTGTCTCCAATGTCTGGAAGGCAGCCAAGGAATGTCAGGCTTTTAATCTCTTCTCTGATAGTTACCCCAAACTACATTTACTTATAGTTCTGTTAGTGTACATCTGGGGTGTATTTGATGTCATGAACACTGCCAGTTCGCCCACACTGACTGTCTATGGTTATGGAATGATCCATTATCTGAGAAGTTGACGGTAGCGTGAGGCCATGGTCTGATGCTCTGTGCCCAAAACAGAATCACTGTGTGGGATCTGAAAGATGGCTTGGGATAGCCCATTTTCTATGATCTGATTTGATTTTGAACACTTACATTGCATGTAGTTGACACTCACAGCATAACATCCATACTGTATCTATCGTAAAGAGCTGAAAGATGCACGGTGATCTTTATTAATCATTTATTGAGTCCAATAGTGATGTAAGATTTAACACGTAGGGACGGTTTCCTAGATACAGATAAAGCATAGCCCTTGACTCAAAATCATGCTTAATGGAGATTCTCCAGTGAAAGTGCTATTTAGTCCAGGAAAAGTTAATCTGTGTCTGGGAAACCAGCCCCTAAAGTTGGACTGGCTGAAAACACACCTTCTTCTCAACTTCAACTGACACACCACCTCTGTCTCCATTAGTGTGGCGGTGATTTATATTATGTCTGTGCAAACAAAGGTCCTGACCCCGACACATCGCGTGTATTCACCTGAGAAAAGGACTATTTACAGTGAGGCTGTTAAAAAGTATTTGAAAGGTGTTAGCAAGGCTTAGCCTGCCTCAGCGGTGCTCAACTTGTTTGGCCTGTAAAAGTCATTCTGCTCCAGGCCTCTTTCCTCCGTGCAGATGAAGAGAGGGAAAGAGAGAGAAAAAAACAGCCCTGTGATGGGATCCCCCTTCAGGTGAAGTGCTTTGCTTAGATAATATCACTGTTCCTACATCTACAGAACCTGTTTGGGTTATTTTCAAATAAGAGAAAAGGAGAGGGGGTGAGGAGCATGGAGGGGGGGGGGGGTGAGGAGCAGGGAGGGGGAGGGAAAACTGAGCGCGTCAACAACAAAGGAGACCTGCGTGCAAACAGAAGGAGGAACTCCCTTTAGGTGAGTGCCTGGAAACATGGGCTTTGCACGAAACCCTTTATACAGGTTGACTGGAGAGCACACCTTTTTTTTGGAGGACAGGCAGTTGTCATTTTATAAGTCTGATTTTAATCTCAGTAGTTTCACTGAGAATCATAATGATTATGATAATGATTATAATGACTTCAAGTTTTTGTTTTTGTTTGGTTGCTATACAGTAGTAGTTGAGGTTGTTGTCATTGGTAAGCACTTTGTCCTTTGAACTTGGTTGACCACTGTCACTAAGAATTGTTGTTTATTTTTTTAAGTAGGCAAGTCAGTTAAGAACAAATTCGTATTTACAATGACGACCTGTACCGGCCAAACCCGGACGACGCTGGTCCAATTGTGCACCGCCCTGTGACTCCCAATCACGGCCGGTTGTGATCCAGAAACACCACCAGAATGATTAGATCACAAACCTTCGATTCTATGACCACTATTTTGCATTGTGTCTTTGTCTTTGTCTCTGTGTTCGTATGTGTTTATGTTTCATTGTATGTATGTAAATGAGTTAGTGGCCATTTAATTAATGACTCTTTTGATCTATAACAGAAATCAAAGTTAGGCCTGTTACTGGTGGTGTGGTCCTTGCAGGCACCATAAACAGATCTCCCAGGTGGTCTGGGTGTGTGTGTGTGTGTCTGTGTCTGTATATAATGTGAGAGGGTGTGAGGAGGCAGTCTGTGTGCGGGGGACAGCCAGGCTCTTATTGATGGTGGTGCGCTCAGCGGAGCCAAATCCAAACTGACAGCTGAGTTTAATGATATTTATTTCCAGGCCACGGACTCCCAGACCTGTTCTGGATCTGGAGCTGTGCTAGGGGCCTGAGCTCAGCACAATGTGCCTGCGGCGTCTAGTCTTGTGTATGTTTGCCTCTGTGTCTGTGTTGGGGCTAATGTTTATGCCATGTGTGATTTGTGTGTGTATGTGGTTGTGTATGGTTGAATGTTTGTGCGCGTGTTCTCGTTTGATGTGTGTATGTCCGTGTGTGTGTATGTTCATTTGTGTGCTTTTTTGATACGTACATGTGTGTGTGTATCTGCACGTCTCTAGGTGTGTGTACAGTACGTGCATCCGTGTGTCTCCGTTGGTACAGTATGTTTACCCTCACCTCTATGTTTCTGTATGCTGTACAAGAGTGTGAATCAATTCACTACATGAATGTACCCAGACTGTCCTCTACATAAACTATCCTGCTAAATTATCCTGCTATTTACTCTCTGTTCTATACCCTGTCCATCTTCTATCCCTGGGCCAGGCCTTCCAGCAGAGCTCTCTTTGACACCGCTCTGTTCAAGATCTCCACAGTTAACCCAGACATAACACGTCCTCCTAATCCACCTCCACCACCCTGCCATGCTTCATTACATTGGAACCACACTGACTGAAGCAGCGTTGGTTGAGTGCAATATTCTTCGTTCCTGGTCCTGGGAACCCACAGGGTGTGCAGGGTTTTGTACCATCCCACTACTAACACACCCAAACAGAATCCTGCGCAGCCTGTGGGTCCCCAGGTGTTTAGAGTATCACTGTCATCTTTGTCACTTTCATTCAAGGAAATTATGTCAGAGCTCCAGTCACAGTAAACCATTGGTACACAATAGCCTCACCTATTATCTTGTTTATCATTTTACCTATACAGGACATTATGCTTTATGGTGAGTTATAGGGTATACGTTTACAAAGCAGTCAATGATGGGAGAGTATCACACATTGGTATCACACAGCAATTAAGTTACATCAGAGGTCATGTAATGTCACTATTATAATTGCCGACTTCATGGATTAATGTGTGTAGGTGTAGTCCAACATAGGCCCTTTTAGCACTGATGTGATGCAAAACGTCTTTCAGCCTCATTAAACAGGCTTTTCCTTCCTCACAACCCACACCACTCATTGTTTCCATTGGTGGATTTGAATATCTCATTGACTAGATCATTAGACCTCCATATTCCGACTGGGATGAGTCTCTGTTGTTTGTGTGGTTAAATCTGCTACTGGCTATTTCATTTAGCTAGACTAGTAGCTAATGGAACTAGCTAATTGTAGAAACTAAAGCTAGTCTACTCTGCCCACAGACTTGTATCATTAAACAATATTGTAACCAGGGGTTGGAACCCAAATTATTTTCCAATCGTTTCGGTCTGAACAGTACCATCATTTTTTTTGTTCTGTTCCGCTGTTCTGACCAGCAAAATACAGTTCTGAAGTGGTTCAAACCCAGAAAAGGTCATGGTTAATTCCTTTCTGTTCCTTTTTAAATCACTGAAATCGTTTTCTGTTGTTGTTTTGCTATGGAGAGGGGAGGCGGGCAAGCTGTAGTAATTTACATCAAATCAAATCAAATCAAATTGATTTATATAGCCCTTCGTACATCAGCTGATATCTCAAAGTGCTGTACAGAAACCCAGCCTAAAACCCCAAACAGCAAGCAATGCAGGTGTAGAAGCACGGTGGCTAGGAAAAACTCCCTAGAAAGGCCAATACCTAGGAAGAAACCTAGAGAGGAACCAGGCTATGTGGGGTGGCCAGTCCTCTTCTGGCTGTGCCGGGTGGAGATTATAACAGAACATGGCCAAGATGTTCAAATGTTCATAAATGACCAGCATGGTCGAATAATAATAAGGCAGAACAGTTGAAACTGGAGCAGCAGCACAGTCAGGTGGAAGTTGAAACTGGAGCAGCAGCATGGCCAGGTGGACTGGGGACAGCAAGGAGTCATCATGTCAGGTAGTCCTGGGGCATGGTCCTAGGGCTCAGGTCAGTTGAAACTGGAACAGCAGCATGGCCAGGTGGACTGGGGACAGCAAGGAGTCATCATGTCAGGTAGTCCTGGGGCATGGTCCTAGGGCTCAGGTCCTCCGAGAGAGAGAGAGAAAGAAAGAGAGAAGGAGAGAATTAGAGAACGCACACTTAGATTCACATAGGACACCGAATAGGACAGGAGAAGTACTCCATATATAACAAACTGACCCCAGCCCCCCGACACATAAACTACTGCAGCATAAATACTGGAGGCTGAGACAGGAGGGGTCAGGAGACACTGTGGCCCCATCCGAGGACACCCCCGGACAGGGCCAAACAGGAAGGATATAACCCCACCCACTATGCCAAAGCACAGCCCCCACACCACTAGAGGGATATCTTCAACCACCAACTTACCATCCTGAGACAAGGCTGAGTATAGCCCAAAGATCTCCGACCACGGCACAACCCAAGGGGGGGGGGGCGCCAACCCAGACAGGATGACCACAACAGTGAATCAACCCACTCAGGTGACGCACCCCCTCCAGGGAGGGCATGAGAGAGCCCCAGCGAGCCAGTGACTCAGCCCCTGGAATAGGGTTAGAGGCAGAGAATCCCAGTGGAAAGAGGGGAATCGGCCAGGCAGAGACAGCAAGGGCGGTTCGTTGCTCCAGAGCCTTTCCGTTCACCTTCCCACTCCTGGGCCAGACTACACTCAATCATATGACCCACTGAAGAGATGAGTCTTCAGTAAAGACTTAAAGGTTGAGACCGAGTTTGCGTCTCTGACATGGGTAGGCAGACCGTTCCATAAAAATGGAGCTCTATAGGAGAAAGCCCTGCCTCCAGCTGTTTGCTTAGAAATTCTAGGGACAATTAGGAGGCCTGCGTCTTGTGACCGTAGCGTACGTGTAGGTATGTACGGCAGGACCAAATCAGAGAGATAGGTAGGAGCAAGCCCATGTAATGCTTTGTAGGTTAGCAGTAAAACCTTGAAATCAGCCCTTGCTTTGACAGGAAGCCAGTGTAGAGAGGCTAGCACTGGAGTAATATGATCAAATTTTTTGGTTCTAGTCAGGATTCTAGCAGCCGTATTTAGCACTAACTGAAGTTTATTTAGTGCTTTATCCGGGTAGCCGGAAAATAGAGCATTGCAGTAGTCTAACCTAGAAGTGACAAAAGCATGGATTAATTAATTTACATGCATGGGACAGACAAGTGTAGTGTGTAAAATGAGAGAATGGGTGGAGGAGGAGCTTGGCTTGAAGTGCTTGGCATCTTGTTATGACATGCATAATCTGAATTAGGCCCAAAGAATTACACTTACGGAGGAGCGGCTTCTATGAAGGAACTAACATAGAATGTCTTTGAAATTCAGAGAGTTGGCTTAACGTTGGACCAGAGCTAGCTAGCTAGCTAACAAACTTGTGTGTGCAGAGCGGCATCAGAATAAAATAAAATAAAACGTCTTATTTATTTGTAGTAAAACCAACTTGAAACGTGATAACTATAGTATCTTTAACTATCATTGAAAAAGTGAATCCATTATTCTCTAATAAATAATTTCTGAGTCATGCTTGTAATGTCAGTAGGCTACAGTAAGCTACACATTATGCCCTAAATATATTCTACCATGCCCAGAAATCTGCTCCTTTTATTCTTTGTCCCCAACGCTCCAGGCGACCAGTTTTGATAGCCTTTAGCCGCACCCTCATACTACTCCTCCTTTGTTCCGTGGGTGATGTGGAGGTGAACCCAGGCCCTGCATGTCTCCAGGCACCCTCATTTGTTGACTTCTGTAATCGAAAAAGCCTTGGTTTCATGCATGTCAACATCAGAAGCCTCCTCCCTAAGTTTGTTTTACTCACTGCTTTAGCACACTCTGCCAACTCTGATGTCCTTGCCGTGTCTGAATCCTGGCTTAGGAAGGCCACGAAAAATTCTGAGATTTCCATACCCAACTATAACATTTTCTGTCAAGATAGAAGGGGGAGGAGTTGCAGTCTACTGCCGAGATAGCCTGCAAAGTAATGTCATACTTTCCAGGTGCCTACCCAAACAGTTCGAACTACTAATTTGAAAAATTACTCTCTCCAAAAATGTCTCTCACTGTTGCCGCCTGCTACCGACCCCCCTCAGCTCCCAGCTGTGCCCTGGACACCATTTGTGAATTGATCGCCCCCCATCTAGCTTCAGAGTTTGTTCTGTTAGGTGACCTAAACTGGGATATGCTTAACACCCCGTCAGTCCTACAATCTAAGCTAGATGCCCTCAATCTCACACAAATCATCAAGGAACCCACCAGGTACAACCCTACATCTGTAAACAAGGGCACCCTCATAGACGTTATCCTGACCAACTGGCCCTCCAAATATACCTCCACTGTCTTCAACCAGGATCTCAGCGATCACTGCCTCATTGCCTGTATCTGCTACGGGTCCGTAGTCAAATGACCACGCCTCATCACTGTCAAACGCTCCCTAAAACACTTCTGCGAGCAGGCCTTTCTAATCGACATGGCCCGGGTATCCTGGAAGGATATTGACCTCATCCCGTCAGTTGAGGATGCCTGGCCATTCTTTAAAAGTAACTTCCTCACCATCTTAGATAAGCATGCTCCGTTCAAAAAATGCAGAACTAAGAACAGATATAGCCCTTGGTTCACTCCAGACCTGACTGCCCTCGACCAGCACAAAAACATCCTGTGGCGGACTGCAATAGCATTGAATAGTCCCCACGATATGCAACTGTTCAGGGAAGTCAGGAACCAATACACTTAGTCAGTCAGGAAAGCAAGCAGAAATTTGCATCCTGTAGCTCTAACTCCAAAAAGTTCTGGGACACTGTAAAGTCCATGGAGAACAAGAGCACCTCCTCCCAGCTGCCCACTGCACTGAGGCTAGGTAACACGGTCACCACCGATAAATCCATGATAATCGAAAACTTCAACAAGCATTTCTCAACGGCTGGCCATGCCTTCCTCCTGGCTACTCCAACCTCGGCCATCAGCTCCGCCCCTCCCCGCAGCTCCTCGCCCAAGCCTCCCCACCTTCTCCTTTGCCCAAATCCAGATAGCAGATGTTCTGAAAGAGCTGCAAAACCTGGACCCATACAAATAAGCTGGTCTTGACAATCTGGACCCTCTATTTCTGAAACTATCCGCCGCCATTGTCGCAACCCCTATTACCAGCCTGTTCAACCTCTCTTTCATATCGTCTGAGATTCCCAAGGATTGTAAAGCTGCCGCAGTCATCCCCCTCTTCAAAGGGGGAGACACCCTGGACCCAAACTGTTACAGACCTATATCCATCCTGCCCTGCCTATCTAAGGTCTTCGAAAGCCAAGTCAACAAACAGATCACTGACCATCTCGAATCCCACCGTACCTTCTCCGCTGTGCAATCTGGTTTCCGAGCCGGTCACGGGTGCACCTCAACCACACTCAAGGTACTAAACAATATCATAACCGCCATCGATAAAAGACAGTACTGTGCAGCCATCTTCATCGACCTGGCCAAGGCTTTTGACTCTGTCAATCACCATATTCCTATCGGCAGACTCAGTAGCCTCGGTTTTTCTAATGACTGCCTTGCCTGGTTCACCAACTACTTTGCAGACAGAGTTCAGTGTGTCAAATCGGAGAGCATGTTGTCCGGTCCTCTAGCAGTCTCTATGGGGGTGCCACAGGGTTTAATTCTCGGGCCGACTCTTTTCTCTGTATATATCAATGATGTTGCTCTTGCTGCGGGCGATTCCCTGATCCACCTCTACGCAGACGACACCATTCTGTATACTTCTGGCCCTTCCTTGGACACTGTGCTATCTAACCTCCAAACGAGCTTCAATGCCATACAACACTCCTTCCGTGGCCTCCAACTGCTCTTAAACACTGGTAAAACCAAATGCATGCTTTTCAACCGTTCGCTGCCTGCACCCGCACGCCCGACTAGCATCACCACCCTCGATGGTTCCGACCTAGAATATGTGGACATCTATAAGTACCTAGGTGTCTGGCTAGACTGTAAACTCTCATTCCAGACTAATATCAAACATCTCCAATTTAAAATCAAATCTACAGTCGGCTTTCTATTTCGCAACAAAGCCTCCTTCACTCTCGCCGTCAAACCCTAGTAAAACTGACTATCCTACCGATCCTCGACTTCGGCGATGTCATCTACAAAATAGTTTCCAATACTCTACTCAGCAAACTGGATGCAGTTTATCACAGTGCCATCCATTTTGTTACTAAAGCACCTTATACCACCCACCACTGCGACCTGTATGCTCTCGTCGGCTGGCCCTCGCTACATATTCATCACCAGACCCACTGGCTCCAGGTCATCTACAAGTCCATGCTAGGTAAAACTCCGCCTTATCTCAGTTCACTTGTCACGATGGCAACACCCACCCGTAGCATGCGCTCCAGCAGGTGTATCTCACTGATCATCCCTAAAGCCAACACCTCATTTGGCCGCCTTTTCTTCCAGTTCTCTGCTGCCTGTGACTGGAACGAATTGCAAAAATCGCTGAAGTTGGAGACTTTTATCTCCCTCACCAACTTTAAACATCTGCTATCTGAGCAGCTAACCGATCGCTGCAGCTGTACATAGTCCATCGGTAAATAGCCCACCCAATTTACCTACCTCATCCCCATACTGTTTTTATTTATTTGCTTTTATGCTCTTTTGCACACCAGTATCTCTACCTGCACATGACGATCTGATAATTTATCACTCCAGTGTTAATCTGCTAAATTGTAATTATTCGCCTACCTCCTCATGCCTTTTGCACACAATGTGTATAGACTTCTTTTTTTCACTGTGTTATTGACTTGTTTATTGTTTACTCCATGTGTAAATCTGTGTTGTTGTCTGTTCACACTGCTATGCTTTATCTTGGCCAGGTCGCAGTTGTAAACGAGAACTTGTTCTCAACTAGCCTACCTGGTTAAATAAAGGTGAAATAAAAAAATACACTGGCAAAGATTTTCAGCTGGCAGGCAGACACGGGAATAGGTGATTTGTTGCATTTTTATGTGTGACTGGAACTTAAAAATAACATTGTTAACCAGTTCCCATGCTTTTAAAAGAACAGTTATGTTCCGGAACAGTATAGATCACTTCAGTTCCTGGTTCTGATTCTGTTCCTCAAAACATTTCAGAATTTTCCGGTTTCCGGTTCTGTTCCCCAAACCGGCTCCAATCCCCTGATTGTAACACACAGTTTATTCTCAGAAGTCAACCATCTCAGTCTGTTCACGTGACATTCCAATTATAGATACTTGTCAACAATCATCAGCAACTTCAATCTGCAGTCTTACAATATTATGAACAATAAATTATTATGGATACTCTTCACTATGAGTGACATGGAAGATGTCGATGAGAACTACACTCACCCGTACTACTTACCACATCTTTGTTTCCCAATGGTAGTAGACTTCAAAAATACTCTGGGTTGATCTGTTTGTGAACAGTATACTTGTGTTTGTGTGTGCGTGTGTGTATGTGTGTATGTGTGTGTGTGTGTGTGTGTGTGTGTGTGTGTGTGTGTGTGTGTGTGTGTGTGTGTGTGTAGCTAGCTAGCTAGCTAACTTCCTGGAGAATTTACCCAGGGTAGGTCACAGTCATAGAAAGGCAGACGTTGGTGTTTTTATGAATACCTGTAGAGAAGATAACATGTAAGTAGACTAAAACTACACCTAGTATGCAGAGCATGCAGAAGCTTGAAATGCAATGTGTTGTTTTATACGCTTACATGTCAGCGTATGCGGGTGTAGGTTTAGAATTGTTTGTGAATAGAACACAATGTTTCAGTCTGGGTGTGTTTGCGTCGCTTCACACCTGAGCAATGTTTCTGTGGCTGTTTTTGGTTGTCTAAAAATAACTGTACATTTTATTGTTAGTTGCTGAAAGAATCCTCCCTCCCTACTCTCTAACCCCCTAATACTGATATATGATTTACTGTACTGTATGTTGGGCGGTTACCATTGTCAGGTTACAAACGTCATCACGAACGTCAGTGAAAGGAATGCCACCACACAGCAATGTGATGCAGACTCTGCCTCCATGCCTCAACCTGGGCCTCCTCTTTGGTTGTCTTGGTCATGGACTGTGGTAATATGATATTATGGAAACAATACAAAGCCATAACTCATGTAAAGTATTATTTCTAACTACCACTGGTACTCTTCTCTATTGTGAAAAGATACCTACAAGCCTGCAAGCTGCTTGTTCTGAATAGAAATGTGGCAATGATCCAATCATAACAGTTTTGAAAAATATGCTTTCTAGTCTAGTGTATGACGACAATAGACAAACATATCATGTCAATCCATTGATTGAAGCAAACTGAGAAGTTAATTGCAGTGTATGTCAAATTTCTACTTGAAAGGTGTAAAATATATGCAAATAAAAGCTTGAAATGTTTCACTACCAGTGATACTCTCTGGCTGTCACGTGTCACATATATCACAACTCATGACTAGACCCATCACTGTTTGGATACTGCAGATTATGATGATTTGGTTAGCTCACTGATTGACAGATGTTGATTATTTAATGGCCCAATGCAGACTTTTTTAAAATCTCAATATGAAATCATTTCTGGGTAACAATTAAATACCTTACTAAAATTGTAAAAAATAAACCAAAATAGCATCTTAGTAAAGAGCAATATCTCAAGAAAAAATGTAAGTAGGACTGTCTGGGAGTGGTCTTAGTGGGGAGGGGAAAACTGAAACTGTCTGGGAGTGGTCTTAGTGGGGAGGGGAAAACTGAAACTGTCTGGGAGTGGTCTTAGTGGGGAGGGGAAAACTGAAACTGTCTGGGAGTGGTCTTAGTGGGGAGGGGAAAACTGAAACTGTCTGGGAGTGGTCTTAGTGGGGAGGGGAAAACTGAAACTGTCTGGGAGTGGTCTTAGTGGGGAGGGGAAAACTGAAACTGTCTGGGAGTGGTCTTAGTGGGGAGGGGAAAACTGAAACTGTCTGGGAGTGGTCTTAGTGGGGAGGGGAAAACTGAAACTTGGACCTCTCTTTTTTATTGCTCCCGAGTGGCGCAGCGGTCTAAGGCACTGCATCTCAGTGCTTGAGGTGTCATTACAGACACCCTTGTTCAAGTCCAGGCTGTATCACAACTGGCCATGATTGGGAGTCCCAAATAGGCGGTGCACAATTGGCCCAGCGTCGTCCCGGTTTGGTCGGTGTAGGCCGTCATTGTAAATAAGAATTTGTTCTTAACTGACTTGCCTAGTTAAATAAAGGTAAAAAAAAAAAAACTGACTGCCTGCCTGGTGATGTCACCAGACAGGCCAAAACTCCATCCCACCAAATCAGGCTGATATTTCAGGCAGTCTTTTCAAACAGCTCTTACACTAAAAGCGCATCATCATAATTTTCACTGTTTCACAGTATTATTCCAGCCTCATAGTGTGGAAATATATATAAATGTCACGCCCTGATCTTAGATATCGCTGTTTTCTATATATTTTGGTTAGGTCAGGGTGTGACTAGGGTCGGTACTCTAGTTTTTTGTATGTCCAGGGTTTTAGTATGTCTAGGGGTTTTGTAGTCCAGGGTTTTAGTATGTCTAGGGGTTTTGTATGTCTATGTTGGCCTGATATGGTTCCCAGTCAGAGACAGCTGTTTATCGTTGTCTCTGATTGGGGATCATATTTAGGCAGCCCTTTTTCCCACTTTCTGGTGCGGGATCTTGTCTACATTTAGTTGCCTGAGTGCACAACAGTAGCGTCACGTTTCGTTTGGTTGTTGTTTTTTGTTCCCTGAGTTTCGGTTTATTAAAATTATGTGGAACTCTATTCACGCTGCGCCTTGGTCTCAACATTACGACGAACGTGACAATAAAACACAGGGAAATCACGTTGTTGAGTGCACTGGGCCTTTAAAAAGCACTGCAGACATGGATACAGTGCCTAATTCAAAATATAATAATGTCACAACTAACTTCCATTATGATCCTCTGACTAGTTTGATGTGGTACCTCTCTGCTCGGGAGAGTGACGAGAGGTAAACTGAGAGGTGTAGTTGTCCACAACAGAGTGACAGTTACATTGGCATCCCTGTTATTTGACTACACCAAAAGACACCTACAAAGATAAACATGAAGGAAACCTCTGAAACATCACAAACATACTGAGCGTGCTTTAAAAACAAAAAAGGACACACATGCTTATCTGTGACAACGTGGATTGGTGATCTACGCTCGCATAGACTCTCTCAGTGGTCTTGTGTCATGTGGAAAACACAGGTTCGATACTTGATCCCTCAGCAAAGATACTGAACTGTGAAAATCTCAATGTCCCTCTTATGCTCCTGGTTTAATTTTCTCTTTCCCCCCTCTCTTCCACTAAACTAAAGGGAATATTATTGGAAAGCATTGAAGTAGATGAGGAATCGTTTAAGATATGTACCTCTCTACATTTTACCACATACCAAGAAATGTGCTTTATAAATAAAACACTGTCATTCTTATTTATTGCCCCTCTCCTACTAAAAAAGATTTTTTTGGTGTGTGGAAATCCCAGCGTGAAAAGAATGCTAACAATGTCAGCGATGTGATTTTCTCCACTGTTTACCATGGCTTTAGATATCAGTGATCATCCGGATAAGAGAACACGCATTCTGTGTTTGATCTGTCTAGACAGTATGTCACCTGCTGTGTTTATGGAGATAGGCATAATTTAGATGGCTAGATATTTCCCTTATATGGCATTGCCACTTCTACTATCTAAAATGCTACTCGCTGTTTTGTATTCTGAGAATACTAACTAATCTCCAAGGGGACCTGTCAGTAGCTGGCCTGGTCGTCTGGTTGGCGTGGCTTCCTGACTGTGTCAGAGCTGTGAGACTGTTGCGTAATCAGCCTTCCTACTCCTCCGTGGTTGGCCATAAAGGTGCGTGAGAGAGCCTGTTCTACCCCATTTAATGAATCATTCTCTAGCCATCAGATACTGCTTCATCAGATAAAACGGCATAAATCAGTTGTCTACATAAACATTGGCGATAAAGGATCGGAGAACATGAGAGCTACTTAAAGAACACAGCAGAGCTCTGATAAGTCACTCTAGATCAGACTCAAATCAGGCCACGCTACAGTAGTGTGCCGAGTAGAAGATGGTTCTGTGGAATGTCTTTACCCCACACCCTCATCTCCCTCAACAATGATTGTGTCAAATGGAGAATCCCTTAAATTGTAGAATATTCTGCAGACCAATATACTGTGGTATCAGGAGGTCCTCAAGTGAGAATTATCATGCTTTTGAAGTGCAAGATTGAGATATTGTTGTGTTTGAAACACCTGCCAAATGCCTGCCTGCCTCCCTATCAGCACTCATATTTAGGAGAGGGAGAACGTGAAGGAGGGATTGCTGCCGCTATGCTGACAGAAACAAGCTGAGACACAAACAGTGATCTCACCCAGGGCCAACCCATCCTCTCTCCATGCTAAAATACTGTACAGGCAAGGAACAGCCCTGTCAGCCTTTTTGTTGTTGTTTTTTACCCCCTTTTTCTTCGATCTTGTCTGTCTCATCCCCAACAGGCCCGGGAGAGGCGAAGGTGGTGTCATGCGTCCTCTGAAACATGACCCGCCTAATCACGCTCCTTAAAACCTGCCAGCTTAACCCGGAAGCCAATGTGTCGGTGGAAACACCGTTCAACTGGCGATCGGGGTCAGCCTGCAGGCACCTGGCTCGCCACAAGGAGTCGCGCGATAAGCCATGTAAAGCCCCACCAGCCAAACCCTCATCTAACCTGGACGACACTGGGCCAATTGTGCGCGGCCCTATGGGCCTCCGGTTGTGGCACAGCATAGGAATGCCTTAGACCGCTGCGCCACTTGGGAGGCCCAGGCAACTTGTTTTCAAAAGAGGAATCACAGGAAACACAGGCCTATAAACAATTGTTATGATCGTGTCATTATTAATGATTAATCTTTGTGTCATTCATATTGGGAATCACAGCACTGACCATAAAACACAAATAGCTTCAACAACCTGGGTTGCTTTTCCTGAAAACTTCGTAGCACTAATATTGTGCAATGGACTTCAGATGATCTTAGTGCTATGAAGCTTTTGGGAAACTCATCCCTGTACATCATTCCCTATTATTTCATTAGAACAAAATCAGCTGACCCTCTTCATGCTTCCCTTCAGTCTCAGTCTGTTATTTCCAGTCTAGTTGTGGTAAAAGACACAGTGAAAGCTGGTCACATCCTGTCCCTGGCTTTGGCCCTGGTCTGCTGTTTCTAATCAGGAAAGTTCATGTCCAGCCACTGAGCTAGGGACCATGGAGCTCTACCTTTTCCAGGAAGCTGGCCTGGCAATGGGACAGCCTGCCTGTGACTGAGAGAGGATGTTTTCTTTTCTACACCCTCTGTTTGTCAGGTCTGGACTGGAAGGGGGGTTAAGTGGGGGTTGGAGTGGGCCTGGGTAAATTGGTGTTTCTATTTCAGTCTCTGCGATGGAGGGAGGGTGGGAGGAAGGGAGGGTTGGAGGAAGGGAGGGTCCCTTTCTATGAGGTCTTTGGTCCGTCTCTTACCTTTGATCGAGCCTGTGACATCAGAGGTGAAGGAAGGGCACCAGAGCAAGCCAGGAGAATGGAAAGGAAGTCTTGCCCTTGTGATGTCACAGCGTCATCACTGACCCTTGCCCCTCTCAACCTCCCTAACACCCTCCTTTGCTCCCTGTTTCTTGAAATTGTTCCCATTTTTGGTCGAGAGCATCAAACCCCGTACTCGTAGGGGATGTTTGTTGTCGTAGTTTCGGTTGTTTGATTGACAGAAGCTGTCAGCGGGGGACTGCTCTACAACCTCACCTTCATTGTAAATTGGTAGTGTCTTTGTCCTTGTTCATTCAAAGTAATTAGCACCTACACATGCTCTAACATACCTAACCTTACAACGTCAACAGAAGTGTTCCTCAGAAAGACAGCTTCTAATATATAATGAATTAGATGATCTTGGAACCCGTGAAGTCCTCTCTGTGTACACAATGGAGGGTCAGAATCAAAGAGGCAGGCGTGATGAAAGCACTTCCCGTCGACTGACCTCATGTCATTCCAGGCCTGTCACGTTACAGCAGTGGGATCCAAACAAACACTTTGTAAACTGATCTCCATTCAGTGCCCGAGCAGAAACCTTCTGACAACAACAGCCAACAAAACAACAACCGGCGTGGCAGAAGGGCAGAGAAACACAGAGGAAAGACCATTGACAATTGACCATTGACAAATAGCTTTAAGTGAAAAGAGGCATAAAACTGAAATATCACATTTATATAAGTATTCAAAAACGATTTAATCAATTTTAGAATGCACTTTAGGTATGGGCTATTCTATAATCTGTGGTATGTCTATGGATGGTGAACATCATGTTGTTTTCAACTCAAAATGTTTACACTCACTGGAAATAGGTTGGTGTATTTTAAAGGCCCAGTGCAGTCAAAAAACCTTTTTAGATATATTTCCACACTATGAGGTTGGACTAATTCTGTCAAATTGTGACATTTATGATAATGCCCTTTCAGTGTAAGAGCTGTTTGAAAAGACTGCCTGACTTTTCACTCTGTTTTGGAGGGATGGAGTTTGGGCCTTTAATGGCGACATCACCAGGTTTTAAATGTTTATTTTTTCCCTCGCTATACTTTTTTCATTAAACTTTTTCAGCCCGGATGCTTTATCTGGACTTGGTTCATGAGGAACTCCACCAGCCAAGCTAAGTAATAACATTAACATTATACATTCTAATTGCAGTCGCTGTACTCATAATATACAGGAGAACGATCACCTTATGGTGAGGATAGCTGTGCTGCAAGTCCAGCTTCAGACGCAATTGTTAGGAAAGGGTAATTTCAGTGAAGGGAAGGATGAAACCGTGTCTGTGCCACCAATAAGTACAGATAGTAGTATAAATGCCATCTCACAGTCCCCGCCGGACAATTTTCTCATAGCTTCTGGAAGGTAATGCTGTAGGAATGCTCAACCGGTGTCGCTCATTCAGTCAACAGAAACTTTCAACCGGATCTCCCCATTGAGCAACAGGTCAGAGTCAGAGGCCGAGCCTTCTCTGGTCTCTCCTCCTCCCATTACGCGGTCTGAGACGCTGAAGCCTCCCACCATTAGCTCTAACAAATTGAAAACACTAGTCATTGCGACCCCATTACCCGCAGTGTCAGACTTAAAACAAATCATCCAGCGATCATACATTGTTTTCCAGGGTCAGGGCTACCAATGTTAAGGCTAATCTGAAGATGGGGCTGGCTAAGACTAAAACTGGCGAGTGTAGAGAGTATAGGGATGTTGTTAGGATGAAATGGTCGAAGGTAAACAAGCGCAACATAGCTTCAGCGTATAAATCAGCTAGAAAGATGTGTCGGCATCGAGTAATTGTCTCTGGCCCCCTCCCAGTTACAGGGAGTGATGAGCTCTACAGCAGAGTCTCACAACTCAATTGCTGGTTGAAAACTGTTTTCTGCCCCTTCCAAAAGATAGCATTTGTAGATAATTCGTCCTCTTTCTGGGACTCACCCACAAACAGGACCAAGCCTGGCCTGCTGAGGAGTGATGGAATCCATCCTAGCTGGAGGGGTGCTCTCATCTTATCTATGAACATAGACAGGGCTCTAACTACCCTAGCTCTACAATGAGAGAAGGTGCAGGCCAGGCAGCATGCTGTTAGCCGGCCTGCCAGCTTAGTGGAGTCTGCCACTAGCACAGTCAGTGTAGTCAGCTCAGCTATCCCCATTGAGACCGTGTTTGTGTCTCGATCTAGGTTGGGAAAAACTAAACATGGCGGTGTTCGCCTTAGCAATCTCACTGGAATAAAGACCTCAATTCCTGTCATTATTGAAAGAGGTTGTGATATCTCACCTCAAAATAAGCCTACATAATGTTTGATCCCTCACTTCCAATGCAGTTATAGTCAATTAACTAATTATTGATCATAATCTTGATGTGATTGGCATGACTGAAACATGGCTTAAGCCTGATGAATTTACTGTGTTAAATGAGGCCTCACCTCCTGGTTACACTAGTGACCACATCCCCCGCGCATCCCGCAAAGGCAGAGGTGTTGCTAACATTTATGACTGCAAATTTCAATTTACAAAAATCTACTCATGAAATCTATACAGCCTACTCAATCACTTTTTATAGCTATGGTTTACAGGCCTCCTGGGCCATATACAGTGTTCCTCACTGAGTTCCCTGAATTACTATCGGACCTTGTGGTCATGGCAGATAATATTCCAATTTTTGGTGACTTTAATATTCACATGGAAAAAATTCACAGACGCACTCCAAAAGGCTTTCGGAGCCATCATCGACTCAGTGTGTTTTGTCCAGCATGTTTCCAGACTTACTTACTTATATCGAATCTCCCATTCCTCTTAATTTTTTTTGAAAAAGCTGTTGCGCAGCAACTCACTGCCTTCCTGAAGACAAAACAATGTATACGAAACACTTCAGTCTGGTTTTAGACCCCATCATAGCACTGAGACTGCACTTGTGAAGGTTGTAAATTACCTTTTAATGGAGTCACAGCGAGGCTCTGCATCTGTCCTCGTGCTCCTAGACCTTAGCGCTGCTTTTGATACTATCGATCATCACATTCTTTTGGAGAGAGTGGATACCCAAATTGGTCTAAATGGACAAGTTCTTCCCTGGTTTAGATCTTATCTGTTGGAAAGATATTAGTTTGTCTTTGTAGATGGTTTGTCCTCTGACAAATCAACCGTAAATTTCAGTGTTCCTCAAAGCTCCGTTTCAGGACCACTATTGTTTTCACTATATATTTTACCTCTTGTTGATGTTATTCGGAAACATAATGTTAACGTTCACTGCTATGCGGACGACACACAGCTGTACATTTCAATGAAACATGGTGAAGCCCCAAAATTGCCCTCCCTGGAAGCCTGTGTTTCAGATACAGTGGGGCAAAAAATTATTTAGTCAGCCACCAATTGTGCAAGTTCTCCCACTTAAAAAGATGAGAGAGGTCTGTAATTTTCATCATAGGTACAAATAAGTATTTGGTCAATAACAAACGTTTATCTCAATACTTTGTTATATACCCTTTGTTGGCAATGACAGAGGTCAAACGTTTTCTGTAAGTCTTCACGAGGTTTTCACACACCGTTGCTGGTCTTTTGGCCCATTCCTCCATGCAGATCTCCTCTAGAGCAGTGATGTTTTGGCGCTGTTGCTGGGCAACAGGGACTTTCAACTCCCTCCAAAGATTTTCTATGGGGTTGAGATCTGGAGACTGGCTAGGCCACTCCAGGACCTTGAAATGCTTCTTACGAAGCCACTCCTTCGTTGCCCGGGCGGTGTGTTTGGGATCATTGTCATGCTGAAAGACCCAGCCACGTTTCATCTTCAATGCCCTTGCTGATGGAAGGAGGTTTTCACTCAAAATCTCACGATACATGGCCCCATTCATTCTTTCCTTTACACGGATCAGTCGTCCTGGTCCCTTTGCAGAAAAACAGCCCCAAAGCATGATGTTTCCACCCCCATGCTTCACAGTAGGTATGGTGTTCTTTGGATGTAACTCAGTATTCTTTGTCCTCCAAACACGACGAGTTGAGTTTTTACCAAGAAGTTATATTTTGGTTTCATCTGACCATATGACATTCTCCCAATCTTCTTCTGGATCATCCAAATGCTCTCTAGCAAACTTCAGAAGGGCCTGGACATGTACTGGCTTAAGCAGGGGGACACGTCTGGCACTGCAGGATTTGAGTCCCTGGCGGCGTAGTGTGTTACTGATGGTAGGCTTTGTTACTTTGGTCCCAGCTCTCTGCAGGTCATTCACTAGGTCCCCCCGTGTGGTTCTGGGATTTTTGCTCACCGTTCTTGTGATCATTTTGACCTAACGGGGTGAGATCTTGCGTGGAGCCCCATATCAAAGCCCCATATCAAGGGAGATTATTATCCCAGCCTGGTGCAGGTCTACAATTTTGTTTCTGGTGTCCTTTGACAGCTCTTTGGTTTTTGGCCATAGTGGAGTTTGGAGTGTGACTGTTTGAGGTTGTGGACAGGTGTCTTTTATACTGATAACAAGTTGAAACAGGTGCCATTAATACAGGTAACGAGTGGAGGACAGAGGAGCCCCTTAAAGAAGAAGTTACAGGTCTGTGAGAGCCAGAAATCTTGCTTGTTTGTAGGTGACCAAATATTTATTTTCCACCATCATTTGCAAATAAATAAATTAAAAATCCTACAATGTGATTTTCTGGATTTTTTCTCTCATTTTGTCTATCATCGTTGAAGTGCACCTATGATGACAATTACAGGCCTCTCTCATCTTTTTAAGTGGGAGAACTTGCACAGTTGGTGGCTGACTAAATACTTTTTGCCCCACTGTATAAGGAAGTGGATGGCGGCATATTTTCTACTTTTAAACTCGGACAAAACAGAAATGCTAGTTCTAGCTCCCAAGAAACAAATAGATCTTCTGAATCTGACAATGAATCTTGATGATTGTACTGTCGTCTCAAATAAAACTGTGAAGGACCTTGGCGTTACTCTGGACCCTGATCTCTCTTTTGATGAACATATAAAGACTGTTTCAAGGACAGCTTTCTTTCCATCTAAGTAACATAGCAAAAAACAGAAACTTTCTGTCCAAAAATTATGCTGAAAAATTCATCCATGCTTTTGTCACTTCTAGGTTAGACTACTGCAATGCTCTACTTTCCGGCTACCCGGATAAAGAACTAAATAATCTTCAGTTTGTGCTAAACAAGGCTGCTAGAATCTTGACTAGAAACATTTTTTTTTATCATATTTCTCCAGTGCTAGCCTCTTTATATTGGCTTCCTGTTAAGGACTGATTTCAAGGTTTGACTGCTAACCTACAAGGCATTACATGGGCTTGCTCCTATCTATCTTTCCGATTTGGTCCTGCCGTACATACCTACACGCACGTTCCAGTCACAAGACACAGTCCTCCTTACTGTCCCTAGAATTTCTAAGCAAACAGCTGGAGGCAGGGCTTTCTCTCTCCATGTGAGAGATGCAGACTCGAGAGATGCAGACTCGGTCTCTAGTCTTCAATCATCCAATCACAATGTTTATGCAAATTTGACTGATAGGAACATTTTCTAACTTAATTCTGTAATTTGATTGGAAACATTTTAACATTTGGCATTCTGAGGTAATGCATATCATTGTAAACATAAACATTGGTCTCGAGAAGAACTACTATGCCTATTTATTGCATTTTTACTACCAGCCAATGTGATCACATAAACTAGAGAAGCTCTCTCCATTCTAACCTTCCCACCAGTTTGGGATTACTGTAGCCTATTTTATATCCAGGAAAAAAGAGCAAGATACTTATTTCCTGTAAAATATTACTGAACCCGCAGGTCAAGAAGCCGGGAGTGAATGTCCTGGGCTGGCGAGGTTACAGGTGGTCTGCGGTTGTGAAGCCAGTTTCTGCCAAATTCTCGAAAACGATGTTGGTAGTGAAAATTGTATTCAATTCTCTGACAACAGCTCTGGTGGACATTCCTGCAGTCAGCAGGGCAATTCCGTTCTCCCACAAAACATGAGACATCTGTGGCATTGTGTTGTGTGACAAAACTGCACATTTTAGAGTGGCATTTTATTGTCCCCCAGCACAAGGTGCATCTGTGTAATGATCATGCAGTTTAGTCAGCTGACTTGTGCCACACCTGTCAGGAGGATGGATTATCTTGGCAAAGGACAAATCATCACTAACAGGGAGGTAAACTAATTTGCACAAAATTTGAGAGAAATAAGCTTTTTGTGCATATGGAACATTTCTGGGATCTTTTATTTCAGCTCATGCAACATGGGACCAACACTTGGCATGTTGCATTTATATATTTGTTGAGTGTATATGTAAATATATAGACTGCTCAAAAAAAATAAATGGAACACTTAAACAACACAATGTAACTCCAAGTCAATCACACTTCTGTGAAATCAAACTGTCCACTTAGGAAGCAACACTGATTGACAATACATTTCACATGCTGTTGTGCAAATGGAATAGACAACAGGTGGAAATTATAGGCAATTAGCAAGACACCCCCAATAAAGGAGCGGTTCTGCAGGTGGTGACCACAGACCACTTCTCAGTTCCTATGCTTCCTGGCTGATGTTTTGGTCACTTTTGAATGCTGGTGGTGCTTTCACTCTAGTGGTAGCATGAGACGGAGTCTACAACCCACACAAGTGGCTCAGGTAGTGCAGCTCATCCAGGATGGCACATCAATGCGAGCTGTGGCAAGAAGGTTTGCTGTGTCTGTCAGCGTAGTGTCCAGAGTATGGAGGCGCTGCCAGGAGACAGGCCAGTACATCAGGAGACGTGGAGGAGGCCGTAGGAGGGCAACAACCCAGCAGCAGGACCGCTACCTCTGCCTTTGTGCAAGGAGGAGCAGGAGGAGCACTGCCAGAGCCCTGCAAAATGACCTCCAGCAGGCCACAAATGTGCATGTGTCTGCTCAAACGGTCAGAAACAGACTCCATGAGGGTGGTATGAGGGCCCGACGTCCACAGGTGGGGGTTGTGCTTACAGCCCAACACCATGCAGGACGTTTGCCAGAGAACACCAAGATTGGCAAATTTGCTACTGGCGCCTTGTGCTCTTCACAGATGAAAGCTGGTTCACACTGAGAACGTGACAGACGTGACAGAGTCTGGAGACGCCGTGGAGAACGTTCTGCTGCCTGCAACATCCTCCAGCATGACCGGTTTGGCGGTGGGTCAGTCATGGTGTGGGGTGGCATTTCTTTGGGGAGCTGCACAGCCCTCCATGTGCTCGCCAGAGGTAGCCTGACTGCCATTAGGTAGCGAGATGAGATCCTCAGACCCCTTGTGAGACCATATGCTGGTGCGGTTGGCCCTGGGTTCCTCCTAATGCAAGACAATGCTAGACCTCATGTGGCTGGAGTGTGTCAGCAGTTCCTGCAAGAGGAAGGCATTGATGCTATAGACTGGCCCACCCGTTCCCCAGACCTGAATCCAATTGAGCACATCTGGGACATCATGTCTCGCTCCATCCACCAACGCCACGTTGCACCACAGACTGTCCAGGAGTTGGCAGATGCTTTAGTCCAGGTCTGGGAGCAGATCCCTCAGGAGACCATCCGCCACCTCATCAGGAGCATGCCCAGGCGTTGTAGGGAGGTCATACAGGCACGTGGAGGCCCCACACACTACTGAGCCTCATTTTGACTTGTTTTAAGGACATTACATCAAAGTTGGATCAGCCTGTAGTGTGGTTTTCCACTTTAATTTTGAGTGTGACTCCAAATCCAGACCTCCATGGGTCGACAAATTTGATTTCCATTGATCATTTGTGTGATTTTGTTGTCAGCACATTCAACTATGTAAAGAAAAATATTTAATAAGAATATTTCATTCATTCAGATCTAGGATGTGTTATTTTTTTGAGCAGTGTATATGTATGTATATATATATATTATTGTGGCAGCGTATGCTAGTGGTTAGAGCGATGGACTAGTAACCGGGAGGTTGCAAGTTCAAACCCCCGAGCTGACAAAGTACAAATCTGGCGTTCTGCCCCTGAACAGGCAGTTAACCCACTGTTCCTAGGCCGTAATTGAAAATGAGAATTTGTTCTTAACTGACTTGCCTAGTTAAATAAATATATACAGCTAAAGTCAGAAGTTTACATAGGCTTGGAATCAGTTGGTTAGGACATCTACTTTGTGCATGACACAAGTCATTTTTTCATTGTCACCCTCTGACCTTTTAATATCTCTGTTTTCTTTATATTTTGGTTTTGTCACGGTGTGACGAGGGTGGGTATGCTAGTTTTGTATTGTCTAGTGGTTTTGTATGTCTAGGGGTTTAGTAGGTCTAGGTATTTGTATGTCTATGGTGGCCTGATATGGTTCCCAATCAGAGGCAGCTGTTTATCGTTGTCTCTGATTGGGGATCATATTTAGGTAGCCATTTTCCCTTTTGTGTTTGCGGATTCTTGTTCTTTATTTAGTTGCCTGTCTGCACTACTCATATTAGCTTCACGGTTTATTTTGTTTGTTTGTTTGTTCAGTTTTCATTCTTATAATAAAGAAGAATGTACGCATACTACGCTGCACCTTGGTCTCATTCGTATAACGAACGTGACAGAAGAACCCACCACAAAAGGACCAAGCAGCGTGGTAAGGAGGAGCAGTGTTTTATGGAGAAATGGACATGGGAGGAGATCCTGGATGGAGCAGGACCCTGGACGCAGGCTGAGGAGTATCGCCTTCTGAAGGAAGAAATAGAGGCAGCGAAAGCGGAACGGCGATATTACAAGGAGTAATATAAAACAAGGCAAGCACGAGAGACAGGAGGAGATTGGCTGAGTGAGGTTGGAGACCTGAGCCAACTCCTCGTGCTTACCGTGGGGAGGGTGTGACTGGTCAGGCACCGTGTTATGCAGAGATGTGCACAGTGTCTCATAGCCCGGTGCGCTCTATTCCAGCTCCTCGCATTTGCCGGGCTAGAATGGGCATCCAGCCAGGACGGATGGTGCCGGCTCAGCGCTCCTGGTCTCCAGTACACCTCCTTGGACCAGGATATCCTGCGCCGGCTCAGGGTACTGTGTCTCCGGTGTATCGGCACAGCCCAGTACGTCCTGTAACTGCTCCCCGCACTCGCCCTGAGGTGCGTGTCACCAGCCCGGTACCAACAGTGCCGGCACCACACACCAGGCCTCCAGTGCGCCTCCAGAGTCCAGTATGTCCTGTGCCTCCTCCTCGCACTCGCCCTGAGGTGCGTGTCTTCAGCCCGGTACCATCAGTGCTGGCACCATGCACCAGGTATCCAGTATGTCTATGGTGGCCTGATATGGTTCCCAATCAAAGGCAGCTGTTTATCATTTTCTCTGATTGGGGATCATATTTAGGTAGCCATTTCCCTTTTGTGTTTGTGGGTTCTTGTTCTGTGTTTAGTTGCCTGTCTGCACTACTCATGTTAGCTTAATGGTTTGTTTTATTATTTTGTTTGTTTCTTCAGTGTTCATTCTTATAATAAAGAAGAATGTATACATACCACGCTGCACCTTGGTCCGATCATTATGACGAACGTGACAATAATTCACTGTATCACAATTCCAGTGTGTTAGAAGTTTACATACACTAAGTAGACTGTGCCTATAAACCTCTTGATAAAATGATGTCATGGCTTTAGAAGCTTATGATAGGCTAATTGACATCATTTGAGTCAGTTGGACGTGTACCTGTGGATGTATTTCACGGCCTACCTTCAAACTCAGGGTCTCTTTGCTTGACATCATGGGAAAATCAAAAGAAATCAGCCAAGACCTCAGAAAATAAATTGTAGACCTCCACACGTCTGGTTCATCCTTGGTAGCAATTTCCAAACACCTGAAGGTACCACATTCATCTGTACAAACAATAGTACGCAAGTATGAACACCATGGGACCACGCAGCCGTCATACCTCTCAGGAAAGAGACACGTCTCCTTGAGATGAATGTACTTTGGTGCGAAAAGTGCAAATCAATCCCAGAACAACAGCAAAGGACCTTGTGAAGATTCTGGAGGAAACAGGTACAAAATAATCCATATCCACAGTAAAACGAGTCCTATATCGACATAACCTGAAAGGCCACACAGCAAGGAAGAAACCACTGCTCCAAAACCGCCATAAAAAAACAGACTACGGTTTGGAACTGCACATGGGGACAAAGATTGTACTTTTTGGAGAAATGTCCTCCGGTCTGATGAAACAAGAATAGAACTGTTTGTCCATAATGACCATCGTTATGTTTGGAGGAAAAAGGTGGAGGCTTGCAAGCCGAAGAACACCATCCCAACCATGAAGCATGGGAGTGGCAGCATCATGTTGGGGGTGCTTTGCTGCAGGAGGGACTGGTTCACTTCACAAAATAGATGGCATCATGAGGTAGGAAAATTATGTGGATATACTGAAGCAACATCTCAAGACATCAGTTAAGCCTGGTCGCAAATGGGTCTTCCAAATGGACAATGACCCCAAGCATACTTCCAAAGTTGTGGCAAAATGGCTTAAGGGCAACAGAGTCAAGGTATTGGAGTGGCCATCACAAAGCCCTGACCTCAATCCTATAGATGTGTGGGCAGAACTAAAAAAGCATGTGCAAGCATGGAGACCTACAAACCTGACTCAGTTACAACAGCTCTGTCAGGAGGAATGGGCCAAAATTCACCCAATTTATTGTGGGAAGCTTGTGGAAGGCTACCCAAAACATTTGACCCAAGTTAAACAATTTAAAGGCAATGCTACCAAATACTAATTGAGTGTATGTAAACTTCTGACCCACTGGGAATGTGATGAAAGAAATAAAAGCTTAAATAAATCCTTCTCTCTACTATTATTCTGACAGTTCACATTCTTAAAATAAAGTGTCATCCCAACTGACATAAAACAGGGATTTTTTTGCTCGTATTAAATGTCAGGAATTGTGAAGAAGTTTAGATGTGTATGGTATATGCAAACTTCTGACTTCAACTGTGTATATATATATATATATATATATATATATATATTTAAATGACTCAAAATAAGTGACCAAACTATATGGATACTTCTGGGTTACATATTGGGCTAGGCTACTGGTTCAAGAGCTATTAGAGGAATACAGAGAAGATAGAAGAGAGCGAGAGAGCCCAGTGGAAATGCCAGCAGAGATACATGAATTGCACAAGATGGGAACAGTGAAGACAGAGATATGTAAGCAAGAAGTTAATTCATGGGCTGGACTATTAATCCACGATTCATATTCTAGTTTATATATAGCCTATTACAGTGACTTTAGGTGAGCCCTACCTGTGCTCTGCAAGCCAGAGACCAAAACAATGTTTTGTCTGACACACGTTTTGTGCCAATGAATTGAAGTTGAACATTGTCAAATGCATCAGTTTAATTAAATGTGGAATACAAAAAGATAGTGCCTATTTATTTTTTTACCTTTATTTAACTAGGCAAGTCAGTTAAGAACAAATTCTTATTTTCAATGACAGCCTAAGGACAGTGGGTTAGCTTGTACCTTGTCAGCTCAGGGATTTGAACTTGCAACCTTCCGGTTACTAGTCCAACACTCTAACCACTAGGGTACCCTGCCACCCTAAGTCAAGCCAACATCTAGTCCAGGTTGGTTTTTGGTAACAGTCCCTCATTAGGAGGGACTTCTAACGTAGATTTCTAAAAGAATGATTATGATCACATGATGATCACATTATGATGTGGCGGCAGGTAGTCAAGTGGTTAAAGCGTTGGACTAGTAACTGAAAGGTTGCAAGCTCGAAATCCCTGCGCTGACAAGGTAAAAATCTGTATTTCTGCCCCTGAACAAGGCAGTTAACCCACTGTTCCTAGGCCTTCATTGAAAATAAGAATTTGTCC
This sequence comes from Oncorhynchus kisutch, assembly GCF_002021735.2. Lineage (NCBI taxonomy): Eukaryota > Metazoa > Chordata > Actinopteri > Salmoniformes > Salmonidae > Oncorhynchus > Oncorhynchus kisutch. The sequence goes on along the minus strand of NC_034203.2, from coordinate 26,656,993 downwards.
TTAACTGACTTGCCTAGTTAAATAAATGAAAACATAAACATTTCCTCAATTTAAATAATTGGCCTCCGTCATAGACTCAATGAAAAATATTAAATAATAATAATAACAGGCGGCAGTTTGGAAAAACAAATCCCTTGCAATCTTCCTCTGGAATAAGGCACATTATAATTACCTAACCAACATCTCTAGTCTCTAACTCCCCAATTCAAACTTTCCTTGTCAATGAATTTGATAGGCAACATTATTTTAGCATTGTGCTATAACGTAACCTACTTTCTGATGGATTTGAATGTGTGCCTAGGTTTTGAATATGTTGTTAGGAAAGGAGAAATGTGATTTGTGAGGTGCTCTGTCTGACTGATGGGTCCTTTTAGGGTGTGTGTTCGTTAATTCTCTCTATGTCCATTCAGATGATTTACTAAAGATACCTGTCTGGACTCCATTTCTTCATAAGAGAGGAGGGAGGAACAGATAATAGAACTAAAATCGGCATAACAAAAATGTACAAATGTAAACAAGTCATGATCGGCATACATGTGAGGAATGATGACAGGTACCGGTTTTGAGTTTCTTTCCTCTCGTTAATGGGATGCAACTGAAGCAGACGTAGCTCGATTGGTTCTTGTAGGCTAATATTATCCTTATCATTATTTATTTCCCCCATTACTGAGTCCTCTCTAGTCACTTTGAACAACATGATCTTGCATTGACACTGCCTTCTCACAAGAGAATGACCGAAAAGGGCAAAACAGTATTGTTTGTTGTTCTTCTTAAAATTATAATTCTATATTGTGGCAAATTTGCGCCCACCCCATGTTCCATAACATTGTCATGGAAAATGTGAATGTTGTTTCCAACTACCAATCAGCAACTGCATTGTAAATCTGTCTGCATGTTGAACAACAAAGGCCAGTCTCTTTGGCAATGACAAGGAGTGGCAAGCATTGGAATGTCAGATATAGAGACTGGATGGTATTCAGGCTAGACCACTCCCAGACAGTTGTAGCAAATTTCTTGCTTGAGAAAATGACCCATGGGCTTAATTAAGTAAATATTGCAAAAGAAAAAAATGATTTTTCATTAAAATAATAGGTTTTTGGTATTACTTACATTTTTGAATATAATGCTTAATTTATATGTGTTGAAAAAGACTGGCATTTGCAAATTAATATCCAAGGTAATATGCTGCTAAATTAGAACAAATATTTCTAAGTAACAACCAACAACTTTAAAATATGATATTCAAAGCATCATTATTATGTTGGACTGACATGCTAAATCTACTTCTGAATATCAACTGACTTTGTCTTGATCTTTCTCCTCTGGAATGGCCATGCAGCAAGCAGGCAGGTAAGGACCAAATTAAAACTTGGAATGTAGTTTGGATCTCTCCACATATATTTTCAGCGAAATTTCGAATATATTTGTGGAAAAAGTAAGAAAAGCCTTTAGCTAGCTATATTGCCCTCCCTCCTCCTTCTCCCGTCGTGTTTGCACGTTGATAAGCTAGCTATTTAACGGCCGTGATGTCTGTATAGATAACTAGTGGTGGGCATGCTACTAGCTAGTAAGTTAGCAGTGCATTTAATCACCGTCACGCTGTTTCTAACCTTTGTCATTTTTGTGTATGTTTTATATTAACCAAATTAGCTACGTAACACAAACTCATCAAAAAAAGAAACATCCCTTTTTCAGGACCCTGTCTTTCAAAGATAATTCGTAAAAGTCCAAATAACTTCACAGATGTTCATTGTAAAGCGTTTAAACACTGTTTCCCATGCTTGTTCAATGAACCATAAAAAAATAATAAACATGCACCTGTGGAAAGGTCGTTATGACACTAACAGCTTACAGATGGTGGGCAATTAAGGTCACAGTTATGAACACTTAGGACACTAAAGAGGCCTTTCTACTGACTCTGAAAAACACAAAAAGAAAGATGCCCAGGTTCCCTGCTCATCTGTGTGAACGTGCCTTAGGCATGCTGCAAGGAGGCATGAGGACTGCAGATGTGGCCAGGGCAATAAATTGCAATGTCCATACTGTGAGATGCCTAAGACAGCGCAACAGAGAGACAGGACGGACAGCTGATCGTCCTCGCAATGGCAGACCATGTGTAAAGACACCTGCACAGCATTGGTACATCCGAACATCACACCTGTGGGACAGGTACAGGATGGCAGCAACAACTGCCCGAGTTACACCAGGATTGCACAATACCTCCATCAGTGCTCAGACTGGCCGCAATAGGCTGAGAGGGGCTGGACTGAGGGCTTGTAGACCTGTTGTAAGGCAGGTCCTTACCAGACATCACCGGCAACAACGTCGCCTGTGGGCACAAACCCACCATTGCTGGACCAGACAGGACTGGCAAAAAGTGCTCTTCACTGACGAGTGGCGGTTTTGTCTCACCAAGGGTGATGGTCGGATTCACGTTTATTGTCGAAGGAATGAGCGTTACACTGAGGCCTCTACTCTGCAGCGGGATCAATTTGGAGGTGGAGGGTCCATCATTGTCTGGGGCGGTGTGTCACAGCATCATCAGACTGAGCATGTTGTCATTGCAGGCAATCTCAATGCTGTGCGTTACAGGGAAGACATCCTCCTCCCTCATGTGGTACCCTTCCTGTAGGCTCATCCTGACATGACCCTCCAGCATGACAATGCCACCAGCCATACTGCTCATTCTGTGCTGATTTCCTGCAAGACAGGAATGTCAGTGTGTCCATGGATCAGCGGGTGAGGGCTAGGGCCATTCCCCCCAGAAATGTCTGGGAACTTGCAGATGCCTTGGTGGAAGAGTGGGGTAACATCTCACAGCAAGAACTGGCAAATCTGGTGCAGTCCATGAGGAGGGGATGCACTGCAGTACTTAATGCTGCTGGTGGCCACACCAGATACTGACTGTTACTTTTGATTTTGACCCCACCTTTGTTCAGGGACACATTATTCCATTTCTGTTAGTTACATGTCTGCGGAACTTGTTCAGTTTATGTCTTAGTTGTTGAATCTTATGTTCATACAAATATTTACACATGCAAAGTTTGCTGAAAATAAATGCAGTTGACAGTGAAAGTTTATTACCTACCTAGCTTACCAAAAAATGCATAATCAGCAAACATTACAGTAGAACTGAACACATGGTGCCCCTGCATTTTAATGCTTGCCTTCCAGGAAACCTAGCCAGGCAGAGACAGGAACAAACAATACGTAGCTAGCTAGCTAACTACACCAGGTTATCTAGCTACAACTAGCTATCTAGGTACACCTGTCCTTGCAGAATACTTGTTGTTCACGTATTCACAACATGTTCAGGGGGCACTGCAAACGCTGACCTTGTAAACGCTGACCTTTGCATCAGAGAGCAGAGAGCAGAAGATACGAAGGAAAAATGCTTTAATGTCCAAAACAACCAGGAACACGTACAAATGGGTGAAGCCTAAACACAGGCGCAAATACAACCCAAGGACGACTGGTAATAACCCGGACAGCGAAACCCCAATACGAAACAATACACCTCTACGTACATAGCAACAAGCCCGCACAACCACAAGCGGGCTAAACGAACTTAAATAATACAAACCCCAAAACCCCAACAATAAACAGGTGAAAACAATTAGACAAAACCAAACGAAAAGGGATCGGTGGCAGCTAGTAGGCTGGCGACGACGACCGCCGAGCGCCACCCGAACAGGAAGGGGAGCCACCTTCAGTGATATTCGTGACAACAAGTGTATCAATGAGGTAGTAGAGGAGCTGCAGTTCATATCATGCTCTGTGTCAGGTCCAGTCATAAAATACATTTTTAATTCCTGTTTAAGGAAACATGGCTGTGTTATTGACAATTATATAATCTCAATTTGGTTCAAGATGTCTGTGAGACAAATCCCATGAGCACAGTTTTAGGGCCGGATGGACCCCTCGCCACACCATTCAAGAGGAAGCCGTTTTTCAAGAAAATATTTTCTGTGGTGGAGCCGGTAGAATATATACTTGATGCAAAGAAAGGAAGAAGCTGTCAGTATGTTCTTATTCTGCAGTCACTGTTACAAGTATTGAGCAACAAGGACATTCAGGAGAAAGCTTTAAAAAGTAGGCCTATGAGTTTTTCTCGATACGAGTCTTTTTATGATGGCACCCATTTTAAAGAAAATGACTGTTTTAGTTCTCTATGTTGATGACTTTAAAGTGTGCAATCCCCTTGGAACATCCTGCGAAAAGCACAAAATCACAGGAGTCTATTGGGTTTTGGCAAATGTCCCATTACTGTTTAGGTCTGCACTCAGGTCTATTTACTTAGCTGTTCTCTGCAAGGCTGCTGATGTTGAAACATATCAAATCAAATGTATTTATATAGCCCTTCATACATCAGCTGATATCTCAAAGTGCTGTACAGAAACCCAGCCTAAAACCCCAAACAGCAAGCAATGCAGGTGTAAAAGCACGGTGGCTAGGAAAAACTCCCTAGAAAGGCCAAAACCTAGGAAGAAACCTAGAGAGGAACCAGGCTATGTGGGGTGGCCAGTACTCTTCTGGCTCTGCCGGGTGGAGATTATAACAGAACATGGCCAAGATGTTCAAATGTTCATAAATGACCAGCATGGTCCAATAATAATAAGGCAGAACAGTTTAAACTGGAGCAGCAGCATGGCCAGGTGGACTGGGGACAGCAAGGAGTCATCATGTCAGGTAGTCCTGAGGCATGGTCCTAGGGCTCAGGTCCTCCGAGAGAGAGAAAGAAAGAGAGAAAGAGAGAATTAGAGAGAGCACACTTAAATTCACACAGGACACCGAATAGGACAGGAGAAGTACTCCAGATATAACAAACTGACCCTAGCCCCCCGACACATGAACTACTGCAGCATAAATACTGGAGGCTGAGACAGGAGGGGTCAGGAGACACTGTGGCCCCATCCGAGGACACCCCTGGACAGGGCCAAACAGGAAGGATATAACCCCACCCACTTTGCCAAAGCACAGCCCCCACACCACTAGAGGGATATCTTCAACTTACCATCCTGAGACAAGGCTGAGTATAGCCCACAAAGATCTCCGCCACGGGGAGATCCAAGGGGGGGCGCCAGCCCAGACAAGATGATCACATCAGTGACTCAATCCACTCATGTGACGCACCCCTCCCAGGGACGGTATGAGAGAGCCCCAATAAGCCAGTGACTCAGCCCCTGTAATAGGGTTAGAGGCAGAGAATCCCAGTGGAAAGAGGGGAACCGGCCAGGCAGAGACAGCAAGGGCGGTTCGTTGCTCCAGAGCCTTTCCATTCACCTTCCCACTCCAGGGCCAGACTACACTCAATCATATGACCCACTGAAGAGATGAGTCTTCAGTAAAGACTTAAAGGTTGAGACCGAGTTTGCGTCCCTGACATGGGTAGGCAGACCATTCCTTAAAAATGGAGCTCTATAGGAGAAAGCCCTGCCTCCAGCTGTTTGCTTAGAAATTCTAGGGACAATTAGGAGGCCTGCGTCTTGTGACCGTAGCGTACGTGTAGGTATGTACGGCAGGACCAAATCAGAGAGATAGGTAGGAGCAAGCCCATGTAATGCTTTGTAGGTTAGCAGTAAAACCTTGAAATCAGCCCTTGCTTTAACAGGAAGCCAGTGTAGGGAGGCTAGCACTGGAGTAATATGATCACATTTTTTGGTTCAAGTCAGGATTCTAGCAGCCGTATTTAGCACTAACTGAAGTGTATTTAGTGCTTTATCTGGGTAGCCGGAAAGTAGAGCATTGCAGTAGTCTAACCTAGAAGTGACAAAAGCATGGATTCATTTTTCTGCATCAATTTTGGACAGAAAGTTTATGATTTTTGCAATGTTACATAGATGGAAAAAAGCTGTTCTTGAAATGGTCTTGATATGTTCTTCAAAAGAGAGATCAGGGTCCAGAGTAACGCCGAGGTCCTTCACAGTTTTATTTGAGACGACTGTACAACCCATTAAGATTAATTGTCAGATTCAACAGAAGATCTCTTTGTTTCTTGGGACCTCGAACAAGCATCTCTGTTTTGTCTGAGTTTAAAATTAGAACGTTTGCAGCCATCCTTATGTCTGAAACACATGCTTCTAGCGAGGGCAATTTTGGGGCTTCACTATGTTTCATTGAAATGTACAGCTGTGTGTCATCCACATAGCAGTGAAAGTTAACATTATGTTTTCGAATGACATCCCCAAGAGGTAAAATATATAGTGAAAACAATAGTGGTCCTAAAACGGAACCTTGAAGAACACCGAAATTTACAGTTGATTTGTCAGAGGACAAACCATTCACAGAGACAAACTGATATCTTTCTGACAGATAAGATCTAAGCCAGGCCAGAACTTGTCCGTGTAGACCAATTTGGGTTTCCAATCTCTCCAAAAGAATGTGGTGATCGATGGTATCAAAAGCAGCACTAAGGTCTAGGAGCACGAGGACAGATGCAGAGCCTCTGCCATTACCACCTTCACAAGTGCAGTCTCAGTGCTATGATGGGGTCTAAAACCAGACTGAAGCATTTCGTATACATTGTTTGTCTTCAGGAAGGCAGTGAGTTGCTGTGCAACAGCCTTTTCTAAGATTCGATATAGGCCGATAGTTTTTATATTTTCTGGGTCAAGGTTTGGCTTTTTCAAGAGAGGCTTTATTACTGCCACTTTTAGTGAGTTTGGTACACATCCGGTGGATAGAGAGCCATTTATCATGTTCAGCATAGGAGGGCCAAGCACAGGAAGCAGCTCTTTCAGTATTTTAGTTGGAATAGGGTCCAGTATGCAGCTTGAAGGTTTAGAGGCCATGATTATTTTCATCAATGTGTCAAGAGATATAGTACTAAAACACATGAGCGTCTCTCTTGATCCTAGGTCCTGGCAGAGTTGTGCAGACTCTGAGCTTTGAAGGAATACGCAGATTTAAAGAGGAGTCCGTAATTTGCTTTCTAATAATGATCTTTTCCTCAAAGAAGTTCATGAATTTATCACTGCTAAAGTGAAAGCCATCCTCTCCTGGGGAATGCTGCTTTTTAATTAGCTTTGCGACAGTATCAAAAAGGAATTTCGGATTGTTCTTATTTTCCTCAATTAAGTTAGAAAAATAGGATGATCGAGCAGCAGTAAGGGCTCTTCGGTACTGCACGGTACTGTCTTTCCAAGCTAGTCGGAAGACTTCCAGTTTGGTGTGGCGCCATTTCCGTTCCAATTTTCTGGAAGCTTGCTTTAGAGCTCAGGTATTTTCTGTGTACCAGGGAGCTAGTTTCTTATGAGAAATGTTTTTAGTTATTAGGGGTGCAACTGCATCTAGGGTATTGCGCAAGGTTAAATTGAGTTCCTCAGTTAGGTGGTTAACTGATTTTTGTCCTCTGGCGTCCTTGGGTAGACAGAGGGAATCTGGAAGGACATCAAGGAATCTTTGTGTTGTCTGTGAATTAATAGCACGACTTTGATGTTCCTTGGTTGGGGTCTGAGCAGATTATTTGTTGCAATTGCAAACGTAATAAAATGGTAGTCCGATAGTCCAGGATTATGAGGAAAAACATTAAGATCCACAACATTTATTCCATGGGACAAAACTAGGTCCAGAGTATGACTGTGACAGTGAGTGGGTCCAGAGACATGTTGGACAAAACCCACTGAGTCGATGATGCCTCCGAAAGCCTTTTTGAGTGGGTCTGTGGACTTTTCCATGTGAATATTAAAGTCACCAAATATTAGAATATTATCTGCTATGACTACAAGGTCCGATAGGAATTCAGGGAACTCAATGAGGAATGCTGTATATGGCCCAGGAGGCCTGTAAACAGTAGCTATAAAAAGTGATTGAGTAGGCTGCATAGATTTCATGACTAGAAGCTCAAAAGACGAAAACGTCTTTTTTTTTTGTAAATTGAAATTTGCTATTGTAAATGTTAGCAACACCTCCACCTTAATACATTGCTATAGTGTGAAAAAGCAGTGTGCTTTAACTGAAAAACGTAAACATTTTGATGTGATGTCTGGCTATCCACCAGATGTGCTGCATGACTTTTTTGAGGGAATCCTGCCTCTGGGACTGGCACTGGCTTAAAAGTTTTAATCAAGAATAAATATTTTACTCTGTTGAAACTCAACAATCGTATCACACAGTTCCCCTATAAGTGGAATGATAAAACTGACTGCCCACAATCAATTCCTCTTGACATGATGAATCCAAGGAAAATAAGTATTGGAGGAAATGCTCATGAAAACGGGTGCCTACTGCGTCTGCTTCCATTCATTATAGGAACTAAAATACCTGTAGGTGAACCATCATGGGAAATTCTTATGGACCTCAAAGATATTGTTGAAATTGGTTTCGCCAATTCACATAGAAGAATCAATTGGTACCTTGACAGCAAGATATCTGAGCACAGGCATAGATTGTTAGAGGTTTATCCCCAGGATAGTCTTATCCCGAAACATAATTTCATTGAACACTAACACTGATAAAGACATTTGGACTTCTTATGGATTTGTGGACTATGCGCTTTGAAGCTAAACACAGCTTTTTAAAGCGGATTGTTCGACAGACCCAAAGCTTTCGAAACATTTTGATATCTCTTTCAGTTAAGCATCAAATAATTTTGTTCAGACGGAAAACACACTTTCCAGCGTGGTACCAACTACTCGGTTGGAATGATCCTAACCTACAGATCCACTGGAGGTCAACCAGACTTTGTTGAAATACTTCTAATGGTCGTTGTTCATGGTGAACTTGCTTTTATTGCCAAGTGTCAGAATGATTGATATAATGAGCACCGTAGGGGATTTGAGCTGGAATCCACACAGAAGCTTAAGGTCATTGAGCAAAAGGAATTGGCAGACCCATCTACCCCGCTGTTGGCCAAAAGCGCATGCTAACCATGGACCACCATATTTGCCTGCAAAATTAGGTAAAATTCTTTTAAGATTGAATAGTTTTAAATGTGGTGTATTTATACATGGGTTTAAAAACAATGCATTGTTCATAGAGTTCATGCCAAATTTAGTATTTGGTATAGAATAGAAATGCTTAGTTTTTTTATTATTATGAGATCTAGTAAGCAGCACTTTGATATCGATTTAATGGGATACCCATGTTTGACATCATACCCATTTGATAACTTTTATGCATTTCTTTCTTGACAGGATCACTTTCACTACAACAGAACAGAAATGTCTGCCAGGCTACGGGTCCTATTGGAGGGCCCTGATATCGGTAAGCTAACATTGCCTTCTGGAATCCCTGCTACTGTGGCTGAGCTTGGCTCAATTGTGCAAGAGACATTTCAGCTTCAAAAACAATTTGTTCTACAGTACATGGACAGTGAATTTGGAGATCAGTTATTTTCTTTGCTTGATACTGAAGACCTAAAGGATAAAGACACCATCAAAAATGGTTGACCTTGACTGCCCACTTCTTATTACCTGAAATGGACAAGAACTCAATAACAGCTCCACAGAGACATCGGATGTGAGGGGCTCCCTTGGATCACGTGATACTGTGATATTGTCCTCTCCAGAAAGTACCTCTTCCCAACACTCCAGTCCGTGGCCATCTGAGTCTGAAGTTCCTCGCTTTGCTTATGATACAGAGTTCATTCTTGAGGCAGCTAATGAAGCACACATGAAAGATGGAACACTACTCAACAACCTGTCTGTGAAATCAGACATCCTGGAAAAACTGAAAGGATCTTCCAGTTAACAGCCTATCCGTCATGTCTACATATTTGTCAGGTTACAGAAGCTTTGGTAAAAAAGTACCCATGTCTTAAAGAGCCTGGGTCCTTCTCAGGCCTGTATGGATGGCAAACCAGCCTGAAGTATAAGATGGGCAATTACAGATCGAAACCGAGAGGAATTGGTTGCCCAGAACTGAAAGTGAACTCTGTTAAGAGAAAATCACCAGAGGAGGACTGGAGGAGAGGACAGGCCCATTGCCAAGAAGAATTTTAAAAAACAAAGAAGACCTCCCACCCCACCCTGCTGGAGAAACAGATGAGACCCTGGAGAGGGAGCTACTGGGAGAAGTACAAATACGTGACAACCACAACAGTGTGAGTGCCAATATGGCAAAGACCTTCTCATATCAAAGACAAAGATGTCATTCAGGCCCTTCCTGTGAAGGACTTCAAAGAAAGATGGCCAGCCCTGTTTGAGCCCACTCAGGTAAAAAATACAGCTAAAAAATGTAGGTAAAAATGGTATATTGATTTAAATATTTTGTGTTGTCTTGACCTAATATTCTAATCTACAATTAATATGCATTAAAGATTAGTCTGAACATTCTCACACTGGACATGCTTTGGGAGGGGTTTCCCAATAGCATTCTGGCTCTCAGATCATGTTCTGTCCTTATCTGTTCAGATTTCTCTCTCTCACTCACTCAGATTAAGGAAGAGTTCAGAAGAATTACAACTGTTGCTCTTGAGTCCACCTTTATCCAGAATCTGGACGAATATAAACCAAAACTATTGGACTTATTTAAGTCCAAAGGAGGTGCTGTAAAGGCGGACATGCAGAACATCCTTGAAGTTCTGTACGGGGTATGCACAGTAACACCTTCACAATAGTATGTAGGTTATACTGTGTATTTGGTTGCCGGTATTAAACGCAAATATTTGTATAACATCATATTACAGTGCGACACCATCCAGGAAAGAAGAGACAGTGTGATCCGTATCACAGAATACAAGGTAAAGGTTTTTATTTTTGTTTCCTTATTTATCTTTAAATGAGGTATCTTCCTTTCTTTCCCTCTCCCTCCTCTCAAGTTGCACAGTTAATGTAATAGCCTAGTCTGTTATTTCTTAATTTTTTCACTCAGGATGCTGACGACACCATGATCCGAGAGGACCTTGTTCAGCATGCGATGAAAGTGTTCACTGTGAAGGATCTGCACCAGAATATAGAGCATGGGATCTGCACCAGAATATAGAGCATGGGATCTGCACCAGAATATAGAGCATGGGATCTGCACCAGAATATAGAGCATGGGATCTGCACCAGAATATAGAGCATGGGATCTGCATCGAAGGAGCAGAGGTCCTGGCTGTTATTCCCAGTCTTACACGGTCATGTGTGTTGCTTATTGGCCTCATCTATGGCTTAAACCTAAGGTACCCCAAAGAACTGAAATATACCTTTAAGGTGTTCCAAAAAGTATTCTCGGAACTTGATGATCTCAGGACCTCCTCACGGATCCAAGCTCTAAAGATGAAGTTACTTGTTTTCAGATATATCTAAAGATATCGATGAGATCTCTCAAAGGGCCACTCACAAACTGTGGTCTAAACCCTACTCAGTAAGATGAAAAAATTGTTGCTAGGTGTTTAAGGAGCTACAGATTACATGCTGCTCTTTGTCAGGTGAAATCATAAGAGACATTGTCAATTACTGTTTAAAAAACAGCTTTGTTTTAAAACTTACTCCATATGCACTAGTGGATATCTGAGACTATTTGTCAGGTGCAAGCTGACTGGATGTGACTTTACCTAAGGAGGCACGCTGGGGTTATACCCATAATGCTTATACCTGTCAAAATAATATGTCCATATGGGCTTCACTTAGTGCGTAAGGAGTCAGTTTAACTTGCAGTATTGAGTAGCTTGGATGAATAAGGTGCCCAGAGTAAACTGTCTGTTACTCAGGCCCAGTTGCGAATATATGCATATCATTAGTATATTTGGATTGAAAACACTCTGACGTTTCTAAAACTGTTTGAATGATGTCTGTGAGTATAACAGAACTCATATGGCAGGCAAAAACCTGAGAAAAAATCCAACCAGGAAGTGGGAAATCTGAGGTTTGTAGTTTTTCAACTCCTTGCCTATCAAATACACAGTGTCTATGGGGTCATATTACACTTCCTACGACTTCCATTAGCTGTCAACAGTCTTTAGAACCTTGTTTGATACTTCTACTGTTAAGTGGGGGTGAATGAGCGGGGAATGAGTCAGAGGTCTGCCAGAGAGGCATGAGCTAACCACGCGCGTTCACCTGATAGTTCGCTTGCGTTCCATTGCAATACTACAGACAAAGGAATGCTCCAGTTGGAACATTATTGAAGATTTATGTTAAAAACATCCTAAAGATTGATTCTATACATTGTTTGACATGTTTCTACGGACTGTAACGGAACTTTTTGACTTTTCGTCTGCACCCAGTGATCGTGCGTCATGACGTGCGAACAAAAAGGAGGCATTTGGACATAAATTATGGACTTTGTAGAACAAATGAAACATTTACTATGGAATGGAGATTCCTGGGAGTGATGAAGCTCATCAAAGGTAAGTGAATATTTATAATGCTATTTCTGACTTCTGTTGACTACACAACATGGCGGATATCTCTTTGGTTGTTTTGGTCTCTGAGCGCTGTACTCAGATTATTGCATGGTGTGCTTTTTCGGTAAAGCTTTTTTTAAATCTGACACAGCGGTTGCATTAAGGAGAAGTTTATCTAAAGTTCCACGCATAACACTTGTATCTTTTATCAATGTTTATTATGAGTATTTCTGTAAAATGATGTGGCTCTCTGTAAAATTACCAGATGTTTTGGAACTACTGAACATAACCCGCCAATGTATACTGAGATTTATTTTATAAATTTGAACTTTATTGAACAAAACATACATGTATTGTGTAACATGAAGTCCTATGAGTGTCATCTGATGAAGATCATCAAAGGTTAGTGATTAATTTATCTCTATTCCTTCTTTTTGTGACTCCTCTCTTTCGCTGGAAAATGGCTGTGTTTTTCTGTGACTAGGCACTCACCTAACATAATCGTTCGGTGTGCTTTCGTCGTAAAGCCTTTTTGAAATCGGACACTGTGGTGGGATTAACAAGTGTATCTTTAAAATGGTGTGAAATACTTGTATGTTTGTGGAATTCTAATTATGAGATTTCTGTTGTTTGAAATTGGCCCCCTGCACTATCACTGGCTGTTGTCATATCGATCCCGTTAGCGGGATCTCAGCCCAAAGAGGTTTTAAGGGACAATTTAGCAAATATTTTGTAACAATATGTGCAATGTATGTTTTAAAAACCCATGTTTTGATTCATATAAAACCATTTGGATGAGGTTGTATTTGAGCTAAAGTTCATATTGTGCATTGTGTAACGTCAATGAAGACAAAGGGTGAATTTACATTTCTGTTAAAATGTCAATTTGTTGTTAAGGGAAACACGGACAACCAGGGAATTCTTGCCAAACTGTACAAGATGCGAGGTCAAAGTGATAATCCCAAACTTTCACCTAAAATTTGTAGATCTGGATGTAACTTTACCAAAGCAGGCAGGGTGTAGTTATACCTAGAATCCTTAAAGATGACAAAATAATGGGCTCTCCACAAATGCCCAAGGACTAGAGTTTAAGGGGTTATTTGAGATTAAAGTTTGAAGAAATTATGAAATGATAACATTCATTTTATTGAAAATAAAGGTGCTGAAGTTTTGAAGTTGAACACTGTTGTTTCTTTTTGCATATTCCCTTGTATTGAAATAATATGTTTTGGTAAATTATCCCAAATATATTGAGGTAACTATTTGAATCAGCTTTTTAAATATCGCTTTGAGTATATATTTGAGTAGTAGGAACCCAATTTAAATACATTTTACTAATCTGAGTACCATAAGTAACTGAGCAAATAACATTTGAAGATAAACCATAGAATATAAATTACGATACTGAGTAAATTCAGCAAATTAAATGTATAATATTAGTTTACATTAAGTATATCAAACTTATAACATTAGTTCTGGGATTTGAGGGGTTTAAGCAGGTCAAACAAACAAAAACAGTTCTAAACATGATAAAATTAAGTTGAATGTGTCACGCCCTGACGTTATAGCCTTTTTTTATTCTCTTTTTGGTTAGGTCAGGGTGTGACTTGGGTGGGCAAATCTATGTGTTCTATTTCTTTGTTGGCCGGGTATGGTTCCCAATCAGAGGCAGTCGTCTATCGTTGGCTCTGATTGTGGATCATACTTAGGCAGCCTGTTTTCCACCTGAGTTTGTGGGGTCTTGTTTTTGTACAGTTACTGTGTAGCCTGCAGAACGTTATGTTCGTTTATCTTTTGTTGTTTTTTTGGTGTTTTTTGGCTTACCATGCTGCACCTTGGTCTCATTCCAATAACGTACGAAACAGAATGAAAGACATTTTTGAGATCCAGTTAGTTGTTTGCACTTCATATATTTGAATTTGTAACTCAATAAAAGTGAAGTTTATTATATTTAAAATATCCTTCTTGTTGGATTTACATAAAAAGCTGATATTTTATTTAATTTTTTTACAGTTTAAACTTTTAAATGTATTTTAATTGAAAACAATCAGAATGAGGCACATACAGTTGAAGTCGGAAGTTTGCATACACCTTAGACAAAAACATTTAAACTCAGTTCTTCACAATTCCTGACATTTAAATCCTAGTAAAAATTCCCTGTCTTAGGTCAGTTAGGATCACAACTTTAGTAGAGAGAATGAGTAATAGTAGAGAGAACGTTTTATTTCTTTCATCACATTCCCACTGGGTTACCCATTTGGTAACATTGTCTTTAAATTGTCTAACTTGGGTCAAACGTTTTGGGTAGCCTTCCACAAGCTTCCCACAATAAATTGGGTGAATTGTGGCCCATTCCTCCTGACAGAGCTGGTGTAACTGAATCAGGTTTGTTGGCCTCCTTGCTCGCACATGCTTTTTCAGTTCTGCCCACACATTTTGTATGGGATTGAGGTCAGGGCTCGGTGATGGCCACTCCAATACCTTGACTTTGTTGTCCTTAAGCCATTTTGCCACAACTTTGGAAGTATGCTTGGGGTCATAGTCCATTTGGAAGACCCATTTGCGACCAAGCTTTAACGGATGTCTTGAGATGTTGCTTCAATATATCCACATAATTTTCCTACCTCAGAATGCCATCTATTTTGTGAAGTGCACCAGTCCCTCCTGCAGCAAAGCATCCCCACAACACGATGCTGCCACCCCCTTGCTTCATGGTTGGGATGGTGTTCTTTGCTTGCAAGCCTCCCCCTTTTTCCTCCAAACATAATGGTCATTATGGCCAAACAGATCTATTCTTGATTCATCAGACCGGAGGACATTTCTCCAAAAAGTATGATCTTTGTCCCCATGTGCAGTTGCAAACCGTAGTCTGGCTTTTTTATGGTGGTTTTGGAGCAGTGGCTTCTTCCTTGCTGAGCGGCCTTTCAGGTTATGTCGATATAGGACTCGTTTCGCTATGGATGTAGATACTTTTGGACCTGTTTCCTCCAGCATCTACACAAGGTCCTTTGCTGTTGTTCTGGGATTGATTTGCAAAACGCGTCTTCTTCCTGAGCGGTATGACGGCTGCATGGTCCCATGGTGTTTATACTTGTGTACTATTGTTTGTACAGATGAACGTGGCACCTTCAGGCATTTGGAAATTGCTCACAAGGATGAACCAGACTTGTGGAGGTCTACAATTCTTTTCTGGGGTTTCTTTAGATTTTCCCTTGATGTCACGCAAAGAGGCACCGAGTTTGAAGGTAGGCCTTGAAATACATCCACAGGTACTCCTCCAATTGACTCAAATGATGTCAATTAGCCTATCAGAAGCTTCTAAAGCCATGACATAATTTTCTGGAATTTTCCAAGCTCTTTAAAGGCACAGTCAACTTAGTGTATGTAAACTTCTGACCCACTGGAATTGTGATACAGTGAATTATAAATTAAATAATCTGTCTGTAAACAATTGTTGGAAAAATGACTTGTGTCATGCACAAAGTAGATGTCCTAACTGACTTGCTAAAACTATAGTTTGTTCACAAGAATTTTGTGGAGGGTTGAAAAATGAGTTTTAATGACTCCAACCTATGTGTATGTCAACTTCCGACTTCAACTGTAATTGTTACCCAGAAATGATTTGATATTGAAATTAAAACGTCTACATTTGACCTTTAACACCATTTTATATTAATCAAGTGCAGCAAAAACTTACAATATACATAAACATCTTGCATTTGCAGAAAATGTGTATGTTCATGTCATGCCAAAATGAAGGAAACTGCATGCTTTTTTGGCAAAACGCGCACAGTGAATCACGGTGAGAGAAGAAGAAAGGAGCTAAAAAAACAAAATACAGATGAATTCATATTTGCAGGGACACTGATCCATGCTACACCTGTTCTGTTTTATGAAAAGATAGAAGATACCTTTTTTTAGTCAAATTGACCTTTAGACAAATAGCACACTGTATGGTCGTCCCACAATAATGGGAGAGGGGACTGTTTGAAAAGGAAAATAACGAGACACACAATGAGAGACACTTTCAGAGGTTTAACTGAAGGATCAAAGCGGTGAACTGTCCTGTGTATTGTTAATTAATGTAGTTGTATTGTACATGCTGTAGACCTCTGTTGTCCATTCATGGCAGCAGGAGAGTCACTCATGGCAACTGTGGTGGGTGTTTCAAACGGATTCCTGCTGTTCCATTTGAATGTTTCAATTCATATTTCAACATACACCTACAGTATGTTATCCCTATTTATCTGCGCAAAACATACCGACATCATCTCAACTGAACTACACAGCTGACTTTAATGACAGCAACATCATCTGCCTAGTCAGAGTCATAGTTGATCAGATGATATATCGCTGATTCATAACCTTTACTGCTAAGCATGACACATTCATGGATCAGCTTTCATTTATGATTGACAGAAGTGGTCATATAATATGGTAAATAGACTGTTTATTATAGAACTATTTGCGCTTTATGGTGCAAAGTTCATGTTTCAAGTCATAAAATATATTTTTAGGTCAAGTAAAGATGCGTGATATGTACAAAGATATGTGGACACCCCTTCAAATTAGTGGGTTCGGGTATTTCAGCCACACCCGTTGCTGACAGGTGTATAAAATCGAGCACACCGCCATGCAATCTCCATAGACAAACACTGGGAGTAGAATGGCCTTACTGAAGAGCACAGTGACTTTCAATGTGGCACCTTTCCAACAAGTCAGTTTGTCAAATTTCAGCCCTTTTAGAGATGCTCCAGTCAACTGAACGGGACCACCATGTATTGAACCGCGTAGTGCGTAAAAATTGTGTAAAAAAACAACTAATAATGGTCTGAGGCTGTTTTTCATGGTTCGGGATAGGCCCCTTAGTTCCAGTGAAGGAAAATCTTAACTACAGCATACAATGACATTTTAGACAATTCTGTGCTTCCAACTTTGTGATAACAGTTTGGGGCCCTTTCCTGTTTCAGCTTGGCAATTCCCCTGTGTACAAGGTGAGGTCCATACAAAAATGATTTGTCGATCGGTGTGGAAGAGCTTGACTGGCCTGCACAGAGCCCTGACCTCAACCCCATCGAACACATTTGGGATGAATTGGAACGCTGACTGCGAGCCAGGCTTAATTGCCCAATATAAGCGCCCAACCTCACTAATGCTCTTGTCGCTGAATGGAAGCAAGTCCCCACAGCAATGGTTCAACATCTAGTGGAAAGCCTTCCCAGAGGAGTGGGGGCTGTTATTGCAGCAAAGAGGGGACTAACTCCATATTAATGCCCATGATTTTGGAATGAGATGTTCAAACAAACAGTTGTCCACATACTTTTGGCCATATAGTGTATTTTTGATTTTCAGTGCCAGCCACAAGGTCCGATAAGTGCTTGCTAGCTGGGATATGTAAATAACACCTGTAGAACACACATTACAAAACAACTTACATGCTAAAGTAGAAAGCCATCAGTATTTCCAGTGTTGATACCTGATTCTCAGACTCAGACATTGGCTAGCTCTGTGTTTAAAGTGGGAAATTCTGCCCCATAAACGCCATGCTTGTAATTGCATTAAATTGATGTCTATGTCATTAAAGTTGTTCTGCACTCTTATCTCTGTCAGTATCTTCATTGAGTATGGCTGTGGGAGAGGAAGGAGTTCTGTACTTGACGACAGAGTCCGTTTAAACTTCAGTAAACAAATAAGTCAAATTCAAACAGCTCGTAAGAGTTTATGTTGGGAAATATTATTTTGACTCCAATTATGAAGACCCTATCATTATGATTTTCCTGGCAGAGGTTGAAAACAGTCAACATGCCCTCATTATGTAGTATACGGATGTAAAGTTATATTTGGTCTGGTATTTACATTTTCCTAGCTGTGTTTGCATGCAAGTGTGTGTATATGTGTGCATAGGGGTAAGAGCAACATGTTATGATATGGGGGGAAGGTTAGTGTTAGGACATAGACAAACACACTACCCAGGATACACTTCCACACTCCATCCCCTAGGTGGCAGCAACCAGGTCTAGGTGCTGAGCCAAGGTTCGATAAGCACATCAGGTGCTGCCAATAAAGATCATCATTGAGAGTACCAGCTTGCAAGCTGCGAGGCTGCTGGTTTTGTTTGGTAGCCAAGAGGCCTTTCATTTGTTTTTGAGTCTTTAGTTTGGACATGCCTTTGGTATTTTACCTTTTTGTACATATTTATGTTTCATCACCATCTGAACAAATAATAATTTGATTCAACTGGCCGACCAAGAGGTCAAGATAGACAGAGCTGGCCCTGGACCAAGGTAATGTTGCTGTCTCCCTGGGAAAATGTACATTCAACACCTAGGCACATACACACATTTCTCACAAAATGCACACATTGATTCAGGTTACAGACCACTAATCCTAGGACCCCTGGACAAAGTGTCTAGCTATTGGTTTTGTAACAAACACATGAACAGGAGCTGTGTGTCTATATTGCATTTCAATTCTACCAGGCACAACACAGAGCCAAACAGTCTAAAGATAGACAAACAAAGAGCCAAACAGTCTAAAGATAGACAAACACAGAGCCAAACAGTCTAAAGATAGACAAACAGAGCCAAACAGTCTAAAGATAGACAAACAGAGCCAAACAGTCTAAAGATAGACAAACACAGAGCCAAACAGACTAAAGATAGACAAACACAGAGCCAAACAGACTAAAGATAGACAAACACAGAGCCAAACAGTCTAAAGATAGACAAACACAGAGCCAAACAGTCAAAGATAGACAAACACAGAGCCAAACAGACTAAAGATAGACAAACACAGAGCCAAACAGTCTAAAGATAGACAAACACAGAGCCAAACAGTCTAAAGATAGACAAACACAGAGTCAAACAGACTAAAGATAGACAAACACAGAGCCAAACAGTCTAAAGATAGACAAACACAGAGCCAAACAGTCTAAAGATAGACAAACACAGAGCCAAACAGTCTAAAGATAGACAAACACAGAGCCAAACAGTCTAAAGATAGACAAACACAGAGCCAAACAGACTAAAGATAGACAAACACAGAGCCAAACAGTCTAAAGATAGACAAACACAGAGCCAAACAGTGAAAATGTCAAAATGGCATTGAATGAGGGCAGTGGCTAGCACTGTCAAGGAGTCCTTATCAAGCAGCTTGGACTTTCAAGCCAAAAACATAGTCCTGGCATTAACCTTCCCTAGCACTTTAGTGGCCATGCTCACACCTCCAAAGCATGCATCCCAGGTAGCTAACATATGTTTTAATTGTCAGCACCTCACCCCCTAACACCACTCTGATTTCAAAGGACCTACACAATTTAGGTCTGGACCCAAAAATAATTGCCTCAGTTTTACCTATATGCAGAGATAGCTTATTATCTCCAAGCCATTTGCTGATGTTAGTAAGCTATGTGTTAAGTATGCTCTCCAACATAGTTTTGCTTTTGTGGGACACCAGAAGTGTAGAGTCATCCGCATAAAGGAAAAGACGGCAAGAACAAGCATCTTTCATATTGTTTATATACAGTAAAAACCGTAGAGGTACAAGCACGCTCCCCTGCGGAATGCCGCAACTCATTGGTTTTGCCTTAGACAGTGAACCATTAACCTCTACTACTTGCTCCCTACCTGACACATAGGACTTTACCCAGTGTAGAGGGTTACCGCTTAACTCCAGTGCCTCCAGTTTGGAGATTTGGAAACAGTGGTTAACTGTATCAAAGGTCTTCTGTAGGTCAAGCAGTACCATTCCACAGAAATTTCCCTCATTAATCTCTTTCCTGAGGAAGTCAGTCAAGTAAAGTAGACAGGAATCAGTGGAGTATGATTTTCTAAAACCTGACTGAAAATCATACATTAGACTGTGTTTGTTGACATACTCATAAATTTGCTCATGTACAACTCTCTCCAGGATCTTTGATGTTATACGGAGGATAGATACAGGCCTATAATTCCCATGGTTAGACTTTAGCTTGTTCCATGTCCCTGGGAAAGATGCCTTGTTCAAGAGAGAGAGTAACAATATGCGTAATACAAGGGACAATTTGCTCAGCATAATCTCTAAGAGATTGCAGGAATATTATCCAGGCCTGTGGCTTTGGAGCATTTAAGCTCTGCTAGCATACTGGCTATTTTGTCTGTTGCTACCTTTGCAAAATAACTGAGAGGACAGAACTGGTGGACAACTTGCTAACCAGCCTGCTGGCAACAGAAGTAAAAAAAATAGTTGAATTAATTGGAAACCTCTGCTTTTTCATATACCATCTCCCTCCTGATGTTCAATCCAATACTGTTTAGTTTGTTTTTGGTAATACTACTACAGCCTAGTTCCATAAACTATTTCCAAAGCTTTTTAGGGTCATTTTTGTTCTCAGTGATTTCATCAGCAAAGTAACCCCTCTTAGCTTCATCCATCCTGCTCTGTGATTCATTTATGTGATGTTAATATAGGAAATAAATCAGGCTTCTCTTGAGAGTTCTTCAATTTCTTAAAGGCCTTATTCCTTGCTTTGACATATTCAAGAATCTCATGATTAAACCAAGGTCTCTGCTTTACCCTGACCCATCTAATGGGAGCCATCACATTCACCAAAACAAGGAATCGACATTTAAAGGCTTCCGAGGCACTGTCTACCCCTACACTATCCAGCACAGGTGACCAGTCCATTTTACACACCTGCTGCCTAAACATTACAACACTGTGTTTTTGAATTCCCTGATTCTAACAGTTTTGTGACACTTAAATATATATTTAAAAACCCTCCTTGTGCAAAACAGTAACTCTGGGTAGATGTACACAAGGATACCACCATCGGGTGTTTTCTACAGTAGTTGGCAACCTAGAGCTCCCCAGAGAGATATAGTAACACCAGGTCTGAACTCACTGACCCATTTCTTAGTAAACGTATATCATCTTAAGTAATAGTCAAAAATAGATCCCATGGGGGAGTTGATATGGTAAAATCAAGATGCTCATGCTTGTTGATTGTGACCCACTAACCTAAGAATTTAAACCCTTACATAATGAGGACTGGGATCATGTTCATTGTGTGTCAATGAGGTTGGGACCCATGCTTAGCACATACAGAGACCTAGTGGAATAGGATTCTAACAGAGCTGGTGACAAGTCCTATGGGATTATGATGTGGACACCAGCCTACACAGGTATGCTTGTTCTTGCACAACACCTGTGATGGCTAGCATGTGTCTCTCTATAGGTGGTCATTAGGGAGTTGACACAGTAATAATGGAGGATACTGTCTTTCTGTTACTGTTTGATCTAATAGTGGGACAGTTGAGCGGGGCGGCTCCCTTACTGGTCTATTTTCCGTGGATGCTGATTCAGAACACGTGGCGTTTACCGTTTACAAGCAGGAATTGTGTTCTAGCTTTTAGTGGACAAATAGGATGTAACTTCATCCAGGTTTGTAAAAGTGGGACTTTTTCTTTCATTCTTGTATTTTTAAAGATAATTTTAATTGATATATTTAAGACAAGTCTAACTCGTAATAACAGTTTGGGGTTAGTCACAACTTGAATAGGTGAGTGTGAAGATGGCATTTTATTGAATTCAATGCATCTTCCCTTATACAGTATATTTTAAATGTGCAATTTTGTTACATGTGTGTTAATTGGGCCCAAAACAGTGTTTTATTATTCAAGCCATTTCATATACTGTACAGTATGTACCTGTATACATTTACCATCAACTTAATTCTCAACAGTCAGTAGTTTGTCTTGTAAATTTAAGTGTGTTAAGTGTGTTGGCCGTGCCTAGTAATTGGCCAAACATGATCTTAATTACACACTGAGAAAAGAGGGTTCCTCAAGGGTTCTTTGGGAAGTGTAATTGTTCTATGTGGAACCATACTGACACAAAGAACCCATTGAGCCCCTGCAACCATAAGTGTGTGTCATTCCAGTTAATCTAATCTGTTGTGTTATCCCATTACATTGTTTTATATGACTATGGCCAGTGAAGGTGGCTGGTGAAAGACTCACATATGACCTTGTGTCAATTGAGAACGGTTCACTAAGTCAGTGGTTCTCAATTCTCTGCTCAGCCACCCCCAGCTGTTCCAGAGCTAGCACACCTGATTCAACTTGTCAAATAACACAGTAACATTTTAACAATATAAAATGGCTAACCAGAATAAAGAATCCTGTATGGTTCTTCAAAAGGATCTAAAAAGAACCTTAGGGTTTAAAAAGAGGTTAAAATACAGACCGTGCTAAAAGGTTATTAAAACAACAAAAACCTTTCCTTCAAAGCATATAAAGGATAAATATATAGCATGTCTACCTCTTCCAATCACTTTCCCCACTGTTCAAACAAACACCTTTTCAAGACACACAAACACTACACACTAAAAACAAATGGTGTATCTTAATGGAATTGGTATGGCGCTATACAGAACCCATTCCTAAGGTTCTATAAAGAAGCTTAATGGAATCTGTATGGCACTATAAAGAACCCATTCCTAAGGTTCTATAAAGAAGCTTAATGGAATCTGTATGGCACTATACAGAACCCATTCCTAAGGTTCTATAAAGAAGCTTAATGGAATCTGTATGGCACTATAAAGAACCCATTCCTAAGGTTCTATAAAGAAGCTTAATGGAATCTGTATGGCACTATAAAGAACCCATTCCTAAGGTTCTATAAAGAAGCTTAATGGAATCTGTATGGCACTATACAGAACCCATTCCTAAGGTTCTATAAAGAAGCTTAATGGAATCTGTATGGCACTATAAAGAACCCATTCCTAAGGTTCTATAAAGAAGCTTAATGGAATCTGTATGGCACTATAAAGAACCCATTCCTAAGGTTCTATAAAGAAGCATGAATCAAAAAAATCTATATACCACCAAGAAAGGGTTTCGCTATGGTTACAACCTTTTGTTGGTGCTATATAAAACACTTTTTTTAATGGTTCTTTATAGAACCCAAGGAATGGGTTCTTTATAGCACCATACAGATTCCATTAATATCCACAATTTGTTATTAGTGTGTAGTGTTTGTGTGTCTTGAAAAGGAGTCTGTCCTGCCCTTTAATGATGTCCTCCTGTGTGGGGACATAGCAGAGATCCCACTCTGAAGCTGTGATGTGCCCATAGAGTATATATTGAACATTTAGCCAAATCAAAAATGGTTCATAAACTAATGTAAGAAAATTGTTATTGAAGTCGAAGTTGTGCCCATATTACAGAGCAAACTGTAAAACTTCATATGACACCAATATTTGCTTATTTGCACCTACAGATTATTATTGAGTCTTTAGGGAGGTCTAGGTAAGGCCAAAATTCCAAAACTATACTAACTTTGATTCAGTGTTTCTCTATTATGTTTTAAGATACAAATGTCAAAGATATGTCAACAAACATTACATTTCCTGAAAATCCCCAAAATCATTGTCTTTTTTTTCTTTCTAGTTTCGTGAGGAATTTACTGCATATGTGCCAGTCAAACCAGAAAAAAATGAATTGCATATGTTACAAATTCATACAGACCGTGCCTGTTTATTCATACATGTGTATGGTGAACATACCTGCTAATACCATATTGAGAAATCCATTTATTTTGAAATACTGTTTATATCCAAAGACCTTTCATCTGCCATAAAAACAGCTTTGTCATTGCAAGAAAGTTCACAATAAGTACTAAAAATAGCATGTTACAGGAAAGATTGATTTGGCCATTGACCTGCAATTAGTAACCAAGTACAATAAATGTGTGTAAGATACTAGGTTTATCAGCAGTAAAATATTAGTCACGGAATTGCTGAGGAACTGTTCATCAATAGAGGATGTGTCAATAGTGTTCCTTGGAGTTACAGTGGAAATAATGACAGTTTGTGTTTGCTGCATACTCATACATGGAACTACTTTACTGTGTGTTGTAAAAGTGTATAGTAATTCCCCTGATCGTATAAAGATAGCAATGTCTGGATAGAGTTTTATATGATCAATCAGGACAATGGCTGAACATTCTCATTCTGATGGTATCATACAATGATGTGCAATGATTTCTTTATCTCAAGGTCACCTAAAGCTAGAGAAAAGGGGGACCTTTGACTCAGGGTCATTGTACATTGATAAAACAGACTATATCAGGCGTACTTAATTTCATATTTTTTTACAACGTGCCAATGAAAATTTCTGAAGTAGTTGTCTTATGTACCGTCTGGTGTTCTATGAAAGGCAATAAAACAAAGAATAAAACTGTGTGTTTGAGAAATAGAGTGAGATTTAGTATGTGATGAGTGTGTGAGGGGCTTCTTGTTAACTATTTTCACAGCTGAAAACACCAGCGAGGCCTTTCCCACCTCCTGACAGCTGTGTTCTGCTCTGTCACACCATGGAGGCTGGTCCTACCACTGTTCCCGAGCAGCTTCATGGAGGCCAGCCCTAACACTAACCATGTTCCCGAAGTTCCACTGTCCCCTAGCTCCACTGCTCCCTAGCTCCTACAAGAGAGACCTAGACCCCTCTATTCCTCTCCCTCCATTTCTGACTTCTCCTTCTTCTCCTCCTATGTCTTCTGATCCCAGTCTTATCTCGTTTATCATTTACCTCTTTGATACTGTGCTCATTTCAAAAGGTTCCTGTTCCCCTGTCAGAGCTCACAGAGTACTCACGGAGTTATATTGCCCACATCAAAAGGAAGCCACTGGGTCCCTATGTGTCCCTTTGGGCAGAGATCTTAATCATTTCTTAGAGTGCTTGATGACCGGCCTGTCAGGGTCATTTGTATGGGTGTGTTCCCCCACTTAAGGCAGAGTACACTTGATAGTGACACACAGTAAGTACACTTGAGAGACTAACTGCTGTTGTATAGCCTTAAATAACAGCCTAAGTTAGTATATTACATTGGTTGAACAATAGCCTTTACAAAGTGATGGCTTTCAGTGGTTGATGACTTCGTACAGTAAAGTTGAACTGTCAATGTGCGTCAGTGAAAAGAGAAAAAGGTGTTACCTAAGTATGGATGTATATCAATTATCAACTTGTCAGAAACATTTTGAGGTGGTATCTGGCAACAATTGTTTTTTTTCAAACGGATTATGTCAGTGCAGTGTGTGTTACCAACGTGTTTGTTTCCAGGAGTTAAATTTGGATTTTGTACGTAGTGAAATGTCCCAAATTTTCTCTCAGGTCATTTTGTAATTTCCCAATGTACTCCGTTCCACTTTGTTCCCTGTCAAATCGAACTGCCGTTACAGCTTATTAGCAGCTCAAATGAGACCATTCTCAGAACGTATGTTCTGTCAATAGAATCCCCAACGGGTGTCTTCTCTTCACATAAGCTTGTTGTGACAGAGTTACTCCTGCGTATCAAAAGAAGGCCGGGGTTAGATAAGATGCAAGGTGTGCCATTGAACTCAACCACATGAATATTAGCGCTGCAGGGTCTTCCCGGAACACTGTGTGGACGTCTCAGAACTGAGGAGGTGTTGACTGAGATCTGTATAGCCTTGCCAAGAGAGCAGTAGAGGAATCTACTGAGCCAGACAGCAACGAAACTAACATGGCCAGGTCAAATAGAGGTTATACTGTAGGAGAGGGTTGGGATGAGAGAAAGCACGTTGAGATGTGTGTATGTGTGAATGCAGTTAAGAGTAGGAAGGTGAAGTTTGGGCTTCTTCATTGGTGGCCACCTTCAGACGATCTGGAGGGTAGGTCTACACACACATATGCACGCACATGCACACGGACAAATACACACAGGATGTCCCCATCCTTGCCAATTCCTGCCCTGTTCCACCAGCTACTCGCTCACAACTGATGTGGCTGACATACTTGACACCTGGCAGTCCTTTACTCACGTTCCACTGTTCCAGAGCAGCCTGGCTGTCTCATAACAACAACACCCACAGTGGCAATTACAGACCACTCTGCCGAGTGAATCTCTGTGGCAGGGAAAGGAGAGGGCAAAAGATGAAGATGATGGGGAGCAAAACCTGGATGTGGAGAAAAACCTGCAGTTACTAAACAATAATCTGTGAAAGCTCACATGGGTGGTGGCCACTTGACATTGCATAAAAAGGTATCAGTGATTAGGAGATGAGTGGCTGTACATTTACTGTGTGAACAAGATACTGACCCTTGCAGCGAATATCCACTCAAAAACCTTTGGGATTTTTGGAATTAGTCCACTGTTGATACAGTCCCGATATGTTTTGCATGTCAGCAGTCAAGTTTTCAAGATATTGGACCTTCAACAAGGAATGTGTCACCGACCACATCCTCATGATCATGCAAAATGCTGCATTTTGATGTGGCTGGTGAAACTTTGCTTCTTGAAAGTATACCAACGTTTCTGGGGTCAGTGTCTCGTTCACACAGTAAATGTGCAGCCATCCCTTTAAATATGGTGTACCTTTTAGACAGAGTTTTATCGACAGACTCACTAGAATACATCGAGAGAACAGGTTCAGAATATTAGGGATCAATGAAAGAAAGACATCTAAATATATGCATATGTCTCTGTTTTCTTCTTCTTAGAGAGAGAGAGAGAGAGAGAGAGATGTTTATACTAAACAGTATGACTCCATATGAGGGAGGGGGAGAGAGGAAATATATTTATGTTGGAAGAGTACTGTGAGCTGTTGAAACATCAGGTGAGCTTGACTGTTGGCCAATAGTAAAGGTTAGATGAGTCACTACACATTACGTTGGAGGGACACAAACAACACCAATAGGAAGGACGAAACCAAAACAGTGACACATATTTCATTAGGAAAATGGTACGGAGGTGGAGAGCCCTCTGTTTATTAGCCCGACTCCCGGAACTATGAGATAAAGGCAAAGACAGTATAAATACTGTCTAGACAACACTTTACAATAAATGTTGTTAAAAAAAATGTTACAATAGAAGCTCTACTCATGTTTCATAACTTAGCTACATGAAGGCACCATTTGCATCCACACACAGATGTTCTGATATGATATCACTATTATTACCCACCTGCAATAATAAAAATCTAATCAAATTATATTTGTCACATGCGCCGATTACAACAGGTGTAGACTTTACCGTGAAATGCTTACTACAAGCCCTTAACCAACAATGCAGTTCAATAAATGGAGTTAATTAAGAAAATATTTACTAGATAAAGTAAAAAAATAAAATAAAAAGTAACACAATATGATAACAATAACGAGGCTATATACAGGGGGTACCGAGTCAATGTGCAGGGTACAGGTTAGTCGAGGTAATTTGTACATGTAGTAGGGGTGAAGTGACTATGCTTAGATAATAAACAGCAGTGTGTCAATAGAAATAGTCCGGGTGGCCATTTGACTACTGTGCGGTAGCAGAAAGAACAGTCCATGACTTGGGTGACTGGAGTCTTTGACAATTCTTGACGCCTCCTCTGACACTGCCTAGTACATACGTTCTGGATGGCAGGAAGGTTGGCCCCAGTGATGTACTTGGCTGTACACACTATCCTCTGTAGCACTTCGCGGTCAG
This sequence comes from Oncorhynchus kisutch, assembly GCF_002021735.2. Lineage (NCBI taxonomy): Eukaryota > Metazoa > Chordata > Actinopteri > Salmoniformes > Salmonidae > Oncorhynchus > Oncorhynchus kisutch. Next base: position 26,629,251 of record NC_034203.2, on the reverse strand, counting down.
ATGCCGAGCAGTTTCCATACCAGATGGTGATGTAATCGGTCAGGATGCTCTCGATGATGCAGCAGTATAATTTTTTGAGGATCTGGGGACCCATGCCAAATCTTTTCAGGGTCCTGAGGGGGAAAAGATGTTGTCGTGCCCTCTTCACGATTGTCTTGGTGTGTTTGGACCATGATAGTTTGTTGGTGATGTGGACTCCAAGGAACTTGAAGCTCTCAATCCGCTGTACTACATCACCGTAGATGTTAATGGGGGCCTGTTCGGCACTCCTTTTCCTGTAGTCCATGATCAGCTCCTTTGTCTTGCTCACATTGAGGGAGAGGTTGTTGTCCTGACACCACACTGCCAGGACAACAACATCCATTAAAGTGTATCCACTGCTTCACTATGGATCAACCCACTTTAGTGTGATCTCCCTCTGCTGTGATAGAAACAGGCAGGTCAGGTTCTGATTGTCTAGACTCTAATGCATGTAAATGAGTGAATATGTCTGTGCTGTTCCCAGGGAGAGAGGGACAGTAGTGCCACTAAAGATGAGAGGGAAGATACTGGCAGCACACACAAATAAAGTCTGGCTTTATAGGGTATAAGTGGGTGATTTACAGGGTTGAGTTGGATTATCTAAATGAACAACAGAGACTGTCCTCTGGTAACGTGTGATAGTGTGTGGTGTGGGTAAGGATGAGCATTCTCTACCAGCCTAAGGCCATTGTTATAGCCATCTAAAATGTCAGTGGCACTGTCCTATGTATACCTTTTCACTCTATACACTAGTGTATTGTGATGTGTATGAGGTGCTATACTGTGTTCTGATTGTTTGCTATGATTCGTTCTCACAGTGGTCTTATAACAGTGTTCATACACACCCCCTACTGGGCATCAGAAGAATGATGTGTAGATGAATACTGTGCATCAACTGGATTGGCCAATAATTGCATTATATTAAGCACTTATTTAATGTGTGGGATAATTTCTTTCAATAATATGTTTGCTATACAACAGAATCAAGGTTCGTAGAATAATATGAGCATGAACCTCTTTTTTTATTCAACAGGTGTTTAATTTAACAGTTTTAATGTTTTATGTTCAACGGTTTAACACATTTCACATTATTGTCCTTCACCTACTTGCCACTTACAGAAAAAAAGGAAATATTCCCTGTGAAATGATGATTCAGAACAAATGTATATAAAAAATACAAATTCCTTCCTACACAATCACTCCATTCACATTGGACAATAGCTGGCCTCTTTCCTAATCTAGCTCATTATCACACAGCAAATGAATCTACTGTAAGTAAGAAACAAACACTCAATGTTCACCTAACCATAACCATATGTCAGCAGGGAGTGTAAGGTTAGTTCCCACCGATGTTTCAGTGGGGACATGTAAACCTGTGGAACAGGACCAGGGTCTTTCTAGGACCATACCAGGCCCGAGCCCCAGCTTTATTGTTCTAACCGAGATTGTTAAAACCTCCATGTTTCTGTGAAAAATAAGTCTCCCAGAGTGCTAGAGGTGGTCCTAATGCTATGCTGGACAGAGGCTGTAAGTCTTGCTTAATGGAAGGTCAATATTAGTGCAAAGAGCCAGCACTGTGTCCTTTTCATTTCTATACCTCTGAGAAAGGCAATACACACACACATTCACACTGTTACGCTCATTGATGGAAGGATCGGACCAAGGTGCAGCGTGGTTGGCGTACATCGTACATCTTACTTTACTTTATAACCACAGGGTAACCTAGTGGTTAGAGCGTTGCAAGTTCAAACCCCCGAGCTGACAAGGTACAAATCTGTCGTTCTGCCCCTGAACAGGCAGTTAACCCACTGTTCCTAGGCCGTCATTGAAAATAAGAATTTGTTCTTAACTGACTTGCCTAGTTAAATAAAAGGTTTCAAAAAAAAAAATTATATTTAATGAACACTGAAAAAAACACAAATACAAACGTAAAGTATAGTAGGGCTAAACAGCACAATACCAAAACAAGACCCCTCAAACTACAGGTTGGAAAAGGCTGCCTAAGTATGATCCCCAATCAAAGACAACGATAGACAGCTGCCTCTGATTGGGAACCACCAACAAAGAAATAGAAAACATAGATTGCCCACCATAGTCACACCCTGGCCTAACCAAATAGAGAATATAAAAGCTCTCTAAGGTCAGGGCGTGACACACACAGCTGTCTGAAGTGGTATAAAGTGTAAGATCAGATGGACTATAGCTATTTCTGATTGGTCTGTCTATCTGTTAACTTATAGTATGTCTACGTGATGTAACAGGCTTAGTGGCGAAGGGCTCTCTCAGTCTTCGAGGACTTCCAAGAACATGATGGCATGGTTCCCCCTCTTGTCTCTCTTGTATCTCTATGGCTAGTCATTGTGTTCAGATTTTGATCCAGGATTCTCACAGACCAAAATCCACATTTTGATACCGAGCTCTGAAAATCATCTGCGATGATCCAATACTGACAAAATTATGTCTATTTTTCTATCAGGAAACGTACGTCCATAGAGTCCTATAATTCACGGCATCTCTATGCATACAGCATCGGTATACAAAGTCCTATTCATGACACAGAAAAGTCAACTTTACCCTCAGTATCCATAGTAACTGCACTTAAAAATAGATAATACCCATGATAACCTATGCAAGCAATGAAAATGACACTCCTTGCTTTGACTGACAAACCGTTCTTCTACAGGGCCAGCTCAAAATGAACCGCAGCAAACATCTCTTGCTCTGTTTACATTCTGTTTCTGTAGCTCTGAGTAAAGGGTTAGACTCCCTACTCCACTGTTTATACTGCCTGTTTCCTGTGTGGCTGCCTGGTCAGGAGCAGGAGCCTATGGGGGGAAGACTCTCAGATACAAACCAATCAAACATAAACACCAAACAATGGGCTGAGGAATAAAGAGGTTAGGCTACAATCCCTTCTTCCACACGCCTGATCCGACCCATCCACTGGGGGGTGTCTGTGACAGTGCCATACAAGGACGTCTGGACAGATGCCATGCCTCCATGATGCTTCTATCAGCTAATTTTGGTAGTATCCAGCAACTGGACTGGAGGCCATAATGTAGCTTTCTAAGAGACCACCAGCGTAGTTGACTGAGTCCTGTGTCAGGACTCCAGAGAGTGCCTAGAATCACTCTAGAATCTGCAGTGTCCTTCTAGAATCTAGATACAGGCATGTGGAAATCTAATTTCCCAGTTATCCCTCCCTAGCATTGGGAAAATGGACCAAAATCAACAGATTTTTCCTGACTGCCTCCTGTGTGAGTCAGGGTCATTAATCAATATGGTGGTAATATCCCTGTTGGCATTTAGTGGCCGTGCTTGGTGTGAACGTGCCTTTAATGACAGAACTCCATGACTCTCTTGGGTCATTATGCTAAGTTGTATGTTTATGTTCACTAACTGGCCCCATGATGCCTTGCCACTAACCACAGCAGACCAGGGTTCAAATACTATTTGTTTTCTTTCAAATACATAAGCTGTGCTTGATTGAGTTTGCCTGCTGTAATGGAGCCAGCAGTACAGTCTGCAAAAGTGCAAATCCCGGCCATTTGGCACTCCAGGCAGGCTAAAGTAAACGATAAACGCTTTTGAAAGATTTCAAATACTATTTCAACCCAATCATGGTATGGGCTTGGGCCAGGGACACATTACATTTACACAGGGTGAATGCCATGCCAGGCAACTCTGTCAGATTGTGATACTGATCCGTCAGTCCATCAGAAAAACCCAGGCAGCAGCATTAGAGAACTGTCTCTCTCTATACTCCTAGGAGAACGGTTGTCTTTCTTATCAAAGCAGTAAGGACTCTGTCCACTGACTCAGTCTCTGCAGCACTCAGCAGGAGCTCAGTCTCAGTGCTTGGGTGGTCCCAGGCTTAGCCTCTGTAATGGTGGTGGAGGGGAGTCATTCCCAGAACAAGTGGAAATGCAGTGAGAATGGTTCATTTAAAACCGAGAGGGATAACCTGATAAAACTGATGGGGCTGATAAGGCAAAGGTCGGACTTGTTTCTTGAAATGAACTGGGGGAGACTGAGAGCAAGAGAGGCATGTTAACAGCCTACACACTGCATATTTCAGAGAGGGTGTGGGGGGATGTAAACAGTAGAGGGGAAAAGAGGACAAAGGGTCTCCCCCTGCACCCTTCTGTTGACCATTTCAGACTAAAGATCTCTCACTCTCCTAAAGTACTCTCCTTTCTCATAGTTTAGGATGCACAGGATGTAACGTATTTTTCTCATCCCAGAGAAATCGTTGTATACATTGTATTTGTTTAGTTTATCACGACAGAGTTGACTGTGTTGGAGTGACCGTGTGGACCATTTCACAGGAAACCATTGTTTACTTACCATAGCTCTCTGCTAAGTCTGGAGAGCCCAGCTATCGTCACCCAGGAGCAGCTAGCTACGGGGAGCACTGGGGTCAGGTACGGGGTCAGGTAATAGGGAGCGGGGGATGATTGAGAGGGGGAGGTGAAGGTTTAGGGGTTTTAGGCATTACTTGCTTCTGCTCAGCGTCTTTCCTGTCACATTCCCGTGTCCCTGACCCTAATCCAGGACACTGTTTAGGGGGGTGGGGATCGAGGAGAAAGGGTTGTTCCTTGTTCCCTACCACATTTCCTGCCGTCTACACTATGCTGGCTCTAATTGGAAATATGGGTGGCCCTGTTTATTTGCTCGGTAGAAATGCGAAAAGCGAGGTTGTATTTATATTTTCGTGGCGCGTTCTCAGCAGTGCAGCATTACAGGGCCTTCCCCAGAGATTCCATGGGGGGGGGGGGGGGCTAGGTTCGATTAGGTCGATTTGTGTCTGTCGGGGAGTAGAAGGATAGGGGGTGGGAGGGACTAATAAGGGGGTAAAAAGGGTTGAATGATGTCTTGGAGTCATATTGATCATTGTCACCTGTTTAGTTAGATGGATTTCTGGAATAAGATTTGGCTTTGTGAGAAGTGAGACTGCAACCAGAACAGGGTGCATCGTGGTACACCAGCAATTATCATCCATATGATTCTACATGACTAAGCATTTTCACAGAGCAAAGAATGAGTGGTTTTCTCTAAGAACATTTAGAAGGACATTTAAAAAAGAGAGGAAGGAAATGAGGGTCCCTTATTATGTCCTGGACTGGCCATGCTCTGTATACAGTACATGACATTAACACACCAATCTAAATCTATTAGAGAAGGGAATTATTCTTCAGATTCTACCCCAGAATCTCTCTCTCTAATACCATAGGCACCTTATACACTACTGTACATGCAGCACCAAAGCATCAGCCCTAAGGCCCCATAGGTCCAGGAATAAAAGACATGTTGAGAAGAGCCATATGAGTAACTTGTTGGTGTGTAGAACTTTGTGTATTTATCCTCTGTACAGCAGAGCCAGGACCAGGGGCTGCTGCTGCTGCTGAGTGGCTTAAAAGCAGGGCTGTCCGCTGGGGCTGAGGCTGCCAAGTGCCTGGGCCAGGCTCTGGATAAAGTAAACACACACACACACACTGGGGCTCTTTCCCTCTCCCATCCTCCTCCCCGGCCTGCCCATCAGCTGGAGACCACACAGCCAGACCACACAGAATCTGAGCTCGACCCAGGCCCCTCTCACGCAAAACGACCCGCAACCCGCGAGCTGTCACTCTGACCCCCCTACACACACACACACAGACACACAGACACACACACACACACACACACACACACACACACAGACAGACACACACACACGTATGATAGGAAGAGAGTGGTAGTGTATGTATTTCTGTGGTTTTTACACATTGAAAAAGTTATGAATCAGTCTATTGAAGTTGTTGGGTTGGGATTTCCTCACAAATCTACATGTCAATTCTGTCAAATATGGCCCAGAGCAGAGCTTTGGTGTTGACAGGAGAACCTCTCTTCTTGATTGATTTCATGGTCCTTCCTTTCTCCCTCTGTTTCATGGTCACATGCGAGTGGTTTCACTTGACTCATGGACCAAGAACAAATATACAACCATTGGGCTAAAATTCATTTCAAGCGTCATGCCGATATCTGTGATATGTAATTGTGCATCTTATTTTAAAGAGATGTTTAATTGAAGGAATTAGATTCGAAATGTGATATTTGAATAAAAATGTCACAATTTTATTATACTGGAAATGTTAGTTATATTAATACCGTAACTGGAGTACTGTGTGTGAGTATGTGCGTGTAGATGATTATGTGTGGGCTTGTGTGCTGGAGGTCAGGGTGTTAGCAGACGCAGGACTATGGGTCATTAGCAGAGATCAGAGGCTGTGTAAATGCGTGGATTGTGGGGCTCTGGCGGTCTCAGCGTAGGCTCTCATGGTGGTCATTCTGCCGCAGGGGTGCTTGTTTCTTCTCTCTCTCCAACTGTCTTTTTTACCACAGCTGACTAATCACATACTTTATCACTCCCTGCTGGTGATACCGTGTATTGCACCAGTCTTCCTCTATAACACTACTGAAGAAAAGCAGGATGAAATACTTCCTGACCAATTAAAGGGTAGAATCAATGTAGGGTTACTGTCCTTATAGTGTACTGTAAGGACAGTAACTGAGTTCTGGAGTTCCTCCCACCTTATCCAAAGAGAAATCTTATATTTTAATGGATACATTTCTGATATCACCGAGTAACTCTCCCCAAGCTCTCCACTGGCCTCAATGGAGCCACATATTTTTCCCACAGTGTTTACAGAAACATCCTTCTCCACCTCCAAAAGCCCCTGCCATCCCTTCCTAACTCTAAACAGGCAGGAGCCGGCCCCAGTCTGCACTTCTCTCTGCCAGGTAGACTAGTCTACAGTATTGTTCTGCTTGACTATCATTCCATCTGTATACACAGAGGCCTGTGGTCATTTGCGTCTTTCCCATTACATGACTGTTTTTATTATCTTCCGACAACTGTTATTGCTTTCCTGACGTTGCAGTGGAGTGGTTTGCTTTCATTGTTATCTGAAGTGGGTCAAATAAACAATCAGCGTCTGCATAACAATGCAAGGTGGTTAATTGTGTCGATAAGGTTTTGTTTGTTTCTAGTGAATTCATCATAAAGTGCCGGAGACTATTCTCATGCCACTCAGAGCTCGCTCTACAAGGGCAACATTTGTGATTGGATGAAGGAAGGTAAGAAAGGTACTTTTAACCACTGGTTTGATAACCACTGCTGTGATGTCAAACAGCTCACATTAATGCATAACTCAACACATGTAATGTATGTGCCGTTACCCATCACTCCCTGCTTCATGGGAGCAGGACATCTGTGATTGGCTGGTAGGTGTTGACAGGGGGGCATGTAATGTCAGACTCAGGGGTCAGAGATCATGAGCAGGGTAATGGGGTCAAGAGGTGTCAACGACCCCCTCTGACTGGGGCCAGTCAGACTGTTCTGGGGTTAGAGGGGATTGGTCATTTTGTCAGCACCCTGGATGTGAAACTGTGAGAAGTGTCTCGCCCTTCACCGACCCTAAACACACAGAGGTTAGTGACACAAGGGTTCAGACATACACCCACATTCATCCAAGAGGTACATGTACCTGGGTCAGCTTTATTTTGTCATCCCTGGATCAAGAAGTCCATCAACCAATCAGACAATAGTCTGCCTTGTGACATCATCAACACTTGCAGTGCTACCTGCCCCACCCCATTAATTAATGTAATATTCAAATCCGAGCCAATGTGATGATCTGTGAACAACACAGATAAATGGCGATGGATGATCAACACACCTAAATGATGATCAAGGATCAAAACTTATATGGTGATCCAGGATCAGCACAACTCACTGAGTGAAAGGGTTGTCTCACTCTCACTCTCTTTCTCTTTGTATGTGTAGTCACCAACCATTCATGTGGTTAAGTTAAAGGTCTAGTCCAGATGGCGGATACAGAAGGGTAAAAAGTGTCCCCATGCAGCCCTGTAATTTGCCAAGTGTTTTAGTGCTGCTGTGACCACCCATGGAGGTATGAAAATGATATGCAAGCCACCCAGTAAGATGTCGTTCCTCCTTCACATACACAGACATGCTGTACACACACACACACACACGCACGCAATTGTCCCCCTCGAATCAATTTCTGGATATTCAAGTAATTGTTACAAGCTCTTATTGAAGTATTTCTTTAAAAAAATATTAAAAAAATAAGAGTTTCTCAGCGTAGATCGTTTGACATCTGTCATATCCAGCAGAGGTCAGTAATGTACAAACTAAATCAGTATTTAAAGAGAATCTGAATCATCTGTATCACCTTAATTGTTTTGCAATCCTTGTCTTTATCAGTAAACCATTCAGGTCACTATTAAGATGTATATTTTTTTATCACTCAGATATACATTTTTGGTTACATTATTTATGTCAGCAGTTTATATGATAGTTTAAGAAATTGCATTGGAAATAGGAAATTACATGGTAACAAGCCTTCGTAGCCTACCTAATTTTATTACATTGGGATTTTCTGAATAAAAAAACATGTTGTACCAAACAATTCCCATGCATTTTACCACATAATTTCATAGTTCGAATGAGGATATTTGCCATTGCATTGACAATAATTTCTAAAGCAATCAAAAGTCAGTACGTGGTTATCTTGTATTTCCACCATGACATGTTTCCCCCCCACGGGACAGTTAAGCTAACATAGGCTAATATGATTAGCATGAGGTTGTAAATAACATGAACATTTCCCAGGATATAGACATATCTGATATGGGCAGAAAGGTTAAATTCTTGTTAATCTAACTGCACTGTCCAATTTACAGTAGCTATTTCAGTGAAATAATACTGTTTGAGGAGAGTGCACAATTATGAACTTTAAAATGTATTAATAAACCAATTAGGCAATTTGGGCAGTCTTGATACAATATTTTGAACACATATGAAATGATTCATTGGATCAGTCTAAGACTTTGCACACACACATTGCTGCCATCTAGTGGCTAAAATCTAAATTGTGCCCGGACTGCAATAATACATTATGGCCTTTCTCTTGCATTTCAAAGATGATGGTACAAATGTGTTATATTCTCCTACATTAATTTTACATTTCCACAAACTTCAAAGCGTTTCCTTTCAAATGCTATCAAGAATATGCATATCCCTGCTTCAGGTCCTGAGCTACAGACAGTTAGATTTGGGTATGTCATTTCAGGTGAAAATTGAAAAAGGGTGGGGATATGGGATCCTTAAGACATTTTAACAGCCATTGGTTAGAGACCAGTTAGAGACCGAGTCGCCCACACAGTACAGACAGTGTAATTTCTCTGTAAAGCCTGATGTGTTATGATGGTGGAACAGGTATCTGGTCTCTGGTGCTAATGCTCTGTATCCTGTCTGTCTGTCCTTCTCAGTAACCTTGATTGAGGTGAGAGTTGTCAGGGCAGCTCATAGATGGAAAAACTCAAGCCTCAGTCTTTGCTTCCTGCGAAGGGGGGAAGCACCCTCTCCCCTTTGTTAGTCTGCTTGCGTTCAATCATATTCTGTAGACTAGCTGGATATAATCAGATGTGGTTGTAGATAAAATTAGATATGGTGTATTTATCGCAAGTATGTTCGAATTTCAATCAAATCCTCTCATGCTCCATCATCATAGATTGATATGGATTTTTTCTTTAAGATTTTCAGTTATTTTTGGAGAGTCGGTTTCTTTTTCTTTTTGAGTCTGTAATCTGGCAACTTTTGAAATGTATGGCTTGGGATGTTCCAAATGCATTGTTTTACTGTACATTAATTAGTGTGTGTGTGTGTGTAAGTCACTGATGTGACCAGATTATTACCAAGCATGTAGGTGGGGGAGTCACATGTGTTCTCCTTTCTCCTCAAATGTCAAGCTCTTAGAGCTGTGCTAGTGGTCCACCCCCCACACAACACACACACACACACACACACACATACACATACACACACATCAAGCAACAGCGACTGGGGGTCAGACCCAAACACTGACTTTTACAAGAGCAATATGAGTCTACATCAGTCAGATGGCTCTGGTTCATTTAAGTTCATACAACTTGGTAATTCCCTAAGTATAGTCCAAATATGAACTAAATAACATCTTATTTTAGCCCAGAGAATGAGGGAGAGTGATTGGAAGAGGGGGTGGGGATTGGGGTTTCTGAATCACAGCAAATCAACAGTGAGTTTGGTTTTGACGGCCCACAGTGAAAGTAAAGTGGTTAAAGTGTGAAGGAACTCACTCTTAGGGACCGAAACTGGACAGTGAGAGCGAGAGAAAAAACAGGACCCTCATCGTTACTCACACTTCAATGTACAGAACTGTCTAATTTCATGTTATTGTATGTTTATGTAATGTTATGTCTACTCCTGTAGTGAGCATTGTCCACCTGGGTAACACTTTAGTCAGATAACCCATGTATAGATGCTCAACAAATTATCAATAGACTATCAGTAGCATGTGAACTGCATGTATGTGGACTTGTAACAAGGAAACATCTCCCTGTGTGATGCTAGCTCAGAGTGGGAAGGGAACCAACCTGAAAGCTCCTGTCTTGGCTGGCCCTACTGTACATGGAAACCACAGATAGTTTTCCTTCCCGTTAGCCTGCCCACCGGTTTCGAGTCATGGGGAAGAGGTGTGGTTTCTTCCCATCAGTGAAACATGACAATGGTGATGCTTTCCTGACAATCCTGTTCTGACAGTCACAGTGACTGTCAGAACAGGATTGTCAGGAAAGCATCACCATTGACATTTGACATTACAATAACCGGTTCATAATACCTGCTTCATACAGTAACAACCTATCGGTCAGTGTCCAACTTTGTTTCCAAATCATTACTTTGTACAAAATATTTTCAGTATTGATAGTAAAACTGTAAACCTTGGCTAATGGGTCAAAGACGAGAAGTGTAAATTTGGTGTCCGAAGGCCATCGATTTAACATAAAACGATAAATATATATAAATATAATATTAAATCACTCAACTCTTACCCTTCTTTTTACCCAGAAATATTTCTGTTGCAAACTATTAAATAAGTGTAAGCCATGACGCTGGAGATGAGAAGCAGGTACAGGGATTCAAATATTTAATCTGGAACAGACATAGAACAAGACAGGAACTGCGTCAGCACACGGGTAACACGCACATATGACAAACAATGCAGCAGAGCTGGGGAACTGACAAATATAGGAGAGGTAATAAACAGGTGATTGAGTGAGTCCAGGTGAGTCCAATATTGCTGAAGTGTGTGATGAGGGAAGGAAGGTGTGTGTAACTGATGGTGGCAGGAGCAGGCATGACAGTACCCCCCCCCCCCCCTCCCTCTAGGGGCGTCACCCGGCGATACATGGGTGCTGGGCAAGCCGGCTGAGGGTAAACTCCCCATGAACCGGCAGGGGCGTGGGAGCCTGGCGAGGCGGCTGAGGCATAGGAGCCTGACGATCCAGCTGAGGCATGAACGCCTGTCGATCTCACTGTGGCATGGAAGCCCGATGATCCGACGGAGCATGATGTGGTATGGGAACCTGCCGAGCCAACCGAGGCAAGCAAACCTCTCAAGCCAGCTAGGACGTGGAAGCCCAACGAGCTCAGCTGCGAAATCCAAGCCCGACGTCACCAACAAAACAAGAAAACTCCTGGGCCGGCTGGGAGAACAAGACCTGACGATCCGGCTGAGGCCCAACGTGGGATGGGCACCTTCCGAGCCAAATGGGGCAAGGAAACCTCTCGAGCCAGCTAGGGCGTGGAAGCCCGACGAGCTGGTTAGGCACCCATGGTTACATCAGCAGCGACCCAGGACCGACATCACCACCATCCGGAACACCAGTACTCCCCGATGCTTTGTGTGACGGCTGAGGCATTCTGTAAGGAATGACGCTGGAGATGAGAAGCAGGTACGGGGAGTCAAACATTTAATCGGGAACAGACATAGAACAAGACAGGAACAGCATCAGCACACAGTGTTACGGTAAATGAGTGAAGAGGTGTGGAGTCAGGCGCAGAGAGCAAAAGATGTGGGAAAAATACGCTTTAATGTCCAGGAAAAATAACATGAACAAAAGTAGGAAAACAAATGATCAGAAATAATAACGGACAGCGCGAAACCCGGAAATGCAAACAAAATACACTCAAACACAGAACAGACTAAACAAGCCCGCACGAAACAGAAGCGGGCTGAACAAACTTATATAACCCCACCCTAACAACCAAACAAGAAACTGGTGATACCAATCAGACAAAACCAAAGGAACACAGAACAACGGATCGGTGATAGCTAGTAGACCGGCGACGACGACCGCCGAGCGCCACCCGAACAAGAAGGGGAGTCACCTTCGGTAATATTCGTGACAGTACCCACCCCCCCCCCGACGCGCAGCTCCCGCAGTGCACCGACGCCGGCCTCGGGGACGACCCGGGGGCCGAGGCGCCGGGCGATCCGGACGGAGGCGATGGAACTCTCTCAACATAGATGGATCTAGAATATCCCTCACCGGAACCCAGCACCTCTCCTCCGGACCGTACCCCTCCCAGTCAACGAGGTACTGCAAGCCCCTTGCCCGGCGTCTCGAGTCCAGAATAGCTCGTATCGTGTTCGCCGGGGACCCCTCGATGTCCAGAGGGGGCGGAGGAACCTCCGGAACCTCACCTTCCTGCATGGGACCAGCTACCACCGGCCTGAGAAGAGACACATGAAACGAGGGGTTAATACGATAATACGAAGGAACTAATAATCGATAACAAACCTCGTTTATTCTCCTCAGGACTTTAAATGGCCCTATACACTGCGGACCCAGCTTCCGGCAGGGCAAGCAGAGGGGCAGGTTTCGGGTCGAGAGCCAGACCCTGTCCCCAGGTGCAAACACGGGGGCCTCACTGCGGTGACGGTCCGCGCTCTTCTTCTGCCTTACACTCGCTTGGCGTAATGACACTTGGACAGCCCTCCAGGTCTCCTTAGAGCGCTGCACCCACTCCTCCACCGCAGGAGCCTCAGTCTGGCTCTGATGCCACGGTGCCAGGACTGGCTGGTACCCCAACACGCACTCAAATGGTGACATGTTGGTAGAGGAGTGGCTTAGTGAGTTCTGGGCCAGGGAATATATCTCGCCCACTCCCCTGGCCGGTCCTGGCAATACGACCGCAGAAACCTACCCACCTCCTGGTTCACTCTCTCCACCTGCCCATTACTCTCCGGGTGATACCCTGAGGTCAGGCTGACCGAGACCCCCAGACGTTCCATAAATGCCCTCCATACACGGGAGATAAACTGGGGGCCCCGATCAGAAACTATATCCTCGGGCACTCCGTAGTGCCGGAAGACATGGGTGAAAAGAGCTTCCGCAGTCTGCAGGGCCGTAGGGAGACCGGGCAATGGGATAAGACGGCAGGACTTAGAGAACCGATCCACAACGACCAGGATCGTTGTGTTACCCTGAGAGGGGGGAAGGTCAGTAAGAAAATCCACCGATAGAACGGGAAGAGGTTGTAATTTACCTCGTGGCAGGTGTCTAGGAGCCTTACTCTGGGCGCACACCGAGCAGGAGGAGACATAGAACCGCACATCCTTCCCCAAAGTGGGCCACCAGTACTTCCTCTGAAGACCTCGCACTGTCCTAAAAATACCAGGGTGACCTGACGAGGGTAGACAATGAGCCCATCAAATCAATTGATCACGAACAGCGAGCGGCACGTACCTACGACCCTCCGGACACTTTGGAGGCGCAGGTTCCCCCCTTAGCGTCCGCTCGATGTCCACATCCACATCCCATACTACTGGTGCCACCAGCTTAGCTGCCGGAATGATGGGAGTAGGATCGATGGACCTGTCCTCAGTGTCATAGTCTTGACAGCGTGTCGGCCTTAGTGTTGAGGGAACATGGTCTATACGAGATAGTAAAACGAAATCTGGTGAAATACATGGCCCACCTTGCCTGACGAGGATTCAGTCTCCTAGCTGATCGGATATACTCCAGGTTACGGTGGTCAGTCCAGATAAGGAAAGGGTGCTTAGCCCCCTCAAGCCAGTGTCTCCACACCTTCAGGGCCTTAACCATAGCCAACAACTCCCTATCCCCCACATCATAGACCATTATTTATATTCACTTCGGAACCCCTCAACTGAAGCTAGCCAGCTAACCACCAGCTATGCTAGCGGTCTTCAGCTAACCGGTCATCAGCTAACCTTTAGTTCGGAAAGCTCTCGCCAGTTCGAACAACGCGACTCTAACCAGAGCATAACGGACCTATTTATTTTTCATCCCCGGATTCCCACCGCAAACGGAACATTTTTCTGCTGGATTTTTCAGCTGGATCTTCACAACTAGCTATCTAGCTAAACCGCAACCCCGGATGATTACTCCTGGCTATCGTTTCCACCCACTTAGCTTGAAGCTAGCCCGGCCTGCGCACCTGTGCTACCACCGTAGCATACTCCTGAGCTACAATACCCGGGCCCACGACCGGTCTATCGATGTCACCGCATGAAGAGGAATAAACAGACTCACCCCTTCACGACGTCCCCCAACGGCTAACTCTCTAGCCCTCGCTATCTCCCTGCTTGCTAATTCGGCCTGCTAACTGCTAGCTTGTCCAGCTCCGGTCCGCTAACTGCTACCTTGTCTAGCCCGGGCCTACAAACTGTTAGCTTGTTAGCACAGGCCTGCTAACCGCCTGAATCGCCGCGTCCCAAAACTCTCACTGGACCCATATTTACTTTCTATCTCTTTTGACTTTTAATTTGTTTATACCTTCCGGAAACCTGCCTCACCCAATGTGATACGGAATCGCTATTATTTTAATTTTATTTTTAGAACACACTCAAGAACCTCCAGAAGCTAACCAGCTAACTAGCTACAAGCTATTTAGTCATTGTTAGTTTTTTTTTACCTGGATAACACTCGCCAGTCCAGCTTCCCTGCCCCATCCACCGCTGCCCCCTGGACACTGACCTCTTGGCTACATAGCTGATGCACGCTGGACTGTCCATTAATCACGGTACTCCATTCTGCTTGTTTGTTTTATCTGTTGGCCCCGTTGCCTAGTCTACGCCATTTTACCTGCTGTTGTTAGCTGATTAGCTGTTGTCTCACCTACTGTTTTAGCTAGCTTTCCCAATTCAACACCTGTGATTACTGTATGCCTCGCTGTATGTCTCTCTCAAATGTCAATATGCCTTGTATACTGTTGTTCAGGTTAGTTATCATTGTTTTAGTTCACAATGGAGCCCCTAGTTCCACTCTTCATACCCCTGATAACTCCTTTGTCCCACCTCCCACACATGCGGTGACCTCACCCATTACTACCAGCATGTCCAGAGATACAACCTCTCTCATCATCACCCAGTGCCTGGGCTTACCTCCGCTGTACCCGCACCCCACCATACCCCTGTCTGCGCATTATGCCCTGAATATATTCTACCATGCCCAGAAACCTGCTCCTCTTATTCTCTGTCCCCAATGCTCTAGGCGACCAGTTTTGATAGCCTTTAGCCGCACCCTCATACTACTCCTTCTCTGTTCCGCGGGTAATGTGGAGGTAAACCCAGGCCCTGCATGTCCCCAGGCACCCTCATTTGTTGACTTCTGTGATCGAAAAAGCCTTAGTTTCATGCATGTCAACATCAGAAGCCTCCTCCCTAAGTTTGTTTTACTCACTGCTTTAGCACACTCTGCTAACCCTGATGTCCTTGCTGTGTCTGAATCCTGGCTCAGGAAGGCCACCAAAAATTCAGAGATTTCCATACCCAACTATAACATCTTCCGTCAAGATAGAACTGCCAAAGGGGGAGGAGTTGCAGTGTACTGCAGAGATAGCCTGCAAAGTAATGTCATACTTTCCAGGTCCATACCCAAACAGTTCGAACTACTAATTTAGAAAATTACTCTCTCCAGAAATAAGTCACTCACGGTTGCCGCCTGCTACCGACCCCCCTCAGCTCCCAGCTGTGCCCTGGACACCATTTGTGAATTGATCGCCCCCCATCTAGCTTCAGAGTTTGTTCTGTTAGGTGACCTAAACTGGGATATGCTTAACACCCCGCCAGTCCTACAATCTAAGCTAGATGCCCTCAATCTCACACAAATCATCAAGGAACCCACCAGGTACAACCCTAACTCTGTAAACAAGGGCACCCTCATAGACGTCATCCTGACCAACTGGCCCTCCAAATACACCTCCGCTGTCTTCAACCAGGATCTCAG
This sequence comes from Oncorhynchus kisutch, assembly GCF_002021735.2. Taxonomy (NCBI): domain Eukaryota; kingdom Metazoa; phylum Chordata; class Actinopteri; order Salmoniformes; family Salmonidae; genus Oncorhynchus; species Oncorhynchus kisutch. Next base: position 26,613,087 of record NC_034203.2, on the reverse strand, counting down.
CGATCACTGCCTCATTGCCTGTATCCGCTACGGAGCCGCAGTCAAACGACCTCATCACGGTCAAACACTCCCTAAAACACTTCTGTGAGCAGGCCTATCTAATCGACCTGGCCCGGGTATCCTGGAAGGACATTGACCTCATCCCGTCAGTTGAGGATGCCTGGTCATTCTTTAAAAGTAACTTCCTCACCATTTTAGATAAGCATGCTCCGTTCAAAAAATGCAGAACTAAGAACAGATACAGCCCTTGGTTCACCCCAGACCTGACTGCCCTCGACCAGCACAAAAACATCCTGTGGCGGACTGCAATAGCATCGAATAGTCCCCGTGATATGCAACTGTTCAGGGAAGTCCGGAACCAATACACGCAGTCAGTCAGGAAAGCTAAGGCCAGCTTCTTCAGGCAGAAGTTTGCATCCTGTAGCTCCAACTCCAAAAAGTTCTGGGACACTGTGAAGTCCATGGAGAACAAGAGCACCTCCTCCCAGCTGCCCACTGCACTGAGGCTAGGTAACACGGTCACCACTGATAAATCCATGATTATCGAAAACTTCAATAAGCATTTCTCAACGGCTGGCCATGCCTTCCGCCTGGCTACTTCAACCTCGGCCAACAGCTCCGCCCCCCCGCAGCTCCTCGCCCAAGCCTCTCCAGGTTCTCCTTTACCCAAATCCAGATAGCAGATGTTCTGAAAGAGCTGCAAAACCTGGACCCGTACAAATCAGCTGGGCTTGACAATCTGGACCCTCTATTTCTGAAACTATCTTCCACCATTGTCGCAACCCCTATTACCAGCCTGTTCAACCTCTCTTTCATATCGTCTGAGATCCCCAAGGATTGGAAAGCTGCCGCAGTCATCCCCCTCTTCAAAGGGGGAGACACCCTGGACCCAAACTGTTACAGACCTATATCCATCCTGCCCTGCCTATCTAAGGTCTTCGAAAGCCAAGTCAACAAACAGATCACTGACCATCTCGAATCCCACCGTACCTTCTCCGCTGTGCAATCTGGTTTCCGAGCCGGTCACGGGTGCACCTCAGCCACACTCAAGGTACTAAACGATATCATAACCGCCATCGATAAAAGACAGTACTGTGCAGCCATCTTCATCGACCTTGCCAAGGCTTTCGACTCTGTCAATCACCATATTCTTATCGGCAGACTCAGTAGCCTCGGTTTTTCGGCTGACTGCCTTGCCTGGTTCACCAATTACTTTGCAGACAGAGTTCAGTGTGTTAAATCGGAGGGCATGCTGTCCGGTCCTCTGGCAGTCTCTATGGGGGTGCCACAGGGTTCAATTCTCGGGCTGACTCTTTTCTCTGTGTATATCAATGATGTTGCTCTTGCTGCGGGCGACTCCCTGATCCACCTCTACGCAGACTACACCATTCTATATACTTTCGGCCCGTCTTTGGACACTGTGCTATCTAACCACCAAACAAGCTTCAATGCCATACAACACTCCTTCCGTGGCCTCCAACTGCTCTTAAACGCTAGTAAAACCAAATGCATGCTTTTCAACCGGTCGCTGCCTGCACCCGCATGCCCGACTAGCATCACCACCCTGGATGGCTCCGACCTAGAATATGTGGACGTCTATAAGTACCTAGGTGTCTGGCTAGACTGCAAACTCTCCTTCCAGACTCATATCAAACATCTCCAATCGAAAATCAAATCAAGAGTCGGCTTTCTATTCCGCAACAAAGCCTCCTTCACTCACGCCGCCAAGCTTACCCTAGTAAAACTGACTATCCTACCGATCCTCGACTTTGGCGATGTCATCTACAAAATGGCTTCCAACACTCTACTCAGCAAACTGGATGCAGTCTATCACAGTGCCATCCGTTTTGTCACTAAAGCACCTTATACCACCCACCACTGCGACTTGTATGCTCTAGTCGGCTGGCCCTCGCTACATATTCGTCGCCAGACCCACTGGCTCCAGGTCATCTACAAGTCCATGCTAGGTAAAGCTCCGCCTTATCTCAGCTCACTGGTCACGATGGCAACACCCATCCGTAGCACGCGCTCCAGCAGGTGTATCTCACTGATCATCCCTAAAGCCAACACCTCATTTGGCCGCCTTTCGTTCCAGTACTCTGCTGCCTGTGACTGGAACGAATTGCAAAAATCGCTGAAGTTGGAGACTTTTATCTCCCTCACCAACTTCAAACATCAGCTATCTGAGCAGCTAACCGATCGATGCAGCTGTACATAGTTTATTGGTAAATAGCCCACCCTTTTTCACCTACCTCATCCCCATACTGTTTTTATTTATTTACTTTTCTGCTCTTTTGCACACCAATATCTCTACCTGTACATGACCATCTGATCATTCATCACTCCAGTGTTAATCTGCAAAATTGTAATTATTTGCCTACCTCATGCCTTTTGCACACATTGTATATAGACTCCCCCTTTGTTCTCTACTGTGTTATTGACTTGTTAATTGTTTACTCCATGTGTAACTCTTTGTTGTCTGCTCACACTGCTATGCTTTATCTTGGCCAGGTCGCAGTTGCAAATGAGAACTTGTTCTCAACTAGCCTACCTGGTTAAATAAAGGTGAAAAAAAAAATATATATATTCATAATTCCGCTCCGCTGGCCCGAGTTTCGCTGAAAAAAAGGCACAGGGGCGGAGCTTCGGTGGCGCACCCGAACGCTGTGAGAGCACCGCTCCAACCCCAGCCTCGGATGCGTCCACCTCTACTATAAACGCCAAAGAAGGGTCTGGATGCGCCAACACCGGCGCCTCAGTGAACATCGCCTTCAACCTACGAAAAGCTCCGTCCGCCTCTGCTGTAATTGGCAAACCCTAATAACCGCTGCACCTTTACCGTGGTCGGAGTCGGCCAATTACGCACGGCCTTTACGCGGTCACCTTCCATTACCAACCCAGAGCTGGAAATGGATAACCCAGGAAGGAAACTGATCGTTTAGAAAACTCACATTTCTCAGCCTTCACATACAGGTTATGCTCCAGCAGTCGTCTAAGAACCTTGCGCACCAGAGACACATGCGCAGTGCGTGTAGCGGAGTAGATCAAAATATCGTCAATATACACCACTACACCCTGTCCGTGCAGGTCTCTGAGAATCTCATCCACGAAGGATTGAAACATAGCTGGAGCATTCTTTAAACCGTATGGCATGACAAGGTACTCATAATGGCCAGAAGTAGTGCTAAATGCAGTTTTCCACTCATCTCCATCCCGAATACGCACCAGATTATAAGCACTCCTGAGATCCAGTTTAGTGAAGAACTGCGCTCAGTGAAATGATTCCACTGCCGTAGCAATGAGAGGTAGTGGGTAACTAAAACCCACCGTGATGAAATTTAGACCTCTATAATCAATACACGGACGCAAACCACCATCCTTTTTCTTCACAAAAAAGAAACTCGAAGAGACAGGTGACATGGAGGGCCGAATGTACCCCTGTCCCAGAGCCTCTGTGATATATGTTTCAATAGCCACCGTCTCCTCCTGGGACAAAGGATACACATGACTCCTGGGGAGTGCAGCGTTACCCTGGAGGTTTATCACGCAATCCCCCTGCCTATGGGGTGGTAATTGGGTCGCCTTCTTTTTACTGAAAGCGATAGCCAAATCGTCATACTCAGCTGGAATGCGCACGGTGGAAACCTGGTCTGGACTCTCCACCGTTGTCGCACCGATGGAAACCCCTACACACCTGCCTGAACACTCATCAGACCACCCCTGGAGAGTTCCCTGTTTCCACGAAATCGTAGGATTATGAATAGCTAGCCAGGGAATCCCCAGCACCACTGGAAACGCAGGTGAATCGATAAGGAACAAACTAATTCGCTCCTTGTGATTCCCCTGCGTAATCATCTCCAACGAAATTGTGGCTCTCCTCACCAGCCCTGACCCTAATGGTCGACTATCTAAAGAGTGCACGGGAAAAGGGGGGTCTACTTTTACTAACGGAATCCTCAACCTCTGAGCGAGTCCGCAATCTATAAAGTTTCCAGCTGCGCCTGAATCTACCAGTGCCTTATGCTGGAGAGAAGGAGAATAATTAAGGAAACAAATTAATAAGAACATGTGACCAACAGGAAACTCTGGGAGAGTGTGGTGCTTACTCACCTGGGGTGACCGAGGAGTGTTCTGCCTGCCCTCTCGATTCCCAGATGAATTCCTCCAGCACCGACCAGACGTGTGCCCTCTCCGGGCCACAACTGGTACAGGAGGAGCTTCTTCCTCCGATCTCCCTAGACGCGGTCCCCCCTAGCTCCATCGGGATAGGAGCAGGAGGGTCAGGAGGTAGAACTGACAGGACCCTTTCAGAACGTCCGCGAGCAGCTAGCAGATGGTCCAACCGGATCGACAGGTCTATCAGTCCATCCAGGCTAAGTGTAGTGTCCCGACAGGCCAGCTCCCTGCGGACGTCCTCTCTCAGGCTACACCTGTAATGGTCTATCAGGGCCCTGTCGTTCCACCCTGCTCCAGCGGCCAAGGTCCGGAACTCCAGCGCGAAGTCCTGCGCGCTCCTCGTCCCCTGTATGAGATGGAACAATCTCTCACCCGCCGCTTGACCCTCTGGAGGGTGATCGAACACGGCCCTGAAACGGCGGGTGAACTCCGGGTAATTGCCCTTCGCTGAGTCGGGCCCGTTCCAGACCGCATTAGCCCACTCCAGGGCTCTACCCGTAAGGCATGTGATGAGGACACACACGGTCTCCTCGTCCGAGGGAGCCGGCCGAACGGTGGCCAGGTAGAGGTCTAGTTGAAGCAGGAATCCCTGGCACCCCGTCGCTGCTCCATCGTACTCCCTCGGAGGCGTAATGCGCAGAGCGCTGGAACCGGATCCAGATGGGGAGGATGGCAGAGTTGTTGGTGGGAGGGTCGGTGGGGTAGTAGGGAGACCATTCCTCTCCCAACGCTCCATCCTCTCCATCATTTGATCCATCGCTGATCCTAGGCGATGGAGGATGGACGTGTGATGAAGGACTCTCTCCTCCATCGTGGGAAGAGAAGTGGTCGCTGCTCCTGCTGACTCCATATCGTGGTGCGGGCTTCTGTTACGGTAAATGAGTGAAGAGGTGTGGAGTCAGGCGCAGAGAGCAAAAGATGTGGGAAAAACACGCTTTAATGTCCAGGAAAAAGAACATGAACAACAACAGAACAGACGAAACAAGCCCGCACGAAACAGAAGCGGGCTGAACAAACTTATATAACCCCATCCTAACAACCAAACAAGAAACAGGTGATACCAATCAGACAAAACCAAAGGAACACAGAACAACGGATCGGTGATAGCTAGTAGACCGGCGACGACGACCGCCGAGCGCCACCCGAACAAGAAGGGGAGTCACCTTCGGTAATATTCGTGACACACGGGTAACACGGACATATGACAAACAATGCAGCAGCGGGGAACAGAGCTGGGGAACTGACAAATATAGGAGATCAAATCAAAGTGTATTTGTCACGTACGCCGAACACAACAGTACAATACTTACAGTGAAATGCTTACTTACAGGCTCTAACCAATAGTGCACAAAAGGTATTAGGTGAACAATAGGTAAGTAAAAAATAAAAACAACAGTAAAAAGACAGTAGCGGTAATAAACAGGTGTTTGAGTGAGTCCAGTTGAGTCCAATTTTGCTGAAGCGTGTGACGAGGGAAGGCAGGTGTGCGTAAATGATGGTGGCAGGAGTACGTAATGCAGTACAGCCTGGCGCCCTCGAGTGTCAGGGGGGAAGAGCGGGAGCAGGCGTGACATTAAGGGAGTTATTGAGCTCTAAAGTGTCAAAATATCCTCCAGTGTAATTGTCTGGGTTAAAATTGTAACAAAAAAAGTTTTAAAAATTTAGAAATTCCTCCTAAAAATATAAATGAAAACCAATAATTGTGTTAGTGTTTGAAACAATATATAGAATAATTGTATCACATACTGTATCTAAAAATTATTTTAAACTTTTGTCCGGACTTTTGCGCTTCATCAATGTCATTCAGTATAACAAAGATAAAAAAAACATTTTAAAGCATATCACATGATGGTAATCATGGGACAGTGTGTGACATCAGAAGGAAGACCCTCTATCAATGTGATGAGGTGAGTAAATCTCTCTGAAATATTTGATGATTTCACCTTTTCACTCTCTAGTAACATACTTTTAATGTTATTATTTTATGAAAAGCTATATTAAATATGAAAAGTAAGGATAATCTTTATAGGTCAAGGTCATTACTTTATATAGGTGGCCAAGGAATGGCCTGTTATATATGTTTATGTATGAAATCCGTCCTTCAGTATTACGCTTTTGTCCTTCAGCACAACAAACGTTTCGTGTTATACCACAATGTCACCCCTTATACTGAATGACAGTCGCTTTTTTTACGGGTAGGTGTTGCTATGGTGACCAGTGAGCTGAGGTAAGGCGGGGCTTTACCAAGCAAAGACTTATAGATGACCTGGAGACGGTGGGTTTGGCGACGAATATGAAGCGAGGGCCAGCCAACGACAGCATACAGGTCGCAGTGGTGGGCAGTATATTGGGCTTTGGTGACAAAATGGATGGCACTGTGATAGACTACATCCAATTTGCTGAGCAGAGTGTTGGAGGCTATTTTGTAAATAACATTGCTGAAGTCAAGGATCGGTAGGATGGTCAGTTTTACGAGGGTATGTGTGGCAGCATGAGTGAAGGAGGCTTACTTGCGAAGCCGACTATAGATTTAATTTTGGATTGGAGATTATTAATGTGAGTCTGGAAGGAGAATTTACAGTCTATTCAGACACCTAGGTATTTGTACTTGTCCACATATTCTAAGTCAGAACCGTCCAGAGTAGTGATGCTTGACGGGCGGTGGGTGTGGGCAGCGATCAGTTGAAGAGCATGCATTTAGTTTTACTTGCATTTAAGAGCAGTTAGAGGCCACGGAAGGAGTGCTCTATGGCACTGAACAATACCGGTACCATGAAATAAACGGGCGTAATAACAATACCCGGCAACAAAATACCAGCCGTCAGTAACAGCCTGAAAACAAACACGCACAAACATGGGGGAAACCAGAGGGTTAAATAATGAAATGGGGGAATTGAAACCAGGTGTGTAGAAAACAAAGACAAAACAAATGGAAAATGAAAAGTAGATCGGCGATGGCTAGAAGGTCGGTGACGTTGACCGCCGAATGCTGCTCGAACAAGGAGAGGGACCAAATCCGGCGGAAGTCGTGACAGTCATAAGTATACCGAATGGTGTCATCTGCGTAGAGGCGGATCAGAGAATCACCGGAAAGATATCCACTGTTTCGTGATGATTTTAAGCAAAACTACAGTTTTTTGCACAATGTTTATGGAATGTTTTTAAATGAATGCTTTGTTTGAAATGTTCAATGCTGATTTAATCCTATGTGAATTAAATTGTACCTCATGTGTCAGTTAAACTATGTTGCATAGTAAAACCCATGTTTTTATGTGTGTGGCGTATGGGTCATTTCTCTCTCTCTTGTATGGAAGAGATCAAAGTTCAGCTAGCCTGCACATTTTGAACATCTTATCCTGTTTTTGCACCGTTTTATAACAAAAAAATAGCTCAAAGAAAAATACTGTTGCTGCTACTATTAATAGTTCAACGGATCATTGTTGTTTTTGCTGAAGGAATCACATTAAATCAATATTTGTGGGCCGTAGTGATATGTGTCATACAGGGTAACAAAATATTGTCATACAGTATGACACCTGTATTTTATAATAAAATACAATAACTTCACATTGTTTACTCAGAAAGACAAAAACAAATCTCAAAAGATAAGGTGAAAGATATTTTCATAGATATGTGCTTTTTTTTCAGTGTAAGGCAGGATGATTTTGTAAAAAACCTTCAACAAATTTTGAGTTGTACCTGTGACACATCAAATATGTAGTATTCAAAATAAAATTGTCATTTTTTCTGGGTAGTTATATTTCTACCAGTCTAAGCATGGATATATAACCGTGTGATTATGAAAAAGGGCATAAAATATATATTTTTAAACAGTGTTGTACTGAATTACATTTTACTAGGGTACGAATCTCAATAAAACGTATAAATCTCAATAAAAAATAAATCATTCTTGAATATAACTAATATAAGGGCATAGGAGACACTAACATAAAAAAAATTTTGGGGGGGGAATTGTAATAGCTATTTAATTTTTTTGTGGGGTCTGGGGAAAGGTCTGACAACATGAACGATGAGCTAACATAACTACCTTCCGTTAGCTAAATATCCCTACCCTGGAGGGCTAACATTAGCTAGCATGTCACCATGTGGAAAGCTGTGACTATGCGAATGGTAAGCTAACATTAACTAGCCGAATAGCTAGCTCACAAAGGACAGGTGGCCACAATGTTTTCCCATACAAAACACATGGTTTTGTTCCACGTGTTCTTCTGTTATATATGACTAATCAAATGACCTGTGAAGTCAATTAAACATGTCAACAGGAATGGAAATTAAGCTAGCCCAAGGCTAGTACTCTTCATACTGGGCTAGTGGACAATTTGTCAAACTAGCCTGACACAGCAGTGAAATGGCTATCAGAAAATGTGGCAAACTAGCCAGACACTGCAGTGAAATTTTGCCTTTACAAACATTGCATGGCACAGAATTAGGACCTGAATGTTACCCGGGCTAGTATAAATCGCGGTCTGCTGGCCAGTGCACAAAATCCTTATCGCTGCATGTCAATACCTATCAAACGATCCCACTATCACTGTTAGTCCTCCTTAGTGACCTCATGGCTGACGGTTTTAACTTTCCTCTTGAGAATTAGAATCATAGGCAGAGTTATATAGCTCATCGCAATACACCATCTCGTTGGGCAAGTAGTATTTTAGATGTGCACATAGACCAAAGCCCAGTCAATTTTACCTTTACTATAGTCAAGTCTGTGGGTTATTGTTTTTTAATATAGATGTTAACATTTTAGTAATCAACTTAGCTAGCTAGTAAACATATACATATTTTTGTCTTTCAGATGGGTGGATCAGAAACCCAGTGACAAAACTCGGGTCTGCATCTGCCATTTTCCAGTGGGAAAGAGAAATGGCCCTATATTTATCAGAAACAGTAGCTAGCTCATCCACCATGGCAGAAGAGGAAGATCCAGACTGTTGATTGGGAAACAAGAACAAACAATGAGGCATGAGGATTGGGTGTTGAGGGATCACTTGTCACAATGTTCAAGGTGGGTTTGTGTTATGATAAACAATGCATTTTCTGTCCAGATAAAGATGTTGATACGGCATTGAAAAAGACCCACCACTGACCAAATGTCCCTTTGTCCCTCCCAACAGGAGTGCATCCCTCGGGCCATCCGGTGCATGGACATCCTGTGCCAGTGTGATTGGAGCACAAGCGTCCAGTTGTAGAGACTACAGCAGATCGAGCCGGTGGACGGACAGGTCAGTAACTCATCAAATGTGATACAATATTGTGTAAAACATTGAATTTGTCGATGCATCGAAATTTTGACTATATGACCTCTTTTCCAAATGTTTTAGACATGACACGTGAAATATGGAACATCAGGCTCACTCCACAAGAAGCAGTGCATGATCAACACTACCCTCAGCAAGGAGATCTGATGGAAGTGATCTCTCTCTTTCACTCTGGGGCTAAGACATCATCTAAACATCACAGATATAAATTCCCACTGTGCATTACTTTAGTTGGCTGCTTTGATGAAGACTTCTATGCAATATAACCTATTCTAGAAGCCTAGTGTGTGTATGATTTCTATTCATTGTTCACTTGTTTTTCAACAATGTCAGATACAGGCAGGGATGACTGGGGCCTTCAGCAAGTAAAACACATGGGGTAAGAAATCATTTGAACTTCACAGATGTAAATTCACACTGTGCCCATGATAAAGCTAATTACAGTGCGTTACTTTAGTTAGCTGCTTTGAGCAAAACTTTAATGTAATATAACCTATGCTGGGAGCGTTGTGTGTGTATGAACTATGTGGAATATTTTTAGACCATTGGAAAAAACAGGTACTGACAGGAGGAGCAATATGAGTCTGTCAGAGGTCATCACCCTGGATGGGGATGGTGATGGTGTCACGGCTTTCGTCAGAAGAAGAAGAGGAGTCATTGGACCAAAATGCAGCGGGGTACGTGTTCATCTTTATTAGCTTAACTGACTGAACACTGAATACAAAATAACAAAATAATAGCCGAAACAGTTCTGCAAGGTGCAACCAACACTAAACAGAAAATAACCACCCACAACTAACAGTGGGAAAACAGGCTACCTAAGTATGGATCTCAATCAGAGACAACGAAAGACAGCTGTCCCTGATTGAGAACCATACCCGGCCAAAACATAGAAATACAAAACATAGACATATAAACATAGAATGCCAACCCACATCACACCATGAAACATACAAAGCAATCTCCTCTTCATTATCTGTGTCCCACTTTACAAACAGCACCCCATTTAATGACTGATCTAAAGACCCTTTTCAGCAGCAACGGAGTAACGAGCTTGGCCCTAACCACTGCTCCATAATTGCTGTCAGTCTCCTCATGGTGTGCCAGTTGCGGTTGGTGCCTGCATACCCCAGGTGCCCTTGTTTTTTAACAATGTCTGGTACAGACAGGGATAACAAGGTGGGTGTCAGTTGTTCTATGCCATTCCACTGAACCTGCCCCAGAGACGGTTCCTTAGCCAATAAAGATCCTCCTCTGTGAGCTCTCTGGACAGAGGGTTGTAGTCTTCGGCTGGGTATACAGTGCATTCGGGAAAGTATTCACACCCCTTCGTTTTTCCACATTTTGTTACATTACCGGCTTATTCGAAAATGGGGATGGTGATGATATAAATACAAATCCTCATCAATCTAAACACAACACCTCATACGTATTCTGACCCTTTGCTATGAGACTTGAAATTGAGATCCTTGAGATGTTTCTACAACTTGGAGTCCACCTGTGGTAAATTCAATTGACTGTACATGGTATGGAAAGGCACAACTTTCTATATAAGGTCCCACAGTTAACAGTGCATGTCAGTGCGAAAGCAACGCCATAAGGTTGAAGGAATTGTCCGTAGAGCTCAGAGACAGGATTGTGTCAAGGCACAGTACAAAAACATTTCTGCAGCATCAAACGTCCCCAGGAACACAGTGGCCTTCATCATTCTTAAATTGAAGAGGTTTGGAACCACTAAGACTCTTCCTAGAGCTGGCCATCCGCCCAAACTTAACAATCAGGGGAGAAAGGCCTTGGTCAGGGAGGTGACCAAGAACCTGCTAGTCACTTTGACAGAGCTCCAGAGTTTCTCTGTGGAGATGGGAGAACCTTCTAGAAGGACAACCATCTCTGCAGCACACCACCGATCAGGCCTTTATGGTAGAGTGGCCAGAAGGAACCCACTCCTCAGGAAAAAGCACATGACAGCCCGCTTGGAGTTTGCACAAAGGCACCTAAAGGACTCTCAGACCATGACAAACAATATTCTCTGGTCTGATGAAACCAAGATTGAACACGTTGGCATGAATGCCAAGCGTCACGTCTGGAGGAAACCTGGCACCATCCCTGCTGTGAATTATGGTGGTGGCAGCATCATGCTGTAGGGATGTTTTTCAGCGGCAGGTACTGGGAGACTAGTCAGGATCGAGTGAAAGATGAATGGAGCAAAGTACAGAGAAATCCTTGATGAAAACCTGCTCCAGAGTGCTCAGGACCTCATACTGAGGCGAAGGTTCACCTTCCAACAGGACAACAACCCTAAGCACACAGCCAAGACAACGCTTGAGTGGCTTCGAGACAAGTCTCTGAATGTCCTTGAGGGGCCCAGCCAGAGCCCAGACTTGAACCCTATCGAACATCTCTGGAGAGAACTGAAAATAGCTGTTGATCCCCATTCAACCTGACGTAACTTGAGATAATCTGCAGTGAAGAATGGTAGAAACTCCCCAAATACAGGTGTGCCAAGTTTGTGGCATCATACCCAAGAAGACTCGACGCTGTAATCACTGCCAAAGGTGCTTCAACAAAGTACTGAGTGAAGGGTCTGAATACTTCCGTAAATGCTATTCTTTATTTTTTTTGTAAAAATATGCAAGATTTCTAAAAACCTGCTTTTGCTTTGTAATTGTGGGGTATTGTGTGTAGATTGATGAGGGGAAAAAACGATTTAATCAATTTTAGAATAAGGCTGTAACATAACATAAAATGTTTAAAAGGTCAAGGGGTCTGAATACTTTCCAAATGCATTGTAGGTCCTACACTGACTGCACTTGGTTGGACACGGCTGGCTTCCTCCACTCGCGTTCCACATCCGTACGGCCGATATTGTGAACCGCCACATTTGGCTGCATAGCTATACTTTTGAGCTCCACAGAGGCATTCATTCGTATGTGGTAGAGAGAATACCCTGGTCACCTATAGAGACCTGCCAAGAGGAAGGATGTGCTATATAAATAAAATGTATTTGATTGATGACATTACAGCTGTAGAATATTTAATAAACTGTCATTTTCACGAGGACAAGTGCAGTTTTTCCATAAACGTTTAATTAATAACTTGGGATTTTATTACTTGACATGTCAATCGTATAGTGGGAAGGATCCTATAAATCAACCACTCAGAATAAATAAATACTGTGTCTTTGATGATTTGTCTCTGATCATGAAACGACAATACAGACTGGATGTCTAAATAAAATCTATTCTGAATGTCAATAGATTTTTAGGTTCAATCTGATCAATGACAACATCCTAGAACTGAGTTATCACTCATCTGTCTGGTATCCTTGGTGATCTGGTTTATGATTATATAATTGAATAAGTGGCTATATCCTTGTAGAATGTTGTCAGCAGCATAGAACACATTGTATTGCTAAGATGCTCAAACTTAAACTTAATAGAGCTAGACTCACTGACACAGGATATACTTTATCCCTCATGCCTACACTCACTGACACAGGATAAACTTTATCCCTCATGCCTAAACTCACTGACACAGGATAAACTTTATCCCTCATGCCTAAACTCACTGACACAGGATAAACTTTATCCCTCATGCCTAAACTCACTGACACAGGATAAACTTTATCCCTCATGCCTAAACTCACTGACACAGGATAAACTTTATCCCTCATGCCTAAACTCACTGACACAGGATAAACTTTATCCCTCATGCCTACACTCACTGACACAGGATAACTTTAACCCTCATGCTTGCCCTCTCCAAACCGGTAAGTTGCCCCTCACTATAGCTGCACTTCTCCACATGGCCAGACTTATAGTCTTCTCCCCTTTTAATGCTCTTATGCTCATCCTTCAAAAATCCTTCATAAGGTCTGAAATAGACACCAAAGTTGACATACTGTACAAATAATGATCTAGGCTAAGTAATACTAAAATATATCTACTGCTCTGCTAACTAGCCAGCTAAAGTGTAGTCAGTGGCTAGCTAAGACAGAGAAAAGGGACGGAAGAAGTTCCACACTGTAACGTCTGCGTCCAACTCACATTCCCAAACACTTTGATCCCAGAAATGCAGACCACTTTCCAGTTCACTCTCCAGATCCCAATCACTGGTATTCTAATCACCTGTTCACACACCTGCATGTCATCATCCCACACTATCTAGTTCAGTTCCTTGTACCCCATCACTGTGAGGTGTTGTTTTTCCCGTCCTTCTCTCCTCCCGTTTTTGCCTGCCTCACTCACGACATATTTAAACTACAATTCATATTCTACCAGGCAGATGGAGTTGACAGTTTAAGGCTGTGACCATGGTGATTCCAATATTGTTGGTTTAAATCTATCAAAAGTAAGGAGCTTTACAGACCATGAGTGGTCTTGTTGCACTATACATGTAATGATGAAATGAATAACGAGTCCAAATGTATCAAATCTCCAGACACATCGTTTAGGAATCACAGTTCTGAGAGAAATATTCTTTAAGAGTCAGAAAGGGCTATTGCAAGACACTACATAAGATCATTTTCAGTTAATATTGACAGTTTTTGGAATTTTAAACACTTTTTTGGAGAGTTTAATATTGGGATCCTTTGCTCCGGACAAGGGCATTTCCAGGCATAGAGCTGACGTGGAAATGTATAATGTTCAAAGTGTTTTGGGGGGCAAAGCTTGTGGGCCCCATGTGGTGTGTGCTACACCAGTGTCCTCCATCACATCCAGCTGCCAAGGGGAAACAATTTGTTATAACAGCTTCCTCCCCTCCACCACTAGACAACTGATAACAACAATTTCTCTCGAATTGGAGTTGTATATTACTGGTACATGTACAGTGCATTCAGAAAGTATTCATACCCCTTGACTTTTTCCACTTTTTGTTACGTCATAGCCTTAGTATAAAATTAATATAATTGTTTTTTCCCCTCATCAATCTACACACAATAAATACCCCATAATGACAAGCAAAAAAAGAGATGTTGGATAGGGTTCAATTCCGGGGTCTGGCTGGCCCACTCAAGGACATTCAGAGACTTGTCCCGAAGCCCCTCCTGCATTGTCTTGGCTGTGTGCTTAGGGTTGTTGTCCTGTTGGAAGGTGAACCTTCGTCCCAGTCTGAGGTCCTGAGCGCTCAGAGTGAACCCCTTTCATAGATTGTTTGATAAATGGGTGAAAATACACTACACATAAATTCTCTCTGTGTGAGACACTTCAATATATCAATGATCCATTTGTATTCTTCATTCATATACATTTGGCTTCTTCTTCCTTCTCAAGTCTTAATTTCTCATAAGGGCTACTCTTCTTCCTGTGCACCTGTGACTTGTGCTTCCTGCTTCTGACAGTCCCTCTCTGCTTCACATTGGTCCCCCATCACCCACCCTAAACCCTAAACCCTCTACCCCAAACCACATCCTATACACTGTCACCATGTCACATGCACACAAATACACATGCATCCCCCTCTCGTTGAAAGAAAATGAGAGAGAGGAGAACGAGAGAGGCTAAGTAGTGGGGTTCTCCCTCCCACACCACTATCACAGGTCAGGAGCTTTCCCATCAGCACCCACAGATGTCACAGGAATACGAGTAACACACATCACCTCATGTGATAGGCCTACACGCCACCTCTTGTGATAGGTATTCACTTTTTCATATCATTTAATAGAACAACAAAAGAAAATGGTTGATTACAAAAATAATTGTAAGGCTGTACAAACTAGGGTAGATTCTTTAAGCGCCCCCATTTTTAACATTGATCATTGGCTCAAACTGCTGACACTGACGATGGAGGCACAGTCCAGTCTTACATTGAAATTACAGTAAGGTATTTTAGTCCAAGAACTCAGTATACTGTACACTATTCAGGAGAAGCGATGTAAAGCTCATTGGTCAATCTACATTCATGTCCATGGCTCCTGGGGCCTGTTTGTGTGTTGCAGGGTCCTCTGGAAGTCTCCTTGAGCTAGAGGGGAGCTCTGTTGCAGGGTCCTCTGGTAGTCTCCGGGAGCTAGAGGGGAGCTCTGTTGAAGGGTCCTTTGGTAGACTCCTGGAGCCGGAAGGGAGATCTCTGTGTGTCCCTGTAGCTCATAGTCCCTCAGGCAGTGACTGCTGCTCTGCTGGCTGAAGTATATCATGCCCCTGGCAAACATGGGCTCCACCTGCAACACATGCAGGGGTCACACCATGAATGATGAAAAATGAATGAAGATTGCTCCCATTTACCTAATCTCTCTTGGGCAGATTCTGTGTGTAAACCGAGAGAATCTGTCAGGGCTGTAATCGAATGGCTGGGATAACTAGTAACAGTAGTTTCTGTTTTGGGGTTTTCGTCTCTATTTGAAAAAAAATCACAATTGGGCGAAGGCGGTGCTTCAATATATACATGGGAGGGGGGGGGGGGTGATTTCAAACCTGTGTGCGCAGTAGTTAATCATTGGAGGGAGGAGACTTTCCTTTACGAGGATGGAGACATTGCTTTCTCCCTGGTACAATGGAACTCTCAATTGTTAACACGTATTGACCCAGAAGTAAATAAGGAAGCTGACCAAATTTCGCAAGAATTTATTTCTGGGTAACCAAGAATAGCAAATACCAAATATCTCCCTTCCCCTCCCCCTTGGGCCTAACTTTCAGTTTCTGAAAATGTGTAAGGTATAAGCAATACGCACTGCACTTCTTATAAAGTCCCCCCTTATCTCAGCTCGCTGGTCACCATAGCATCTCCCACCTGTAGCACACGCTCCAGCAGGTATATCTCTCTAGTCACCCCCAAAACCAATTCTTTCTTTGGCCGCCTCTCCTTCCAGTTCTCTGCTGCCAATGACTGGAACGAACTACAAAAATCTCTGAAACTGGAAACACTTATCTCCCTCACTAGCTTTAAGCACCAACTGTCAGAGCAGCTCACAGATTACTGCACCTGTACATAGCCCACCTATAATTTAGCCCAAACAACTACCTCTTTCCCAACTGTATTTAATTTTTATTTATTTATTTATTTTGCTGCTTTGCACCCCATTATTTTTTATTTCTACTTTGCACATTCTTCCATTGCAAAACTACCATTCCAGTATTTTACTTGCTATATTGTACTTACTTTGCCATCATGGCCTTTTTTGCCTTTACCTCCCTTCTCACCTCATTTGCTCACATTGTATATAGACTTGTTTATACTGCATTATTGACTGTATGTTTGTTTTTACTCCATGTGTAACTCTGTGTCGTTTTATCTGTCGAACTGCTTTGCTTTATCTTGGCCAGGTCGCAATTGTAAATGAGAACTTGTTCTCAACTTGCCTACCTGGTTAAATAAAGGTAAAATAAAAAAATAAAAATACCTATCCAGATCCTACAGATTTGCAAACATCGATGGGTTAGAGCCAAGAGAGTGGGGGAAGAATCGATTTGGACGTGTTGATAGAGTCCTTTGTTTATCATCATGAGTAACAAGGCTATATTTTGTTTTCTTTTTATTCCAGCTTTTATCATGTTGGACTGTTATTTTAATGCACTTTTGATTCCAACCATAATAAGATAGCGAGAGTCTGTAATGTACTGTACCTGTGCTGTGATCATCTTGGCCTGGCGCTGGGGGTCCGGGTACTCGTCTCCAAAACACAGCACCACCTGGTGCCTGGGCATGGGACGGCCATGGTGGGCATACCCCTGCAGCTCTGGAAGGCAGGATGGAGGGAGTGTACAATGATTTTATCACCTTATTTCACCCACAATTCACCAATTCGCCCCCTAACAGCTGAAAACATCTACTTTGCTCATGAAGGAAGGACGTTCAGCTTGAAAGAGATGGTTATTGTGATTCAGTATCACTGCATAGAAAATGCTAAAAATAAAAGGTTCACAGAATGAGAAAGGAGTCAGAGAAAGCTTTTTCCAGTCATTTGCAAGGAAGTCGTTGGTGTGAAAAATGAGTGGTTCACATGTAAACTGCAGCTAGACCACAGGAGGTGGGCGGGGGCTGTTTCATGGAGACTCCACTGACAGGCCGCCGCTGAGAACGTGACAGGTCGCATACCCACTGATACCACAGCATGGAGAGGGACTTCACATTCTACAGTAGGTATCCTCACCACCATCATCAACGTTCAGCACCATCATCATCATCATAATCAGCTCACAATCAAAATACTGTTTCTCACCAGTGAGGAACTGCTGGGTGTCAAACAGCTTGCAGGTCTGTTCTTTCTCCAATTTATTGGGTTTGTCCGTGTAGGGTGCCAGCGGGCCTTCCCAGTACACTCGGCTCTGGCACAGCCGCTTGGCATAGAGCCCATCTAACGTCATCCACAGGAGCACGCCCCTCTCCAGGACGTTGGGTAGCTTCTCTGCCCCTCTCCTCTGAGACTGGGGGTAAGGGGAGGGGAACTGCACCGTCTCTGCACCACTGTACAGCCTGTCCTCGTGGCAGAGGGAGGACGGAGAGGAAGATGAGGAGGAAGAAGAGGTGATCCGGCAGCCTTCAGGACTAGAGGTGGTTACCTTCTTGACCAGAGACTCACGGTAGAACAGGGATACGTGCAGTCGGAAGTCTGGAGGAAAGAGGGGGGAAGATGTTAGAGAATGAACCAGTAAGTAAAAGTACTCCAAATGAAAGAAGATTGACAGCTGTCTGAAAACAAATGCATTCTTTCCATGTGTGAAGTCGTAATAAACATCTGAATCCGTTTCTGATATGAAGATGTGCCTGGGGAGTTGAAATCCCTTTCAATGGCCAAAAGTCAGTTTCTTCTTTTAGTAAATATACTCTATCTTGCAAACAGTGTATATAGAAAGAAAGTGAATGAAGGACGTTAGCAAACTGCTGAACTTTACAACTTTCTTAATCAGCCGAGCTAAACATTAAATACTGTTCCATTTACAGACAATGCAAAAGGAGCCACTTCTGTATTTTCAACACTGATAAACAGTCAATTAATTTGATATAATACTGCGTATGTTACTGTAACTGTAGTGGTCCCTGCAGTCACCCATCTAAAATATCAACAACATACAGTTGAAGTCAGAAGTTTACATACACTTAAATTGGAGTCATTAAATCTAGTTTTTTAACCAATCCACACATTTCTTGTTAGCAAACTGTAGTTTTGGCAAGACGGTTAGGACATCTACTTTGTTTATGACACAAGTAATTTTTCCAACAATTGTTTACAGACCGATTATTTCACTTATAATTCACTGTATCACAATTCCAGTGGGTCAGAAGTTTACATACACTATGTTGACTGTGCCTTTAAACAGCTTGGGAAATTCCAGAAAATGTCATCATGGCTTTAGAAGCTTCTGATAGGCTAATTGACATAATTTGAGTCAATTGGAGGTGTAACTGTGGATGTATTTCAAGGCCTACCTTCAAACTCAGTGTCTCGTTGCTTGACATCAGGGGAAAATCAAAAGTAATCACCCAAGACCTCAGAAAGACAATTGTAGACCTCCACAAGTCTGGTTCATCCTTGGGAGGAATTTCCAAACGCCTGAAGGTACCACGTTCATCTGCACAAACAATGGTACGCAAGTATAAACACCATGGGACCACGCAGCTGTCATACCGCTCAGGAAGGAGACAAGTTCTGCCTCCTAGAGATGGACGTACTTTGGTGCAAAAGTGCAAATCAATCCCAGAACAACAGCAAAGGACCTTGTAAAGATGCTGGAGGAAACAGGTACAAAAGTATCTATATCCACAGTAAAACGAGTCCTATATCAACATAACCTGAAAGGCCTCACAGCAAGGAAGAAGCCACTGCTCCAAAACCACCATAAAAAAAGCCAGACTACGGTTTTCAACTGCACATGGGGACAAAGATCGTACTTTTTGGAGAAATGTCCTCTGGTCTGATGAAACAAAAGTAGAACTGTTTGGCCATAATGACCATCGTTATGTTTGGAGGAAAAAGGGGGTGGCTTGCAAGCCAAAGAACACCATCCCGACTGTGAAGCATGGGGGTGGCAGCATCATGTTGTGGGAGTGCATTGCTGCGGGAGGGACTGGCGCACTTCACAAAATAGATGGCATCATGAGGGAGGAAAATTATGTGGCGATATGGAAGCAACATCTCAAGACACCAGTCAGGAAGTTAAAGCGTGGTCGCAAATGTGTCTTCCAAATGGACAATGCATACTTCCAAAGTTGTGGCAAAATGGCTTAAGGACAACAAAGTCTAGGTATTGGAGTGGCCACCACAATGCCCTGACCTCAATTCTATAGAAAATGTGTGAGCAGAACTGAAAAAGCATGTGTGAGCAAGGAGTCCTACAAACCTGACTCAGTTACACCAGCTCTGTCAGGAGGAATGGGCCAAAATTCACCCAATTTATTGTGGGAAGCTTGTGGAAGGCTACCTGAAACGTTTGACCCATATTAGACAATTTAAAGGCGATGCTACCAAATACTAATTGAGTGTATGTAAACTTCTGACCCCCTGGGAATGTGATGAAATAAATAAAAGCTGAAATAAATAATTGTCTCTACTATTATTCTGACATTTCACATTCTTAAAATAAAGTGGTGATCCTAACGGACCTAAAACAGGGCATTTTTACTAGCATTAAATGTCAGGAATTGTGAAAAACTGAGTTTAAATGTATTTGTCTAAGGTGTATGTAAACTTCCAACTTCAACTGTATATGAATAGAATATCATTAATATGAGCACTGTTTCCAGTTCCAACACTGACAAATACCTGACCGTATTAAAAGCCAGATTAGGGAAGTAATTGTCCTATAGAAACAGCTTTTAGTTTCTGGTGGTTGGCAACACGAGATAATAATTCAGTACGCTCCACTACATCGTACTAATCTTGTCTTTGTGTCTATCTGTCATTATCACTGGTCAGTGGTGTGGAATTACAATACAATACACACATGCCATGTGCAAATTAACTGAAAAAGGTGTGCGGGAATAATTCCATGATATCTTGAAGGAAATGAAAAGACTAGCTAGAAATGGTAGTAGTAGCAGTAGTAGCAGTAGTAGAAGTAGTAGCAGCAGTAGTATTAGTAATATAGTTAGCAGTAGTAGTAGTACAAGTAGTAGCAGCAGTAGTAGGAGCAGTCGTAGCAAAAGTGGGAGTAGTAGCAGCAGTAACAGCAGTAGTAAATTAGTAATCTAGAAGTATAGAATAGCATGTACCAGAAAGGGTAGACATGTTGTGGTCCATTTTAAATGCTGTGGGGTGAGACTCTGAGGAAGAGTAGGAACAGAAGGAGCCAGTAAACTGATAACCTGAGGGGAGAAGATAAATAAATACTGTTGTTAACCAATGAATGGGTTTTTTCAGTGTACATATCATGGAGGATGAATTACTAGACCTTGTCTAAATAATTTCCTATCAGGAGGAACCTGACTAAAGACAGTTAAATGACGACCTCACTATTTTGGAGAACTGGGGGTCACCAAAGCATTCACTGTCAAACTGTAGCTGTTTTAACAACTTGTGTGAGTGTGCGTCACTCAGATTAACATATGTCAAATTTGTCATACAGACCACTGACCTATACTATAGCCTTCCATTATCTGAAACCAAGTTAACATGAGAACTAGTGAAGTATGGTGTTCACATGGCTTCATCTCTACCTGGCTCCTCTGTACTTGCACTGAAGGACATATACTGTGGAGTCTTATCTCTCCATGATATTTTAATTCCTATAATCAGTGTCTTCCCCATGGTGATGCCATGTCTCACCGTTATCTGTGTGTGGCCCGGTGTGCCAGGGTCGGCTGAGTGGCTGTGGGTAGTGGCACTGGCTGTACTGCAGCTCATTGTGGGGTGGCTGGTGAAGCTGAGGCTGGTCCAGTGTGTGGCTATAATCCCTCCACTCCTTCCTCTCCTGAGGAATCATGAATCCGCCAGACACCTGGGGACAGGCCAGGGGGAGAGGAGACAGCTGTTAGTCAGGTAGTGGTGGGTTCCTGATCCACACCCAGCAGGGAAAGAGCTGTGAAGATCTTTGAAGGTACAATTGAAGTCAGAAGTTTACATACACTTAGATTGGAGTCATTAAAACTCGTTTTTCAACCACTCCACAAATTTCTTGTTAACAAACTGTAGTTTTGGCAAGTCGGTTAGGACATCTACTTTGTGCATGACACAAGTAATTTTTCCATCAATTGTTTAAAGAAAGATTATTTCACTTATAATTCACTGTATCACAATTCCAGTGGGTCAGAAGTTTACAAACACTAAGTTGACTGTACCTTTAAACAGCTTGGAAAATTCCAGAAAATGACGTCGTGGCTTTAGAAGCTTCCGATAGGCTAATTGACATAATTTGAGTCAATTGGAGGTGTAACTGTGGATGTATTTCAATGCCTACCTTCAAACTCAGTGTCTCTGTGCTTGACATCATGGGAAAATCAAAAGAAATCAGCCAAGACCTCAGAAAAAAATTGTAGACCTCCACAAGTCTGGTTCATCCTTGGGAGCAATTTCCAAATGCCTGAAGGTACCACGTTCATCTGTACAAACAATAGTACACAAGTATAAACACCATGGGACCACACAGCCGTCATACCGCTCAGGAAGGAGACGCGTTCTGTCTCCTAGAGATGAACGTACTTTGGACCTTGTGAAGATGCTGGAGGTAACAGGTACAACAGTATCTATATCCACAGTAAAACGAGTCCTATATCGACATATCCTGAAAGACCTCTCAGCAAGGAAGAAGCCACTGCTCCAAAACCGCCATAAAAAAGCCAGACTACGGTTTTCAACTGCACATGGAGACAAAGATTGTACTCTTTGGAGAAATGTCATCGGGTCTGATGAAAAAAAAATAGAACTGTTTGGCCATCATGACCATCGTTATGTTTGGAGGAAAAAGGGGGAGGCTTGCAAGCCGAAAAACACCATCCCAACCGTGAAGCACGGAGTGGCAGCATAATGTTGTGGAGGCGCATTGCTGCAGGAGGGCTTGGTGCACTTCACAAAATAGACGGCATCATGAGGTAGGAAAATGATGTGGCGATATTGAAGCAACATCTCAAGACATCAGTCAGTTAAAGCTTGGTCGCTAATGGGTCTTCCAAATGGACAATGACCCCAAGCATACTTCCAAAGTGGCAAAATGGCTTAAGGACAACAAAGTCAAGGTATTGGAGTGGCCATCACAAAGCCCTGACCTAAATCCCATAGAACATTTGTGGGCAGAATTGAAAAAGTGTGTGCGAGCAAGGAGTCCTACAAACCTGACTCAGTTACACCAGCTCTGTCAGGAGGAATGGGCCAAAATTCACCCAACTTATTGTAGGGAGCTTGTGGAAGGCTACCCAAAACGTTTGACCCAAGTTAAACAATGTAAAGGCACTGCTACCAAATACTAATTGAGTGTATGTAAACTTCTGACCCACTGGAAATGTGATGAAATAAATAAAAGCTGAAATAAATCATTATCTTTACTATTATTCTGACATTTCACATTCTTAAAATAAAGTGGTGATCCTAACTGACCTAAGACAGGGAATTATTTAACTTGGATTAAATGTCAGGAAAAACTGAGTTTAAATGTATTTGGCTAAGATGTATGTAAACTTCCGACTTCAACTGTACCTGTTGCAGGGGTAAACACATGACCTTACCTGGCTCTGTAGAGATGGGTATAGAGAGTGCATAGGGTAGCTGTTGACTGAGCTCATGTGGGACGTTGTCTCTGGCATCTTGATCCCTACATTACAGAAACGTAACATTAGACATCACATCATAGAACTCTCTATGGTCTAATGCAACATTATGTGGTGGTCCCTCCAGAAATATGTATGTCCTCAATAAGAAGTCAAATCAAATTAAATTGTATTCATTTGTCAACTGTCATCCTTACAATTAGAGCCTTTTCAACAGAGTTCAAGGCCATTCAGCCTCTTCAAACAGTTGAATACAGAAACCATAGAGCCACGCGATAACAACATGTGTAAAGTGTCTCAACCCCTAGGTTGCAGGTTTGGCCTCGAAGAGTCAATCCTAACTGAGACTGCCATGTGAGAGTGACAAAGGATTCTTCTGATGGTGGAGCATTCAGCCTTTGTTATGCAAGCCTGGAGGTTAAGTATGTATGCTGTGCATTCTGCACTGGGTAACTGAAGCCTTCTAAAAAAAGTGTCAAGGCCTTTTTGGTACACACATTGGCTTCCTCTCTGCTTCCTGCCTCATCAGACGATGGAGGCTAAATGATACATTGCCGGCTGTGTGTGTATGTCTGCTCGGCTAGGTTCAGAGTCAGACAGCATGAGTTTGGGCTCACCCTCTATGTAAGCAGGGGGGGGGGGGGGGGGGGTGTTCTAGGGAGGGGTAGACTACAGCACTTCTCAGAAGCACAAGTTACAGCAACGCAGGTGTAACTTGAACCCTAGTGCATTATTACCTTTGACACATGAAATCTCTATCAACTGCCAGTAGCCTATATCACTTCACTATGGTACAGTACAGTACAGTCAGAACAGTAGGCATTCATGACATGGACTTCACTTTGGTAATACTACAATAAGATGAACAAAACGTGCCTCTCTTAGCTCCCTCCGGTATGATTCTGTAGACTTTGAAAGGATCGGATATGTCCAGTTGGCTTCGCTCCACCAGCTCATCAAAGTCATTGCTTTTGTTCAGAGCACATCGCAGTCTGGTCTTCCATGTGGGGGGGTCTGGTTTGTCCACTCCTTCCCTATGTTTCCCTTTGAACAATGCCCAGGCCTGCAATAATCAACAACATAATGATTTGACTTCCTCTCTGCATTCAATTTCAATTTACCTGGCGATTAGTAAGACATTATGGGCCTGTATCACAATCACCATGTCATGGTCTCTGCCTTGAATAAATACCCACTGCCTTGAACAAAGATCATCACTTGCTATACTGTAGTAAAAATCAACAGGTAGTCAACAGGTAGCAAATACTGTAAATTACACCAGACCAACTAGACTTGGTTTGGAGATAAATAAGTATGAATATGATTGAGTTAGCTATACTTTATGGGGTTCCTGCACACTATATTCAATATTCACGAGTTGTAAATAGTAACTTAAAAGTAGAAGAAAAACAATAGGAGAAGTCGGGTAAAGTGAAGGTGTGGGTCCTAACGCACCTTGAAGAGTGCAGCATCCTCGTCACGATTGTAATCCTGTTTGCCCGCATGTTTCCACGGAATCCTGAAAATGCTTTTCTCTTCATTCTCCCAAACCAGTCCGGGATAGATGCTGCTGTCAATCTGATCGATCAGCCACTGTCTAAGTTTCCCATTGCCACAAATCACTGACAGGCCGCTGTCCCCCTCGAAGTTCATCTCTTTCGAAAAACGCATGCAATAGAAGGATGGGCATAGTGGTTATGTGGGACCAATGAGTCGGTTATGCAATGCAAAAAAAAAATACATTGTCAGTTGGCGTTGAGTGATGGTGGTTAATGTTATTAGGTAAATCATGTTTTTATAAAATGTAATGCATTCATATATTATCACTGATAATTTGAGAGTATAATCATTGAGATTATTACATATGTTTAATCCCCTCCAAAAATCACAAACAATAAATAGGCCTAATTTAAGAATGAAACACTTCTGGATTTGTTGGTCATCTTGATTCAAAGACAATTAAATTAATATTTTGTAGGCTCATAATTGCAATCCGAAAAAAATATATGTTATAACACATGCATAAAATAAATAACGTAATAGCATAGTGTTAACTGCATCAACATCACTGCGTTAATTTCAGGACGTTTACCCTCTCGTATGTTCACTAGGAATGAGAATAAACTCCTTACCTCTAACCATGTGAGCGTCTCTGAAAAGTAATGAAATCGATCTCACCGACACTGTTCTCAAGAGAGAGCATGGGATGACCTATTCTTAAATATTGTCACATCTTTATGGCGGTGTCTTGACTAGGAGGAGCCTATTCACTTTATGCGTGCAGCACTATGCGCTACATTTCTTTGAAGCTTATCAGAGAACAACCTACATACAGTAAGTAGCCTACAGTAAGTGGATGGGGAATCCCTCTCGACTGGCAAACACAGGATGCAAACACCGCCATGGAATGGAACAATTACCTGCGCTCAATATCAAAACAGAAACTCCCTAAAATCGTCATTATATCAATAGATTGCGTTACCATTCTATGTTTATACTTTGAATAGTCTACTGTATTATGAATCCTAAAATATAATGTTCTTGAGTTTACAGGGCATTTGGAAAGTATTCAGACCCCTTGACTTTTCCCACATTTTGTTAGTTACAGACTTATTCTAAAATGTATTACATTAGTTGTTT
The DNA here is from genome assembly GCF_002021735.2 of Oncorhynchus kisutch. Classification (NCBI taxonomy): domain Eukaryota; kingdom Metazoa; phylum Chordata; class Actinopteri; order Salmoniformes; family Salmonidae; genus Oncorhynchus; species Oncorhynchus kisutch. The sequence continues at coordinate 26,587,360 of NC_034203.2, read as the reverse complement.
TCCTCATCAATCTACAAACAATACCCCATACATTCAATTGATTGGACATGATTGCACAGGAAAGGCACACACCTGTCTATGTGAGGCCCCACAGTTGACAGTGCATGTCAGAGCAAAAACCAGCCATGAGGTTGAAAGGAATTGTCTGTTGAGCTCTGAGACCGGATTGTGTCAAGGCATAGTGAAGGGTACTGAAACATTTCTGCAGCATTGAAGGTCCCCAATAACACAGTGGCCTCCATCATTCTTAAATGGAAGAAGTTTGGAACCACCAAGACTCTTCCTAGAGCTGGCCGCCCGGCCAAACTGAGAAATCGGGGGAGAAGAACTTGGTCAGGGAGGTGACCAAGAACCTGATGGTCACTCGGACAGAGGTCCAAAGTTCCTCTGTGGAGATGGGAGAACCTTCCAGAAAGACAACCATCTCTGCAGCACTCCACCAATCAGGCCTTTAAGGAAGAGTTTCCAGACTGAAGCCACTCCTCAGTAAAAGGCACATGACCGTTCGCTTACAGTTTGCCAAAAGCCACCTAAAGACTCTAAAGAAACAACATTCTCTGGTCTGATAAAACCAAGATTGCACTCTTTGGCCTGAATGCCAAGCGTCACAGAAACCTGGCACAATCCCTACAGTGAGACATGGTGGTGCCCACATCATGCTGTGGGGATATTTTTCAGCGGCAGGGGCTGGGAGACTAGTCAGGCACGAGGGAAAGATGAACAGAGCAAAGAACAGAGAGATCCTTGATGAAAACGTGCTCCAGAGCACTCAGGACCTCAGACACCTTCCAACAGGACAACAACCCTAAGCACACAGCCAAGACAACGCAGGAGAGGCTTCAGCACAAGTCTCTGAACGTCCTCGAGTGGCCCAGCCAGAGACGGGACTTGAACCCGATTGAACTGAGGAGACCTGAAAATAACTGTGCAGCGACGACGCTCCCCATCCTACATGACAGAGCTTGAGAGGATCTGTAGAGAAGAATGGGAGAAACTCCCCAAATACAGGTGTGCAGGCTTGTAGCGTCATACCCAAGAAGATTTGATGCTGTAATATCTGCCAAAGGTACTTCAACAAGGTACTGAGTAAAAGGTCTGAAACAACATTTACTTTCATTTGAAAAAAAATCTAAAAACCTGTTTTTGCTTTGTCATTATGGGGTCTTGTATGTAAATTGATGAGGCGGGGAAACAATGTAATCCATTTTAGAACAAGGCTGTAACGTAACAAAATGTGGAAAAAGTGAAGGGGTCTGAACACTATCAGAATGCACTGTATATATTTTTCATATCTTTGTTATATTGCTTTTAAAATTGAATTTCTATTTAATTTAGTCAACCCTCCTGATATGTGATTACAGTATTACACTGATATAGTATATTTTAGTGGAGAAGAGTGGATTAATTTCATTAACAAATAGCCTACAATATAGCCTAAATTGGTTATACTATGGCAATACTGCTGCCCTCCAGTGGTTGTGAAATGTGCATAACCTTAAATATCATCTGGGTCTATTTCATAGACTGTGATATATCTATTGGAGGTCTACACTATAGGTAAGCTAATGGGTAAGCTACAGACAAATTAAATGTAGTTACTTTTCAGAACTAGTTGCACTCATGCCCAGCCCTCTCTATCCCTCCGATGCTGACAGTGAAAGTTGGCTGAAAAGGTTGTTTTTACTGCTGTCATGCAAGGCTTCCTTTGCATTAGACACAAACAGGAAATAGACCCGAAACAGAGAGCACAGAGAATGTCTTTCTGTCATCACATGGTATCTGACAGCACACACAGCAGTTAATAACCATTTAATCACACAGTGACTTGAATCCTTTTATTATTGCACAAAAAGCTCACAAATGGCTTCAAGAAGAAACAAATGACATGGTAACAATATTATACATTTTGAAGATTTAGAAAAGCAAGTACAAATACAGAACGTGGTATACATAGCTATATACATAAAATAGGGGTAACGAAACCAGTAGTATTAGCCATAATAAAACATCAATAAACCTTCTCAAAATGGTGAATCAATCGGCCCATCCTCCCCCAGTCTTCTCCAGCAAAGGGACAACAACAGAGAGAGAGACTGGTCCAACGGCGTACTGACAGAGAGAGAACCCCCCCCTCTTGGGACCAGAGTGGTATCATCCCACAATGCAAGACGTAAGACCTAGATAAGGGGTCTCAGGTACCCTGCAATCCTGGAGGGGTGGGCGGCTCAATATTCACCTCCACCGCCACCCCGTTGGGTTTGAGACTCCTTGTCAACAGGATGCGGATGTCGTCCTCGTCATTGAAGGGACTCTCTTTGTACTCCTGCCGAAGCCACTCCCTGTACTGGAGAGACAGACATACAGTATGTCAATTCTCTTGTCTGTTGAGGTAGCTTTATTCTATTCCTCAAGTAACTACAAGGCTACTCCACTCTCTGAAGGCTTTAATGCTTAACACATACATTTTTTAATGATAAGAAACTCCTTTTTATTGAACTTCCATTCCCTCCAAGAGTGCCTGCATCTCTTACTGTCACCTGTACCTAGACTGACATCTTTTCCCCTGTCCTCCCTCTATCCCCCTCTGTATTGACCTGGTCAGCGTGAGTGGTCTCAAACTCCTGGAGCTGGCGCTGAAACCCCAGGTTGGGGCCAGCGCAGGGCCGGGCCACCCTCACAGCAGCCAGAGCCTCCTGCCAGCCCAGCCCTGTCACTGTCATGATGTAGGCCACCACCAGGGAGACACTCCGAGACACACCCGCCAGACTGCATGGAGAGAGGAATGGATGGTTAACCTCTTAAATGTAATGGCAAAATGTAGATTCCCGCCTAAATAGACTTACCCAAAAGTAACTGCTATTCATGTGTAATTACATGATTCCGACATGCAAAAACTTGGCATATTTGGAAAGAAGACATCTGGGAGATTTTGAGGAAATGATCAGAAGATATATAGGAGTACACAAGATCAAGTGCACACAAAATAACAGTTTTTTATTTTATTGCAAGCTATAAGTGAATAATTCATGTCTAGAGCTGAAACACATCAGATGGCTTCTACAACATGTGAACAATATCAGAAAGCAAATGGGATTGATAGACCTAACAGCTAGAAATGGGCAGATGTTTTAGTAAGTGGTGTCAGGTGTGGACGTTTCCAAGTGTCCCTAAACCTCTCCAAAGTGGCATATGTCTGTAAATTAGATCATTCCACTGCTAGTACATATTTTCAATCCTTAAATGCTATTTGTTCATTATAAAAACACAATGTCTACCATATCAACATTCAACTGTCCTTTCAACCTCTCCAAAGTGTCCGAATGTGGTAATTGCCCTGTTTTTGCACACTGGGGGTGCCTAAAAGTTATTGTTCTTTATAAAAACTACATTTCTTAAACACCATCCTCTCTCAAACATTGTGGTGGTTTTGGGGGACATACAGGGGATTTCAAGTGTTTTTGTAGCCTCTCCAAAGTGCCTGAACGTTTAGCCTAGGCATATCCAATGTATTGGTCTGTGGTGGTTGTGAGGTTGCTTTGGGCCCCCAATTCAACACCAGCTGCTGTTGGAAGGCCAACTGGGAGAGAGGGGTTTGACCTTTGCTTTGGCCATCTGCTTGTGGAGAATAAAAATATTTACTGTAGCAATGTCCACAAAGTGGTAAAAAAAAGTATTATACCACTTCCTGGTCTTGTGGAGGACCTGGTAGTAGCCTATCAGAGCATCAGATAGGTCGACACCCCTCATGCTGGCATTGTAGTCCTTCACAGAAACAGAAATAGGGACATTCTTATTCTTCCTCACCCATCACCCATTGGCATTTTTCACGCTTCTTGAGACATGGTCGTTATTGAATGCCTTATGCTGTGTGGTGAGCATAGTTACTTCCGTAGCAGCTTGTTAGTCCTGATCCAACGTATGGCCCCCCTCTCTGCAGTCTTTTCATGTTGTTTACCTTGGTCTTGGGGAAACCGAGTCTGTTAGGACGAATGGTGACACAAGACCCTATTTTCTTTTTCAAGAGGTCTATGAAAACTATGGGACTAGAATAAAAATGGTCCACTAAGAGCTTGTACCCACCGCCAAGTAACGGGAAGTCCATCAACTGCATAACAGAAATGGAATAATGTGTCCCTGAACAAAGGAGGGGTCAAAATCAAAAGTATTAGTCTGTATCTGGTGTGGCCACCAGCTGCATTAAGTACTGCAGTGCATCTCCTTCTAATGGACTGCACCAGATTTGCCAGTTCTTGCTGTGAGATGTTACCCCACTCTTCCACCAAGGCACCTGCAAGTTCCCAGACATTTTTGGGGGGAATGGCCCTAGCCCTCACCCTCCAATCCAACAGGTCCCAGACATGCTCAATGGGATTGAGATCTGGGCTCTTCACTGGCCATGGCAGAACACTGACATTCCTGTCTTGCAGGAAATCACACACAGAACGAGCAGTATGGCTGGTGGTATTGTCAGGCTGGAGGGTCATGTCAGGATGAGCCTTCAGGAAGGGTACCACATGAGGGAAGAGGATGTCTTCCCTGTAATGCACAGTGTTGAGGTTGCCTTCAATGACAACATGCTCAGTCCGATGATGCTGTGACACACCCCAGACCATGACGGACCCTCCACCTCCAAATTGATCTCGCTCTAAAGTACAGGCCTCAGTGTAACGCTCTTTCCTTCGACGATAAGCGCGAATCCGACCATCAACCCTGGTGAGATGAAACCGCGACTCTTCAGTGAAGAGCACTTTCTGCCAGGCCTGTCTGGTCCAGCAACGATGGGTTTGTGCCCACAGGCGACGTTGCTGCCGGTGATGTCTGGTGAGGACCTGCCTTACAACAGGCCTACAAGCCCTCAGTTCAGCCTCTCTCAGCCTATTGCGGACAATCTGAACACTGATGGAGGAATTGTGCATTCCTGGTGTAACTCGGGCAGTTGTTTTTGCCATTCTGTAACTGTCCCACAGGTGTGATGTTCAGATGTACCGATCTTGTGCAGGTGTTGTTACACGTGGTCTGCCACTGCGAGGATGATCAGCTGTCCGTCCTGTCTCCTTATAGCACTGTCTTAGGTACGGACATTGCACAGTACGGACATTGCAATTTATTGCCCTGGCCACATCTGCAGTCCTCATGCGTCCTTGCAGCATGCCTAAGGCACGTTCACGCAGATAAGCAGGGACCCTGGGCATCTTTCTTTTGGTGTTTTTCAGAGTCAGTAGAAGGGCCTCTTTTAGTGTCCTACGTGTTCATAACTGTGACCTTAATTGCCTACCATCTGTAAGCTGTAAGCTGGGGGTGGTTGAAGAGGAGTGGGGTCTTTGCGCAGTAGTGGTAGTAGAATCATCAGACGGGGTGATTGACACTGCAGTGGGGGTGGTTGAAGAGGAGTGGGGCCTTTGTCAAGTGGTGGATGTAGAACCACCAGAAAGGGTGATTGACACAGCAGTGGGGGGGGGGGGGGGGCCTTGACCGTCGGGGTGGCACTTGCAGGGAAGGGGTGGCTCCCAAAAGTCATCATCCAAATCTTCTGCATCCTCCACTCTGTGGTGAATAAGATAAAGGGATATATTGTTGTAAGACACAGAATTACAGTTGACTAAATTTACAAAACGACATTAATGTAAAGTAAAAACACCAAGCCTAAACTTTATCTGTACAGTGACTCTCATAGAAGGTGTGAAGCACACACACAATGCAAACAGTAACACAAAGGCAGAGGTGACAACCACAAATAAACAATGGCCATGAGAGTTTAGTGGCCTCTCCAAAGTTACAAAGATGAAACTTAGAACAGCAAACAGTGAACTAATATGAAACATAGACAATAACTAGACAATAACTACTTTGGAAATATATAACATTGAAATGACTTCTTACATAGGCCTATGGTAACTAAATCCAAAGCACAAAAAGCAGAACATTTGTAAAAAAAAACTATCCCTATAGTAAATATATAAAGTCATGAAAATAATTTACTTACAGATCTAAAAGTGGATCCAATCCTTCTAGAAAGAAATCTTCGTCGGCCAAGTCGAAATCTTCGTTCCCCTTTTTTATTTTATTTTATTTCACCTTTATTTAACCAGGTAGGCAAGTTGAGAACAAGTTCTCATTTACAATTGCAACCTGGCCAAGATAAAGCAAAGCAGTTCGACACATACAACAACACAGAGTTACACATGGAGTAAAACAAACATACAGTCAATAATACAGTAGAAAAGTAAGTCTATCTACGACGTGAGAAAATGAGGTGAGATAAGGGAGGTAAAGGCAAAGAAAAGGCCATGGTGGTGAAGTAAATACAATATAGCAAGTAAAACACTGGAATGGGAGATTTGCAGTGGAAGAATGTGCGAAGTAGAAATAGAAATAATGGGGTGCAAAGGAGCTAAATAAATAAATAAATAAATACAGTAGGGGAAGAGGTACTTGTTTGGGCTAAATTATAGATGGGCTACGTACAGGTGCAGTAAACTGTGAGCTGCTATGACAGCTGGAATGAGAGGCGTCCAAAGGAAGAATTGTTTTTTTGGGGTGACCAGAGAGATATACCTGCTGGAGCACGTGCTACAGGTGGGTGCTGCTATGGCGACCAGCGAGCTGAGATAAGGGGGACTTTACCTAGCAGGGTCTTGTAGATGTCCTGGAGCCAGTGGGTTTGGCGACAAGTATGAAGCGAGGGCCAGCCAACGAGAGCGTACACGTCGCAGTGGTGGGTAGTATATGGGGCTTTGGTGACAAAACGGATGGCACTGTGATAGACTGCATCCAATTTATAGAGTAGAGTATTGGAGGCTATTTTGTAAATGACATCGCCGAAGTCGAGGATCGATAGGATGGTCAGTTTTATGAGGCTATGTTTGGCAGCATGAGTGAAGGATGCTTTGTTGCGAAATACGAAGCCAATTCTAGATTTAACTTTGGATTGGAGATGTTTGATGTGAGTCTGGAAGGAGAGTTTACAGTCTAACCAGACACCTAGGTATTTGTAGTTGTCCACATATTCTAAGTCAGAACCGTCCAGAGTAGTGATGCTGGACGGGCGGGCAGGTGCAGGCAGCGATCGGTTGAAGAGCATGGATTTGGTTTTACTTATATTTAAGAGCAGTTGGAGGCCGCGGAAGGAGAGTTGTATGGCATTGAAGCTCATCTGGAGGGTTGTTAACCTCTAGCGTCGAGCAATCCCGTATCCGGGAGCGTAATCATAGCCTCAAGCTCATTACCATAACGCAACGTTTCCTATTCATGAAAATCGCAAATGAAATGAAATAAATATATTCAAACACAAGCTTAGCCTTTTGTTAACAACACTGTCATCTCAGATTTTCAAAATATGCTTTTCAACCAAAGCTACACAAGCATTTGTGTAAGAGTATTGATAGCCCAGCATAGCATTAAGCCTAGCATTCAGCAGGCAACATTTTCACAAAAACAAGAAAAGCATTCAAATAAAATAATTTGCCTTTGAAGAACTTTGGATGTTTTCAATGACGAGACTCTTAGTTAGATAGCAAATGTTCATTTTTTCCAAAAAAGATTATTTGTGTAGACGAAATAGCTCCGTTTTGTTCATCACGTTTGGCTAAGAAAAAGACCGGAAAATGCAGTCACTTACAACGCCTAACTTTTTTCCAAATTAGCTCCATAATATCGACAGAAACATGGCAAACGCTGTTTAGAATCAATCCTCAAGGTGTTTTTCACATATCTATTCGATAATCTATCAGTGGTGGCAGTTGACTTCTCATCAGAAGCAAACAGCTGGAGATTACGCAATCATTGCGACGGAGGACACCAAGCGACCACCTGGTAGATGTAGTCTCTTATGGTCAATCTTCCAATGATATGTCTACAAATACGTCACAATGCTGCAGACACCTTGGCGAAAACGTGGAAAATGTAAGCTGACTCCTAGCTCCTTCACAGCCATATAAGGAGTCATTGGCATGAGCCGATTTAAAAAAATGCGGCACTTCCGGATTGGATTTTTATCTGGGTTTCTTCTGTAACATCAGTTCTGTGGCACTCACAGACAATATCTTTGCAGTTTTGGAAACGTCAGAGTGTTTTATTTCCAAAGTTGTCAATTATATGCATAGTCAAGCATCTTTTCGTGACAAAATATCTTGTTTAAAACGGGAACGTTTTTCATCCAAAAATTAAAATAGCGCCCCCTATATCCAAGAAGTTAACACAGTGTCCAAAGAAGGGCCAGAAGTATACAGCATGGTGTCGTCTGCGTAGAGGTGGATCAGAGACTCACCAGCAGCAAGAGCGACATCATTGATGTTTACAGAGAAGAGAGTTGGCCCAAGAATTGAACCCTGTGGCACCAACATAGAGACTGCCAGACGCCCGGACAACAGGCCCGGCTGGGGGCAGAGGGTGGTCTATAGCAGGCGGCAACGGTGAGAGACTTCTTTTTAGAGAGGTGGATTTTTAAAAGTAGAAGCTCAAGTTGTTTGGGTACAGACCTGGATAGTAGGAGAGAACTCTGCAGGCTATCTCTGCAGTAGATTGCAACATCGCCCCCTTCGGCTGTTCTATCTTGTCTGAAAATGTTGTAGTTAGGGATGGAGATTTCAGAGTTTTTGGTGGTCTTCCTAAGCCAGGATTGGCAGAGTGTGCTAAAGCAGTGAATAAAACAAACTTAGGGAAGAGGTTTCTAATGTTGACATGCATGAAACCAAGGCTATTACGGTTACAGAAGTCATCAAAAGAGAGTGCCTGAGGAATAGGAGTGGAGCTAGGCACTGCAGGGCCTGGATTCACCTCTACATCACCATAGGAAAAGAGGAGGAGTGGGATAAGGGTACGGCTAAAAGCAATGAGAATTGTTTGTCTAGAACGTCTGGAACAGAGAGTAAAAGGAGGTTTCTGGGGGCGATAAAATAGCTTCAAGGTATAATGTACAAACAAAGGTATGTTAGGATGTGAATACAGTGGAGGTAAACCTAGGTATTGAGTGATGATGAGAGAGATATAGTCTCTACCAGGAGATGTCATCGCATGCGTGGGTGGTGGAACTAATAGGTTGGATAAGGTATAGTGAGCAGGACTAGAGGCTCTCCAGTGAAATAAACCAATAAACATGAACCAGAACAGCAATGGACAAGGCATATTGACATTAAGGAGAGGCATGCTTAGTCGAGTGAGTAGTGAGGTTGGTTGGGGTCATGGCGATTCAGACAGCTAGCCGGGCCATCGGTAGCAAACTGGCAGAGGATGGAGGTCTGTTTTTAGCCACCTTGTGCGTTTCCATCGGTAGATTAGTGGGGTACCGTGTGGTAGAGGGGAACAATCCAATTGGCAAAATAGATATAGTGACCCAAGAAAATTGTCAGATAGACCTATTCAGATAGCAGCCGATAAGACAGCTAACGATTAGCGGGCCGCAGATGGGCGTTCAGGTAACGTCGCGACGGAGGGGCCAGTTGGATAACTCCCTCGGGCAGATAACGTCGGTAGTCCTGTCGTGAAGACCCAGTGGGGCTCTGCATCGGCAGTAAAACGGGTCCGGATAGGTGATTGTAGTCCAGGAGTGGCTGATGGAACTCTTCACCTGGCTAGCTCCAGAATAATTGATGTTTGCTCCGGGACTGACGTAAGCCAATAGTCACTCGGATTGAAGCTAGCTAGCTGCAAGATCCAGGTGTAAATGTCCAGAGCTTGCGGTAGAAATCCAGGGATATGGAGAGAAAATTGGTCCGGTATGCTCTGGTCTGAGTCGCTTTGTACAAAACTGGCGATAGCTTTTCGAGCTAAAGGATAGCTGATGACCACCAACCGTGGTTAGCTGAATACTAACGATTAGCCAGTAAACTGGCTAGCTTCTGTCTAGCTTCTATTATGGATTTCAGATTTGAGGTGAATAATACTTTTTTTTTAATTGGTGAGGCGGGTTGCAGGAGAGTGTTTTGAAGTTGAGATTTTTAGAAAAAAAGATATATAAAAAGATATGCGAAGAAAAGATGTAAATATATATTTACACGGGACACGACAAGACGAGGAGAAAGGACGTCTGACTGCTATGCCATCTTGGGAATGAAGGATCCGAGTCCGACTCCAGTATTTTATTCAAAGCTTCTATGTCGGTATACTTATTCATAGTTGCTTTCTTTTTAGGTTTCTGTTCGGTATTATTAGTTTTTACCTTTTTTTTACCCCTTGAGAAGCATTTTATGTTAAAGTGATGAAATCTGTTTACAATGTAATGTAGTGTGCGTCTCGTCTCTGATCCAGGTAGCAGTAGTTCGCATTACGCATAAAAGGTTCTAGGCCTTGCTTTGTCCCATCCAGGTCAACTGCATATCCCTGGAAAGCTTACCTCATTGGCTACAAGACTGTCAAGGTGCCATAGTAGCCAATTCTCTGTGTAATGGATGCCTACAGCGCGTCAGCCGGCAACATCATAGTTGCCGGCTATAGTCATTCGATGGACATTGGCCATTTGATCTTGCCATTAAGTTATACATCATCAGATAACATTGGCAATAAGCTAGATTTGCTCCTACCAACCTAGGGATTAATTTCATATGCCCCATGTAGCGAAAACACAGACCAAATCGAAGCTTACCTTGTAAGACCCATGAGGATTTGGCATGGGTCCCCGTAAACCGCTACAGAGGGTAGTGCGTACGGCCCAGCACACCACTGGGGGGTGGCAGGACCTATATGACCTGGGGTGGCAGGTATCCTAGTGGTCAGAGCGTTGGATTAGTAACCGTAAGGTTGCAAGATCGAATCCCCGAGCTGACAAGGTAAAAATCTGTAGTTCTGCCCCTGAACAAGGCAGTTAACCCACTGTTCCTAGGCCGTCATTGAAAATAAGAATTTGTCCTTAACTGACTTGCCAGGTAAAATTAAAATAAATATAATAGGTGGTAACAGAAGAAAGCCCATAAAATTATCACAGACTCCAGTCACCTAAGTCATACACTGTTTTCTCTGCTACCGCACGGCAAGCGATACTAGGACCAAAAGGCTCCTTAACAGCCTCTAACCCCAAGCCATAAGACTGCTGAACAATTAATCAAATAGCCACCTGGACTATTACATTGACCCCCTCCATTTGTTTTTACACTGCTGCTACTCACTGTTTATTATCTAAGCATAGTCACTCCCCCTCTACCTACATGTACAAATGACCTGGACTAACCTGTACCCCCTCACACTGACTCGGTACCGGTACCCCCTGTATATAGCCTCGTTATTACTTTGTTATTGTGTTACTTTTTTATTATTTTTCCTTTACTTTATTTTGTAAATATTTTCTTAACTCATTTCAAGCATTTCACGGTAAGGTCTACACTTGTATTCGACCCATGTGACAAATAAAGTTTGATTCGATTATAATTTGTTTGATGAAAACGTTGGGTAAAATAAACATTTTGACTCTGGTGATCAATAACGGTAGGTCACAGGCAGCTGAATAACATATCCTTATGATCTGCGGAGTTCCGGCTTTTGGTGTTTATCAGTGTATTCCGTGTTTATTCCGTTTATGCTTCACAACGCTAACCGGAGTGAAGGTAGCAGCCATCTTGAAATGAGGTTATCGGCTCGGCCCCACCTTATACATTCGTATGCCCATATATGGTAGTGAGTCACACCAAAGACATGAAGGCGCCGATCAATAGCCAAGATACTCAGCTTTCCGCAGACATCCTGGTTTTGCAGATAGGGTCTACCATTCTCATACCAGCCCTCAATTCAATAAAACAAATCAAATAGGGTCCCCAAATATGGGGACTTTACATTTAAGAGGGAGGGATGGATAGGAGCTGGCATGGCCATGATAGAGATAAAGGGCATGGACATCAGCAGGTCATATTAATAGACAATACATTTACTTGACTTGGAAGTCAAAGATAGAGACTGTGGAGGCAACATTAGAACATTTATTTAACAGAAGGGTCTTCTGTATTTCTCAGAAGACCCTCACCAGAGATACCTCAGATAGTTGAACAACACAACATATTCAAATCAAGATTGTTGTTTGGGGAAGTTCAAGAATAGCCTTCTGTGTTATCTGTCTATGTGCTGCTTACCATAGTCACACATGGGTTCACTTGTGAGCAGTCAGATTAACCCGGAGATACAGTAACAGATGGACAACGTTTATGACTCACCAGTGGACCAGACAGCCCTCTCCTTTCAGCCGGGACTCGTGCATGAACATGATGCTCTGTTTGAAGTGCTGTGTCCTGAGAATGACACACATACAGGTTATGTACAGTCATAAGCAGGTCATAACACAATAACAAACCAGTTACCATTCCCACAGTAGTAACAACATTGTATTTGTTGTGGAAGACAAAGAATATAGGACAAGTAACATTAAATTTGACAAAAAAGCTGTAAAACGGGCCCTCCACCCCAGTCATAGAAAGTGGGGGTATGAGTGGGTAACGACTCATAATGCTGAGAGGAGAACGACTCATAATAATGGCTGGAATTGAGTGAATGGAAAGGTGGAAAAACACACATGGAAACCATGTGTTTGATGTGTTCGATACTATTCCATTTATTCCCTTCCAGGTATTACTATGAGCCCATCCTCCCTAATTACGGTGCCATCAGCCACCTGTGGTGTGCGAGCAGTGAAGGGTATGGGTGAGGGGAGGGCCATAGGGGTGAGCATGGGTGTGTTCTTCTAGGCCCTAGGGCCATCTATCTATCTATCCTCCTGACAGGACCAGGATAAGCAAGTGGTGTCTGTCCATCTCTGGCTAGCCAGGGCCAGTTTAACATTTCACCTGCAGGTTTCACACACCTTGCTGGAGAGGCAAGGTGTGGGAGTAACAGGGGAGTTGACAGCGACATCTGGGTGCCTGGGTGTTAGTGTGTGCGTGAGTCTTTTTCGGGGGTGTTATAAAAATAGAGGCGCAGTGCAGACGGACGTGGCAACTCATAGAGAACCAGAGACTTCCTGTTCCTTCCTGCATAGAGGACCAGGCCACCTGCACTCTATGCACTCAACCAGAGGAAATGTGTGTGTGCATTTGTGCATGTTTTTACAGGATCTATCTATCCACCTATTTATGTATGTATATGTTGGTATGTCGGTGCTCACTACATCTCTGCATGTTTATTGTCTTAATCCTAATGAGTAAAAAGCATTGCATGATTTCTCATTAGGGAAATAAGAAGCCGAATCGCCTAGTCAGCTGGTGATTTATTCAGTGCTTTGATTCACAGTCAACTGGTGAGCATGTGAAGCATATCATTTTCATATCAGGAGAACATGAACTAGAGACGCCCACACAGAGTGTGTGTGCTAGATAGAATGGATCTGACTGGTCTAGTCTGCTTCAGTCCGGTGCTGTTCTGTTCTGTATGGTAGCCTTGTGTACTGTGTGGTGCTGTGTGTTGGGCTACTTACAGGTTTTGTGTGGGCAGGTCCGCTGCTGAGATGCATAGATAGGTAATCTCCTGCAGGAAAACATACAACTGTTATACGCTCTAACACAATTACAATCTAACAGGCAAAGCATGCCGACAGGATCGTTGTAAACACCACTCTGTTCACACTATTACATGATGCTCTCAGTCTTACAAGTGTGTCTGCAAACAATAACAACCATTATGTAAGCTTACACACCAGGTCCTATCCTATAGACGGTGTTTCTGATGTGGTGATTGCAGCTGTAGTGGGGAAGTAAAGGAACGGGACAGACTGTGCTAGTTTCTATAGGGAGTAGTAGAATATGAGAACACCAAATCCCACACAAGCTAGAGCCAGAGCACTGGGTCAGAAACTAAAAAGAATACTCCTCTCTACCGCCTACACCCTCCCACAGAGCTCATACAGGCTCCAACAAATGATTTCTATTGATGTAATGTGAACCTGTTTTGTTTGGGATGGGGCCTAGTCTAATATTACACACTAAGCCACATTCCCATACTGCTGTCCTGAATTTTCTGACAGGCTGGTCCAGGGGCAAACATATACCATGCTCTTATAGGAAGAGCAGTCATGAGGACTGACATGGGGACTGTCAATTTATTTGCTTAACCAAACTGTGTCCGCATTCTTGGATGCAAATCTTGATTTGTCACATTAACATCCATCCAAATTGGATTTTGAAACTGGATTTTGTGTGTGCATATGCTACAGACAGGCATTAAGGAATGTGTGTTAATGCATGTGTCAGGTGTCATTAGATCACGTACATTCATATAATATCATGCTGAAAGGCGGTCTGACGCGGTATTTAGCCATTTTGATCTTGCGAATGGTCCACTGGGAATTGTTTTCTTACCGGCAGGATAGGGGCTGCACTGTCATGGATGGAGAGGATGTGTGTGATGTTGTTCCTCGCTAACTGCTCTCTGTCCCTCGCATCTAAAGAAAAACAAGTATTGAATGACAAAACACATGAATCATCTATTAAATATTCATAGAATGTTCTCAAATATGAATGTGCCACTGAAATGTACTGGAAGGGAAAATGGTAAAGGGGTGTCTTCATTGGTCTTCTCCTTAGCTCAAGCCTTTGACCAGTACAGCTGGGAAGAAACACTTACCTTTGAAGTTTCCCAAGTACAAGTCAGGCAGGACCTATGGGAAGGTAAGAATGGAATATTATTGTGTGACCTGTTGTTTACATTCACCAGTTCTTAAACCTCACATAATTACAACAAGCATTTCATTCATTACACAAATAACTAGGCTAAGCAACAATATTACTACTTAAACACAAGCCCCTGGGCCTATACTCCTGTGCCACTATTGACAGCAAAGACGAAACTCAAATATATAGCCTGTGTTCTCAAGGAAAGACAACATGGAGGTGCAGAGACTGTATATTTAGTTTGACACCAAATACCAGAGGCGAGTGAGCTCACATAACCGACACAGTTCACTCTGATGATAGTGATAATAAGACATGTTCATGTAGGATCTGTGTGTGTGTGTATATACTACCATTCAAAAGTTTGGGGTCACTTAGAAATGTCCTTGTTTTTGAAAGAAAAGCATTTTTTGTCCATTAAAATAACATAAAATTGATCAGAAATACAGTTGTAGACATTGTTAATGTTGTAGATGACTATTGTAGCTGGAAACGTCGTAATAATACTTGAAAGTACTACTTAAGTCGTTTTTTGGGTTATCTATACTTTTTACTCCACACATTTTCCATGTCACCCAAAAGTACTCGTTACATTTTGAATGCTTAGTAGAACTGGAAAATGGTTCAATTCACACACTTATCACCCCTACTGCCTCTGATCTGGAAGGCTCACTAAACACAAATGCTTTGTTTGTAAATTATGTCTGAGTGTTGGAGTGTGACCCTAGCTATCCATAACATTCCCTTTTACTTGAGTCATTGGGTACTTTTTCATCCACTGTGTGTGTGTGTGTTTATGTGTGCGTGTGTGTGTTTGTGCGTGTGTGTGTTTATGTGTGTGTGTGTGTGTGTGTTTATGTGTGTGTGTGTGTGTGTGTGTGTGTGTGTGCCTGCGTCCCTCATACCTCTCCTCCCCCATCTCAAACCCAGCTGGAACAACAGTGATGAGAGGTGCAGAAAGCTTTTCCAATTGAAATGAGTTGATGACACCTGTTGTGTACACCAAGTACCAAGCCAACATTTGAGAAGGTCAATTGCTAAAGTATCCATGATGACACGGAGCCTACAGTATGTGATAAGACACAGCAATGCATTACACCCATAAGTAATATCATCAAATGTAGCATGCTTTGATAATTTTCAACAGAAATCTGTCCAATGTGTAGCCAAGGAGTTGGAATGTAAAAGCACAACGCCTACACACCGGGTGTGTCTACTTTGATAGACAGCTAGAGTCATTAAAGTGTACAGTAGCATACATACAGCGACAAACAGACACTCTTATGGCAGATGGCCTGAAGTGAATATGCTATTATGCAATTGTGCACCGATTCAATATAAATTAGACGCAATACGTGTTCATAACACCAATAGAACACACGCATTAAACACATTTGACTACACGCGTTTGATTGACATTCTATATTCATTGAAACCCCCTGTCTACAGAACTACTGTAGCCTACTCAGCGACCATGCGTAAACTTTGCTTTAGGAGCGCATGCATAGGCTGTATATCAACGAATAACATACCTTATTGAGCCCATTACCCATTCTAAACGAAGAATTCTGTAAAACCAACAAATGGAAATTACGGCATTTATTGTTGTACTCTTGTTTCGAGAAGTAGGTCTTCAACGGCTTTCCCGAGAGCTCCCCAAATTGCGAGCGATCGAGTACTCACACAGTCTGCAGCAGCGCTGTTCCCTAAAGCTCCCGATGTTTTCAATGCTTCCTGGGATATGTAGTTTTTTCTCATCTAGAGAGGCATGGTCTCTGTAAAGGAAGGATGGCAGGCCTACGCTTATTTTTATATTCACAATTTGTATAAAGTCTATGCCACAGACTCTATGGGTAGACTTCACCGACAGTGGGCTCCAAAATGACTGGCACCCCTGACTGGCAACGCACAAACAATACTTAAAAATATATTTAAAATATAATTAGAGATAAACTCAAAATACCAACATGTGAGAAATACTGTACATTATTAATGTTTCAATGGAACTAACCAAAATCATACAATTATTTAATACAAAATACATTTCACCAAAATCAAGGTTTCATAATTATTGGCACTCCTCACTCAGTACTTAGAGCAACCACCTCTGGCAAGGATAACAGCAAGGTTAAGTAACACATTTGGAGGGATTTTGGACCATTCCTCTACACAGATCCTTTCAAAATCCTTCACATTTTTGGGTTTCGCTTATCAACTGACCTCTTCAACTCAGCCCACAGGTTTTTGATTGGATTGAGTTCTGGCGACTGAGATGGCCATGGCAGAACATTAATTTTGTTGTCACAGAACCATTTCTGTGTGGATCTTGAGGTATATTTTGGGTCATTGTCTGGTTGGAAAGTCCACCTACGGACAAGTCCCAGCCTTCTGGCAGAGGCAACCAGATTGTCAGCCAAAATTGCCTGATACTTGGTGGAATTCATTCTGCCATCAATATTAACATGTGCCCCTGTACCTCTGGAATTAAAACAGCCCCAAAACTTCACTGACCCACCACCATATTTCACCATGGGTATGAGGTGCCTCTCCTTGTATGCATCTCTGTTTCACCGTGGGTATGAGGTGCCTCTCCTTGTATGCATCTCTGTTTCACCGTGGGTAAGAGGTGCCTCTCCTTGTATGCATCTCTGTTTCACCGTGGGTAAGAGGTGCCTCTCCTTGTATGCATCTCTGTTTCACCGTGGGTAAGAGGTGCCTCTCCTTGTATGCATCTCTGTTTCACCGTGGGTAAGAGGTGCCTCTCCTTGTATGAATCTCTGTTTCACCGTGGGTAAGAGGTGCCTCTCCTTGTATGCATCTCTGTTTCACCGTGGGTAAGAGGTGCCTCTCCTTGTATGCATCTCTGTTTCACCGTGGGTAAGAGGTGCCTCTCCTTGTATGCATCTCTGTTTCACAGTGGGTATGAGGTGCCTCTCCTTGTATGCATCTCTGTTTCACCGTGGGTATGAGGTGCCTCTCCTTGTATGCATCTCTGTTTCACCGTGGGTATGAGGTGCCTCTCCTTGTATGCATCTCTGTTTCACCATGGGTATGAGGTGCCTCTCCTTGTATGCATCTCTGTTTCGACGCCAAACATGCCGATGCTGTATCGGACCAAAACGTTCAATTTTGGTCTCATCTGACCAGAGCACCTACTTCCAGTCATAATTGAAATGACGTTTGGCAAACTCCAAGCGCTTGCGTCTGTGTCTTGCGGTCAGAAAGGTCTGACCCCAAGACGCCACCAAGGCCTGCATGTTTGGGGGGGGGGGGGGGGTGCATTTCAACTGTTCCATATTTTTTTTCTTAAAAAAAAAAAAATGCCCTGACAATGCTCAGTGGTATAATAAATCATTTGTGAATCTTCTTGTAGCCATTACCAGATTTATGAAGGTCTATGACCATCTGTCTCTTTTGAACTGCCAGTTATTTTGTTTTTCTTCATGGTGTTGGATGACAAAAGGATATTGCATGCGTGTTACCTCATTTTTATACCCTAGTGAAACAGGAAGTGATGTAATGGCTCAATATAGTTCCTTAAGACTTAGATAAACATAAATAAGTCGAATTTAATTCCTGGTTTAATTTTGGTAGATGTCATTTACAATAATCTTTAAGGGTGCCATTAATTGTGAAACCTTGATTTGGAGGACATTGATTTTTTATTAAATCAATAAATGATTTTGGTGGGTTACATTGAAACATTAATAAAGTACAGTATTTCTCACATGTTGGTATTTTGAGTTTATCTCCATAATTATATTCTTTATATTTTTTAAAGTATTGTTTGTGCATTGCCAGTCAGGGGTGCCAGTCATTTTGGAGTCCACTATATAGGCAATAGGCATACAGTCAAAGATCTCTCAACTCATGAATGAAGGAATGGACATAGAGTTGTTTTCTTTTGTGTCAAAACAAAATTATTCTAATTTCACAACATACATACTCATGGGTAAAAGCCACTCACTGAACATTTTTGTTTATCATTATTATTATTATTTTTTTTTTTTCGCCTTTATTTAACCAGGTAGGCCAGTTGAGAACCAGTATTAATTTACAACTGCGACCTGGCCAAGATAACGCAAAGCAGTGTGATAAAAACAACAACACAGAGTTACAAATGGGATATACAAACGTACAGTCAATGACAGAACTGAAAAATCTGTATACTGTGTGTGCAAATGAAGTAAGGAGGTAAGGCAATAAATCGGCCATAGTGGCAAAGTAATTACAATTTAGAAATTTACACTGGAGTGATATGTGTGCAGATGAGGATGTGCAAGTAGAAATACCTGGTGTACAAAAGAGCAGAAAAACAAAAACAAATATGGGGATGAGGTAGGTACAGTTGAAGTCGGAATTAACATACTGTACACCTTAGCAAAATACATTTAAACTCAGTTTTTCACAATTCCTGACATTTAATCCAAGTAAAAATGCCCTGTCTTAAGTCAGTTAGGAACACCACTTTATTTTAAGAATGTGAAATGTCAGAATAATAGTAGAGAGAATTATTTATTTCAGCTTTTATTTCTTTCATCACATTCCCAGTGGGTCAGAAGTTTACATACACTCAATTAGTATTTGGTAGCATTGCCTTTAAAGTTTTTAACTTAGGTCAAACGTTTCAGGCAGCCCTTCACAAGCTTCCCACAATATGTTGGGTGAATTTTGGCCCATTCCTCCTGACAGAGCTGGTGTAACTGAGTCAGGTTGTAAGGCCTTCTTCTGCCCACACATTTTCTATAGGATTGTCAGGACTTTGGTGATGGCCATTCCAATACCTTGACTTTGTTGTCCTTAAGCCATTTTGCCACAACTTTGGAAGTATGCTTGGGGTCATTGTCCATTTGGAAGACCCATTTGCGACCAAGCTTTAACTTCCTGACTGATGTCTTGAGATGTTCCCACAATATATCCACATAATTGTTCTTCCTCATGATGCCATCTATTTTGTGAAGTGCACCAGGCCCTCCTGCAGCAATGCAATGCTACTACTTGCTTCATGGTTGAAATGGTAATCTTCGGCTTGCAAGCCTCCCCCTTTTTCCTTAGAACATAATGATGGTCATTATGGCCAAACAGTTCTATTTTTGTTTCATCAGACCAGAGGACATTTCTCCAAAAAGTACGATCTTTGTCCCCATGTGCAGTTGCAAACCATAGTCAGGCTTTTTTATGGTGGTTTTGGAGCAGTGGCTTCAGCACCAACCATCTGTGGCTGCAGATGTCACACTGCCGGTCGGTGCCAGGTTGGTTCCTCTGGGGATCGAGGCAGCAGGTAGGGCGCTCTGGCGTCACCCCAGGTGAGCCGGCACCATTCTCACCCAGAGCCCTCTGTTGCACATATGTTTGTGTATGTCACTTTCCCAGAGTTTTCCCCGCATTTCCAGCATAAGGCGCTCGTCGATTCCGGCGCGGCTGGGAATTTTATTGATAGAGCGTTAGCTCATAGTTTAGGGATCCCCATTGTTCCCGTGGCTATGCCTTTCCCCGTTCACGGGTCGATAGTCGACCATTAGGGTCAGGGTGGATTAGGGAGGTCACCGCTCCTTTGGGCATGGTGATGCAGGGGGGTCACAAGGAGAGAATTAGTCTCTTCCATATTGACTTTCCTGCGTTTCCCGTGGTGCTGTGCCTACCCTGGTTAGCTTGTCATAACCCCACTGTTTCTTGGCCACAGAGGGCTCTCACGGTGTGGTCACGAGAGTGCTCAGGTAGGTGTTTAGGGGTTTCTGTTGGTGCTACTACGGTGGAGAGTCCAGACCAGTTCTCCACCGTGCGCATTCCCCCTGAATATGCTGATTTGGCTCTCGCCTTCTCTAAAAAGAAGGCGACTCAATTACCACCTCATCGACTGGGCGATTGTGCGATAAACCTCCTGGTAGACACTGCACTTGCCAGGAGTAACGTGTATCCCCTCTCACAGGCGGAGACGGAGGCTATGGAAACATATGTCTCCGAATCCCTGCGTCAGGGGTACATTCGGCCCTCCACTTCACCCTCCTCCGAGTTTCTTTTTTGTGAGGGAGATCTGCGTCCCTGTATTGACTATCGGGGTCTGAATCAGATCACTGTGAGGTATAGTTACCCGCTACCGCTCATAGCCACAGTGATTGAGTCAATGAACGGGGCGCGCTTCTTCACCAAACTAGATCTCAGGAGCGCTTACAACCTGGTGCGTATCCGGGAGGGAGACGAGTTGAAGACGGCTTTCAGTACCACCTCTGGGCACTATGAGTACCTCGTCATGCCGTACGGGTTGATGAATGCGCCATCAGTCTTCCAAGCCTTTGTAGACGAGATATTCAGGGACCTGCACGGGAAGTGTGTGGTGGTGTATATTGATGACATTTTGATATACTCCGCTACACGTGCCGAGCATGTGTCCCTGGTGCGCAGGGTGCTTTGTTGCGTGTTGGTGCATGACCTGTACGTCAAGGCTGATAAGTGCCTGTTCTTCCAACAGTCCATCTCCTTCCTAGGGTATTGCATTTCCACCTCAGGGGTGGAGATGGAGAGTGACTGCATTTCAGCCGTGCGTAATTGGCCGACTCCCACCACGGTAAAGGAGGTGCAGCGGTTCTTAGGGTTTGCCAACTACTACCGGGGGTTTATCGGGGTTTTGGTCAGGTAGCGGCTCCCATTACCTCACTGCTGAAGGGGGGCCCGGTACGCTTGCAGTGGTCAGCTGAGGCAGACAGGGCCTTTAGTCACCTGAGGGCTCTGTTTACCTCGGCTCCCGTGCTGGCCCATCCAGATCCCTCTTTGGCATTTATAGTGGAGGTGGATGTGTCCGAGGCTGGGATAGGAGCTGTGCTCTCTCAGCGCTCAGGTACGCAACCAAAGGTCCGCCCCTGTGCCTTCCTCTCGAAGAAGCTCAGCACGGCAGAGCGAAACTATGATGTGGGGGACCGGGAGCTGTTGGCTGTCGCCAAGGCCTTGAAGGCGTGGAGACATTGGCTTGAGGGGGCTTGACACCCTTTTCTCATCTCGACTGTCCACCGCAATCTGGAGTACATCCGGGCAGCGAGGAGACTGAACCCTCGCCAGGCAAGTTGGGCCATGTTTTTCATCCATTTTGTGTTTACCGTTTCCTACAGACCAGGCTCCCAGAACGTTAAAGCAGACGCATTGTCCCAGCTGTGTGACACAGAGGAGCAGCCCGTGGATCCCACTCTCATACTCCCCACCTCCTGCCTGGTGGCGCCGGTAGTGTGGGAGCTGGACACAGACATTGAGCAGGCGTTATGTGCGGAGCCCGCTCCCTTCCAGTGTCCCGCTGGGCATCTGTACGTCCCGTCTGCTGTTCGTGACCGGTTGATATATTGGGCCCACACGTCACCCTCCTCTGGTCATCCTGGAATCGGTCGGACAGTGCGCTGTTTGAACGGGAGGTACTGGTGGCCTACCTTGGCAGGGTAGCCTAGTGGTAAGAGTGTTGGACTAGTAACCGGAAGGTTGCAAGTTCAAACCCCCGAGCTGACAAGGTACAAATCTGTCGTTCTGCCCCTGAACAGGCAGTTAACCCACTGTTCCTAGGCCGTCATTGAAAATAAGAATTTGTTCTTAACTGACTTGCCTAGTTAAATAAAGGTAAAATAAAAATTTAAAAAAGGACGTGAGTGTTTATGTTTCCTCCTGCTCGATGTGCGCCCAGTGTAAGGCTCCGAGGCACCTACCCAGAGGTAAGCTACACCCCTTACCCGTTCCACAGCGGCCTTGGTCGCACCTGTGAGTGGATTTTCTGACTGATCTTCCACTCTCACAGGGTATCACCGTGATCCTGGTCGTTGTGGATCGTTTCTCTAAGTGCTGTCGTCTCCTCCCTCTGCCAGGTCTCCCTACGGCCCTACAGACTGCGGAGGCCTTGTTTACACACATCTTCCGGCACTACGGGGTGCCTGAGGATATAGTGTCTTATCGGGGTCCCCAGCTCACGTCTAGGGTCTGGAAGGCGTTCATGGAATGTCTGGGGGTCTTGATCAGTCTTACTTCAGGGTTTCACCCTGAGAGTAATGGGCAGGTGTGAGAGTGAACCAGGATGTCGGTAGTTTTATGCGGTCCTATTGCCAGTACCGGCCGGGGGAGTGGGCGGCGTTCGTGCCCTGGGCCGAGATGGCACAGAACTCGCTCCGCCACTCCTCCACTAACCTCTCTCCCTTCCAGTGCGTACCGGGGTACCAGCCGGCCTTGGCATCAGGGTCAGACCGAGGTTCCTGCGGTGGACGACTGGATCAGGTGCACGGAGGAGACATGGGAAGCCGTCCGTGTCCACCTTCAGCAGGCCGTGACGCTCCAAAAGAGGAATGCACCGCAGTGAGACCCCGGTGTTCGCACCCCGGTGTTCTGTTTTCTGGTGGGTTTCTTGTTATTAAACTGCGCCGTTTGGAAACACAGTTTTTGCTCTCCTGTGTCTGACTTCTCTGTCGCCAGTACGCAGCCCTTACAGGAGAAGATACGGTGGGATTCGAAATGGTCGGTTATCTGGCCTGTTATTAATTACAGGACTTATTTCTTATTATTTTGGAGATGAGGCAAGCAGTGAGATACTGCAAACTTATTTTATCTGTCTTCACATAAACCATAATATACATATTGTTGAATAATTGCAATCACATCTCATGACCAGTAATAACATATAGAGGGATATTTGCTTTGAATGAAAGGCTTACTAAACTTATTGAGCTTTGCTGTGGGCAGAAATTGTTACAATGCTGGCCTATACAAAATAGGCATCAGGCCAGACAATAGTACATTTAGGCCTATTGCACCCATACAGTTATTGATTAAACCACTCATTCACCCAGACTCTATTACAGGCAGACAATAAGATCCAGTTAAAACAGTGGATGCCAGGGTTACTGTAATGACCATGAAAGAGAACCCAGAGAAATGGCAAATGATGATGTGAAATACTTTGTTGTGGCTTTAGTGTGTGAGGACAGGCAAAGAATATAGCGAAGGTCGGGGGCGTTTACAGAATATAGGCCTACTCCAGATGCACTGTAGGCTTTGGCCTAACTCTGCACATTCAGTGTAGTCTAGTCACTTCACCCAAAACCATCAGAAGCCCAAAACCTTCACAAGTGCTACAATTCAGGTGGTTTCCCATTCTGGTTTCAGAGAAAATCTGACTTTATCAATGGATCATAATCTCTTTGTTTTTGTGAGTATGTTGCTTTAATTCAGTGTGGTTTGGCTGTGTTGAGTCATTGTGCCGGTAAGGGAAAGTGTCTTGTTATTTCCTTTTTAGTGTCTGTAAAGTACTCTGAGGTAGATTATAAAAAATGTTCAGGTTATTTCGAGGGTAGCTATTTTTACCTTTAACATATTATTGTATTTTACCTGCTGCCTGTAGGTTCCACTGCCATAGGTTTTATTGATGTACTGTATGTCATTACTTGAGAAGTCAAAAAGGTCAAAGAAGTCTTAAAAATTAAAATTGAGACTGTCCAAAAACTAAACCATCTGGTGAAAATCCTTATAAAAAATAATCTAGTGCAGTCTTTCACAATGCCATGGCTGACATATCCTTGCTCAGCACGACCCATTGTCCATCAATGGCAAATGACTTCCAGGAACAGCCAGGCTATAAGGGTAAAGTGGCCTACATGTTTCACATGTCTCTCTCTCTCTCTCTCTGTTTCTCTCTCTCTGTTTCTCTCTCTGTTTCTCTCTCTCTCTGTTTCTCTCTGTCTCTCTCTCTGTTTCTCTCTCTCTCTCTCTCTCTCTCTCTGTTTCTCTCTCTGTTTCTCTCTCTCTCTCTGTTTCTCTCTCTCTCTCTGTTTCTCTGTTTCTCTCTCTGTTTCTCTCTCTGTCTCTCTCTCTCTGTTTCTCTCTCTCTCTGTGTCTCTCTCTCTGTTTCTCTCTCTCTCTGTTTCTCTCTCTCTCTGATTCTCTCTCTCTCTGTTTCTCTCTCTCTCTCTCTCTCTCTCTCTCTCTCTCTCTCTCTCTCTGTTTCCCTCTCTCTCTCAACACACACACAAACAAACGGTAAAGCCCGCCAAAAGTCAGGCGATACTTGGTTGTGAATAATGTTGATCCATGTTCTCTTCTTTGGAAGATGAACTGTGATAGAGGCATACCTCCAGTAGGCGGTGATAGTGCTTTATGTTACTGGACTATTTTTACTTTTATGGGCTTTTGCATCCCGATCTGACATTGGCTACTATGCAATTTTATGAACATGTGAGTTGTTTTGGGACAAAAAAAGTTGTCCAACTGTGTTATCATTGAGTTTAGCCTAGCCTATTGCCCAGGCTAGGAATCCGTCTTTGACCAAAATGTTCAGCTCCATTCACACTTTATAATATAAACCGCAGAACAAAAACGTTGAAAATGGTAAAATAATGATTTTCTCCTTGGACTTGTGGTTAGAGTGCCTTCCCTAAAGTCAATCCCTGGCAGAGTCACACCAAATACTGTACAAATGGGACCTGATGTGTCGCCTCCAAACTCGTCATCAAGCTCGAGACCCTGGGTCTCGACCCCGCCCTGTGCAACTGGGTACTGGACTTCCTGACAGGCGGCCCCCAGGTGGTGAGGGTAGGTAACAACATCTCCACCCCGCTGATCCTCAACACTGCGGCCCCACAAGGGTGCATTCTGAGCCCTCTCCTGTAATCCCTGTTCACCCACGACTGCGTGGCCACGCACGCCTCCAACTCAATCATCAAGTTGACGACACTACAGTGGTAGGCTTGATTACCAACAACGACGAGACGGCCTACAGGGAGGAGGTGAGGGCCCTCGGAGTGTGGTGTCAGGAAAATAACCTCACTCAACAAAACTAAGGAGATGATTGTGGACTTCAGGAAACAGCAGAGGGAGCACCCCCCTATCCACATCGATGGGACAGTAGTGGAGAGGGTAGTAAGTTTTAAGTTCCTCGGCGTACACATCACAGACAAACTGAATTGGTCCACCCACACAGACAGTGTTGTGAAGAAGGCGCAGCAGCGCCTCTACAACCTCAGGGGGCTGAAGAAATTTGGCTTGTCACCAAAAGCACTCACAAACTTCTACAGATGCACAATCGAGAGCATCCTGCCGGGCTGTATCACCACCTGGTATGGCAACTACTCCGCCCACAACCGTAAGGCTCTCCAGAGGGTAGTGAGGTCTGCACAACGCATCACCGGGGGCAAACTCCCTTTCCTCCAGGACACCTACACCACCCGATGTCACAGGAAGGCCATGAAGATCATCAAGGACAACAACCACCCGAGCCACTGCCTGTTCACCCCGCTATCATCCAGAAGGTGAGGTCAGTACAGGTGCATCAAAGCAGGGACCGAGAGACTGAAAAACAGCTTCTATCTCAAGGCCATCACACTGTTAAACAGCCACCACTAACATTGAGTGGCTGCTGCCAACATACTGACTCAACTCCAGCCACTTTAATAATGGGAATTGATGGAAATTGATGTAAAATATATCACTAGCCAATTTGAGCAATGCTACTTAATATAATGTTTACATACCCTACATTACTCATCTCATATGTATATACTGTACTCTATATCATCTACTGCCTCTTTATGTAATACATGTATCACTAGCCACTTTAAACTATGCCACTTTGTTTACATACCCTACATTACTCATTTCATATGTATATACTGTACTCGATACCATCTACTGCATCTTGCCTATGCCGTTCTGTACCATCACTCATTCATATATCTTTATGTACATATTCTTTATCCCCTTACACTTGTGTCTATAAGGTAGTAGTTTTGGAATTGTTAGGTTAGATTACTCGTTGGTTATTACTGCATTGTCGGAACTAGAAGCACAAGCATTTCGCTACACTCGCATTAACATCTGCTAACCATGTGTATGTGACAAATAAATGTGATTTTTGATTTGATTCTTGGCACTCAGCATTAAGGATATAGATTGGGGGTTAAGGCCCTGCGATAGACTAGCACCCTGTCCATTCACCAAGCTGCCTCACGCTACAGAAACAGGATTTGTAGGCTCCTGCCCTATGATCCGTTCCGGCTCGCACACGGCTACTTACTTGCTGTAGTCAGTGACTATTTGCATATAAATCATATGCTCCTTTCTCGATTAGCTACACTGGTCTGCAACTAACTTCCACAACATATTTTTTGTTGTTTCACTATTGCGGAAGCAAGGCAAATCCCAGAACTATACGCCTACCCGTGGAATGAAAAGGTAGGTTATTTATCTATAATTAACGATTTAACCTACATATTTTATCCTATTGAATACAAAGACCTATTTACCTTGAATATTAAACTGGATACATTATTGATGTTATCCACCCTATGTGTTGACAACTCTTTAACAGAGCAAGTTACAGTATTGGATTTCCGACTACGTCTTTCACTTCCATATTCAGTTTTGTATTTCGAGTCAATGTAACGCCGCTGAAGCTCCTTAGCCTACTCCTCCATTCGTTCGGAAATATATTATTGTTACTATTTACATGATGGGAGATTGTGATTGACCAGTAATAGAGCAATGTATCCATTAGTCTCGTATCAACGCTAGAAGGAAATACCCGACCGAGGACCGGGTAGCAAGCCATGGCTACTGCGCAGGACTCCATCTACATGAAATCCGCTGACCTTATCAAAAAGGAGCCTCTGGACTACGGTGGATTCGGTACAGTGTATCTGTGCTATCACAAAACCCTCGGCCAGGTGGTTCTGAAGACCATCTACACCGGGCCACCGCGTAATGAGTGAGTATAATGGGCTATGGTAGAGAGGATGCCCCCTGTGTCTGTAAGTGTTATGACTGTCACGCTCTACTGAGTTTCATATTGTAGTCTACACCAGGGATTCCTAAACTTTTTCACTCAGGGACTCCCTTCCAGCATTGGGAGTACCAGCGGGTAGTTCTAGGCTACACTTATCCTTTCCTGTGACAGAAAGGACGATAAAACCAGAGAAATTGGGTGACTATAGACATGTTCCTGTGATGTCTATAGTGATAAAGTAGGCTACAGTAGGCGGCCCAGTTAATACATAGGGATACATCTCCAAGTGAACATATTTCCCTAGCTCGTAGTCTTGACCAAGCCTTCCTCCCGCTCTCCCTCAGGGGCAGTAAGCAGTCCCTGCTAGAGGAGGGCAGCCTGATGAGCAGACTGAACCATGAACGGGTGGTCAAGCTGCTGGGGGTGATCCTGGAGGATGGGGACTACTCTCTGGTCATGGAGCTCCTCCCTAAAGGCAACCTGCTGGCCATGCTGAACCGGGTGAGAGGAGATCACAAAAACAGTTAACTTAGTCTACAATGTTACTATATGAATGAGGTTAGGTCCTGGACTCACTGCAGGTTTTCAAACAGAACTCCATATCAGATTTTCTCTATGTAATATCAACAAGCTATTTTCTCTCTGGGCAAACAACTTGTATATATGCCTGTCTTTTCTCAGGTACCAGTGCTGATATCCATCAAGGGCAGGATCATACTGGAGATTCTGGAGGGGATGGTGTACCTGATGAAGAACCGTGTCATACACAAAGATCTCAAACCAGAAAACATACTGGTGGACAAGGATTTTCACATCAAGGTACAGCACACACTGTATAATATGCTTTATTACTGTTTATATCATTGACTTTACGGTGTGTGTGTGAAGTCCCACAAGAATAGTAAACAAAGACAAATTTGACCAACTGGTCAAATGCTATTTCTAGGTGGTTACGGTTAGAATTAGGTTTAGTGTTAGGTGAGCTAGGGTTAGGAGCTAGGGTTAGGGGTTAGGGAAAATATGATTTTGGGACTGAATTGTGAGTCCCCCACAAGGTTAGTTATGCAAGACTGTGTGTGTGTGTGTATCCATGTGCATCTGTGTATTGATGTCTCTGTGTTCGATGTATTTGAATGAAAATGGATGTGTGTGTAATCTGTGTATGCAATGCATGTACATGTATGAATATGCATGTCTGTATCTGTGCTCCAGATTGCAGACCTGGGCCTGGCCACCTGTCAGACGTGGAGCAGGCTGACTAAGGAGGAGTCTCGCAGGCAGAGCCGGCTGGCGCGTCCTGGGGCTGGGGGAGTGGGGGGCAGGGCAGCCGGTACTCTGTGCTACATGGCTCCTGAGCACCTGGACAGCATCCACACACGCTCCTCTGAGAAGTCTGACGTCTATAGCTTCGCTATTGTCGTATGGGTCATCCTCACTGGCAGTGAGCCATATGAAAGTGAGTGTTGCTCACTCACTCTACAGAGGACTGTTGCATTCAAATGAATCTGATGCGATTTCAGCCATATATATACTGAACAAAAATGTAAATGCAACACGCAACAATTTCGAAGATTTTACTGAATTACAGTTTGTGTAAGGAAATCAATCAATTTAAATTTATTTACTGGGCCGTAATCTATAGATTTCACATGACTGGGAATACAGATATGCATCTATTTATCAGAGATACCTTCAAAAAACCGGAAGGGCAAGTATAAGAACACCAGTCAGTATCTGGTGTGACTACCATTTGCCTCATGCAGCACAACACATCTCCTTTGCATAGAGTTGAAGAGAGTTGTCCCACTCCTCTTCAATGGCTGTGCGAAGTTGCTGAAGACTGGCGGGAACTGGAACACGCTGTCGTACACGTGATCCAGACCATCGCAAACATGCTCAATGGTTGACATGTCTGGTGGTGAGTATGCAGGCCATGGAAGAACTGTGACATTTTCAGCTTCCAGGAATTGTGTAGAGATCCTTGCGACATGGGGATGTGAATTATCATGCTGAAACATGAGGTGATGGCAACGGATGAATGGCACGGCAATGGGCCTCAGGATCTTTTCACAGTATCTCTGTGCATTCAAATTGCCATCGATAAAATGCAATTATGTTCATTTTCCGTAGCTTATGCCTGCCCATGCCATAACCCCATTGCCACCATGGGGCACTCTGTTCACAATGTTGACATTAGAAAACCACTCACCCACACATCGCCATACATGTGGTCTGCAGTTGTGAGGCCGGTTGGACTTACCGTCAAATGTTCTAAAACGACATTGGACATTGCACCTGCTTATTGTGGAGAAATTAACATGTATTTTTCTGGCAACAGCTCTGGTGGGCATTCATGCAGTCAGCATTGCAATTGCACACTTCCTCAACACTTGAGACATCTCTGGCATTATGTTGTGTGACAAAACTGCACATTTTAGTGTGGCCGTTTATTCTCCCCAGCACAAGGTGCACCTGTGTAATGATCATGCTGTCTAATCAGCTTCTTGATATGCCACACCTGTCAGGTGGATGGATTATCTTGTCAAAGGAGAAATGCTCACTAACGGATAAAAATGCAATTTGTGCACATTTGAGAGAAATAAGCTTTTTGTGCATATGGAACATTTCTGGGATCTTTTATTTCAGCTCATGAAACCAACACTTGACATGTTGAGTACATTTTTTTGTTCAGTGTAGTTTGTGAACTCAGATATATTTTATAGTAAGAGGTCCTTTGTTCTTTTTTTATGAATGGATAAGATTTGAGATCAAATTTGAATGCACTGAATTAATATTGGATAAGTGGATTTCAGATGCTCGGAGTGAGGACCATATCTGCCAGTGTGTCCGTAAAGGTGATCGTCCTGATGAAGACCTCATCTCTGCTGATACTCCTGTAGAGATCACAGAGCTAATGAAGAGATGCTGGCATAAGGATCCACAACTACGACCAACATTCCAAGGTGCGTGTGCATGTGTGTAGTGAGATTGAGGTACGGGAATTCCTAAACACAGTACAATGCATTACAGTATACACAATGCCAATCAATACAATGTTATTTGTATAGCACTTTGTCCCAGCACAAATCATGAAACCCAAACCTAACCCCTTTGAATAGCAAGTTCAGGTCAACAGAAGCTTGGTATCTGAAAGGTCTGGCAATAGGTAATGATGCTTCGTGGGAGGCAGTTGTTGTGTTCAGAGGGTCACTGTT
Source organism: Oncorhynchus kisutch (assembly GCF_002021735.2). Classification (NCBI taxonomy): domain Eukaryota; kingdom Metazoa; phylum Chordata; class Actinopteri; order Salmoniformes; family Salmonidae; genus Oncorhynchus; species Oncorhynchus kisutch. The sequence goes on along the minus strand of NC_034203.2, from coordinate 26,556,830 downwards.
TCGAGCCGAGGTTGGGGCAAGGAGAGGGACGGAAGCAATACTGTTACACGTGTACAGACATGGCATTAAAATGGGTGTATGTTTCTCTCACATACACACACACACACACAAACACACACGTGTATATATACATACATACATACATACATACATACATACATACATACATACATACATACATACATACATACAGTGGGGCAAAAAAGTATTTAGTCAGCCACCAATTGTGCAAGTTCTCCCACTTAAAAAGATGAGAGGCCTGTAATTTTCATCATAGGTACACTTCAACTATGACAGACAAAAATCCAGAACATCACATTGTAGGATTTTTTATGAATTTATTTGCAAATTATGGTGGAAAATAAGTATTTGGTCAATAACAAAAGTTTATCTCAATACTTTGTTATATACCCTTTGTTGGCAATGACAGAGGTCAAATGTTTTCTGTAAGTCTTCACAAGGTTTTCACACACTGTTGCTGGTATTTTGGCCCATTCCTCCATGCAGATCTCCTCTAGAGCACCGATGTTTTGGGGCTGTTGCTGGGCAACAGGGAATTTCAACTCCCTCCAAAGATTTTCTATGGGGTTGAGATCTGGAGACTGGCTAGGCCACTCCAGGACCTTGAAATGCTTCTTACGAAGCCACACCTTCGTTGCCCGGGCAGTGTGTTTTGGATCATTGTCATGCAGAAAGACCCAGCCACCTTTCATCTTCAATGCCCTTCGGGATGGAAGGAGGTTTTCACTCAAACTCTCACGATACATGGCCCCATTCATTCTTTCCTTTACACGGATCAGTCGTCCTGGTCCCTTTGCAGAAAAACAGCCCCAAAGCATGATGTTCCCACCCCCATGCTTCACAGTAGGTATGGTGTTCTTTGGATGCAACTCAGCATTCTTTGTCCTCCAAACACGACGAGTTGAGCTTTTACCAAAAAGTTATATTTTGGTTTCATCTGACCATATGACATTCTCCTAATCTTCTTCTGGATCATCCAAATGCTCTCTAGCAAACTTCAGGCAGGCCTGGACATGTACTGGCTTAAGCAGGGGGACACGTCTGGCATTGCAGGATTTGAGTCCCTGGCGGCGTAGTGTGTTACTGATGGTAGGCTTTGTTACTTTGGTCCCAGCTCTCTGCAGGTCATTCACTAGGTCCCCCCGTGTGGTTCTGGGATTTTTGCTCACCGTTCTTGTGATCGTTTTGACCCCACGGGGTGAGATTTTGCGTGGAGCCCCAGATCGAGGGAGATTATCAGTGGTCTTGTATGTCTTCCATTTCCTAATAATTGCTCCCACAGTTGATTTATTCAAACCAAGCTGCTTACCTATTGCAGATTCAGTCTTCCCAGCCTGGTGCAGGTCTACACTTTTGTTTCTGGTGTCCTTTGACAGCTCTTTGGTCTTGGCCAGAGTGGAGTTTGGAATGTGACTGTTTGAGGTTGTGGACAGGTGTATTTTATACTGATAACAAGTTCAAACAGCTGCCATTTATACAGGTAACGAGTGGAGGACAGAGGAGCCTCTTAAAGAAGAAGTTACAGGTCTGTGAGAGCCAGAAATCTTGCTTGTCTGTAGGTGACCAAATACTTATTTTCCACCATAATTTGCAAATAAATTCATAAAAAAATACTACAATGTGATTTTCTGGATTTCTTTTCTCATTTTGTCTGTCATAGTTGAAGTCTACCTAAAATTACAGGCCTCTCATCTTTTTAAGTGGGAGAACTTGCACAATTGGTGGCTGACTAAATACTTTTTTGCCCCACTATATATATATATATACATGCATACATACATGCATACATACATACATACATACATACATACATACATACATACATACATACATACATACATACATACATACATACATACATACATACATACATACATACATACATACATACCGTTGAAGTTGGGAAGTTTACATACAGTTAGGTTTGAGTCATCAACAACCAATTTTTCCAACAATTGTTTACAGACAGATTATTTAACTTATAATTCACTGTATCACAATTCCAGTGGGTCAGAAGTTTACATACACTAAGTTGACTGTGCCAATAAACAGCATGGACAATTCCAGAAAATGATGTCATGGCTTTAGAAGCTTATGATAAGCTAATTGACATTATTTGAGTCAATTGGAGGTGTACCTGTGGATGGATTTCAAGGCCTACCTTCAAACTCAGTGCGTCGTTGCTTGACATTATGGGAAAATCTAAATTGTAGACCTCCACAAGTCTTGTTCATCCTTGGCAGCAATTTCCAAATGCCTGAAGGTGCCATGTTCATCTGTACAAACAATAGTATGGAAGTATAAACACCATGGGACCACGTAGCCGTCATACCACTCAGGAAGGAGACGCGTTCTGCAAATCAATCCCAGAACAACAGCAAAGGACCTTGTGAAGGTGCTGGAGGAAACAGTTACAAAAGTATCTATATCCACAGTAAAACAAGTCCTATATCGACATAACCTGAAAGGCCGCTCAGCAAGGAAAAAGCCACTGCTCCAAAACCTCCGTAAAAAAGCCAGACTACGGTTTGCAACTGCACATGGGGACAAAGATGATATTTCAGAAAAAAAGTATGCTCTTGTCTGATGAAACAAGAATATAACTGTTTGATATCAGCCAGGAAGTTAAAGCTTGGTCGCAAATGGGTCTTCCAAATGGACAATGACCCCAAGCATACCTCCAAAGTTGTGGCAAAATGGCTTAAGTACAACAAAGTTAAGGTATTGGAGTGGCCATCAAAGCCCTGACCTCAATCCTATAGAAAATGTGTGGGCAGAACTGAAAAAGCGTGTGCGAGCAAGGCGGCCTACAAACCTGACTCAGTTACACCAGCTCTGTCAAGAGGAATGGGACAAAATTCACCCAATTTATTGCGGGGAGCGTGTGGAAGGCTGCCCAAAATGTTTGACCCTTTTCACCGGTGTCGTTGGAAGTAGACCAAAGTGCAGCGTGGTGAGCATACACTTCTCCTTTTATTTAAAATGTCGCCAACAAAACGAGAAACAAAAAAACAACCGTGAAGCTCACAGGGCTATAGTGCCACTAATAAAGTTAACTACCCACACTGAAAGGAGAGAAAAAGGGCTACCTAATATGATTCCCAATCAGAAACAATGATAGACAGCTGCCCCTGTTTGAGAACCATACCCGGCCATCACATAGAAACACAAATCATAGAAATAAAGGACATATTATGCCCACACAAACCACAACCTGACCAAACAAAAAAGAGACATAAAAAATGCTCTCTAAGGTGAGGGCGTGACAGTACCCCCCCCCCCCCCCCCCCCCCCCCAAAGTGCGGACTCCGGCCGCAAAACCTGAACCTGTAGGAGAGGGTCTGGGTGGGCATCTATCCGCGGTGGCGGCTCTGGTGCGGGACGTAGACCCCGCATCACCTCTGGCTCACCCCGCTTTGGTGGCGCCTCATGTGTGAGGACCCTCGCCGCCGACCCCGGACTGGGGACCCTCGCTGTGGGCGCCCTCGCTGCGGGCTCCGGTCTGGGCGCCGACGCCGGGGGCTCCGGACGGGAAGCCGACGCCGGTGGCACCGGACTGGAGGCCGACGCCGGGGGCTCCGGACTGGAGCTATGAATCATCACTGGAGGCTTTTTGCCATGAATCATCACTGGAGGCTTCGTGCCATGGATCATCACTGGAGGCTTCGTGCCATGGCTGATCATTGGAGGCTTCGTGCCATGGATCATCACTGGAGGCTTCGTGCCATGGATCATCACTGGAGGGTTGGTTAATCCGTTTAGGGACTCAGATACTCCCAGGATTATCAGAAGCGGGTCTGGATCTATTGAAGTCTCCAATACTTCAGAGAGGATCCCAAAAATTCCACACCAATAACCATGCAAGCTAGAGCATAGGGCAAAGCAGTGGAGTAGTGTACCCTGCGCAGCCTGACATTAATCACATGTAGGGGATGTATCAGGAAATATCCTATGCAGTTTAGTTTTGGAATAGTGTAATCTGTGTAATACTTTGAAATGTATGAGACGATGTCTGGAATTAATGGAGTATGTGTGGATATACTCCAAGATCTCTTCCCAGTCTGCCACAGAAATGTCAGTCCCTAGTTCTTCCTCCCATTTTGCCTTGATGGCATCTGTAGAAGGTGTGCTAACAGATTGAAAAGCATCATATAGACGCGATATCAGTTTATCTGAGGTGGGGCATATTTTTATGCATCCGTCAAACATGGAAGGTTTAGCATTCCCAAATGTTGGGAGGTGTTTTCTAACGTAGTCTCTAATTTGTAGGTATCTGAAAAAATGACTTCTGGGAAGATTATAAGTTTCCCTCAGCAACTCAAAGGAAACAAAGGTCCCTTCTATGTATAAATCCCCTATGGTACTTATCCCCAACTCTCCCCATCGCTCAAAGGTGTTATCAAGGTTAGAAGGGGCAAAGGAGGGATTCCTGGCGACAGGGAGCATGAATGACATTGGTCTAAGCTCAAAGTGGACTTTAATTTGCTTCCAGATTCGGACTGTGCTATGTATAATAGGATTGTTACAATAAAGTGACATCTCCAGATTGACAGGTGACAAAATCACAGCGCCAATAGAGAAGGGGTGACACTCCTCACGCTCCATAGTAAAGCCAGCTGGATGACGGAAGTGCGTCATCCAGCAGAAACGTAACAATGCCAATAGAGAAGGGGTGACACTCCTCACGCTCCATAGTAAGCCAGCTGGATGCCGTAAGTACGTCATCCAACAGAAACGTAACAACGCCAGGAGGTTAGCAGCCCAACAGAGAAGGGGTCCGTCCTCATGCTCCATAGTAGCCAGCTGGATGCCGGAAGTACGTCATCCAACAGAAACGTAACAACGCGGAGGTTAGCGGCCCAGTAATAAAATATCAAATTTGGGAGAGACAATCCTCCTTCCATCTTGGATTTACAGAGGTGTTTTTTACCTATCCTGTGTGTTTTATAATTCCAGATGAAAGGATTTATAATTGAGTCCAGTTGTTTATGAAAGGATTTAGGTATGAATACTGGGATGTTCTGATATAGGTAGAGCAGTTTTGGGAGGAAGACCATTTTAATGGCATTAATTCTTCCGAGCAGAGAAATTGGGAGAGTTCTCCAAAATAGTATGTTTGCTTTGAGTTTTTGTATCAGAGAGGGGAAATTCTCTTTAAATAGTAAGGAGTATTGTTTGGTAACTACAATTCCTAGGTAGGTAAATTTTTCTGAAGATAACTTAAATGGGAGATGTTCTAGCCAGGAGGTGTTTTGCGACCGTATGGGCATTAATTCACTCTTGTTCCAATTTATTCTGTATCCCGAGAAGGTACCAAACAAATTGATCACATCAAGAATAGCTGGGATACTAGCCTGGGGTTCTGTTACATAGAGGAGGATGTCATCTGCGCATAGGGAAATCTTATTTAGAGTATCTTTAGTATTATAGCCGTGTATTGCTGCATGAGATCTAATCGTCTGAGCGAGCGGTTCGATAATTAGGGCAAAGAGCATAGGCGACAGCGCACAACCCTGCCTTGTCCCCCTGTTAAGGTTAAATCGGGGCGACAATGATTGGTTAGTGAATATTCTGGCACAGGGGTTCCTATATAAAAGCTTGATCCAATTTATGAACTCATCTCCAATATTACATTTCTGTAGGACCTTGAATACTCAACTTGGTCAAAGGCCTTTTCGGCGTCAAGAGATATGACGGCAAGGTCCACGTTGGGTAACCTCTGAGAATACATAATATTGAAGAGGCGCCTGAGATTGAAGAATGAGTTTCTGTTAGGGATAAAGCCGGTCTGATCCGAATGGACCAATTTGCCAATTAAAGTGCTAAGCCTGTTAGCCAGAGTTTTTGCTCAAATCTTTTGGTCTGTATTAAGGAGAGATATTGGTCTGTATGACCCTACCTCTTCTGGATCTTTACCCTTCTTATGTATAACTGTAATGAACGCTTCATCAAAAGTAGAAGGGAGAGCTCCATCCTCATTGGCCTCAACCAACATTTTGTGCAGGTAGGGAGAGAGCATGATGCTGAATGTTTTATAGAATTCACCAGGGTATCCATCTGGGCCCGGGGTCTTGCCACTCTTTAGAGATTTAATTGTTTCTCGAATTTCATCAAGAGATATTTCCTTATTCAGGAAGTTAGAATCTTCCTGGTTCAGGGCAGGAAGATTACAGTCTTCCAAAAATGTTTGCATAATTAAGGGGTTAGGATCCACTTTAGATGTGTATAGAGTCTCATAAAACTGCCGGAATCTGTCATTGATGTCTTTGGGGTAAGAGTAATTCCCCAGATGCAGATTTAACTGTGTGAATCATTCGGTCACTCACATTTTTTCGAAGTTGTCTGGCGAGTAATTTGTGTGGTTTGTCACCAAACTCAAAATATTTTTGCTTGGCATAGAGAAAAGATTTAGCAATTTTAGCTGAGAGAATCTGATTATATTAACATTTTAAAGAGGTAATTTTTTTATGTTTCTCCATAGATGGGTGGCTAGCATTCTCCCTATCCAGTAAGTGGATTTGTCCCTCCAGTTCTTCCAGTTTTCCTCTGTTTTGCCTACTCCTGGCAGCCTGAAAGGAGATGATACAGCCTCTCAGATAAGCCTTCAGTGCTTCCCACAATAATGCTGGGGAGGTCTCTGTGTTGTCGTTGGTATCAAAGAAAAATTTAATTTGGTCCTTAAGATATTCACAGAATGTTGGTTCTGTGAGGAGCTGAGGATTCAACCTCCAGACCCTCTCGTTTGGTACAATGTCACCCAATCTCAGGGAGAAGGTGAGTGGACTGTGGTCCGAGATTATAATATCATGATACCTCACATTACAGGTATAGGGGAGTAGTCTAGCATCCAACAAAAAGTAGTCAATTCGAGTGTAAACATTGTGAACATGAGAGTAAAAGGAGTATTCCCTACCCGTAGGGTTAGCGATCCTCCATATATCAAATAAGTTTGAATTTGTTATGTAGGTATTCAATAATTCGCTTGAATAGGAGGTAGGGGTTCGCCAGGTAGAGGATCTATCCAAATACTGGTCTAGCACACAGTTAAGGTCCCCTCCAATGACCAGGTTAGTATGGGAGATATCTGGAATCAGGGCATGGACTCTTTTGAAAAAAGAGGGGTTATCAATGTTTGGCCCATAGATACAGTGCCTTGCGAAAGTATTCAGCCCCCTTGAACTTTGCGACCTTTTGCCACATTTCAGGCTTCAAACATAAAGATATAAAACTGTATTTTTTTGTGAAGAATCAACAACAATTGGGACACAGTCATGAAGTGGAACGACATTTATTGGATATTTCAAACTTTTTTAACAAATCAAAAACTGAAAAATTGGGCGTGCAAAATTATTCAACCCCCTTAAGCTACTTTGTAGCGCCACCTTTTGCTGCGATTACAGCCGAAAGTCGCTTGGTGTATGTCTCTATCAGTTTTGCACATAGAGAGACTGAAATTTTTCCCATTCCTCCTTGCAAAACAGCTCGAGCTCAGTGAGGTTGGATGGAGAGCATTTGTGAACAGCAGTTTTCAGTTCTTTCCACAGATTCTCGATTGGATTCAGGTCTGGACTTTGACTTGGCCATTCTAACACCTGGATATGTTTATTTTTGAACCATTCCATTGTAGATTTTGCTTTATGTTTTGGATCATTGTCTTGTTGGAAGACAAATCTCCGTCCCAGTCTCAGGTCTTTTGCAGACTCCATCAGGTTTTCTTCCAGAATGGTCCTGTATTTGGCTCCATCCATCTTCCCATCAATTTTAACCATCTTCCCTGTCCCTGCTGAAGAAAAGCAGGCCCAAACCATGATGCTGCCACCACCATGTTTGACAGTGGGGATGATGTATTCAGGGTGATGAGCTGTGTTGCTTTTACGCCAAACATAACGTTTTGCATTGTTGCCAAAAAGTTCAATTTTGGTTTCATCTGACCAGAGCACCTTCTTCCACATGTTTGGTGTGTCTCCCAGGTGGCTTGTGGCAAACTTTAAACGACACTTTTTATGGATATCTTTAAGAAATGGCTTTCTTCTTGCCACTCTTCCATAAAGGCCAGATTTGTGCAATATACGACTGATTGTTGTCCTATGGACAGAGTCTCCCACCTCAGCTGTAGATCTCTGCAGTTCATCCAGAGTGATCATGGGCCTCTTGGCTGCATCTCTGATCAGTCTTCTCCTTGTATGAGCTGAAAGTTTAGAGGGACGGCCAGGTCTTGGTAGATTTGCAGTGGTCTGATACTCCTTCCATTTCAATATTATTGCTTGCACAGTGCTCCTTGGGATGTTTAAAGCTTGGAAAATCTTTTTGTATCCAAATCCGGCTTTAAACTTCTTCACAACAGTATCTCGGACCTGCCTGGTGTGTTTCTTGTTCTTCATGATGCTCTCTGCGCTTTTAACGGACCTCTGAGACTATCACAGTGCAGGTGCATTTATACGGAGACTTGATTACACACAGGTGGATTGTATTTATCATCATTAGTCATTTAGGTCAACATTGGATCATTCAGAGATCCTCACTGAACTTCTGTAGAGAGTTTGCTGCACTGAAAGTAAAGGGGCTGAATCATTTTGCACGCCCAATTTTTCAGTTTTTGATTTGTTAAAAAAGTTTGAAATATCCAATAAATGTGGTTCCACTTCATGATTGTGTCCCACTTGTTGTTGATTCTTCACAAAAAAATACAGTTTTATATCTTTATGTTTGAAGCCTGAAATGTGGCAAAAGGTCGCAAAGTTCAAGGGGGCCGAATACTTTCGCAAGAAAATAGTAATAAAGTACAAATAGTAATTATATGTACGCACACCTACACAGACATAAGCACTACAGAGGGCTGGTGGGACTCTAGTCGGGAGAGCGGCTCACGGCTAGACAAAGGTAGAACGGCACAAAACATCAACATCAACTAATCTTCTTCTGGATCATCCAAATGCTCTCTAGCAAACTTCAGGCAGGCCTGGACATGTACTGGCTTAAGCAGGGGGACACGTCTGGCATTGCAGGATTTGAGTCCCTGGCGGCGTAGTGTGTTACTGATGGTAGGCTTTGTTACTTTGGTCCCAGCTCTCTGCAGGTCATTCACTAGGTCCCCCCGTGTGGTTCTGGGATTTTTGCTCACCGTTCTTGTGATCGTTTTGACCCCACGGGGTGAGATTTTGCGTGGAGCCCCAGATCGAGGGAGATTATCAGTGGTCTTGTATGTCTTCCATTTCCTAATAATTGCTCCCACAGTTGATTTATTCAAACCAAGCTGCTTACCTATTGCAGATTCAGTCTTCCCAGCCTGGTGCAGGTCTACACTTTTGTTTCTGGTGTCCTTTGACAGCTCTTTGGTCTTGGCCAGAGTGGAGTTTGGAATGTGACTGTTTGAGGTTGTGGACAGGTGTATTTTATACTGATAACAAGTTCAAACAGCTGCCATTTATACAGGTAACGAGTGGAGGACAGAGGAGCCTCTTAAAGAAGAAGTTACAGGTCTGTGAGAGCCAGAAATCTTGCTTGTCTGTAGGTGACCAAATACTTATTTTCCACCATAATTTGCAAATAAATTCATAAAAAAATACTACAATGTGATTTTCTGGATTTCTTTTCTCATTTTGTCTGTCATAGTTGAAGTCTACCTAAAATTACAGGCCTCTCATCTTTTTAAGTGGGAGAACTTGCACAATTGGTGGCTGACTAAATACTTTTTTGCCCCACTATATATATATATATACATGCATACATACATGCATACATACATACATACATACATACATACATACATACATACATACATACATACATACATACATACATACATACATACATACATACATACATACATACATACATACATACATACATACATACATACATACCGTTGAAGTTGGGAAGTTTACATACAGTTAGGTTTGAGTCATCAACAACCAATTTTTCCAACAATTGTTTACAGACAGATTATTTAACTTATAATTCACTGTATCACAATTCCAGTGGGTCAGAAGTTTACATACACTAAGTTGACTGTGCCAATAAACAGCATGGACAATTCCAGAAAATGATGTCATGGCTTTAGAAGCTTATGATAAGCTAATTGACATTATTTGAGTCAATTGGAGGTGTACCTGTGGATGGATTTCAAGGCCTACCTTCAAACTCAGTGCGTCGTTGCTTGACATTATGGGAAAATCTAAATTGTAGACCTCCACAAGTCTTGTTCATCCTTGGCAGCAATTTCCAAATGCCTGAAGGTGCCATGTTCATCTGTACAAACAATAGTATGGAAGTATAAACACCATGGGACCACGTAGCCGTCATACCACTCAGGAAGGAGACGCGTTCTGCAAATCAATCCCAGAACAACAGCAAAGGACCTTGTGAAGGTGCTGGAGGAAACAGTTACAAAAGTATCTATATCCACAGTAAAACAAGTCCTATATCGACATAACCTGAAAGGCCGCTCAGCAAGGAAAAAGCCACTGCTCCAAAACCTCCATAAAAAAGCCAGACTACGGTTTGCAACTGCACATGGGGACAAAGATGATATTTCAGAAAAAAAGTATGCTCTTGTCTGATGAAACAAGAATATAACTGTTTGATATCAGCCAGGAAGTTAAAGCTTGGTCGCAAATGGGTCTTCCAAATGGACAATGACCCCAAGCATACCTCCAAAGTTGTGGCAAAATGGCTTAAGTACAACAAAGTTAAGGTATTGGAGTGGCCATCAAAGCCCTGACCTCAATCCTATAGAAAATGTGTGGGCAGAACTGAAAAAGCGTGTGCGAGCAAGGCGGCCTACAAACCTGACTCAGTTACACCAGCTCTGTCAAGAGGAATGGGACAAAATTCACCCAATTTATTGCGGGGAGCGTGTGGAAGGCTGCCCAAAATGTTTGACCCTTTTCACCGGTGTCGTTGGAAGTAGACCAAAGTGCAGCGTGGTGAGCATACACTTCTCCTTTTATTTAAAATGTCGCCAACAAAACGAGAAACAAAAAAACAACCGTGAAGCTCACAGGGCTATAGTGCCACTAATAAAGTTAACTACCCACACTGAAAGGAGAGAAAAAGGGCTACCTAATATGATTCCCAATCAGAAACAATGATAGACAGCTGCCCCTGTTTGAGAACCATACCCGGCCATCACATAGAAACACAAATCATAGAAATAAAGGACATATTATGCCCACACAAACCACAACCTGACCAAACAAAAAAGAGACATAAAAAATGCTCTCTAAGGTGAGGGCGTGACAGTACCCCCCCCCCCCCCCCCCCCCCCAAAGTGCGGACTCCGGCCGCAAAACCTGAACCTGTAGGAGAGGGTCTGGGTGGGCATCTATCCGCGGTGGCGGCTCTGGTGCGGGACGTAGACCCCGCATCACCTCTGGCTCACCCCGCTTTGGTGGCGCCTCATGTGTGAGGACCCTCGCCGCCGACCCCGGACTGGGGACCCTCGCTGTGGGCGCCCTCGCTGCGGGCTCCGGTCTGGGCGCCGACGCCGGGGGCTCCGGACGGGAAGCCGACGCCGGTGGCACCGGACTGGAGGCCGACGCCGGGGGCTCCGGACTGGAGCTATGAATCATCACTGGAGGCTTTTTGCCATGAATCATCACTGGAGGCTTCGTGCCATGGATCATCACTGGAGGCTTCGTGCCATGGCTGATCATTGGAGGCTTCGTGCCATGGATCATCACTGGAGGCTTCGTGCCATGGATCATCACTGGAGGGTTGGTTAATCCGTTTAGGGACTCAGATACTCCCAGGATTATCAGAAGCGGGTCTGGATCTATTGAAGTCTCCAATACTTCAGAGAGGATCCCAAAAATTCCACACCAATAACCATGCAAGCTAGAGCATAGGGCAAAGCAGTGGAGTAGTGTACCCTGCGCAGCCTGACATTAATCACATGTAGGGGATGTATCAGGAAATATCCTATGCAGTTTAGTTTTGGAATAGTGTAATCTGTGTAATACTTTGAAATGTATGAGACGATGTCTGGAATTAATGGAGTATGTGTGGATATACTCCAAGATCTCTTCCCAGTCTGCCACAGAAATGTCAGTCCCTAGTTCTTCCTCCCATTTTGCCTTGATGGCATCTGTAGAAGGTGTGCTAACAGATTGAAAAGCATCATATAGACGCGATATCAGTTTATCTGAGGTGGGGCATATTTTTATGCATCCGTCAAACATGGAAGGTTTAGCATTCCCAAATGTTGGGAGGTGTTTTCTAACGTAGTCTCTAATTTGTAGGTATCTGAAAAAATGACTTCTGGGAAGATTATAAGTTTCCCTCAGCAACTCAAAGGAAACAAAGGTCCCTTCTATGTATAAATCCCCTATGGTACTTATCCCCAACTCTCCCCATCGCTCAAAGGTGTTATCAAGGTTAGAAGGGGCAAAGGAGGGATTCCTGGCGACAGGGAGCATGAATGACATTGGTCTAAGCTCAAAGTGGACTTTAATTTGCTTCCAGATTCGGACTGTGCTATGTATAATAGGATTGTTACAATAAAGTGACATCTCCAGATTGACAGGTGACAAAATCACAGCGCCAATAGAGAAGGGGTGACACTCCTCACGCTCCATAGTAAAGCCAGCTGGATGACGGAAGTGCGTCATCCAGCAGAAACGTAACAATGCCAATAGAGAAGGGGTGACACTCCTCACGCTCCATAGTAAGCCAGCTGGATGCCGTAAGTACGTCATCCAACAGAAACGTAACAACGCCAGGAGGTTAGCAGCCCAACAGAGAAGGGGTCCGTCCTCATGCTCCATAGTAGCCAGCTGGATGCCGGAAGTACGTCATCCAACAGAAACGTAACAACGCGGAGGTTAGCGGCCCAGTAATAAAATATCAAATTTGGGAGAGACAATCCTCCTTCCATCTTGGATTTACAGAGGTGTTTTTTACCTATCCTGTGTGTTTTATAATTCCAGATGAAAGGATTTATAATTGAGTCCAGTTGTTTATGAAAGGATTTAGGTATGAATACTGGGATGTTCTGATATAGGTAGAGCAGTTTTGGGAGGAAGACCATTTTAATGGCATTAATTCTTCCGAGCAGAGAAATTGGGAGAGTTCTCCAAAATAGTATGTTTGCTTTGAGTTTTTGTATCAGAGAGGGGAAATTCTCTTTAAATAGTAAGGAGTATTGTTTGGTAACTACAATTCCTAGGTAGGTAAATTTTTCTGAAGATAACTTAAATGGGAGATGTTCTAGCCAGGAGGTGTTTTGCGACCGTATGGGCATTAATTCACTCTTGTTCCAATTTATTCTGTATCCCGAGAAGGTACCAAACAAATTGATCACATCAAGAATAGCTGGGATACTAGCCTGGGGTTCTGTTACATAGAGGAGGATGTCATCTGCGCATAGGGAAATCTTATTTAGAGTATCTTTAGTATTATAGCCGTGTATTGCTGCATGAGATCTAATCGTCTGAGCGAGCGGTTCGATAATTAGGGCAAAGAGCATAGGCGACAGCGCACAACCCTGCCTTGTCCCCCTGTTAAGGTTAAATCGGGGCGACAATGATTGGTTAGTGAATATTCTGGCACAGGGGTTCCTATATAAAAGCTTGATCCAATTTATGAACTCATCTCCAATATTACATTTCTGTAGGACCTTGAATACTCAACTTGGTCAAAGGCCTTTTCGGCGTCAAGAGATATGACGGCAAGGTCCACGTTGGGTAACCTCTGAGAATACATAATATTGAAGAGGCGCCTGAGATTGAAGAATGAGTTTCTGTTAGGGATAAAGCCGGTCTGATCCGAATGGACCAATTTGCCAATTAAAGTGCTAAGCCTGTTAGCCAGAGTTTTTGCTCAAATCTTTTGGTCTGTATTAAGGAGAGATATTGGTCTGTATGACCCTACCTCTTCTGGATCTTTACCCTTCTTATGTATAACTGTAATGAACGCTTCATCAAAAGTAGAAGGGAGAGCTCCATCCTCATTGGCCTCAACCAACATTTTGTGCAGGTAGGGAGAGAGCATGATGCTGAATGTTTTATAGAATTCACCAGGGTATCCATCTGGGCCCGGGGTCTTGCCACTCTTTAGAGATTTAATTGTTTCTCGAATTTCATCAAGAGATATTTCCTTATTCAGGAAGTTAGAATCTTCCTGGTTCAGGGCAGGAAGATTACAGTCTTCCAAAAATGTTTGCATAATTAAGGGGTTAGGATCCACTTTAGATGTGTATAGAGTCTCATAAAACTGCCGGAATCTGTCATTGATGTCTTTGGGGTAAGAGTAATTCCCCAGATGCAGATTTAACTGTGTGAATCATTCGGTCACTCACATTTTTTCGAAGTTGTCTGGCGAGTAATTTGTGTGGTTTGTCACCAAACTCAAAATATTTTTGCTTGGCATAGAGAAAAGATTTAGCAATTTTAGCTGAGAGAATCTGATTATATTAACATTTTAAAGAGGTAATTTTTTTATGTTTCTCCATAGATGGGTGGCTAGCATTCTCCCTATCCAGTAAGTGGATTTGTCCCTCCAGTTCTTCCAGTTTTCCTCTGTTTTGCCTACTCCTGGCAGCCTGAAAGGAGATGATACAGCCTCTCAGATAAGCCTTCAGTGCTTCCCACAATAATGCTGGGGAGGTCTCTGTGTTGTCGTTGGTATCAAAGAAAAATTTAATTTGGTCCTTAAGATATTCACAGAATGTTGGTTCTGTGAGGAGCTGAGGATTCAACCTCCAGACCCTCTCGTTTGGTACAATGTCACCCAATCTCAGGGAGAAGGTGAGTGGACTGTGGTCCGAGATTATAATATCATGATACCTCACATTACAGGTATAGGGGAGTAGTCTAGCATCCAACAAAAAGTAGTCAATTCGAGTGTAAACATTGTGAACATGAGAGTAAAAGGAGTATTCCCTACCCGTAGGGTTAGCGATCCTCCATATATCAAATAAGTTTGAATTTGTTATGTAGGTATTCAATAATTCGCTTGAATAGGAGGTAGGGGTTCGCCAGGTAGAGGATCTATCCAAATACTGGTCTAGCACACAGTTAAGGTCCCCTCCAATGACCAGGTTAGTATGGGAGATATCTGGAATCAGGGCATGGACTCTTTTGAAAAAAGAGGGGTTATCAATGTTTGGCCCATAGATACAGTGCCTTGCGAAAGTATTCAGCCCCCTTGAACTTTGCGACCTTTTGCCACATTTCAGGCTTCAAACATAAAGATATAAAACTGTATTTTTTTGTGAAGAATCAACAACAATTGGGACACAGTCATGAAGTGGAACGACATTTATTGGATATTTCAAACTTTTTTAACAAATCAAAAACTGAAAAATTGGGCGTGCAAAATTATTCAACCCCCTTAAGCTACTTTGTAGCGCCACCTTTTGCTGCGATTACAGCCGAAAGTCGCTTGGTGTATGTCTCTATCAGTTTTGCACATAGAGAGACTGAAATTTTTCCCATTCCTCCTTGCAAAACAGCTCGAGCTCAGTGAGGTTGGATGGAGAGCATTTGTGAACAGCAGTTTTCAGTTCTTTCCACAGATTCTCGATTGGATTCAGGTCTGGACTTTGACTTGGCCATTCTAACACCTGGATATGTTTATTTTTGAACCATTCCATTGTAGATTTTGCTTTATGTTTTGGATCATTGTCTTGTTGGAAGACAAATCTCCGTCCCAGTCTCAGGTCTTTTGCAGACTCCATCAGGTTTTCTTCCAGAATGGTCCTGTATTTGGCTCCATCCATCTTCCCATCAATTTTAACCATCTTCCCTGTCCCTGCTGAAGAAAAGCAGGCCCAAACCATGATGCTGCCACCACCATGTTTGACAGTGGGGATGATGTATTCAGGGTGATGAGCTGTGTTGCTTTTACGCCAAACATAACGTTTTGCATTGTTGCCAAAAAGTTCAATTTTGGTTTCATCTGACCAGAGCACCTTCTTCCACATGTTTGGTGTGTCTCCCAGGTGGCTTGTGGCAAACTTTAAACGACACTTTTTATGGATATCTTTAAGAAATGGCTTTCTTCTTGCCACTCTTCCATAAAGGCCAGATTTGTGCAATATACGACTGATTGTTGTCCTATGGACAGAGTCTCCCACCTCAGCTGTAGATCTCTGCAGTTCATCCAGAGTGATCATGGGCCTCTTGGCTGCATCTCTGATCAGTCTTCTCCTTGTATGAGCTGAAAGTTTAGAGGGACGGCCAGGTATTGGTAGATTTGCAGTGGTCTGATACTCCTTCCATTTCAATATTATTGCTTGCACAGTGCTCCTTGGGATGTTTAAAGCTTGGAAAATCTTTTTGTATCCAAATCCGGCTTTAAACTTCTTCACAACAGTATCTCGGACCTGCCTGGTGTGTTTCTTGTTCTTCATGATGCTCTCTGCGCTTTTAACGGACCTCTGAGACTATCACAGTGCAGGTGCATTTATACGGAGACTTGATTACACACAGGTGGATTGTATTTATCATCATTAGTCATTTAGGTCAACATTGGATCATTCAGAGATCCTCACTGAACTTCTGTAGAGAGTTTGCTGCACTGAAAGTAAAGGGGCTGAATCATTTTGCACGCCCAATTTTTCAGTTTTTGATTTGTTAAAAAAGTTTGAAATATCCAATAAATGTGGTTCCACTTCATGATTGTGTCCCACTTGTTGTTGATTCTTCACAAAAAAATACAGTTTTATATCTTTATGTTTGAAGCCTGAAATGTGGCAAAAGGTCGCAAAGTTCAAGGGGGCCGAATACTTTCGCAAGAAAATAGTAATAAAGTACAAATAGTAATTATATGTACGCACACCTACACAGACATAAGCACTACAGAGGGCTGGTGGGACTCTAGTCGGGAGAGAGGCTCACGGCTAGACAAAGGTAGAACGGCACAAAACATCAACTTGCTAACCAGGTGTCTGCGTCTGCCCCCTCCCAACCATCACCCCCAGTCCCCTGCAAGCAATAAATAAATGGTAGGAAGAATAATGTAAGGATTGTAAAATAAATAATGAAACAAAACAAAAGTGGGGGAATATAAGTATATCCATCCGAAGGTGTCAGTGATCAAACCTGGAAGTAAAAAATATGCATTGCTCTGAGCACAGCCGGGATGAAAGTGAATTTAACGTTAAATGAGAGCTCTGACCGCCATCCATTGGTTGGCTCAGTCTTACATGTTCGGTAGCCCTTGTTGAGCCAGTTTAATACGGTTTCACCCAATATGGTATAGTATGGATTTGAATCCATGAGCAGACCCTAACACGCAATGACAAGGCACTGTAACCTGTATGGGGGATTGGTGTGTATCCCCGGATAAACTTCTCTGCATCCAAAACCGAGGAGAGCCAAATCTTCTCACCTGAAGGCGGGGTAATTCTTAGTCTTGCAGGGAAGAATAAGGCTGGGCGAAAATGGAGTTTGTAGAGTTTGGTCATGACATCTCTGTAGTCGGCGCGATGCTTTGCCACATCAGGCGCATAATCCTCATATACACGGAATGGATGCCCTTTATGTGACAGGTTGCCCCTCATTCGAGCTTCACGCAGGATAAGATCCTTGGTCTTGAAACTGTGACAACAGATGATTACTGGGTGAGGACATTGGCCCGGTCCAGGCACTGGGACAAGGGAGCGATGTGCACGGTCCAGCTGGGGATTCGAATCCAAAACATCCGATCCCATTGCATCCTTCAATAGCTTGGCGAAGAAGTCGGTGGGGCGAGAGCCCGCCTCTACCCCCTCTGCCAGACCAACAACGCGAAGGTTATTACGTCTGGATCGGCCCTCCAGGTCCACCCCTTTCACAGAAAGCCTCTGCACACTATCCTGCAATGACGTGCATAGCTTCTCTAACTCGTCGATCCTACCAGCGTTGAATTCAGAAGCTTTCTCAAAGTCCACAATACTCTGGCCATGCGAAGCGAACGTTCGAATGATGCTCTCGATTTTGGTGTCCAGTTCAGCAATAGTGGCCTTAAGAGCCTCAGCTATAGCAACACGTAGCTCCCCCAAAGCCCGGGTAAGTTCTGTAAGTGTCACGTTGTTGCAGGTGCCTCCCGCCATATCTGTCTCGTTGTTTAGTGGGGAGTAGGCCTCCGCTGTGGATTTATTGTCCTTTGGTCGCTTATTACTTTGCATTTTCATATAAAAAGTTACAATCTTGTATTAGAAAGAAACGTTTGTTGTAAAAAGTGCCAAAAAGTAGGTTAAATTAGATTATTTCGCAAAAAAGTTGCAGGAGCCTCACGCACAGCCGTTCACTCCAACATGCTAGCTCCGCCCCCTAACTTGTACATTTCAACACATATTCAAAACTACTGCAATATGCAGCATATTGGTACATGCAGATATCTTCACAAGTCAACCTTGGACCTACGAATCAATTAGTACTGCAACAAGCATAATTCAAGCGAGCCCATGGCATTCACAAGTCTAATGTTGCATCATGGTCTAATACTGTCATGAGAATTTTCAATCCCAATGAAAATAACTATCAATCAATAGCTTTGACCAATCCCAGAGGTTTGTAAGACCATGGGTATAATAATAATAATTAGGCAGACTCAGATTTATGCAAAAGATTAGTACAGTTTATTCAGAGAACGTTCTGAAGTCCATTATACAAAGACATCCATTTTATAGCTGCGCACATACTTCCACAAAGACAGGAGGTATCCTACGCACATACATACACACAAACAGATATCCTACCCACATACATACACACAAACAGTTGGTGAGATTTATCCTTCTCCATAGTTCTCACCACTGTGTATCACTACCCAGCCGACAGTTCCATTCCCCCGAGATTAGGGGAACCTTGAGAAGTACTCCCTATGCTATCATAAGTTTCCCAGAGGCCTAGCCAGGTCGGTCCAAACACAGTTTAATTGTTCTCGTTTTTTTTTTTCGGCACACACATAGAAGTTCAAATCCTAAGCTACGCCTTGCTCAGACAGTCTGTGTTTTTCCACTATACAGATACATTGTTTAATCTAATTCTGACTAAAACTACACACATCATCAGATTATAATTTATGATTCTAATAAATGTCATACAATTATAAGGTTTCAGAGTGGAATTATTTTATCATTATCTTTTATCAGACTATTCTGTGGCTGTTGCTATGTTAGTCATATGACTGCTCTGATTTCACATGTTCTCTATTACAGAGGGCTACAACACCTTCCTGCCCGTCTACAGGGAGAAGTTAGAGCCAGATGTAGAGAGGGACTCACTTGGTCTCAGAGTAAGTTGCTTGTGTGAACAAAGTGACAGCATTGTCATGAGTACATTATTGAATGAACCAAGTGCACAACAAATCAAAGACCAAAACAAATACAGTAACTAAATGAAAGATATTAATGGGTGTTAATATTACCATAATATTACCAAATATATCATAAGGTCCATAACACTTTTTTAAACTGATCTGTTTCATTGGCATGCAGGACTTGTACGAGGGGCCAGAGGAGCTGGTGGAGAAGATGAAATCTTTATCCATGTCCCCTGAGAGCCTTAAAGCAGGTGAGCAGTCTGAGCACAACGTGAGGCAGGCTTCATGACCCTGGCCCTCTATAGCTCTCAGTCTTACAAGTCTACACCGCTCTCTGCATCTTTATACATGACGTACACCTCCAGACCACTATGTCTTACAACTCCACTCACTGCCTTGTTAAACAGTGTCAGCGTGGTGTAGGCTTTGTCAAGTTTAATATATAATATACTTTGCCTGAGCCCACGGATACAAAAGTTTGGACAAAGTGCACTGAACTATTGGACATGAAAGAACAGGGATACAACAATTCAATGGGATGGGATGCACAAAGACCTTTACTTGAATTTTTCCAGTATTTTATAGGTTCAGCAAATCCCCTTCTAGTTTGGGATACCTTTAAATGTACCTTCAGGGGTCATTCAATATTCATCAATAATAAAAAGCAGTTTCTGGCTAAAGAAACAAGACTAATAAGGGAAATCCATGAATTAATAGTACAGGTAGATAGCAATAAAAACAATAGTACAGAGATACAAAATAAGTTAGAGGAAAATCAAAAAGAACTTGAGGAACTTATTCAAGAATGATCAAATGTAATCTATTACAAAAATAAAGCAAACTGGATGGAAAATGGAGAAAAATGCACAAAATTCTTCCCAAATCTCCAATACAGGAACGCTAACAAAAAGAATTGCAGAAACTCGTTACTGATGACGGAGTCATCTATGATTCTCCGAATGGTATTTTAAAAGAGGAAGCTAATTATTTTAGGCAGATGTTCTCTTTTCCGTCTCATCCTCTCCCACTGAATGAAGATTACGGAAAGGAATTCTTTCATAATAATATAAAAAATGTAAAATAAAAAAAATGTACAGAAAGAAGGCCAAATTACAGAGGAATAACTTTTTGAGGCTATTAAGTCATTTCAGTCTGGAAAAACCCCAGGGCTTGATGGCATACCGGTAGAGGTATATCAAGTATTTTTTGATATACTAAAAGCTCCATTGTTAGATTTTTAACTACTCCTATAGAAATGGTAGTCTGTCAGGTACTCAGCAGCAAGGTCCGATTTCTCTATTATTAAAACAAGACCCAAATATAAAGACCCGGTCTATCTAAAAAACTGGAGGCCCCTTACACTTGCAAAAATACTAGCAAAATGCATAGCACTCAGAATTAAAAGGGTTTTTACCAGGTATTGTTCATCCTGATCAGACAGGTTTGTTACATGAATGATACATTGGAGATAATATACTACAACTACTAGACATAACAGAACATCATGAAGCCTATAAGCAGCCAGGAATGATATTTATAGCAGATTTTGATCAAGTAAGACTGGATTTTATTTATAAATGCCTGGATGTTTTCAATTTCATTAATTCTCTTGTAAAATGGGTAAAAATAATGTATAGCAACCCCAGGTAAAATAGTAAATAACAGCTACTTCTCAGAGAGTTTTGAATTGTCAAGAGGAGTTAAACAAGGGTGTCTGCTGTCACCATATATATTCGTTATGGCCATCGAAATGCTAGCTATTAAAATCAGATCCAATAACAACATTAGAGGATTAGAAATCCAGGGCTTAAAAACAAAGGTGTCCATGTATGCCGATGACTCAAGTTTTATATTAAGTCCGCAAGATAGATCCCTGCAATGTCTCATTAAAGATCTAGATAACTTTTCTGCACTCTCTGGACTACAACCTAATTATGATAAGTGTACAATATTACATATATGATCCTTAAAAATACAACTTTTACATTACCTTGCAGCTTACTTATAAAATGGGCTGATGGTGAAGTAGACATACTCTGTATTCATATCACAAAAGATATAAATAAATAAGCTCTCCACAATGAATTTCAATAGAAAACTTGTAAAAATAGACAAGATCCTGCAACCATGGAGAGGGAAATACCTGTCTATTTATGGAAAAATTGCCCCGATTAACTCCTTAGTCATCTCAGTTTACTCACTTACTTATGGTGCTGCCTACTCCTGATGATTTGTTGAGATTTCTTTTTCTTGCTTTATCTGGGACGCTAAACCAGACAAAATAAAACGTACCTATCTATATAATGCATAGGAATTGGGTGGGTTGAGATTGTTAATTATAAAAGCACTAAACCTCTCTCTAAAAGCTTCATTCATTCAAAAGTTTTATTTGAACCCTAAATGGTTCTCAAGTAGATTAATAAGAAAAGCTCATCCATTGTTTAAAAATGGTATTTTTGCCTTTGTGCAGATTGCCATGTCTCATTTTCGTTTAATTGAAAATGATACTTTTTTCAAAGTATCTGTCTTTTTCAAACAAGCATTGCAGAGCTGGCTACAATTTCAATTTCATCCCCCTGAAAAGATAGAACAAATATTATGGCTGAACTCAAATGTGCTGGGTGACAAAATATCTGTATTTATGGGAAATGATGATTGAAAAGGGTATTTAGTTCTTAAATTATATTGTAATGGTAGAGTTATGTCCTTCATGGAGTTATCAGAATTGTATTGGAAGGTCTGCTCATTCCAAGAGTACAACCAATTGAATACAGCATTGCCCCAAAAATGGAGGAGGCGGGTGGCAGCGGGAGGAGGTAGGGAACTGGTCTGTTTGCCCAATATAAAGGATCAAAACTGGCCGAGGAATAAAAATAGCATAAATAGGAAAGTATACCAGTTTCATTTGAGGACCAGGATGTTGACAACTTTGCCATACAGATTACAAAATAGTTGGGAAGAGATTTTTGATGTACCGATTCCATGGTACAGGGTGTATGAGTTGATATATAAAACAATGCAAGATTCAAGACTTCGTGCTTTTCAGCTAAAATTATTTACAGAATTTTTGCCACCAATTTTTTTATTTTTTATATTTGGGGCGTAAAATCATCGAAGCGCTGCAGATTTTGTTGTGAAGATACAGAATCAATAGACCATTTATTTTGGTATTGCCCTCAGCTAGCCTGTTTCTGGTCTCAGGTTCAGGAATGGCTGAAAATGCATAGCATTGATCTAAAATAGACCCTAGAAATAGTACTGTTAGGAGATCTGGAGAGACCGGGTCAGTCAATTACTAATACTCTTAGTAAAAGTATTTATCTTCAACACGCAATCTGTAGATTCTATTCGATTAGATAGATTGAAATTGTACGTTAAACATATGTGAAAGATATTTGTTGTGTAGAAACACAAAGTGGGTGGCCAGCAGAGATAGATGGGATGGGCTGAGGGAAGCTGAGGGTTGGTATGTGGAATTGGAGACAAGTGGGAGTGGAGTTGCTGTGTGTGAGAGAGAATGATGGTCAAAAGATAAAAGGGGGAAAAAAAGTCTAAATAAAACATAATAAAAGTAGATTTGAATGACACTTTTTTAAATGTATTTCTTTATACAACTAATCTCAAATGGTTGAGGGACAGCTATTGGGGAACTGTGGGGGGATCTTGGAGGGTTCGGGTTTCACAAGATTGTGATCATGAAAAAGGAAATGAAGACATTTTATATCACTATCATGCACACGCACCCTCACACATAAGGATGGCTCTGTTGCATGTTTGATAGTGTCTTGATGATGTAGTGTTTGTCCTTCATGTTATAATACTTTAATGTTACCACTTCCTTGTGTTTTTTGTAATAAATAATAAAACAACATTTAAAATACCTTTACTTGAGATCTTTGCCCGTGTCTAGATTTTCCATTCAAATCTCTCACTCTCATCAATAGTCAAACCATTAATACGACAAGTTGGATCTTTATACGACAACACATGGATCTTATTTTTAAATGAACCCTCTACCCCTTCTCCCTATAGACCGGCTGGCTCCCTTACTGAGCTCAGACAGTGCTGGGGCTGTTCGTATAGAGGCTGGTCCAGTGGAGTCCTGCATCGAGGACCTGAACCTCTTCCTCCCCTGTGAGCACTCCCTTATCCAGCCAGATGTCCGGGCCCTCAGCCCCACCTCGGGCATGGAGCTCAAAATGGTCAACGAACTCTCAGCCCTGGAAGTCAAACTAGCCCAGCAGTTGGAATATCACAAATACGCCAGCTACAGCCAGATGGACCAGCTTGACTTCAGCCCCTACCATAATCCTCACCCTTCCACCCCACAGCGCCTCAGCTCACAGGACCCCACCGCCAACAGAGGGCTCCCCAAAACCCAGGCCGTCCAGCCCAGCAGCGTGGAGGTGAACCCCCACCGCCGTCTTTCTAGCCTAGGAGTGTACAAGGCCGCGGAC
Source organism: Oncorhynchus kisutch (assembly GCF_002021735.2). Taxonomy (NCBI): domain Eukaryota; kingdom Metazoa; phylum Chordata; class Actinopteri; order Salmoniformes; family Salmonidae; genus Oncorhynchus; species Oncorhynchus kisutch. Next base: position 26,533,104 of record NC_034203.2, on the reverse strand, counting down.
CCCTCAGGGGCCACAACACCCAGGTGCCAGCTTTCCAGCCACATGCCTGAGTCCTCCAGCAGCCCCTCTCTAAGCCAGGGCAAGTACTCCCCCCAGCAGCAGTATCCCAACGCCCAGTACTACCGCCTCCAGTCCTGGCCAGCCTACCCAGTGCCAGAGTCAACTGCCCCAGACCTCACTGCAGGGCTGCGCCTGAACTCGTGTGCCATGGTTAGACCTCCACAGGACCCAGGTAGGGGTGAAGCACAGAGATTACAGTGCTTGATACCACTATCACCATTACTAAAGCTGATGCAGATTCCCCAATCAGCGTGATAGCGATCTACCACTTCAATTAGAAAAGCATTTATGAGAAACAGTGTGTGTGTGTTGGTTTCAGGAGGCCTGTTCATCCAGAATGCCAGAGGGATCCAGATAGGGAGCAACAACATACTCAGCATCAGGGACCACAAGTCTTACAGCAGGTCAGCCAGCTCTCTCTCCAATGGGGCAAACTCACACTCTGTACTCAAAGAGACCCTGCAGATGAACGGTAAGAATAGAAACCTGCAAAGAGGAGCCTACTTCCTGAAAATAGACATCTTCCTATCTTTCTATGTCATGTTTTCTACTTTTAGTCCCATATTTTGTATCTAGCCACAATATAAGGGTTCTTACATTGTTTGTTTACTGGAATGAATGGAAAGGCGTCAAACATGTTGTTTCCATGTGTTTGATACCATACCAGCCATTCAATGAGCCTGCCCTCCTATATCTCTTCCCAACAGCCTCCTCTGTTGGGGTTATAGTTGGGTTGGGTAGTTCAACTAAGACCATGGGGCATTTATAACTGGTATTATTTAACAGTAAATTGCTATGTATCATTAATTGACATTAAATTAACAAAAACCCTTATCACAGACAAGGGTCTTTAACTTCCATTTTACACAATATATTCTGTTGTGTCCTGTCCCGTGTTCAGAGGACCAGGCAGTGACTGAAGAGCACCTTGATCTCCTGAGAGAAAACATCGGGAAGGAATGGAAGCGCTGTGCCCGTCGTCTGGGCCTGAGCGAGGTGGAGGTGGACACCATCGACCAGGACTACCATCGTGACGGATTGCCTGAGAAGGTGCACCAGATGCTGGAGCGCTGGAGGATGAAGGAGGGCTATGTGGGCTGCACAGTGGGCCAGCTCTGCAGAGCACTGGAGAACTGTGTCAAAGTAGACCTGGTAAAGAAGCTTCTTCATGCCTGCAGGACCAATACTTTTCCATAGGTACAGTAGACTATCTATTCCAGTACCCCCTACCCCTAACCCAGAGAGAGACTTTCTACTCCAGCACCCACCCATGAGTGTACAGGTTATACGGAACCCAAACCGGCTGCACACGTGTGCCATCATGCATACATTTATTTTGTCCCCCCACATCAAATGTGATTACGACACGCAGGTTAAAATATCAAAAACTCTGAACCAATTACATTAATTTGGGGACAGGTCGAAAAGCTTTAAACATTTATGGCAATTTTGCTAGCCAGCTTACACTTGCTGTTGCTAGCTAATTTGTCCTGGGATATAAACATTGAGTTGTTATTTTACCTGAAATCCACAAGGTCCTCTACTTCGACAATTAATCTACAAATCAAAACGGTCAACCGAATGATTTCTAGTCATCTCTCCTGTCATGCTCTGACCTTAGAGATCCTTTTTATGTCTCTATTTTGGTTGGTCAGGGCATGAGTTGGGGTGGGCATTCCATGTTTTGTGTTTCTATGATTTTCTATTTAGATGTTTTGGCCGGGTATGGTTCTCAATCAGGGACAGCTGTCTGAACCATACTTTAGGTACCCTTTTTCCCACCTGTGTTTGTGGGAAGTTGTCTTTGTTTGTTGGCACTATTGCCTTTAGCTTTTGTTTGTATGGTTTATTGTTGGCGTCATTCTTAAATAAAGTAAAATGTACGCTCACCACGCTGCACCTTTGTCCTCATCCTTCAACAGCCGTGACATCTCCTCCTTCTAGGCTTTTTCTTCTCTTCTCTTCTCTTGACTTTATATTGCGATTGGCAAGTTCCATAAATTAGGTGCATTACAGCCACTGACCTCGTTTGTCTTTCAGTAACCCACGTAGGTATAACCAAATGAGGAGATGGCACGTGGGTACCTGCTTCTATAAACCATTGAGGAGATGGGAGAGGCAGGATTTGCAGCGCAATCTGCGTCACAAATAGGACTGACTTCTATTTTAGCCCTTGGCAACGCAGACGCTCATTGGCGCGCACAAGCAGTGTGGGTGCAATAATTGAATAATATAGATTTCGAAAATGTATTTTATAACGCTTGCATTCGCAACGAGAGCGGTGTAGTCAGCCTATTATTATTTGACCATGCTGGTCATTTATGAACATTTGAACATCTTGGCCATGTTCTATTATAATCTCCAACCGGCACTACCAGAAGAGGACTCGCCACCCCTCAACCTGGCTCCTCTCTAGGTTTCTTCCTAGGTTTTGGCCTTTCTAGGGAATTTTTCCTAGCCACCATGCTTTTACACCTGCATTGCTTGCTGTTTGGGGTTTTAGGCTGGGTTTCTGTACAGCACTTTGAGATATCAGCTGATGTAAGAAGTAGAGGTCGACCGATTATTATTGAAAATAAATCATCAGAAAATAGAAAGTGACAGGCATTTTTCTATTTTGAAAGTCGAACTCAAATCTTACTGCTGGCAATGTCATAAGGATCTTCTCCCCACCGCCCCCCATAAAAGGCCATAAATCATGGTCAAGTCACCAAAAATACAAACATTTAGTTTGCATCGAAAGACCCTGATGGTCATTGTAAAGCAATGCCTTTCCTTCTCCATCCACATGACCTTCTATACATCCTCCACGCGCACCGTTTAGCTAGCTCATTGTTTACAATAGGAACAGTGAATGGGACAAGAAGTTTGAAGGTTCTTCACCTGTCTGGGTCTTATAGATATATATTTAAAAAACTAACTTCAAAGCCTGATTGCTAAGGTAATTTTAAGATGTCAGGCTTGAAAATCCATTCAACCATTTTAGCACAGCGACACACTACCCAAACCAGACAACTGGTTTTAAGTGGCAAAGAGACATATGATCCACTGCACGAACTGAGAATCAGACAGAGGATACAGTGGGGCAAAAAAGTATTTAGTCAGCCAACAATTGTGTAAGTTCTCCCACTTAAAAAGATGACAGGCCTGTAATTTTCATCATAGGTACACTTCAACTATGACAGACAAAATAAGAAGAATAAAAATCCAGAAAATCCATACCAGTAGGTATGGTGTTGAGGCATATTTAATATTTGGTCCTTTATCCTGTGTAGGTACACTGGCAATGGTGGGCTGTGGAAGCAGAGTGCTTGTGGCGAATGATCTTGTTCCGTCTGCAGTGTACGAAGAATTGCTGATACTGCACGTCTCCTGGAAAGACATGGTTGTGGTTTTAACATTTGACACTTTTGTGGAAGGGACGTAGGGAAACACACCATTGTTGGTATCAGTGTCAACCGATTGGGACCTACAGTAAGTGTTTAGAGACAGACTAGTGTATTGTTTAGGGACAATGAATGGAAAGATCAGTCAACATCTGGGGGGGCTGCAGAAGTTGCCTTAGAAGGGCAGTTTTTACACATTATGTATTGTTGTGTATGGGAGATTGGGGAGAAATTGCACCATTCAATCCGTCTCATATACAACTTTACATTTATTGTCTCTAAGCGCAACCCCCTTCCTCATCTCAAAAACCTATTTGTAATCCTCCCCCAGCCCAATTACTTTGACAGATCATTCTTGTCAAATTTTGTAGACATGTCTTTGCATTGTGTTTTGAGAATCTGCAGAGAGAAGAATGAAATGATTGTGTCATTACTATTGTCTTGATTTAATACCTTTCAGTGTCCCTTGCTTGTTTTTGTCCCACAATCTTGTTGCACTCCATAAGTGCAAGGTGTGTCCCCTCCCTCATGCCGACGCTTTGGGGTATTTTTCAGCAGGGCCTGTGGAAGGACTCCAAGTAACCGGAGTTTTACAAAGAGAAAAAGGTAAGAAGAGAACAGGGGTAGTACACTAAATTGATCACTTGGACTGGAAGGTACTCTGTGGTCCTCAGGCTAACCACCTGTAACCCCATAACACAAACAATACCCAATTCATGTTTATGCCATGTTTACTATAAATGGAGCTATTTTAGCTGTCAGCTTGTAAATATTTTTGCCACCTTCCTTCACCTTGTGCAGAGCTTGGGGTTGGAATCACATTACGTACCACCTACAACAACAATAATACACAATTTAACCACCCCACCAGTTGTATTGATCTCTATTAGACTGGCGTGCTTACCATACCTAACATGGACATCGCAATATTGTCAACATGCTGTTAGCTAGTTAGCATCACTAAATTGGCAGGATTGCTAGCCAGCTGAGAACCAACCATAAACAATTTATACACATTCATCATTACTACTAACACACCGATAGTGAGTTAGTTATATCGGCAATTCTATTTGGCTACCAGATTGAGTTAGTCTTATTTGCTAACGTTTGCTATCTTACGTTAGCCAACATTAGTCAGAGATAGAACGAACAGACAAATATGTTTACTCTGCTGAAGGTAGCTACAAGTCTAGCAGTGACTACCAGGACTGTAAAGTTAGCTAACGTAGCTAATTTACCTAGTCCAGCTAACATTATGTATAATCATTGTAAATTATATCATAAATGGGACTGGTGGAGTTGTCACACATGCAGACAACAAAAATATATGGAAATGTCTGCTCCACTCAAAATTACAAGCAACTAATTGCAGCATCACCGTAAAAATGGAAGAGGCAATTGTGAGGGGGAGAAAGTAAGGAACTTGTCTGTCCGCCCTGCATTAAAAGACCAAAATTGGTTAAAGAAAATTGTGATTAAAAAAAAATGTATAACAGTTTCATTTGAGGACCTAATGTTTTTTTTACTGTATTTTACTGTGTATAGATTGAAAATAGTTGGGAAGAGATTTTCACTGTACCGATTCTATGGCACATGTTTTATGAACTGATACACAAAACAATGCTGGATTCAAAACAGAGTTTTTCAATTTAAATTATCTTACATTGCTGCGAAGAGGCAGGATTATTTGTTTTGGTACTGTCCATATGTAGCTTGTTTTTGGTCGCAGGTTCATGAATGGCTGAAGAATTGCAACATTTACCTAGAGCTTTTATAGCACTGCTGGGTGATTTTAAAAAGCCATAGTCAAATCAATAACATTAATACTCTTAGCAAAAAAAATTATTTCATTTACAATCAGTAGAAACTATTAGAATAGAAAGGTTCAGAACTTTTGTGAAACATCAAAGCACAGCTGAAAATATATATGGCATATAGAAATCAAAACTGGATGTTCAGAGATAGATGCGAGGGGTTGAGTGGAGCTGAAGGGTGGGACTAAAAACATAAGATAAATAATGTAAAATATATTGTGTCCGTAAAATGTGTATAGTATGTATAACATGGAAATGGAAGCCTAAGTGTTGTTGTCCATCCATTTACTCCAATTATGGGAGGTGTGGTAGGGTTAGGGGAGGGGTGGTAGGGTTACGGGAGGGTTGGTAGGGTTAGGGGAGGTGTGGTAGGGTTAGGGGAGGGGTGGTAGGGTTAGGGGAGGTGTGGTAGGGTTAGGGGAGGGGTGGTAGGGTTAGGGGAGGGGTGGTAGGGTTAGGGGAGGTGTGGTAGGGTTAGGGGAGGTGTGGTAGGGTTAGGGGAGGGGTGGTAGGGTTAGGGGAGGGGTGGTAGGGTTAGGGGAGGTGTGGTAGGGTTATGGGAGGGGTGGTAGGGTTAGGGGAGGGGTGGTAGGGTTAGGGAAAAATAAAATGAAAATATATTTAAATACTTGATATGTACTGTATATTTACAAAAAATATATGGGGAATTGGAAATGATGCAGACAATTACTTTGATGGAAGCCACAATCTATTTGCAATATTAAAGCTTATCTACCCACAAATAAAAAATAAAAAACATTAAGGATGGTAAAGGATGATATCGCATTACTTCTCAGCTGATGTCTAAAATCCGTTCAGCCTGCAAATCCCTCTGATAATCTTTGCTCACCATAAGCATTATAGCCGCAAACCATTGACAGCATCTGGTTAAATCTCTGGTAGGTAGAACGGTAAAAAATCTATCATTTTGTTTGTAATTAGCACAGCCAAACACGCCACATGGGCATGATGAAACGTTAGCGAAAAACAAACAAACAAACAAAATCCCTAGAGAAGTTCTGATATTACTATGTTTTGGTTTGTTTGAAGTGAACGCCATGAACCAAGTTCGTGGACATGCCCCATCTTCCTAATCGGGCGGTGTCTGCATTCGCTGTGAGTGCTGTACTTTGTGGTTCACTATGAGCAGTTGAATACACAGGAAGTCACGGACTACAAAAAGAAAACCAGCCAAGTGACGGACACCGACGTCACACTTCCAGCCAAACTAAACAACTTCTTTGCCCGCTTTGAAGATAATACAGTGCCACCGTCGCGGCCCGCTATCAAGGACTGCCCCCCCCCCTTTCGATGGCTGACGTGAGTAAAACATTTAAACATGTTAACCCTCGCAAGGATGTTGGCCCAGACGACATCCCTAGCCTCATCAGAGCATGCGCAAAGCAGCTGGCTGGTGTGTTTACGGACATATTCAATCGCTCCCTATCCCAGGCTGTTGTCCCCACATGCTTCAAGATGGCTAACATTGTTCCTGTACCCAAGAAGGCAAAGAACTGAACTAAATGACTACTGCCCCGTAGCACTCACTTGTCATCATGAAGTGCTTTGAGAGACTAGTCAAGGATCATATCACCTCCACCTTACCGGCCACTCTAGACCCACTTCTGTTTGCATACCGCCCCAACAGGTCCACAGATGATGCAATAAGACTGCTGTTCATTGACTACAGCTCAGCATTCAACACCATAGTGCCCTCCAAGCTCATCATCAAGCTGGAGGCCCTGGCTCAACCCCGCCCTGTGCAATTGGATTCTGGACTTCCTGACGGGCCGCCCCAGATGGTGAAGGTAGGACACCTCCACTTCACTGACCCTTAACACTGGGGCCCCATAAGGGTACGTGCTAAACCCCCTCCTGTACTCCCTGTTCACCCATGACTGTGTGGCCATGCACGTCTCCAACTCAATCATCAAGTTTGCAGACGACACAACAGTAGTGGGCTTGATTACCAACAACTACGAGACTGCCTACAGGGAGGTGAGGGCACTCGGAGTGTGGTGTCAGGAAAACAACCTCTCACTCAACTTCAACAAAACAAAAGGAGATGATTGTGGACTTCAGGAAACAGCAGAGGGAGCACCCCCCTATCCACATCGAAGGGACAGCAGTGGAGAAGGTGGAAAGTTTGATGTTCCTCGGCGTACACATCACAGACAAACTGAAATGATCCACCCACACAGACAGTGTGGTGAAGAAGGCGCAACAGTGCCTCTTCAACCGCAGGAGGCTGAAGAAACCCTGAAACTTTTACAGATGCACAATCGAGAGCATCCTGTCGGGCTGTATCACAGCCTGGTACGGCAATTGCACAGCCCTCAACCGCAAGGCTCTCCAGAGGGTGGTGCAATGTGCACAATGCATCACCAGGGGCAAGTACCTGCCCTCCATGACACCTACACCACCCGATGTCACAGGAAGGCCAAAAAGATCAAGGACATCAACCACCCGAGCCACTGCCAGTTCACACCGCTACTATCCAGAAGGCGAGGTCAGTACTGGTGCATCAAAGCTGGGACCGAGAGACAGCTTCTATCGCAAGGCCATCAGACTGCTTAACAGCATTCACTAACTCAGAGAGGCTGCTGCCTACATTGAGACAATCACAAGTCACTTTATACAATGCCACTCTAAATAATGCCACTTGAATAATGTTTACATTACTTATCACGTGTTACAGTATTTTATACTTTCTATTGCACCTTACCAATGCCGCTCGGCCATCGCTCATCCATGTACTTACATGTACATATTCTCATTCACCCCTTTTAGATGTGTGTATTAGGTAGTTGTTGGGGAATTGTTAGATATTACTGCACTGTCGGAACTAGAAGAACAAGCATTTCGCTACACTTGCATTAACATCTGCTAACCATGTGTATATGTGACAAATAACATTTGATTTGAAGTTGAAACCGGTCCTATCTGGCCAGCCGACCAACCCTATCTGGCTTGCCGACTGGTCTTATCTTGCCGGCTGATTGGTCCAATCTGGCTACTACGTGAGGGAAGAGCAAAATCCACTTGTTAAACTGTATCACAACCGGCTGTGATTGGGAGTCTCATAGGGCAGCGCACAATTGGCCCAGCGTCATCCATGTTTGGCCGGTGTAGGCAGTCATTGTAAATATGAATTTGTTCTTAACTGACTTGACTAGTTAAATAAAAAGGTTCAATTAAAAATTTAAAACTACATAACATTCTAATAAAATGTTCGGATCAGCTAGTATGAGCCAGCTAGAATAAAGATGATCTTGAGCACCCACCTCAACTTAGATAACATTTTGCCAGGCTAATTATGACCAAATATCCAAAAGGAGATTAGGTGAAAAATCGATCAATGTCAGATTTTGGTTATCAAGAAGAGTCTGCATGCTTGTCTCAAAGCAGCACGATGGCTCCGGCCCAACCAAAACGGTTCTGAGGTAACCACACACGACTTTGCTGTAAATTACTATATCGGTTGGAAATGACTTTGGGAGTTTTAGTAAGCAACAATTTGATACATGCCTTCAATTGCATTAGCCTACTTTATTCCAATATTGTCATCATTCAGTTGACTATAACAAAAGTGAGTTTCTCGCTCTGCATTTGTTTCTTGGCACAATGGCTGTTTCCTCATCTCCTCACTCTGCTGCCACTCGCCTCTGACGCATTGTTCTCAACAAAAGTTTAAAACAAATATAATCTGTTTTATAGAAATCAGGCTTTTTTTTTTTACAGGTTCGGGCTCATTTATTTTATGTAATGTCGGACCGGGGCTCAGGCTGCATTCAACTCACCGGGCTTGGTTCGGACCGGACAAAATCAGTCCGGTTGAGAACTCTACTAAAAGGTGTAGAATCTTAATTTGTGCCAGTTCGCTACAGCAAGAAAATAATCATTACGCAACCAAAAATGTGAATTATTGGAATAATGTCTCAGCACCAAAGGAGTGGAATTGTGTCATTATTCTGCCAGTATAATTGACCTTGGTCTAGGAGAGCTACATGGTTTGCAGTCAGTGCACATAGAAATAATATGAACTCATTCTAATTCTATGGGTGTGCATCCATTTGTTCTAGCTCAGCACCAACACACTCTGATTTAAACTAATCGTGCAATCATTCAAATTAGAGACGTTGATTATTTGGGTCAGCATTAGTACAAAATTACACCATGTAAAAGTAGCTTTCTAAGAACAGAAAAGAGAAGTAGAGACATCCTGTGTACAACAAGCATGTGACCAATATAGACGTTGTTGCTGTCGCCCTGCTCTCTGCTAGAGGACAGTAGACTGTATATTCCCTGCCAGTTTCCTTTCATAATCATGACGCACTAGCCGCACCGGAGGACTCCAACCTTACACTCTTTATCCAGATACAGCTGTCAGTCAGGAATTGGCTTCTCCATCCATGGACGTTTTTTTCTCCCAGTGTACGGCAAATGAAATATGAATGCTTAGGAATTGAGGCAATTGCCTATTCGACAGACTAAAGGTCCTATCAATGAGCCACTGTTATTAAATCCTCTGTCTCTAGGCTAGTTTAAATGAATCGTTGTAGTGTGTTTGTAATACAGATCAGGAGACATGCATTGCAGTGGCCTCATGGGTGGAATGTTATTCATATATTTCACAACTAATAAAACATTAACACTGAAATACCAGTGTTATGTCAAACAGTTTTGTTTTATTTGAGTCTGTGATAAAGTATATACAAGTGTAATATCGGGATACAAATTCAAAATGGAATACATTTCAACTATATTTGACATGGTACAATAAGTTATTTTTTGCAAGCCCATAACCATGTGTGTGAGGTGTATACTTTTGTTTCAAATTAGATTTGTTTAAGACTACCAAGAAAACTGTGACCCTTATTTAGCACACTGCACTAAAAGGTTCATGTCTGCTATTGGACATGTGTGTCAGTGAAGTGTTTATTATGGTGCGTATGTGTTTTTACTCGTATTTGTGTGAGAGGTATCGTAAAAAGAGCTGGTGGTGCCACTTTTCACTGTCTTGTTAAATAAAGTCTGTTCCAGGAAGGTGTGTTTTGTCCTAATTATGCTCACATCTAGTGGTTTGCAGTCCATGACTCACTAAACCCCCCTCAGTCCTTGTAGTGAAGAAAACATTTACTTTACTGGAAATACATTTTTGCATGATAGTTTTTTTTTCCTTTAACAATTATTTAACACTAACACTTATGTTAAATGTGGATCTCCCATTCTACATTACATGGGGACACAATTGTTTTTCCTGTCCTCAAACTCCTGGCCCCGCCCCTAATGATGAACTAGTGTGCCCAGACAGCAATAACAGAACAGGACTTGGGTAGAGCCTAGATTAACTAGTTTGCCTAGGCAGCAAAAACAGAAACGTGGGTAGAGCCCAGATTATGAAATAGTTTGCTTAGACAGCAAAAGAAACTTGGGTAGAGCCCAGATGCATGAGATTAGAAGACCATAGAGCAGCTGTGTTCAAGAAGCTTCTCCTTGGGGGTCGGACTCAACCAATCCCAGATCTATCCAACCGCAGTGGACCAACTCTAACCACCAAATGGTTGCTGCTGTGAAACACTTAATTTAATGTTTTAAAAAGGATTAGGGATAAGTAAGCGATAAGATCAACACATTGTTTAAAGACATTGATTTATGTTTCGTGGCAACCTTCCCATATTGTAATACTAATATTCTAATCAAGGCTGGAGCCTGTTGCTTTCATGAATTCCCTACGCAAACAGGAGAAAATTAATCTCTGCATGAATGACTGATGACTAGATCAGCTAATGCAAACGTGGATTAGCGTCGGTTCTCCACCCAATAATTACATCCATCAATTTTAAGGTTGTTTAAATCAACATTGTTTCAGTTGCACCCAAATGATTCACTCTAAGTACAACTGTTTACTTTAATCATTATATTCTCAAATAGGAAGTTAGTAATTAAATGAATGATTAAAACACCAGAGTTCAATAGTTACCCAGAGAGAGAAGGTGCATGGCAAGTTAGTTAAGTTGTGGAAACCGGGAGGAAGGTTCAATTGCTTTGTAACAGGATTGGAGGGAATCGACATCTTGTAGATATTTTTGGGGGGGACCTGTGTGATGGAAGACATCCCATGCAGATGACTGTCATGCATATTTAACAACTAGTTCACACACACACAATGAGTCAATACCAGAAAACACATCTGTTTCTGCTTGTTTTGTCCTCCCCACTCTCTCGTTGACTTTGAATTGGACTATTTGTTTATTTGCCTTGCTCACGCTCTCCCCTCTGTGTTGCACTTTTATACAGTTGTTGAATGAGTTGTTTTATTGTTGAGTGAGTAGCGAATTCACTCGTCTATTGTCATCTCTTAAAGTATCAGTATGTACATCTGTTTGATTCTCTCTCATCTCTTTTACACATCCAGACAACAATGTCGTTTCATGTTGAGTAAAGCCACGCTGTACTAAACCAACCTGTTATCTACATTAGTAATACAGCATCCATGTACCTGCATTAGCAACGTGTGAACAATGGTTTAAATTGGGGTGTAGAGGAAGTTGGACTGATGTGAAAGATGGTTGGGCTTTCCATCGTCATGTGTCCAACCAATTATTACCGCACACAGAAAACAGTATTGTACCGGTTCTTGCCAATCCATCAGGTCCTTCTGTTCCACTGTAATCACCGCCAGCCCCCATGAATCCCTGAGGGACAACCCAGGTTTTTAATAAGTAGTATGTTTTAACAAAGAGTCAATGTCTATCTTGACAGATAAACATATTTTAAATTATGGAATTTATTTATATATCAACAGCTAAATATAGACCAGAGATGTAAAAAAAACTATAAAACCAGAATGAATATTTAACATTTTAGGGCCAGGCCACTTTAGCGTGTCCCGGCACCATCTCAAAGTTGATCCGAAGGTTGTTGATTTCTGAGGTCCTTTTGCTGTGCTTGGTGGCTCGCAGGGACTTCTTATGACACGCTGCCTGCTTTTTCTGCTTCCGCATCTGTTTTTGCGTCATCGACTGCAGCTGGGGCTCTGTTGAGAGCTGATCCTGAGGTGCGTAAACTTTGGCTGAGGAGCTGGGGATGTTGGTACCGCCATGGCAACCTCTTGGGTAGTGTCTGAAGCACTCGAAGGCATCGCTGCACTTCTCGCAGGTGCTAGTGCAACCTCTGGACCCGCCCAGGGCTTGGCGGGCAGACGAGGTGGGGGAACAGGACTGGCCGTGGCCCGGACGTCTACAGAACGATTGGAGGCTGACCCGGACCACCAAGTGGGAGTGGCACTTCCCCACAGCGCCCTGGGAGCAGGAGCACAGGCAGCCCTTCAGAAAGGCCCTGCAAAGGCTCACCAGGTCTCGGTACATCACCCTGCGGAAGTTAGGCCTGAGCAGCAGGTAGATAATGGGGTTGTAGATGGTGGAGGACTTAGCAAACATGGCAGGCATGGCGAACGCCAAAGGTGGGATGTTATCCATGTGTCCGAACGCTGCCCACATCGACACCACGGCATAAGGGCTCCACGCTGCGAAGAAACCGATACAGACAGCGACACTCAACTGGAGAAGAAAACATTTAAAAGAAAAGGGGGGGGGGGGAAGGAAAGAGAGCACAAATGTAAACAGTTCAACAAGGTCTATTGGCAGATTGCACTTCATACCCAACTGGCTGACTCCCAAGGATTAAATGATTGAAACAGGCCATTGAGATTCTTTTAACGTCAAGGTTTAAAGCAAGCGACATCAGAGCCCAGCTGACTGCCATTGATTGGATGGAGAGAGTAAAATATATAGGTGAAGCATTGTTGTATGGATCACAGCATGGCCGGGGGTTGCTGAGGAGTATTTTTCACCCATAATAAAAGGCCTAGTTCACAGATTTTTGAAAAAAAGAAAATGTAAAAGCTTCGAGGGTGAGCAGTCAATAAGTTTTGCGTTCAGCCAGTGTGTTACTCTGGCTCAATTTATTTTGACTCTACATTTCCATATACGTAGGAGATTTTTTTTTTTGTTTCGGCTCATTCCAAGGGGAGGAGAGTTATAGAAGCATATGTGAGTTTTTCAAAACTTGTGAATTTTAGACAACTATAAAAATAAATAAATCTGTAAAAAAATTAAAGAATTAACCCATACACACACAGTGCATTCAGCAAGTATTCAGACCTTGACCTTTTTCACATTTTGTTATAGCCTTATTCTAAAATTGATACAATATCCCCCCCATCATCATCTACACACATTACCCAATAATGACAAAGCAAAAGCAGGTTTCTCAAATTTATAAAAAAGCGGAAATACCTTATTCACATAAGTATTCAGACCCTTTGCTATGAGACTGCAAATTGAGCTCAGGTGCATCCTGTTTCCATTGATCATCCTTGAGATGTTTCTACAACTTGATTGGAGTCCACCTGTGGTAAATTCAATTGATTGGACATGATTTGGAAAAGGCACACACAGTTGACAGTTCATGTCAGAGCAAAAACCAAGCCATGAGGTCGAAGGAATTGTCTGTAGAGCTCCGAAATAGGATTGTGTCGAGGCAGAGATCCGGGGAAGAGTACCAAAAAATGTCTGCATCATTTAAGGTCCGCAAGAACAGTGGCCTCCATCATTCTTAAATTGAAGTTTGGAACCACCAAAACTCACCCTAGAGCTGGCTGCCTGGCCAATCTGAGCAATCAGGGGAGAGGTACCTTGGTCAGGGAGGTGACCAAGAACCCGATGGTCACTGACAGAGCTTCAGCGGTCCTCTTTGGAGATGGGAGAACCTTCCAGAAGGACAACAAACTCTGCAACACTCAACCAATCAGGCCTTTATGGTAGAGTGGCCAGACGGTAGCCACTCCTCAGTAAAAGGCACATGACACCCACTTGGAGTTTGCCAAAAGGCACCTAATGGACTCTCAGACCATGAGAAACAAGATTCTCTGGTCTGATGAAACCAAGAATGAACTCTTTGGCATGAATGTGAAGTGTCACGTCTGGAGGAAACCAGGCACCATCCCTACGTTGAAGCATGGTGGTAGCAGCATGTTTTTCAACAGCTGCAGGAACTAATCACGGCTAGTCAGGATCGAGGTAAAGATGAATGGAGCAAAGTACAGAAAGATCCTTGATGAAAACCTGCTCCAGGGCGCTCAGGACCTCAGACTGGTGTGAAGTTTCACCTTCCAACATGACAAGGACCCTAAGGACACATCCAAGATAATGCAGGAGTTGCTTCGGGACAAGTCTCTGAATGTTCTTGAGTGGCCCAGCCAGAGTCCCTTGAACAATGTCGAACATCTCTGTAGAGACCTGAAAATAGCTGTGCAGCAACGCTCCCCATCCAACCTGACAGAGCTTGATAGGATCTGAAGAGAAGAGTGGGAGAAACTACCAAATACAGGTGTGCCAAACTTGTAGTATCATACCCAAGAAGACTCGAGGCTGTAATCACTGCCAAAAGTGCTTCAACAAAGTGCTGAGTAAAGAATCTTAAAAGTAATTATAAAACTCACAAGCAGCCAGTGCAGAGACCTTAAATCGGTATAATGTGTGCTCTCCATCTTGTCTTGGTCAGTACCCATGCTGCAGAATTCTGTGTGCTTTGCAGTGTACCAATAGCTTTCTTGGATAGACCAGACACGGCCTGACTCTCCCTGTGCTTTGGCTCCAACAATAAGTACCTCAGTCTTGTCTTGATTTAGCTGGAGAAGCTTCCAGTATTTAAATCACATATACAGTCAAATTTTTCCATGGAGCTAAAATCCTCTGAAACAGAATTTTTTTAAATATTTTATTTTACCTTTATTTAACCAGGTAGGCAAGTTGAGAACAAGTTCTCATTTACAATTGCGACCTGGCCAAGATAAAGCAAAGCAGTTCGACAGATACAACGACACAGAGTTACACATGGAGTAAAACAGACATACAGTCAATAATACAGTATAAACAAGTCTATATACAATGTGAGCAAATGAGGTGGGAAGGGAGGATGCAACGTCGTGTATTGTCTGCGTAGCAGTGAAAATGAATGCTGTGCTTTCTGAACAGTACCAGACCCAAAATCAAACCTTGTGGAACGCCACATGCGATATGCATTTGAGTTATGTTCACTAAGTGAGACAACACACAACAAATAGGTCCTGAAACCAATTTAGAACACGACCGGAGAGGCCAACCCACCTCTCCAGTCTGTCCAGAAGGACATCATGGTCAACAGTGTTGAATGCAGCACTTAAAGTACAAGGAGAGAGAGCTGTTTGGCAACTGTGTTGGCTCTAAGATCATTTACCACTTTAAGGCTGTCTCTGTGATGTGGTGGGCCCGAAAACCTGATAGGAATTTTTCTACAGTTGGCACTTAAATAATGTAGCTGTTTGAAAACCAATTGATCCAGAACTTTGCTTAAGAATGTGCTCTTATAAAGCTCTTATGGGGTGATTATACAGGAACACAGTAATGCAGGAGAGGGAGAGAGAGCAAAAGGACCAAATGAAGCATCATTATTGTTAGCCATTTTCTGCAGTATTAATTAGGGAATGTCTTGAGTGTACTGACTGAGCGTCCTATTCATGACATTAACCCAAGCAGGACACGATACATCTATAGTGCCATTCTCCTATTCCCTGTCCAACTACAAACCTCCTATTACAATATGTGAAGTGGCCCTAGTTGTGAGTATACAATAGGCAATTTAATTACTTTCCCAAAATGGATCAACCAATCAAATGTATTTATCCCTTTTTAAATCAACAGTTGTCACAGCATGCTTTACAGTACCCCTGTGAGACCACACCATGCTCACCTTCACAATAACATCCTGGATGTTGCTCATCTTGGTCTGCCGGGCCTCGTGATGCTCCATGGCCTTATGGGAGGCTCGGACCGCCATCAGGATGCCCGTGTAGGACGCCACGATGACACAGCAGGGCACGATGTAGCACAAGACAAAGAGCACCGCCGTGTAGGAGCGGGCCACGGGATGCAGGTTGGACAGGCGCCAGTCGATGCAGCAGGCTGTGCCGTAAGGCTCCGGACCATACTCACCCCAGTGGGCCAGAGGGGAGCAGGCGAACACCAGGGCCCAAGCCCATGCACAGGCTATCAGTAGACGGCCATGGACGGCGTTGAACCGGTTACCTGGACGGATGGATGGGGATAAGGAGAGTCAGTTTAAAGCTGCAATATGTAACTTATTTGGCGACCCGACCCTATTCACATAAAAATTTGTTATAGATCTGGTATTCGCATCGAAAAGAAGTCAAAGAATCCAGCCATCGGTTCTATGCTTTCTGTTTCATTTTAACGGCTTTTACTTTCAGTTTTGTACACCAGCTTCAAACAGCTGAAAATATAATATTTTGGGTTATTGAAAATATATATTTCACAGCGCTTTAGATGGTGCAATGATTATCATAAACTGAAATTAGGCAAACCATTCGCATTTTAGCAACCAGGAAGTGACAGTGTGATTTCTGCATATTGCACCTTTAATAGGGTAGCATGGTCATCATTAGAGAATCTGGGGTGGATTTGCGGAGGAACATGATGTTTCTCAAAGTGAACATGTCATAGGGTAATATTTTGAGAAGTACACATTTTTCTGAACTGTTTAATGCTACGAGGGGTTATTTCCCAATTCCCAGGCCTGGATATGTATAGTGCACATGGAATTTACTAAATATATGGACAACTAACCCATTATATTACATACTAGGCCCATTTCAGAACAGCAATGAATAACTAAATTGTTCAAATTGGTCAAGTGTGTCTCGGGCTAAAACATCCAAGCAGATGCAATTTCAGTACCATTGCAAAAAAGGACATTCTCAGAATTAAAAACTGAATAGCACACTAATTGAGTGTTGGCTAGTCGCTAGTGGACACTCATTAGCCATCAAAGCAGTGGCTGATGAGTGTTTGGTCACTGTGGAATTATGTAGTTCTTAAATTTTCACAGTCAATAAATCAAAAGTCACCCACTTAGGATCAGTACATTTCAAAACTATGTCAATTCCATGGGCAAGACTAAGGCCAGGCTCTTTGATAACTTACCGTAGAGAGGATAACATACTTTCACAAAACACACCATGCTCAACAGGGTGAGAGTTGTCAGACTGCAGACTCCAAACAACATGCCGCAGAACGCATAGATCAAACACACTGTTTTCCCAAACAGCCACCTGAGAGAGGGGAGGGAGAGGAGAGAAAGGGGTAGAGACCGAGAGACGGGAGGGAGTGAAAGAGGAAAAGGAGGAAGAAAGTGTGAGAATGACTGAGACAGAAAGAATGAGTCGGAGATAGAACACTAGTAATTTGTTTAGCACTCCACTGTGGCTTGGCAGTACTGTAAGTGGTCTTTCATGCTGAACCGAACTGCACTGTGCTGGCTTGGACATTTCCTTTTCACTTGATCCTTTCCAGGAGGTTCTAGTGGATAAGTAACCAGGTCAGCACAGTTCGGCTTGGCTGGAATGTAAAATTGCATACAGTACCAGACCTGGGTACTTCCTAATTTCACTGTTATTTGTACAGTACCTGTGGTAGATATTTGCTAGGATTGGCTATGTAGTGTAAACAGGTGTGTGCAGTACCTATGGTAGATGCTGGAGGTGATGGCCATGGGGTAGAGGGACAGGGTTAGACTCATGTCGCTGATGGCCAGGTTGATTATGAAGAATTCAGCAGGTTTGAGCAGGTGCTTCTTCTTGTAGGAGATGTATAGTAGTGTGCTGTTGCTAAACAGAGAGCACATGCCTGCAGACCAGAGAGAGATATCACTCAGTATCCTGCTGTGAGAATTACCACAGACAGACAGCTGAAGTCAAGAACTAGAGGTGTATACTGTTGAGGTCGGAAGTTTACATACACCTTAGCCAAATGCATTTAAACTCAGTTTCACAATTCCTGACGTTAAATTATA
The DNA here is from genome assembly GCF_002021735.2 of Oncorhynchus kisutch. NCBI lineage: Eukaryota > Metazoa > Chordata > Actinopteri > Salmoniformes > Salmonidae > Oncorhynchus > Oncorhynchus kisutch. Next base: position 26,514,932 of record NC_034203.2, on the reverse strand, counting down.
TTAAAAAGTCCCTGTCTTAGGTCAGTTAGGATCACCACTTTATTTTAAGAATGTGAAATGTCAGAATAATAGTAGAGTGATTTATTTCAGCTTTTATTTCTTTCATCACATTCCCAATGGGTCAGAAGTTTAAATGCACTCAATTATTATTTGGTAGCATTGCCTTTTAAATTGTTTAACTTGGGTCAAATGTTTTGGGTAGCCTTTCACAAGCTTCCCACAATAAGTTGGGTGAATTTTGGCCCATTCCTCCTGGCAGAGCTGGTGTAACTGAGTCAGGTTTGTAGGCCTCCTTGCTCGCACACGCTTTTTCAGTTCTGCCCACACATTTTCTATAGGATTGAGGTCAGGGCTTTGTGATGGGCACTCCAATACCTTGACTTTGTTGTCCTTAAGTCATTTGCCACAACTTTGGAAGTATGCTTGGGGTCATTGTCCATTTGGCAGACCCATTTGCGACCAAGCTTTTAACTTCCTGACTGATGTCTTAAGATGTTGCTTCAATATATCCACATAATTTTCCTGCCTCATGATCCCATCTATTTTGTGAAGTGGACCAGTCCCTCCTGCAGCAAAGCACCCCCACAAAATGATGCTGCCACCCCCGTGCTTCACGGTTGGGATGGTGTTCCTCACAGCTTGCAAGCCTCCCCATTTTTCCTCCAAACATAACGATGGTCATTATGGACAAAAAGTTATATTTTTGTTTCATCAGACCAGAGGACATTTCTCCAAAAAGTATAATCTTTGTCACCACGTGCAGTTGCAAACCGTAGTCTGACTTTTTATGGCAGTTTTGGAGCAGTGACTTCTTCCTTGCTGGGTGGCCTTTCAGGTTATGTCGATATACGACTCGTTTTACTGTGGATATAGACACTTTTGTACTCATTTCCTCCAGCATCTTCACAAGGTCCTTTGCTGTTCATCTGGGATTGATTTGCACTTTTCGCACCAAAGTACGTTAATCTCTAGGAGACAGAACGTGTCTACTTCCTGAGCGGTAAAAAGACTGCGTGGTCCCATGGTGTTTATACTGGCATACTATTGTTTGTACAGATGAACGTGGAACCGTTGTGCGTTTGGAAATTGCTTCCAAGGATGAACAAGACTTGTGGAGGCCTACAAAAAAAAATCTGAGATCTTGGCTGATTTCTTTTGATTTTCCCATGATGTCAAGCAAAGAGGCACAGAGTTTGAAGGTAGGCCTTGAAAGACATCCACAGGTACACCTCCAATTGACTTAAATTGTCATTTAACCTATCAGAAGCTTCTAAAGCCATGACATAATTTTGGGGAATTTTCCAAGCTGTTTAAAGGCACAGTCAACTTAGTGTATGTAAACTTCTGACCCACTGGAATTGTGATACAGTGAATTATTAGTGAAATAATCTGTAAACAATTGTTGCAAAACTTACTTACGTCACACACAAAAGTAGATGTCTTAACCGACTTGCCAAAACTATAGTTTGTTAACAAGAAATGTGTGGAGTGGTTGACAAATGAGTTTTAATGACTCCAACCTAAGTGTATGTACATTTTTAACTTCAAATTGTACATATGTAGAACTAAAAATACTAGAACAGGAATGGATGTACTGTCAAGTGGCCATCGTCTGGGGGTATGTCCATTCTAGTCATTCTATTTATATGCCTAAAAACAGTACAGGAACATGTTTGAAGTAAATAAAAATAAATCCCAGTGTTCAGAAGGAATATTAAGTGAAGTGTTCAGAGACACTGATATGTTTTAACAGATCTCTTCAGAGCTTAATGCTATAGTCTGTATTAGATATGAAAAGTTTCCAGTAATGCTTTCAAGATCAAAGCCTTCGGTGGAAAGATAGCTAGTCAATCTGGGTGAGATTTCTACAGCGTTGTGGCCTTGGCGCACAACTCAACCATCGACAGAACTAACGCCCCACGGCCTCATCTCTTTTCAGAACCCAAGATGAGACACGTGTATTTCTGTGTGTCATGGGGAATACAGATTCCCTCCACACTCTTACACACAAACTTAGTCCCACTGTATAGTCTGGAATCATGTTGAGTTGGTGGACATGTCTCAGCTGAAGCAGAATTATCCTCACAGCAGGAAGCTGACTGAGAGTAGGTCATGTTACAGTACAATAAGATTCTTCATCCTCTTGTTTCTGCCTACAGTACATTTATTTGAATTAAAGCAGCGTGGCTCTGTTTTCCGTCACAGGTGGCTAACTGGGGGTGTAAGTTAATCCTTTTTGAAGAGAGAGCTTTCTTACCAAACACTGCATACACTATGGCTACTGTTATATCTGCTGCCACGGGTATGTTTGAATGGAATGCAATGTCGTCAATGCTCGCTAACACGCCCATCTGAAATGGAAGAGAAGAGAAAGAGTTACATAGGTGTACTGAACATGATCAATACCCTCGCTCTCACCAATATGTGGAGTTGCCTACATCAAAACAAGTTGGTTTCAATAAAAAAAATATCTACATCCATTCATCCAAGTCATGTGGTCCAGTGATGTAAGGAAAGGCCTAGTTAAGCTGCAGCTGGCCCAGAACAGTGGCATGTCTGGCTCTTTATTGTAATCAGAGGGCTAATATAAATACTATGCATGCCAGTCTCTCTTGGCTAAGAGTTGAGGAGAGTGACTGTTTCTTATAAAAGTAATGATGTAATGTGTTTCATGTTGTGTGCACCCCAGGAAGAGTAGCTGCTGCTTTCACAACAGCTAATGGGGATCCTGATAAAATACTAAATACCAAGAAAGGTTGAATACCTCACATGTCCAGTCTGTTTTCACCTTGGTGTACTGTGAGGTTTACTGACAAGTTTACCTTTTTCCCCTCAGTGTTGCATGCAAGCAAATCAGAGAACATCCATGACCATACATCACCAAAATGTTGTATTGTTAACAGAAAAATGACTAAGAACTATTTGAGTACATCCATCTCTCTGTGTATGTGAAACCATATATATATATTTTTTTACATGTATTCAATTTAGAGTTCACATGTTAACAACAACTTGTCATCGATGCATAGTCACTTGAATTAACTCTACGTGTACATACTACCTCTACTAACCGGTGCCCCCGCACAGGCACCCACCTGTATATATTGTTAGTTTTTACTGCTGCTCTTTAACAGGCAATAGCTGACACCCCCATAGCTGATGTTTTGCAGGTGTGGGATGTGGAACTGCATTGGAGGAGCTTTCCAATCGGGGAGCAGCTGCTCTTGTGATTGTAATGAAGTCACACCCTCCCACTCGTGTTAGAAATTCAGAACGAGTACGTGTAGGTTATAGGCCTATAGAAATAATGACGCTCAAATAGAAATTAATTATTTCGTTTAATGATTTTCAATCAGCCTAATTGAGGTGTAGATTACACATCTGTGTTCAACTTGTAAACAAGGATGCATTGGATTTATTATTTACTTGCAACCTCTTGGTTACTAGTCAAACGTTCTAACCACTAGATTACCTGCCGCCCCAAATTGGTGTTCGATGGATTTATTTGACAGAAGTCAATGCAGCTACTCTATCAAATTGGATATTTAATGTAAAGTGTAGACCATAACACGCAATTTAGAACACTGCTTTAAAATCAGTCACCCTGGGGAGATGTTTAATTGAAATGTCTTTACTTACAATCCAATTTAGCTCCGTTCAAGCCTTGAGCTTCGTTCAAAAGCAGAACACGTCAACTCTGAAAGGTAATTAATTACAGCCATGTGCTAACTCGGAGTTGATGGATCTTAATGTTTTGTAGCGGAGTTTGTCACACCTGCTGTGAATAACTTTAATCCCACCGCCAATATTTTTTTTCAATTCAGTGGAACTGAGTTGATATGGAGTGATAATTAATAGTGTGGGGTCTTTTTTATTAATGCCTATCCTGACAAAACAAAACTCAGTGGGTCAGATTTTTGCAAGTGTTTCGTGGAATCCTGGATTGGTTTATTGTTTGAGGCATATAAACCCAGTCTAGTAGTGCAAGACTTCAGGATCAGAGCTCAATTGGGTCATTATTCTCGAAGCATCAGCCCCAGTGGTGCTTGAATGAACAGCAAAACAGTTATTTTATTGACATGAAAAAAATGATTCGATACCAACTCGTGCATATTCAGCTTTTTAAACTCGATGCTACAGAACTATTGAATCCCAATTTCAATCATTTCGCATGCAACAACAAAAGACGAGTAAAGGCTATTTCAAGTTCGTACCTTGTCAGAGTGTGCTGCTGGATTTAAGGTATGTTGCTTGAAAGCCCCGGAAAGTTACCTGAAGATGCTGTTATTTAGCCTCCATAATACCACATTGGTCATGTCCAGCGGTGCGGTAACCCAGGTGGTAATTCAATTGGTTGTCAAATATGCGCAGACACAACAAGCTACACGGGTCTCCGAAAGGCTGAGCGCTCATAAGTGAACAGTCCTTGGGAATGTGGCATAGCACCTGTGTGTGAATTGGGCTATACTCATCGAAAACAGTCCTGTCCACCTTTTTAAGCTTAGACTTGATTTGTCAAAACATCATACTGAATTAATTTAACAGCATGTTGCTTCTGTTCATTGCTGACGTCCAGTGCAAATTCGTAGAATCCTGGAGCAAATGGGAGCCCGGGCTTTTACGCACATTGATACTGATTCTCCAATTACCTCCCTGTGAAATCGTTTCCTGCATGCTTTGTGAGTGTCTGTCATACTATGGATGTTAACACTAGTCTAATTATTCCTACAGGCCGTGTGTACTGGTCCGTCACTATTAAATTAAATACTAAATGGATTTTAATGTTCTGTAATTACATTGGACAACATTCCTAGAGGGTTCAATAGGTCAACAACTAGGGTGTTCAATACATTTGACTTTATAAATAACTTTTTAAAGTATTCTGATTAGGGACTGTACATGATTGCGGCAGGTAGCCTAGTGGTTAGAGCGTTGGACTTAAAAGGTTAACAAGGTAAAACATTGTTTTTGTTCTTTTATTTAACCTTTATTTAACCAGGTAGGCAAGTTGAGAACAAGTTCTCATTTACAATTGCGACCTGGCCAAGATAAAGCAAAGCAGTTCGACACACAGAGTTACACATGGAGTAAAACAGTCAATAATACAGTAGAAAAGTATATACAATGTGAGCAAATGAGGCGAGATAAGGGAGGTTAAGGCCATGGTGGCGAAGTAAATACAATATAGCAAGTAAAACACTGGAATGGTAGAGTTTCAGTGGAAGAATGTGCAAGGTAGTGATAATTGGGTGCAAAGGAGCAAAATAAATAAATACAACAGGGGAAGACGTAGTTTGGCCTAAATTATAGATGGGCTATGTGCAGTAATCTGTGAGCTGCTCAAAGCTAGTGAGGGAGATGTGTTTCCAGTTTCAGAGATTTTTGTAGTTCGTTCCCATCATTTGGCAGCAGAGAACTGGAAGAACTGACTTGCCTAGTTAAAAGGTTACGAACAAATTATTGTAATGCCAGCCTACCAAACGGCTGAAGCCCTCCTGCCGGGACGGGGATTAAATAATAAATAAAATGAAAATAGGACAAATCACATCACGACGAGACAATTTAAAGACCTATGACAAGCAAGGCAGCAACAAAACATTGTACCGGCACAAAACATGGTACAAACATTGGGCACAGACAACAGCAATGGGCAAGAAGGTAGCGACAACAATACATCACGCAATGCAGACAACTGTCCGTAAGAATGTCCATGATTGAGTCCTTGAATGAAGAATTTGAGAACTGTCCCGTTTGAGTGTTTGTTGCAGCTCTTTCCAGTCGCTACCTGCAGCGAACTGAAAAGAGGAGCAACCCAGGGAGGCACATTTCAAAGAAAATGATCAAACCATTGAATACAATCAGAAAATGTTTTTCGAACCGAGTGGGGACGTGGGTGGAGGATGACTGCATGCAATGTTTGAAATTATAAATGAAGCATTACATACCATTGACATGGTGTTTTGTCAGCCAATTAGATTTTTTTTTTTACCTTTATTTAACTAGGCAAGTCAGTTAAAAGAATTAGGCTACAACATAAGTTAATTGCATATCCCCCCACGTAACCTTAAATCGATTCGAATGGAAGGATTAAGTCAAAAGCGCATACATTTTCAATTTGCCACAGAAAACGACATTGGTCATACCTTGAAAGATGAGTTTAATTATACTGAAACAAATTGTATCTATGGAGACCGGGGGAAGTTACCTGTTTTAAAGGTGTAACATGGTCAATCTGACGTCTACATTGACCGTGGAGCATTTACAGTGATATGGCTTCTGTAGAAGTCAGGCATTCTTACTTCTTGCTCTTCCCAGCGCAGAGCTGTTGGGAAGGAAGTGAAAGTGTTCATACAGGACCTCCCGCCCTCACTTACGGTCAACCAATCGTTAGTCTGCATTGTCAGTTCTATTTGTGATGCAAATCGCGCTGCAAGTCCTGCCTCTCCCATCTCCTCATTGGTTTATAGAAGCAGGTACCCATGTGCCATCTCCTCATTGGTTATACGCATGTGGGTGACTGAAAGATGAGTGAGGTCTGTGGCAGTAATGCACCAAATTTATGAAAGTTGCCAATCGCAATATAAAGTCAAGAGAAGAAAAAGCCTAGAAGGAAGAGCGATGACTAGAAATGTGTGGATTAATTGTCGGAGTAGAGGACCTTGTGCATTTCAGGTAAAGTAACAACTCAATATTTATATCACCTGGCAACCTTGGTTAGCGTGCACTGCGCCCGGCCCGCCACAGGAGTCGCTGGTGCGTAATGAGACAAGGATATCCCTACCGGCCAAGCCCTCCCTAACCTGGACGACGCTAGGCCAATTGTGCGTTGTCCCACGGACCTCCCTGTCGCGGCCGGTTGCGACAGAGCCTGGGCGCGAACCCAGGGTCTCTGGTGGCACAGCTGTAGTTTTGATATTTTAACCTGCGTGTTGTGATCGTGTTTGGTGTGGCGGGACAAAATACATTCGAGGGCATTATCACTTTTATACAATGGGTTATTAACATATTTTCATTAACGTTATTTTGATGAATTTATTCATACTATTTCTACCTTCCACAAGACATAGTCGCAAAACAAATCTACGGTTGCTACCCAAGCCGGCTGGTCGTTCGTTCTATTGGTTCGGTTGACGGAGATGCGACCCAATCGTTCAGTCTTTTTGTTCTGTATCTATGGGTCAGTCGTTCGTTCTAAATGTTTCATTGCCATACTGGCTAACAACGTTCTTATACCTTGCTTGCTAGCTAGCCAACTACGGCTAATTTACAGTTACGTCAAACATTGCAGACAGAATAATAACAGTAGTTGCATTTGTTTAAGCTGTTTTCTAATGTTAGTGACATTTATTTGGATTCATCCATAACATTGACCGAAAGCTGCGTGATTTCGCCTGGCATAGAAAATGTGCTCACTCGTAAGGACAGTGTTGTTCAGAGGAGCTAGCCAACAACACAGCTAACACTGACTTCAAACTGAAGCTGGAAAGACTGCAAACTAGCTGCACTTCGTTTCGTTTGCCCATTTTCAATTGACATTTCTTTGTATATCCATAAAAACGATGCCAGCTGATTCATGATTTTGACTGGCTGATAAACTTTACCCATTCAGGATTAGACCCGCCCGTTGTATAATTCTGTACTAGACAGGATTCAAAACATCAGATGGGTGTTTAGAAGCTGTAGAGTGAGGAAACACCAAAAGAGAAGGTATCTAATTCTGCACTTAACAGGACTGGAAACAACTAAATCGTTTTTTCAACCTTTCCTGTGAGTGCTCCCAGTCCCTGCCAAGGTGTTGCACAACACTGGAAGTGGTGTTACAACACACCATGTAATGTTTCAAAGCATCTCAGGATAATGTGTACAATACTCCAGCAAAATTAAAGTTTTGTCTCCGTCAAGCTGGTGGCAGCTCAGTTTCAACTAGTTGTTACAAAGCACTTAATTTTAACAGTGTACTTGGCAGTGCAGCTAAACACTGTTTGCTGAACTACACACCCTTATGTATTTATTTGGACAGTGAAGCTTAATTAAACTTTTAATTTGGATGTATACTCCCGCCTTTTGGATTTGAGATCAAATGTTTTATATGAGGCGACAATACAGAGTGCCACTTTTGATTTTAGGGTATTTTCATATCAGCGCCCCTCTATCTCTCTACGTGTAGGCCATCTTTCTGAGGCTGTCTGGTCCAAACGAGTATGACATTGTTGTCGCCCGTAGCATTAAAGGCAAGGGAAGCCAGCGAGCATCTGGCCTCCTTTGACCTAAATCATTTATAAAAAATGTGCCTATCAGTGTCGAGCTAAACTGAGCGAGCTCGACTGTGAATGGTCCTGGTGCACCAAAAAGTGTCAAGGGAAGCCAGCTTGGTTTTGGCATCACTCCTATCAAATCGCATTGAGAGCATACGTCATTCACAGAAATTGAATTGTTGAATCTCGTTGTGTTGTCCTGTGGTAGCTAGCCAGCTAGCTAAAATTGGCCCTTTCCTAAATTAGCCATGGATGGAAATATGGATTCAGACTTGTGGTTTTACTTCATTCTCCATACTCGCCAATTATTATAATGACGATTCTGATCCAACCATTAATTCCTACATTGTGGTCCCCCTGGCCTGAGAGGATGGAAGTTCAATATGTAGCTAGATTTAGAAGGCTAATGTTAACTAGCTAAAGTTGCCCATGAATGGAAGTTTGCCTAGCGAGCAAGCATTTTAGCCAGGTAGCCTAGGACAACAAAAAATAAAAGCATTCTACTGTATGACAGCGTGATAGACCGTTTCATCAACATGAAAAAGAGGTTGGCATTAGTGTTTTTCTACAAGTAGGATGAGACATATTATTCTACTTGCAAGAACGCACATGCACACAGAAATCAGAACCATGGACAGCCACATCATATTTAGCTTACATTGATTGGCCAAAATAGTTTTTGGTAAATTTTAGTTGTCACTGGATTAGACTAAGCAGAGGTGATTTGATGTTGAAATGGTGCTGGAATAGTGGAGGCAGCTCCTGTTTTCTTAGCCACTTGCAGTAACTCTGTGGTTCTTAATCAATAGTTGTTTAGTGGTCAGACAATGTCGGCAACATTAACTTGCTTGGCCATGCTGTAGGTCATGTTACTATACATGCAAATGCTTTGTGGACTTCATTGGACAAAGGTTGCTATCCGGTTTTGTGATAAAACAAAAAAGGTGTGGTTGAATTTATTCTGTCACTGTGGTTTCTTATCGTCTCTGCCTTGAGGCCCATATATATCACAGTGATTTTTACCCATGCACCGCTACTGGCTAGATGGAGACAAAATTGGAGCTGCAGTACATTGTTGCAAGTGATTCAAGTGAGTCAAAACACCAAGCTCCTGGGTCAGGACAGCATCCAGGATAGTCATGTATGTGCCCCTGGTTTCCTGCTAAACAGACTCAAGAAGTGTTTTCACTTATCAGTAGGATTGAAAAATAGAAAAATTAAGTAAGATTCCTGCTACATCTTTTTCAGTGTGGACCCATCACACCTTTTTTATTTGCAAAATTCCAGTAACTTTTCTAAACTTCCCAGGTTTTACAGAAATCCTAGTTGGAGGATTCCGGATTTCATCTTTATCCCATTTATTACTCTCCTGATTCTTTCAACCAAGGTTTCTGAAAAACATGGGAACTTAGAAAACATTTTCAACTCTACTTGTCAGTGATTTTCCAAATGACATAATGTTAGATGATGTGTAAAGTAACTAACCAGAGGGAGAGCTATCAAAAAAATTCAGGTAATTTATTCAGCAAGCAGTGGCATGCATTGATCTCTATAATGAGATGTATTCACTGACACGAGTACTGAATTTTCTCTTAAGACAGATCTGTGTGAGAACCAGTTCCAACAGGATGTGGATCCTACAGTATGATTTGTATGAAGTCCTCATCACTGTGAATTAAACTATGGCTGATCACAATGTCTCAAGAATCCCAACTCAAATTAATATATGTTTAATTTAGTATGTATCAACTGAACAAAGTTTGCATTTTTAATGTGTCCAGTGGCAAATTTAGCATGTAAATCTTGGTGGGAAAAACTTCCCAACATTGTGTTACATGCACGCCAGTAAAGCCACTACACAACACTAAACAATACATTAATTGGACTATAATGATGGTCACAAACTGGTAAGGCCTACATAAGTCCCAACAGCCATTCCAACACCTTACCAATGTTACACCTGGCTAACAGCGGAGCCTTGTCTGGCAGCGAAACATTTCATTCAGCCTCATTTACTGCTTTTTACAAAAACATAGCTGATATGGCTGACTTGCTTTAACAAATGTGGTTTCTACTGACAATTGAGATGTACAACTCATAAGGGGACGACGAGCAGATCATTTAAAAAATTTAACTAGGCTAGTCGGTTCAGAACACATTCTTATTTACAGTGATGACCTACCTCGGCCAAACCCTTACCCAGACGACTCTGGGCCAATTGTGCGCCGCCCTATGGGACTCCCAATCACGGCCGGTTGTGATAAAGCCTGGAGTTGAACCAGGGTCTGTAGTGATGCCTCCAGCAATGAGATGCAATTCCTTAAACCGCTGTGCCACTTGGGAGACAATCCGTAATTTTGATTAAGACATTAATGAGTGAGCTAGGGCGGACATAGTCAATATAACTATTTGTTCAGCACTTTTGAAATGTACAGCAACAGTATTCTGAACATGGGCCGTTCTTCCAGTATTCTCCCTGTACACCAAGTCAAAACCGTATGATAAATAAAGGGGGCATATAACCAGACAATGAAAAATCTTACAATATAGCATGATGACATTACTCTAAAATAGGCTACATGTGCACCACCAAGTCAGAACAGTAGGCAAATTATGAGGGGGAAAAGGGACCAAATTCTTAGGGTGAGGCACATGGGCTACTAACAGTTTACTACACAACATACACTTAGTATTACTTTCTTAGCTACAGTATACGGAGGGTCTGCTGTCCGGACCTCTGGCAGTCTCTATGGGGGTGCCACAGGGTTCAATTCTTGGACCGACTCTCTTCTCTGTATACATCAATGAGGTCGCTCTTGCTGCTGGTGAGTCTCTGATCCACCTCTACGCAGACGACACCCTTCTGTATACTTCTGGCCCTTCTTTGGACACTGTGTTAACAACCCTCCAGGCAAGCTTCAATGCCATACAACTCTCCTTCCGTGGCCTCCAATTGCTCTTAAATACAAGTAAAACTAAATGCATGCTCTTCAACCGATCGCTACCTGCACCAACATCACTACTCTGGATGGCTCTGACTTAGAATACGTGGACAACTACAAATACTTAGGTGTCTGGTTAGACTGTAAACTCTCCTTCCAGACCCATATCAAACATCTCCAATCCAAAGTTAAATCTAGAATTGGCTTCCTATTTCACAACAAAGCATCCTTCACTCATGCTCCCAAACATACCCTTGTAAAACTGACCATCCTACCAATCCTCGACTTTGGCGATGTCATTTACAAAATAGCCTCCAATACCCTACTCAACAAATTGGATGCAGTCTATCACAGTGCAATCCGTTTTGTCACCAAAGCCCCATATACTACCCACCATTGCGACCTGTACGCTCTCGTTGGCTGGCCCTCGCTTCATACTCGTCGCCAAACCCACTGGCTCCATGTCATCTACAAGACCCTGCTAGGTAAAAGTCCCCCCTTATCTCAGCTTGCTGGTCACCATAGCATCTCCCACCTGTAGCACACGCTCCAGCAGGTATATCTCTCTAGTCACCCCCAAAACCAAATCTTTCTTTGGCCGCCTCTCCTTCCAGTTCTCTGCTGCCAATGACTGGAACGAACTACAAAAATCTCTGAAACTGGAAGCACTTATCTCCCTCACTAGCTTTAAGCACCAACTGTCAGAGCAGCTCACAGATTACTGCACAAGTACATAGCCCACCTATAATTTAGCCAAAACAACTACCTCTTTCCCTACTGTATTTTTTAAATTTTATTCATTTATTTATTTTGCTCCTTTGCACCCCATTATTTTTATTTCTACTTTGCACATTCTTCCATTGCAAATCTAACATTCCAGTGTTTTACTTGCTATATTGTATTTACTTTGCCACCATGGCCTTTTTTTGCCTTTACCTCCCTTATCTCACCTCATTTGCTCACATCGTATATAGACTTGTTTATACTGTATTATTGACTGTATGTTTGTTTTACTCCATGTGTAACCCTGTGTCGTTGTGTGTGTCGAACCGCTATGCTTTACCTTGGCCAGGTCGCAATTGTAAATGAGAACTTGTTCTCAACTTGCCTACCTGGTTAAATAAAGGTGAAATAAAATAAATAAATACATATCTCCCTGGCATATTATATCATTTATCCAGCTGCATACAAGACATTTTTGGACTCTCCTTGTTGTGCTCACTTGAACAGGATTGTGGCGCAGTGGTCCTTCGTGGGAAAACTTTGTCATCAAAGTCCGGCATTCTCTGGATTTGTGGCGCATTCAAGACAACTGGGAGCACAGAAAAACCAGGTTGAATCATAACGTTAGTGATCTTCAGGTCGGAGCATTAGAAAGAGGCCAGAGTTCCCGACTTGGAATTCTGAGTTGCATGACCATTCAAAATGTATTTTCCCCAGTCGGAGCTCCCCCCCCCGTTCCCAGTTGTTTTGAACTCAGCAGAAATCATGCTGGATTGACAGCATGGCCAATGTTGAATGTTTATCCTTTTAAACTTGGAAAAGAGACCCTTTAAACCCAGACTTGGACCACACATCCACTCCACTGATTAGCAGGCTAATGATTGCTTTGCAATGCTTGCAGTTAGCCACTGATTTCTTCCAAACCACACATTGTTGAATTTGCGATTTCCTACTTCTTGTCTAACGTTTATTTCCAATGGCCGATGAGCACCGATACATTTTATCTTTAAGTTCTCTTCATAATTTCTCTTCAAACATAAAGGATTGAAAAGGATTTGCCAGTAGATTTTCAACTTGATTCATGATGACTGCTAGCTATGATTTTGAAAGTATGATGTTGACATGTTATATCTACAGTAGCTTTTGATTGGTCGTGATTTAATGTCATTTTGTTTGTGGCCAATGACCTTGAGCCGCCTTGGATGGGCATTTCTGTAACTATGGCAGTACCCAAGGTGCTTGCATTTTCGAGCTCTCCCTGTAGATTTTGCGGTGACTTAGGGTCCCCATGAGTGACAGAACACTGAGCCAATCACAGCGGAACCTGAGAACATTACCAACCACTACACTCCGTATTTTCCGCTGGCTGTCCCACCACCACAGAAATCACTGAGCTAGGCTGAAACACATGCATTTTGAAGCTACCTTACTCAAGAAAGAAAAAAAGAGACCATGTTTGTCTGCGGTTTTATTAACTCAATTATAATTTTTTTTAATGCCAAAATAACATGCAAAACAGGCAAAAAAATATATTTAGTTTAAATGTTTTTTTAATTGAGCTAAACCGGTGGGGCCCTCCAATGACGGGTCACCACTAGTTGTGTCTCTGTTCATCAGTTGATCGGCCCCTTTTATTACTTTAAAATTCACAAGTTTTCATTTGAATTTGGCAAGTCAGAATTTAAATCTGACAAGACAAACATTCTGACCATCTAAAATACATTGAAGTAGCCTAAATGCATGCCTTCAGCTAACGGCTCATGCTCCTACATGGGACCTCCATCTGCAGAACCCAAACAGCCAAGGACTAACCATGTGAAATAACCAGGGCTTTTTGAGTTGAGAGATACTGCTAATTTAAACAGCCTCCTGCCTGCCTGATCCATAGGGCTGCTGGTGAGTATATTGGGAACGGTCAGTTAATGATGGTGTGTTTTGAATACAAAGTGTCTTCTTTTAAAGGAGGCCCTCTCCATCTCCCCTGAGTATCTCGTGCTGCTCTCCTGATTTGAAACTATCAATATTGTGGCAAACTAGCTCAAGGAAGACTAGAAGCTGTGTTTAGGAGTATAAGAGTCTGGTTTCAGTATGGGGGGTGAGGGATTTAAGGTCTTTACTATCACTAAAAGTCATAGGTGTGACAAGAAGACAGAACATATGAAGATTTTTCACTCTAAAGATGTGCTTAGTATGTTACACTCTAATGTATAGTACCAGTAGTCTGTTATTTTTGTGTCTTTATTATAACAAGAAACCCCTGCTGACATGCATGTCCAGAACCTTATAGCATGTTTTATGAATGCTGTTCTAAGAATAAGATTTTCTTTCTTGACTTTCGTCTGTATGCCTATGTCTTGGCTCTGTAGCCTATAGCAATTACAGGTTACAGTAGGTCAAAGTGGAGAGACACAATGCCAGACGATGGTTTTCAGTAAAGGGGTTACCCTTTCTCCTCTACCCTCACAGACAATTATAGATGTGTGAAGAAGACAGGGAAATAATGATTGGGGGTGTGACGGAAGGAGGTCTTTCCGTGTTGATTGTAGGGTCATTACGACATTAATTTGCCAGTCCTACCACTCGGTTGAATTGAGCAGTTTTATTAGTGTATAAAAAAAAGTGAAACAATTAGTCACAGTGGAAAAACATGTTGACTGCCATTCAAGGTGGAGTACGAATGAGGTTAACATCAAGAACACACAAACCTTTGCTTAGTTTGTATCCTTGGAATGACATACTGTACAAGACATACATTTCTGAGAATGACTTACTATACAGTCTAATCGGTCTTTTGAATAATAGATTGTCAAGGTAAAAGGAGATACTATAATGTAGTATTGTCTCACTCCAGCCTCTCATTTGTTCTCGTTCACTGTCTCTTCAACAGCAAGGCTGTTTAGGAAAACCTCCCTCCCACTCTGCAAGGCAAAGAAGGTAGTGGAATGTGTGCATTTCCTATCAACAGAATTTAAATTACAGCATTTCAGCAGTGACCTCTTCTCACAGCGTATTTGTTATGCTACAGTCTAAAAGTAGTTACAGTCAACCTCCAGCTCAATATACACGTCGCATGTGGATGAGAGAAAAAGACTAGCTTAAAGCCCAATTTAGAGGTTCTGTCAATGCAAATACTACAGATACTAAGTTAACAAAAGTTTGTCTCTTTCAAAACGTGTTTCAATTACACAGTTTGAGGAAAAACAAAGTAACTGTTTCAAAAACTATTTAAATGAAGTAATGGACTACATTTACAAACACCTTAGCTTTTTTATCTGTGGTTTGTTACATAAAGATGCAACCACGTTTTTAAACGGAGTACATAACTTTAAATCAAATATTCACTTTGAAAGAGAACGTTCCATGTTTCCTATTTATGTTTGCTGAATATGGGTACCATTTATCCATCTGCTATTGTGTCTATAAATTCCATATGGTAACTGATTGCTTTGTTCTTGTTATAACCGCTTGTGAAGCTAATCATAGGATGTAGCCAGCTTGCTTTTAATAATGTTTTTACTGAACCCGCTAGCCAGCTAGTAATGTTCTTTCTTCATTAGAATTTCAATTGTGAAACCAAAATAACACACACAGGTAGGTAGCCTAGCGGTTAGCGTGTTCGCCCAGTAACCAATAAATCGCTAGTTTGATTCCCCAAGCCGACAAGGTGAAAATTTGTACAATGTGCCCTTGAGCAAGGAACTTAACCTTAATTGTGGTGGGGGGGTGCGTGCAACTCAATATTAGGAAAGTGTTCCTAATGTTTGGTATACTCTGGATAAGCACCTACAGAATTATTAACATTATACACACGTGCAAGGACGCAGGCATGCAAATACACAAACACCCCACCTTTTTGTGACTCACTCTGTTTTTGAGGGGTAATAATGGCACTACATTTAGTGTTTCAAACTAATATCATTTAAGATGACGAATTGACCACACAGCACAACACAACAGAGCAAAGAATGTGCCTGTTCATGTACACTGAAAAGCAATTAACCATAAACGGAGTGGAATTTGTCACAAAGCAAACTCGGGTCCAATATCTTCAACCACAAAGAACTCAGAGAATCAGAGAATTCTTTTAACAGAGTGTTTTCCATTAGTACAACAGCTTCTTCTTTTTCTTCAATCACTGTTTCCATTGTTGTGTCAGGAGTTCTATGCAAAGGAGTGCCAGCACAACAAAATCATCAGTCACAAAGCAAAGCCCTGGCAGAATTAAATAGACTGAAGTCTTTCCTCACTAAACACTCTGATTATACACCTGAATGAGGAGAGGAGCCAGAGGAGCACTAGGGTCTCCACTTTAATTTACCGCCACAGGACTGACATGTAAAGGAAAAGGCAACCGGCTGTTTGTTTCGACTACTTTTGTTCATGCTGATGTTTCAGATGAAGCAAAGACATGCATTCTCTGCGTGCCTACATTGCATTCCATGGCTCATTTCACTGAAGATTCATACACAGTCTACTATTAATGGTAAAATGGCTGCTGTGCTACTAGCTCTTAGGGAACTTTGCAGTATTTTGTTATTTTATGTGTTATTTTTTACATTACTAGGCCTGGACATTGTTTGTTATTACATACAGCCGGGAAGAACTTTTGGATATCAGAGCAGTGGTATTTCACCAGCATTATGACCAGGATTATGACTTTCCCGAATTGGATCCTTTGTTCGTACCCCCCAGGGAGAGACTGATTTAAAACACAGCCAGCGGAAAATAAGTACTCGGAGTGGACTTCTAGTCCGACTCAGGAGGCGCACACCACCCACCGCTTCCGAGTATATTACTCGCTAATGTTCAGTCTCTGGATAATAAAGTTGATGAGGTCAGGGTGAGGATTTCCTTCCAGAGAGATATCCGCGATTGTAACACTCTGTTTCACGGAGACATGGCTCTCTCGGGATATACTGTCTGAGCCTGCACAAGAATAAATATCTCTCTGGGAAGGAGGGTGGGGGTGTATGTTTCATGATTAAATACTCATGGTGGGATTGAGATAACAACGTACAGGATTTCAAGTCGTTTTGTTCACCCGACCTAGAAAACCTCACAATTAAATGCAGACCGTATTACCTCCAAAGCGAATTTTCTATATTCCCAAGCCGATACCACGACGGCCCTCAAAGAACTTCACTGGACTTTATGCAAACTGGAAACCACATATCCTGAGGCCACATTTTATTGTAGCTGGTGAATTTAACAAATTTGAGAAAAACGTTACAGAAGTTCTATCGACACATTGACTGTAGTACTCGCGCTGCTAAAACACTCAACCACTGCTACTCCAAATTCCGGGATGACTACAAGAACCTCCCCCATCCTCCCTTCAGCAAATCTGATCACGACTCAATTTCCCTTCCTATAGGCAGAAACTCAAAAAGGAAGTACTCGTGCTAAGGACTATTCAACGCTGGTCTGACCAAAAAGGAATGCACGCTTCAAGATCATTTTGAGCATGCTGACTGGATAGCTTCTGGGAACAATAGACGAACACACTAATACGGTGACTGAGTTTATCAGGAAGTGTATAGGAGATTGTACCCACAGACTATTTAAACCTACCCTAAACCAGAAACCATGAATAGATGGCAACATTCGCGCAAAACTGAAAGCGTGAACCATAGAATTTAACCATGGCAAGGTGACTGGGAATATGCCCGAATACAAACAGTGTAGTTATTCCCTCTAAGGAAATCAAACAGGCAAAACGTCAGTATATAGACAGAGAGGAGTTGCAATTCAACAGCTCAGACACGAGATGTATGTGGCAGGGTCTACAGACAATCACAGACTACGAAGGGAAAACAAGCCACGTCGCGGACACTGACGTCTTTCTTCCAGACAAGCTAAACACCTTCTTTGCCCACTTTGAGGATAACACAGTGCCACCGACATGGCCCGCTACCAAGGACTGTGGGCTCTCCTCCTCCATGGCCGACGTGAGTAAGATATTTAAGAGTGTTAACCTTCGCGAGGCTGCTGGCCCAGACGGCATCCATAGCCGCGTCCTCAGAGCATGCGGAGACCAGGTGGCTGGAGTGGTTACGGACATATTCAATCTCTCCCTATTCCAGTCTGCTGTCCCCACATGCTTCAAGATGTCCACCATTATTCCTGTACCCAACAAAGCACCGTAGCACTCACTTCTGTCATCATGAAGTGCTTTGAGAGACTAGTCAAGGATCATATCACCTCTACCTTACCTGTCACCCTAGACCCACTACAATTTGCTTACCGCCCCAATAGATCCACAGATGATGCAATCGCTTGCACACTGCCTTATCCCATCTGACAAGAGGAATACCTATGTAAGAATGCTGTTCTTTGACTTTAGCACAGCATTCAACATCATAGTACCCTCCAAGCTCATCATTATGCTTGAGGCCCTGGGTCTGAACCCCACCCTTTGCAACTGGGTCCTGGACTTCCTGACGGGTCACCCCCAGGAGGTGAAGACAGGAAACAACCCCTCCACTTCACTGACCCTCAACACTGGGGCCCTGCAAGGATTCGTGCTCAGCCCCTTCCTGTACTCCCTGTTCCGCCATGATTGCGTGGCCACGCACGCCTCCAACTCAATCATCAGATGACGTTTGCAGACGACACAACAGTAGCAAGCCTGATTAGGTGAGGGCCCTGGGAATGTGGTGCAGGAAAATAACCTCTCACCCAACATCAAACAACAAAGGAGCTGATCGTGAAGGCCCTTCTCCCCAGATTGCTCAGTTTGGCCGGGCGGCCAGCTCTAGGAAGAGAATTGGTGGTTCCAAGCTTTTTCCTTTTAAGAATGATGGAGGACTTCAATGCTGCAGAAATATTTTGGTACCCTTCCCCAGACCTCATGGCTTGGTTTTTTCTCTGACATGCACTGTCAACTGTGGGACCTTAAATAGACAGGTGTGCTTTTCCAAATCATGTCCAATCAATTGGATTTACCACAAGTGGACTCCAATCAAGTTGTAGAACCATCAAGGATGATCAATGAAAACAGGATGCACCTGAGCTTAATTAAAATTCTCATAGCAAAGGGTCTGAATACTTTTGTAAATATGGTATTTTTTAATACATTTGCAAAAATGTAATTTTTTTTGCCACGCAATTGTTGTTTACCAGCTCTTTCATTATTTATTACTTTTATATTAAAAACTTTTGTAGGTATTTTTCTTAACTGCATTGATGGTTTTAAGGGCTTGTAAGTAAGCATTTCACTAAGGTCTACTACACATGTTGTATTCGGCGCATGTGAGAAATTAAATTTGATTTGACAAACATTGGCAGTAGAATGGCCTTACTGAATAGCTCAGTGACTTTCAATGTGGCATCATCATAGGATGCCACCTTTCCAACAATTCACTTTGTCAAATATCTGCTCTGATAGAGCTGCCTGATCAATTGTAACTGCTGTTATTGTGAAGTGGAAATGTCTAGGCGCACAACAGTTCAGCATCAGTGGTAGGTCACACAAGCTCACAGAACAGGGCCGCTGATTGCTGAAACATGTAGCACGTGTAAATTGTCTGTCCACGGTTGCAACATTCACTACCGATCTCCAACCTGCCTCTGGAAGCAACTTCAGCACAATAACTGTTAGTCGGGATCTTCATGAAATGGGTTTCCATGGCCGAGCAGCTGCACACAAGCCTAAGATCACCATGCGCAATGCCAAGAGCCAACTGGAGTGGTGTAAAGCTGTTGGACTCCAGCGCAGTGGAAATGCATTCTCTGGAGTGATGAATCACGCTTCACCATCTGACAGTTCGTTGGACAAATCTGGGTTTGGGGGATGCCAGGAGAATGCTACCTTCCCAAATGCATAGTGCCAACTGTAAAGTTCGGTGGAGAAGGAATAATGGTTCGGGCTATGCGACTTAGTTCCAGTAAAGGGGAATCTTAACATTACAGCATACAATGATATTCTAGACGGTTCTGAACTTCCAACTTGTGGCAACAGTTTGGGGAAGGCCCTTTCCTGTTTCAGCATGACAATGCCCCCTTGCACAAAGCGAGGTCTATACAGAAGTGGTTTGTTGAGATTGTTGTGGAAGAACCCTGACCTTAAACCCATTTATCACCTTTGGGATGAATTGGAACACTGACTGCGAGCCAGGCCTAATCGCCCAACATCAGTGCCCAACTTCACAAATGCTCTTGTGGCTGAATGGAAACAAGTTCCCACATCTAGTGGAAAGCCTTCCCAGAAGGCCTATCTTGTCCATATTTCAACTACCTGACTTTGTTTGAAGTAGTACTAGACCCTGCGGTTCTCAAGTGTATTTTTAAGTCAGCAAATTTCTCTGATTGTCAAATTCAAAAGTTGGTGTTTTTCTCCTAGATGTGTTTTATATAGTACATTATATCAAATTCTGCATGTGGTTTATTCTACACTGAGTACACAATATTAAGAACACCTGCTTTGGCCTTACTGTTATGGTTTTTGTTGTCCTTGATGTCTTGTTTTCTGTTTTCCTTTGTCTTTCTCTTTTGTTGATTTTGTTGGTGGAATTATTATTTTTTCCCCTTGGGGTGGGGGGAGGGGTCTCAGATGGTTGAGTGGTTAAAGCTAATCCAGGTGCAGGCTATGATCCCTTATTGATGTCACTTGTTAAATCCACTTCAATCAGTGTGGATGAAGGGGAGGAGACAGGTTAAATATTATAAGCCTTGAGACAATTAAGACATGGATTTTGTATGTGTGAAATTCAGAGGGTGAATGGGCAAGACAAAAGATTGAAGTGCCTTTGAACGGGGTATGGTAGTAGGTACCGTTTGTGTCAAACTGCAATGTTGCTGGATTTTTCACGCTCAACACTATCAAGAACGGTCCACCACCCAAAGGACATCCAGGCAACTTGGCACAACAATGGGAATCATAGTCAACATGGGTCAGCATCCCTGTGGAACGCATTTGACACGAATTGAGGCTGTTCTGAGGGAAAAAGGGTGACAGTGTTCCTAATGTTTATTATAAAACTGGTTGTTTGGATCCTGGATGCTGATTAGATGAGCAACGTTCCAAGCCGTGCCATATTGGCCAAAGACACACCTAGGGTTGCTAACAGTTCAATCTGAAAATGATCACTGCGGCTCCATAAGAATATCATGTTCATGTTGCTGTCCGAATCATCTCTTGTATTTATCTCAACTCACACATTTGTCATGACTGTCCTGATCAGGTCAGGTTACAGGAGACCACAGCCCTTCAGATTATCTCTCAACCTCAACAGAGGAGGAGAGATCTAGGGGTCTGAAGATGTGGTCTCCTGTAATCTGACCTGATCAGGTTTTATGACCCCTCACGCCCCTGGTAAATCTTAGGCCACAGACAAATTCCTTTTGACATGTTACTATGGAGAACCAGCCTCAGAACATTAAACATGAAATAAAGGGACTTAGGAACAATGGTTTCCGTCAGCCACAATGGTGGTCATGACGATAGATGGAATATGAAAATGTATGTCATTTTGTTTTGTTATTAAAAGTTAATAGATTACATTATTACGAAAACATTAACGCCAACAGTTTACCTAGAATATGTTTATACATTGTACGTTGTGTGGAAAATGTCCAAATCAAAGAGAATGTTTTGGTAAAGATGAAATGTGAAGTTAGTTGTCAAAAATTGGATTTGAGTAAAATCTAGACCTTGCCTCTTAACTAGGTACGCCCAGAGAAGGGCACTAAAGGTGGTTATGCCCACTTCTGACACGAGGGTATAAAACATGTGAGTAAAGAGTTTACAGACAAGACGACGTGACTCAAGCTGCAGCCGAGGTCTAAAAAGTCAACGAACCCAGAACACAACACAAGTTTGAAGACAAAAATATTTTTCTACCCAAGCTACGGATGAGTAGCTGTGTCCTAAGTGGGTGAATTCAAGTCGAACCACCTAGCCTCCACCTCCCATCGAATCGTGGTATCTACACTGTTTCATTCCTACGCTGTGAGCTCTGAGCTACAGAGCTGTCTGTCCTCAGAAAAGCCCTTCCAGAGCAAGGGTGAGGGAACAGACTCCTAAGCCAATAGGACACTGACATCGTGAGGACGACCAGAGAGGTGCGCCGGAGAAGTGCGTCATTGAGCAGCCTGGACGGTCCACGCGGAGAATCCACAGAGACCTTCCCCACGTAATTACATCCTTATATTCTGACCCATAAGAGCAGCAGTTTGGGGCAAGGCTAGGGTTAGAATAAGCATAGCTGACAAATTCACCCAAATGTATATTTCTCTCGTATACTTTTCTCTCTTTTAAATCCCCATTTTTGGGTAACACGTGCCATAGTGTGTTGGCCCATTATACTAAGTTCTAATCAATAGCCTAGAATGTGTTTTTGTGTATCTTTTATCATCATTTTAGCTTTCTAGTAAATAAATACTCAACTAAGATTGGTGTGGTACGAACTCATTGGTGAGACCCGGGTCCGTGCAGATTCTCGGATTATACGACGTTCAGAACGAGACTGTAGAGGTAACTGATTAATTAGCGGCTGTTGTAAAATCGATATTCTGATATTCTTTGAGTTCATTTGGGAAATAGAAACTCAATAAAAACGTATTTTCCCATGGTGCCCCAGGTTAATGAGTTAATAATTGCTTGATTCAGTTAATCACGCAATTAGAAACTTTTAATCATTCGATGAGCAACAGTCGTCACATTAACTAATACAATGTCACGACACATGATTTCCCCTTTTTTTCAGCCTAGCATTTATTTTGGTACAGAGGGTATTAATAAAGCCTTGCTGTCTGCCTGTTGGACCTCGGAAACAATGTTTCCTTTTGAATTTCGATCTCTGTGGACAAGACAATTTTTTTTTAACCCAAACTAAATCACAAATTACCGTCATTATCATGGAAATATCCAAGTAAATGCCAGTAAGCTAGTCAACTTTAGCCAGTTAGCTTGGGTACTTGACAGCAATTGAGGTCAGAACGCTCGGATCAACCCAGTGTGCTCTCTGAACACTCAGAGAGCGAAACTCTACATTTACAAAATAGACAATCTGACCACGCTCTGAATTGACGAACAACCCAGAGTGCACTCTAATACACTGGAGGCAATTTAGGAACGCACCCCATATCTTCTGATGGAAAAATGAAATTGTATGAATTGATTTAGGAAAATATGTAAAATGTTGGTAACAGTTTTATAAAAGCAATAAGGCACGCCAGGCAGTGCTGTATCATGAATACAGTCACAGGTAAATGGGACTGTACTCATGATACAGCACTGCCTGGCGTGCTTTATTGCTTAAGTATCCTCAATATCTCAATCCAACAGTGTTTGTATTCTGTAACTCAATTTGATTGTGCTACAGTTCCAGGGCATCACCATTCAAACACCTGGTCTTGATATGTTGGCCATCTGCTGTAGGCAGTGGTTGCTGAGCCAATAATATTTTCACATGGCAGTTCAGTTGACTACAGCATATTCATGAGGCCTATATAGGCCTAACCCATACCAGAACACACAGCAGTTCAATTTCCAACTTTCACAGCACTGCCAAGCAGATAGGACCACAGCTACCCACTGAGCTAGGCCACAACTCCGGATGGCACCAAACTACATGGTTCGCTGGTGATGAAACCTCCATCCACTCCCCATTACACATTCATGTAGAAATGAAGATGAATGGAAAGAATAGAGGACAAGTCCACCAGCATCCTTCCATCTACTGATCACACCATCAATAAAAAGAGAGTGAACTGAACACACAATCAATGGCGATATAGAGGGAATGAGTGAGGCCTGGCTGAGTTAGCCTCCACACTGCAGGACTGACCGCTTGCAATTAGAGAAGACGTTATTAATATACATGAGCTGGAATCTTAAATGGCCAGATATTGACTCCAAGGCTGGCAGATAACATAGTAGCTGTCAAATATTTTCTCTGAAAATGAGGGCACTGTTTTGATATTGAACTTTAAAGCAGCCCAAGCGCACAGTGTAGCTTGGAGTCAATGCAGGGTGTTCAGCAGTCACTTCTCTATAGGTATTAACTAAATAACAGTATCTATCAGAGGCTGTGGGCTGAATGTCTAACAGTTATCATTCCCTTACTGGTGAATAATAAATGGGAGTAAAACAAAATAAACATTGCCAGAAAATTTCAGTTTCACTTTCTGAACAGAGGAGCCTTTTTCTAAACTGTGATCATTCATAAAAGTCCCTCTAATGGTAAACATACACAATCATAATGGAGAGCATACAGTACATTAAAGAGATCCCTTTGAAGTTTTGAAATGACTTGAACATTTTCCAAAGATACAGTGTGCAGAAAACAACATTAAGACGTTGTTCCATGCCTTGTAGGTCTGAAGAAGTGTTCAAAGCCAATGACTCTTGTGAGTGAATGATGTTTGAAGCTGTTAAACATTTAGGTCATTTCCAACCTTCCTCATGTCGACAGTGAAAGTGAAAACTAACTTGTCAGGGGATTTGCCGTGTTGTATTTCTACTTGTCAAATCATTTTTAATCATTAGTTACGATTCACTAAGCAGATTGTACAGGTGGTAAGTGGAATTTTTTATATAAATATGGATTTAATGTTGAGGGGAAAAGACAATGTACTGCTTAAAATAATGCTTGCTTGTTTCTGTGAATGCGAGAGAGAGATAAGAGAGCCTTAGACTGGCATCACCATTTTAAAAGGTCTTTGTTATCTAAAATGTTTAAAGGTATATGCATGTGTGGTTTGGATGAAGTGCACTAGTACATTGTCATGCATAGCAATCTAGCAGTTTAGGTGTTCCTGACCATAATTGTTTGCTATCAAGTTGGTTGGGCAGGTTTAAGCCAGGTGTGGTAAGTTTGCGAATTAATGTGTAGTTCACCCATGCTTTCAGTCTCCCTATATATAGTAGTTCTATTTGATGTAGCTCTGTCTTTTAAAGTAAAATGTACATGACTAAATATGAACATTTTAAACTAATGAATGAAATTAACTAATGTTTTCCATAGTCTAATGTTTTCCATGGTCTAATTTAAAGTGATTCTAATTAAACGCTCATTCTCATTGGTTAATAAGTGTGGGTGGGTTTGAGGAACAAAGGGATAAAGGCTGTCCTTTTCTCTCAGCTCAGGGTTAAATAACAGTTGACAATGTGCTCAGTAGCAGTTTGTAGTGTACAGGCAGTTGATTTAGGCAGTTCTGGTAGACTCTCTTTAGTCCCAGTAAGGGGAGAGTTGGGCTCTGCTTAGAACTGGAAAAGCGGTAATCTGTATTTATGATATTTTGTATTTAGGCCCAGTCTTAGCTGCAGTAGGAACACTATTGAGGGCCTGAGCTTTACACTCGCTGTCATTTTAGAGTTTTTCATATCCTGAACATTGCTGCTATGGACAACTGTTTTCTAGACAAGCCATGTATCCTGAAATACTGCATCTGTAATAAATTCAAGGATGTTTTTTGTACAATCATGGGTCCTCCTCATTCTCACCTGTCACCTCCCTTGGCTTCTCTGGGTCAGCTATTCTACAAAGAGAGAGTAAACATTTTGCGGTCACATTATAATGCATTATTACTTCAATGGTTCATGACACTACCATTATAATGCCTGGCACGTTTTGTATGAATACAGTACCAGTCAAAAGTTTGGACACCTACTCATTCAAGGGTTTTTCTTTATTTCCTCCATTGTAGAATAATAGTGAAGACATCAAAACTATGAAAAAACACATGTGGAATCATGTAGTAACCAAAAAAGTGTTAAACAAATCCAAATATATTTTATATTCTTCAAAGTAGCCAGCCTTTGCCTTGATAACATCTTTGCACATTCTTGGCATTCTCTCAACCAGCTTAACCTGGAATGCTTGAAGGAGTTCTCACATATGCTGAGCACTTGTTGGCTGCTTTTCCTTCATTCTGCACTCCAACTCATCCCAAACCATCTCAATTGAGTTGAGGTCGGGTGATTGTGGAGGCCGGGTCATCTGATGCAGCACTCCATCACTCATCTTCTTGGTCAAATAGCCCTTACACAGCCTGGAGATGTGTTGGGTCATTGTCCTGTTGAAAAAACAAATGATAGTCCCACTAAGAGCAAACCAGATGTGATGGCGTATCATTGCAGAATGCTGTGGTAGCCATGCTGGCTAAGTGTGCCTTGAATTCTAAATAAATCACTGACAGTGTAACCAGCAAAGCACCATCACACCTCCTCCTATATGCTTCATGGTGGGAACCACACATGCAGAGATCATCCGTTCACCTAAGACATGGCGGTTGGAACCAAATATCTCAAATTTGGACTCATCAGACCAAAGGACAGATTTCCACAGGTCTAATGTCCATTGCTTGTGTTTCTTGGCCCAAGCAAGTCTCTTCTTATTGGTGTCCTTTAGTAGTGGTTTCTTTGCAGCAATTCGACCATGAAGGCCTGATTCATGTAGTCTCCTCTGAACAGTTGATGTTGAGATGTGTCTGTTACTTGAACTCTGTGAAGCATTTATTTGGGCTGCAATTTCTGAGGCTGGTAACTCTAATGAACTTATCCTCTGCAGAGAGAACTCTGGGTCTTTCTTTCCTGTGGCTGTCCTCATGAGAGCCAGTTTCATCATAGTGCTTGATGGTTTTTGCGACTGCACTTGAAGAAACTTTCAAAGGTCTTGACATTTTCTGGATTGACTGACTTTCATGTCTTAAAATGAATGATGGACTGTTGTTGAACTTTTAACAATGCACTCCTGTTAATTGAAATGCATTCCAGATTACTACCTCATGAAGCTTGGTTGAGAGAATGCCAAGAGTGTGCAAAGCTGTCATCCAGGCAAAGGGTGGGTACTTTGAGGAATCTCAAATATATTTTGATTTGTTCAACACTGTTTGGTTACTACATGATTCCATATGTGTTATTTCATAGCTGTGATATATTCACTATTATTATACAATGTAGAAAATAGTCAATTAAAGAAAAACCCTGGAATGAGTAGGTGTGCAAACTTTCGAGTGGTATTGTAGGTCTGACTGTCAGAGAAAGCATAATGACTAGGGACAGTGGGCCCAAAAAAGTATTTAGTATTTAGTAAGTATTTAGTGCAAGTTCTCCCACTTAAAAAGATGAGAGGCCTGTAATTTTTTATCATAGGTACACTTCAACTATGACAAACAAAATGAGAAGAAAAAAAATCCAGAAAATCACATTGTAGGATTTTTAATGAATTTATTTGCTAATTATGGTGGAAAATAAGTATTTGGTCAATAACAAAGGTTTCTCAATACCATTCTGGTTGGGGACTTCCAGTAAAGTCTAATAGCTTTCTGGTTGAGGACTTCCAGTAAACAGGTGGTGGTTTCCTCCTCATTCTCCTCATTCCAGGTTGGCAGAGTTGGGATGAATGGGAAGTGTGTGTTCTTCATCACTGGAGCCTGTGGGAGCTATGAATAATATCTGGGATGCTGCAGAGAGATCGTTGGACAGCTGCTCAGAGGAGGACTATGACTGTCCCATATGTCAGGATGTCCTGAAAACCCCCATCAGGACCAGGAACTGCAGACATGTGTAAATATACAAAACCATAACCCATAGTCAGGCCAAGGCATAGCCAGGGTGAAATGATCAAATAATCCACAAAATGGCTGGCTCAGTACTTTAGTTGCCAGATGTCTGTGATATTACCAACAAAAAAAAGCCAACTCATTAGGATATCCTATAGCCTACAATAAAATGCAACCTTTATTAAACAATAACCATCTCTGTCTTCCCAGGTTCTGTAAAAACTGCTTCCGCCTGGCTGTGAGGGCCCAGGGGCCACACTGTCCCCTGTGCAGGGGCCCCGTATCGGAGACTGAAAAGAGAGCAATAGATGTCCAGCAGCAGATGAGGGAGAGGAAAGGACAGTGCAGGGCCTGTGGTACTACGGTAGCAGACACTATTTATTACACTTTGTTTATAATGAGCTTAAATGTTTACACTTAAATGTTTTACCTGTGTGGAGTACAGAACATATACTCAGTATTTTGCAGTGTTACCTAAATACTGAGGAGGGCGTTGTTTTTCATGTTCTTCCAATGTTTCCCCTCCATTTCCAGTCAAACTAGGGGAATCCCATAGCTAGTACATGTAGTTCTTCCCCAAACCAACACTACAATCAGGTCGCTGATCAAAGGGACAACACACAGGAGTCCACACAGTATGATAAATACACTCCCAAGTGTGCTTATGATTTTCACCCCCTTAAGTCTTCCCACCATATATGAAGTATACTTTTCACCCATAGGAATACCTTGAGGGGTTGAAATGTTAATAAACACACTTGGGACTATATTACCACAGTGTGTGTGTGTTCCTTTTTTGATGATGAACATTTACTTTAATATCTAACACCTGCTCAAAGCCTTTGGATGTGTGTACAAGGTTATATTCCCTGATTATAGACTAATTGGATTTATTTATTTTATTTAACCTTTTATTTAACTAGGCAAGTCAGTTAAGAACAATTTCTCATTTACAATAATGCGCCGCACTATGGGACTCCCAATCAAGAGCGGATGTGATACAGCCTGGATTTGAACCAGGGACTGTAGTGACGCCTCTTGCACTGAGATGCAGTGCCTTAGACCGCTGCGTCCATGTGTGTTAACTATTTAACTGTACTTGATTGCTTAAAAGGCCACTAAAATTGTAAATATTGGTATCTTGTTTGGGGGGGCATGGAAAATATTGGATATCGGTATCTGCCAAAAATGTAATCGTTGCATCACTAAACACAACACTACATAAAGAGAGACTGAAGACAACAACATAGCATGGCAGCAACGCATGACAACACAGCATGGTAACAACATGACAACAAAATGGTAGTAACACAAAACATGGTACAAACATTATTGGGCACAGACAGCACAAAGGGCAAGAAGGTAGAGACAACAATACATCACGCAAAGCAGCCTCAACTGTCAGTAAGAGTCATGATTGAGTCTTTGAATTAAGAAATTGAGATAAAACTGTCCAGTTTGAGTGTTTGTTGCAGCCCGTTCCAGTTGCTAGCTGCAGCAATCTGAAAAGACGAGCGACCCAGGGATGTGTGTGCTTTGGGGACCTTTAACAAAATGTGACTGGCAGAATGGGTGTTGTATGTGGAGGATGAGGGCTGCAGTAGATATCTCAGATAGGGGGGAGTGAGGCCTAAGAGGGTTTATAAATAAGCATCAACCAGTGGGTCTTGCAACAGGTATACCGAGATGACCAGTTTACAAAGATTATAGAGTGCAGTGATGTGTCCTATAAGGAGCATTGGTGGCAAATCTGATGGCCGAATGGTAAAGAACATCTAGCCGATCGAGAGCACCCTTACCTGCCGATCTATAAATTATGTCTCTGTAATCCAGCATGTGTAGGAAGGTCATCTGAATCAGGGTTCATTGGGCAGCTGGGGTGAAAAAGGAGCGATTACAATAGAGAATACCAAGTCTAAAGCTTTGATATGTGCCGAGAGAAGGACAGTGTACCATACTAGCCATACTCCCAAGTACTTGTATGATTTGACTACCTCAAGCATTCTCAAGCTCTAAACCCTCAGAGGTAGTAATCACACCGGTGGGGAGAGGGGCATTCTTCTTACCAAACCACAAGACCTGTGTTTGGAGATGTTCAGAACAAGATTAAGGGCAGAGAAAGCTTGTTGGACACTAAGAAAGCTTTGTTGTGGAGCATTTAACACAAAATCCGGGGAGGGGCCAGCTAAGTATAAGACTTTCATCTGCATATAAATGGATGAGAGAGCTTCCTACTGCCTGAGCTATGTTTATGTAAATTGAGAAGAGCGTGGGGCCTAGGATCATGCCTTGGTGACAGGCAGTGTCTGAGACAGCAGATGTTCTGACTTTATACACTGCACTCTTTGAGGACCCCTCGAGACACCAATACTCCTTAACTGGCCCACAAGAATGGAATGGTCTACCATATCAAAAGCTTTGGCCAAGTCAATAAAAATAGCAGTACAACATTGCTTAGAATCAAAGGAAATGGTGACATCATTGAGGACCTGGTTGCAGTGACACATCCATAACCTGAGAGGAAACCAGATTTCATATCAGGGAGAATACTATAGACATCAAAAAAGCCAGTCATTTGATTATTGACAAGTTTTTCCAACACTTTTGATACACAGGGCAAAATAGAAATAGGCCAATAACAGCATATCTCGTGGAGGTAGATTACACAACTCTTACTTTTAGATTCATTTCATCTATCTATATTCACATTTTGGAGAGCCCTGGGATAAAGTCCTGTAAATTCAAGCCAGTAGCATATATGTGTAGCATATCTCTGTCGTTGAATCTGTTCCCGTGTTGCTGTTCTGTGTTGCCATGTTCGCGGTTTTCCAGCCAAATTGGGCCACTTTGAAAATTATGTTGCGGGTGAAAATGTATTGGTTTTGGGCTATTTCTAAAGTACACTGTGGCCGCCATGGCGTTTCTCTTTAAAAATATATATATTTCACTATGACCTGCTGCTGACTGTCAGGCAGTGAGGCAGGCTGTTGCTGAGTGAGTGGTTGGGAGGACTGGAGGAGTGTGTGTTGAGAGAGCACTACAGATATTGGCTGAGTCAGGTGAGCGTGAGAAGAGCAGCAAGTGGGCACGTTGTGACAACTTTTTTTTACCAGTTGTAGGTAGGCTATTTAGATTGTCATTATGGAGACACTGATTTCCAAACCTTTTTCCATAAGACATTAATACGCTAGAACTGATGCACATCAAGAAATAATGCAGACAAAGTACTGGAAAACGACTTTTGGGCACACTAGAGAGCATTACATAAATCCGCTCAGAGGTGGTTTAAACTGCATTCTAATGTTGACTGCTTAAAGACAACGGTACCAAGCGAAATGTTTTATGCATGCTCAGTTCTTGGGTCTCTGGGGCTGCCAGAGTAGACATTTGAAAAATAAGTTATGGAACTCCCTCACGTGGTTCTTTTTAATAGTGGAAAAGTCCTCAATGCAACTGACATTAGGCTAAATGTGGAGAATTATACATTTGCCTCTGTTGGCCATCAAGTAGCCTATTCATGTATATGCCATTGCAGTATACCATTTGATACAATACAATAATGTTGAAATTATGATGTCACTGGAGACATTACAAATCAATTCGTGCCACTTGTGTAGCCTACCTGGAGCTGGCAAACCAATTTAATAAATAGCTTAACTTCAGTTTATTGCTGTTGTAGCCTTGTGTAATTAGGAACGCATTAGATTGACGGTAACAGTAGTCAGATTAGGCTGCAGGTAAAAAAATAAAATAAACACTGGCTGTTGTTGACAAGAATATTCAGTTCATAAACATATTATCAATATTTAATTCAGTGATTGAAATGACAAGATCCTCAGTAACCTATTCCAGCAGACTTATTGCGAAATCTCCTTGCTAATCATGTTGAATAAATTAAACTAAGCAAACTGCTAAATCGTTCAGTTTACATCTTGCCAACATCTTTTCTAGGCTCCTGTATATTATATTAAATTAGATGTAGGCCTATCAGGGGCCATCACCTGCCATTATCTAAGCAAACTTTGGCAATTTTATTAGAATCATAAACCCAGAATTGAATCTGTATGTCTTTTGAAATGACAAGTCAATCTCACAAATAGGCCATTTATAACAATTTGTAGTCTTAACATCTGGCACATAACAGCACAATTGCCAGAAAATAGCCTGACATAAGTTTTTTTTTAAATGTTCATCCAAGTGTTTTTTAGATCCTCTGTCATCACTCAAACACTCCTGACGGATTTACCTATAGGGGATTTATTTTGAAACCTGGTTCGAGCCCTGAATGCTGATTGGCTGAAAACTGTGGTATATCAGAACATATACCAGGGGTATGACAAAACGTGACTTTTTACTGTTCTAATTATATTGGTAACCATTTTATAATAGCAATAAAGCACCCCCGGGGTTTTTGGAATATGGCCAATATACCACGGCTTAGGTCTGTATCCAGGCACTCTGCGTTGTGTCACGCTTAAGAACAGACCTTTTTTTATTAGATTTTTATTTGACCTTTATTTAACTAGGCAAGTCAGTTAACCTTTTTCATTAAACTTTCTCACCCCGGACATTTTATATGGACAAATTACAGACTCCTCTTTTAATCTGCGTATTTCTCCAAGACTCAGTTATCCTGAGTCTGCACAAAACTGCCAGGACCTAGGATCAATGGAGACACTCAAGATTATCTCTTGACACATAGTCATGGCCTCTCAAATAGTCATGGCCTCTAAAGCTTCAAGCTGCGTACTGGACCCTATTCCAACTAAACTACTAAAAGAGCTATTTCCTGTGCTTGACCCTCCTATGTTGAAAATAATAAACGGCTCCCTATCCTCAGGATGTGTACCAAACTCCCTAAAAGTGACAGTAATAAAGCCAAACCATGACCCAGACAATGTAAAAAAAACTATGTGCCTATATCGAATCTCCCATTCCTCAGATTTTATTTGGAAAAATCTGTTACGCAGCAACTCACTGCCTTCCTGAAGACAAATACTGTACACGAAATGCTTCAGTCTGGTTTTAGGTCCCATCATTGCATTGAGACTGCACTCGTGAAGGTGGTAAATTACCTTTTAATGGCGGCAGACCAAGGCTTTCCATCTGTCTTTGTGCTCCTAGACAACTTCTTGCCTGGTTTAGATCTTATCTGTTGGAAAGATACAGTATCAGTTAGTCTCTGTGGATGGTTTGTCCTTTTGAGTTTCAGTGTTCCTCAAGGTTCCGTTTTAGGATCACTATTGTTTTCACTATATATTCTACCTCTTGGTGATGTCATTCGGACACACAATGTCAACTTTCACTGCTATGTGGACAACACACAGCTGTACATTTCGATTAAATATGGTGAAGCCCAAAAATTGCCTACCTTGGAAGCCTGTGTTTCAGACATAAGGAAGTGGATGGCGACAAAACAGAGATGTTAGTTCTAGGTCCCACGAAACAATTTTGACAATTAATCTTTATGGTTGTACAGTTGTCTCAAATAAAACTGTGAAGGACCTCAGGGTTGCTCTGGACCCTGCTCTCTATTTTGACGAACATATCAAGAATATTTCAAGGACAGATTTTTGTCAAAAAATGTAGAAAAGCTAATCAATGCTTTTGTCACTATTAAATTAGACTACTGCAATGCTCTACTCTCCGGCTACCTGGATAAAGCACTAAATAAATTTCAGTTAGTGCTAACCACAGCTGCTAGAATTTTGACTAGAACCAAAAAATGTGATCATATTACCCAGTACTAGCCTCTCTCTACACTGGCTTCCTGTTAAGGCTAGGGCTGATTTCAAGGGTTAACTGCTAACCTAAAAATAATTACATGGGCTTCTTCCTACCTATCTATCCGATTTGGTCCTGCCGTACATACCTACACGTACGCTACGGTCACAAGACGCAATTCTCCTTATTGTCCCTGGAATTTCTAAGCAAACCGCTGGAGGCTTTCTCCTATAGAGCTCTATTTTGATGGAATGGTGTGCCTACCCATATGAGAGACACAGACTTGGTGTCAACCTTTAAGTCTTTACTAAAGACTCATCTCTTCAGTATGTCCTATGGTTAAATGTGTGGGGTGCGAAGGTGAACGACAAGGCACTGGTCTCACTGGCTCTCTCTACGAACCAGTTGTACCCTCTTCAACCACTGTGGTTATTATTTGACCCTGCTGGTCATTATGAACATTGGAACATCTTGAATAACAATCTGGCCTTAATTACCATGTACTCTTATAATCTCCACCCGGCACAGCCAGAAGAGGACTGGCTACCCCTCATAGCCTGGTTCCTCTCTAGGTTTCTCCCTAGGTTCCTGCCTTTCCCAGAGAGTTTTTCCTAGCCACCATGCTTCTACATCTGCATTGCTTGCTGTTTGTGGTTTTATGCTGGCTTTCTGTATAGCACTTTGACTGACATCTGCTGATGTAAAAAGGGCTTTATAAATACATTTGATTAATTTATCAACACCACCGGTGGATTAGATAACTTTGTCAGATAACTTTGTCAATTTAGCTAATTATGGTTGCTAATTGGTTGAAGACAAAAATGTTACTTCACACATCACCCATTTTATGTATAGACCTATGTGATTTCACTTCTCAGAAGTTTCTCAGCAAGATGAGGGTTCACTACAAAAGCTGCAGGAAGTACCTTGAGGAGTATGGCACCCCTCTTGACGCACCACCCCCACCAGTCACACCAACGACTCAGGAAGTCAGCCGTGTATCTGTGGATACGATCCACATGACTGGGCAAGTATACAGAAACTGAATCCATCGATTTTTTTTTTTTTACATTGGATAAAAGCAGAGACACAGAGCTACAAAATTGAATATATATATCACACACTGAATTTGAGGAACAATGGGAAAGTAATTCTGCTTTGAAAGTTGATAGACTTGTAACCTCACTTTTGAGAAAATGGAATTTGAATGTTTTGGTACCTACTAGAGAGCTCTTCTTTGTCTACACCCGTTCGGTATTGTTCACACCCTCTTAAACTTTAGCCCCACCCATCTTTTTAAGGGTTGATCCAACAGCAGTCAAGCACCCAAGCTAACTGGCTAACTTGCTAACTACTTCCAGGCACAAATGAGAGAACAGCTCACTGACCATTACAGTGCCTTGCGAAAGTATTCGGCCACCTTGAACTTTGCGATCTTTTGCCACAATTCAGGCTTCAAACATAAAGATATAAAACTGTATTTTTTTGTGAAGAAACAACAACAAGTGGGACACAATCATGAAGTGGAACGACATTTATTGGATATTTCAAACTTTTTTAACAAATCAAAAACTGAAAAATTGGGCGTGCAAAATTATTCAGCCCCTTTACTTTCAGTGCAGCAAACTCTCTCCAGAAGTTCAGTGAGGATCTCTGAATGATCCAATGTTGACCTAAATGACTAATGATGATAAATACAATCCACCTGTGTGTAATCAAGTCTCTGTATAAATGCACCTGCACTGTGATAGTCTCAGAGGTCCGTTAAAAGCGCAGAGAGCATCATGAAGAACAAGGAACACACCAGGCAGGTCCGAGATACTGTTGTGAAGAAGTTTAAAGCCGGATTTGGATACAAAAAGATTTCCCAAGCTTTAAACATCCCAAGGAGCACTGTGCAAGCGATAATATTGAAATGGAAGGAGTATCAGACCACTGCAAATCTACCAAGACCTGGCCGTCCCTCTAAACTTTCAGCTCATACAAGGAGAAGACTGATCAGAGATGCAGCCAAGAGGCCCATGATCACTCTGGATGAACTGCAGAGATCTACAGCTGAGGTGGGAGACTCTGTCCATAGGACAACAATCAGTCGTATATTGCACAAATCTGTCCTTTATGGAAGAGTGGCAAGAAGAAAGCCATTTCTTAAAGATATCCATAAAAAGTGTTGTTTAAAGTTTGCCACAAGCCACCTGGGAGACACACCAAACATGTGGAAGAAGGTGCTCTGGTCAGATGAAACCAAAAATTGAACTTTTTGGCAACAATGCAAAACGTTATGTTTGGTGTAAAAGCAACACAGCTCATCACCCTGAACACACCATCCCCACTGTCAAACATGGTGGTGGCAGCATCATGGTTTGGGCCTGCTTTTCTTCAGCAGGGACAGGGAAGATGGTTAAAATTGATGGGAAGATGGATGGAGCCAAATACAGGACCATTCTGGAAGAAAACCTGATGGAGTCTGCAAAAGACCTGAGACTGGGACGGAGATTTGTCTTCCAACAAGACAATGATCCAAAACATAAAGCAAAATCTACAATGGAATGGTTCAAAAATAAACATATCCAGGTGTTAGAATGGCCAAGTCAAAGTCCAGACCTGAATCCAATCGGGAATCTGTGGAAAGAACTGAAAACTGCTGTTCACAAATGCTCTCCATCCAACCTCACTGAGCTCGAGCTGTTTTGCAAGGAGGAATGGGAAAAAAATTCAGTCTCTCGATGTGCAAAACTGATAGAGACATACCCCAAGCGACTTACAGCTGTAATCGCAGCAAAAGGTGACGCTACAAAGTATTAACTTTGTAGCAAACTTAAGTTTGAAATATCCAATAAATGTCGTTCCACTTCATGATTGTGTACCATTTGTTGTTGATTCTTCACAAAAAAATACAGTTTTATATCTTTATGTTTGAAGCCTGAAATGTGGCAAAAGGTCGCAAAGTTCAAGGGGGCCGAATACTTTCGCAAGGCACTGTACTTGCCCTATCAGAGATGGTTAGGCTGTTTTTATATTATCCAGACTGTTGTTGCTGGCAACAATTTACATATATTCAACGGGTGTTGAGCATTCGTAAATTTGACAGTTATCCTGCGCTCTGTTTCACTCAGACGAAAGTGCTCTGAAATTGGAGTAGATAGACGTAGCTGGTAAATTCGCTCTGGCTATCAACAGTTGTCGCAGTGACATTCTATTGAAGGGTGTGTTCGTAAATTCAATCCGGAGTGCCAGAGTACGCTTTGGGCATTCATAAATTCAGAGTGTTTCGCACTCGGAGCGTTCAGAGCGCAAATTGGACGCTCTGCCAGATGAGTAGGGTTGATCCAAGCATTCTGACCTCACAACGGCAGTCAAGCACCCAAGCTAACTGGCAAACATTGGCTTGCTAGCTTCTTCCAGACACAAATGAGAGAACACCCCACTCTGACCATTTTACTCACCCTAGCAGAGCTGGTTAGGCTGTTTTTATGTTATCCAGAGCATTGGTTACTGTAACTGTGCTGTTTGCAACAATTTAATCACGCTTTTTTTCCCGACGTTTACTGACACCGGCCATATTCAACGGGTGTTGAGCGTTTGTAAAATAATCAATTAATCTGTTCACTGGCACACTCAGACGAGTGTTCACCTGAAATCAGAGTAGCTGGCCAGACTGAATTTACGAACACACTGGTTACGTGCGTAGTGATGTCTTTTGTTAAGACATGTAGCTAGCTAGGTAAACAATGAACCATAATCCCAACTCATGACGCTACTACCCTGCATGAATCTGCAGGTAGCTAACTAACCAGGTTCAATGTTAGATAGCTAACATTAGGCTATAACTAGCAAAGCAAATGGCTCTGAGATACGAATAATAAGATCATACACATAATGTTAGCTAGCGAGCCAGCCAGCTAACGTTAGCTAGCTAACAGTACATTTTAACTTGAAATGAAACCACTTTACATCAAAATTAGAAAAGTGTAATATCTGAAAATATAGCTAGCTAGACTATCTTACCCATGTGCATCATGGATCGACATGTCTACCTGTCACAGATGCCATGGTTGCCCTTAGTTTGAAGATGTAATCCAGAGACCGGTGTCTTCTCCATCTCCTTAGCTATCATACTTGAATTCCAATGATTCTGAGGAGGAGAAGCAAGAAGGATCGGAGGACCAAGATGCAGCGTGGTAAGTGTTCATGATGATTTATTAAAAATGAACTGAACACTGAAATACAAAACAATAAACGATGTGATGAAAACCAAAACAGTACCGTGTGGCGATAAACACTCACACAGAAACAAACACCCACCAACCAACAGTGAAACCCAGGCTACCTAAGTATGATTCTCAATCAGATACAAAAAAACTAAACAGACTGCCCACCCCAACTCACGCCCTGACCATACTAAATAAAGACAAAATAAAGGAAATAAAGGTCCGAACGTGACACCTCTTTGATGATATATTGGCTATAGTGAATACATTTGTGAATAACTTGTGTGTTAAATAGCCAGATATACTATATGTCACAGCCTATAAGCCACAGACTTCATTCTGATTTACAGTTATGGATGCAATTTTAACATGACTTTAAATCAGCTCTCTTCCTCTTTCATTAAACATGATCTGTTAAGAGGTCATGGAGATTAATAAAACATTTGTTTGAGAGTTTCTTCTGATAGTTGAGATTAGATATTTTGATCATTGATCAAATAATTATACTCTCAAAGTGGTGTATATTTGACTATTCATTATGTTTTCATCTAGGATTCTACCAGGACAGCCCACACAAATACAGATATCTGAATTGGTTAGGTATGTATGATCTTACTGTCAAAATGGATCCATGTTGTGAAATGATTGTATTTTTGTGCATGTGTTAACGATGGTGACTTGTTTCTCAGGCCCAGAGTGTTGATGTTGGGCTTCCTGGGAGGAAGGGTGTACTCCTGCCCATACTGCCCCCTGCAGGGGCTCACAGACATGATACTGGTCCAGCACTGTGTCGGCAGCCACACAGGAGAGAATGCTCCAGCTGTGAGTGAGCCTATTCTAACTTTCACCTAACTTTCAAACATGAACCTCAATAGCAAGAGCTGCAACATGTCTTGAATAGTAATTAATGCTAGATATTATATCTATACTGAACAAAAATATAAATGCAACATGTAAATTGTTGGTCTCATGTTTCATGAGCTGAAATAAAAGATCCAGACATTTTTCATACTAACAAAAAGCGTATTTCTCTCAAATTCTGTGCGCAAATTTGTTTACATCCCTGTTAGTGAGTATTTCTCCTTTGCCAAGATAATCCATCCACCTGACAGGTGTGGCATAACAATAAGTTGACTAAACAGCCGGATCGATACACAGGTGCACCTTGTGCTGAGAACAATAAAAGGCCACTCTAAAATGTGCAGTTTTGTCACACAACATAATGTCACAGATGTCTCAAGTTGAGGGAGTGTGCAATTGGCATGCTGAGTGCAGGAATGTCCACCATAGCTGCTGCTAGAGAATTGAATGCTAATTTCTCTACTATGAGCCTCATCCAACATCATTTGAAAATTTGGCAGTACGTCCAACCGGCTTCACAACTGTAACCACACCAGCTCAGGACCTGCACTTAGGCTTCTGCACCTGTCGGATCATCTTAGACCAGACAGCTGAAGAAACTCTTTGCACAACCAAATAATTTCTGCACAAACTGTCAGGGAATCTCATCTGCATGGTCGTTGCCTCACCAGGGTCTTGACCTGACTGCCCTTCGGGGTAGTGACTGACTTCAGTGGGAAAATGCTCACTTTTAATGGCCACCGGTATACTGGAGAAGTATGCTCTTTACAGATGAATCCCTGTTTCAACTGTATCGAGGAGATGGCAGACAGCGTGTATGGTGTCGTGTCGGCGAGTGGTTTGCTGATGTCAACGTTGTGAACAGCGTTGTGCCCCATGGTGGCGGTGGGGTTATGGTATGGGCAGGCATAAGCTACGAATAACGAACACGATCACATTTTATCAATGGCAATTTGAACGCACAGAGATACCATGACGAGCTCCTTAGGCTCATTGTCATGCCATACATCCACCGCTATCACCTCATGTTTCATCATGATAATGCATGGTCCCATGTCGCAAGGATCTGTACACATTTCCTCGAAGCTGAAAATGTCCCAGTTCTTCCATGGCCTGCATACTCACCAGACATGTCACCCATTGAAAATGTTTCGGTTCCTACGACAGCGTGTTTCAGTTCCTGACAATATCCAGCAACTTCTCACAGCCATTAAAGAGAAGTGGGACCACATTCCACAGGCCACAATCAACAGCCTGATCAACTCTATGCGAAGGAGATGTGTTGCGCTGCATAAGGCAAATGGTGGCCACACCAGATACTGACTGGTTTTCTGATCCACGCCTTACCTTTTTCTTTTAAGGTATCTGTTCTCTCAATTCTCTCATGATTGTAGACCAAGGTAAACCCAATTGACGCCTACAAGAGGAAGTTGACCTCCACAGCATATCTGTATTCCCAGTCATGTGAAATCCATATTTTAGTGCCTGTTAGTTTTTTACTCTGTTTGTCAGAGAACTAGTTAAAGCTCAAACCAAGTTTATTCACCAAATGGGTCAAACAGCTGAAAAGACAGACATGTTTCCACCAGCCCAAGTATTTATAGCCTCCTTTAGGCGAAGTCTCCTCCTTGCACCTCTAAACGCTACATCTTTGTTGCTAGACAGGAAGTTAAGTGATGTGTGTAATAAAACTGTTCCTTCTCCGTTCACCTAACCTGACCTGACCCCGGCCCACCTTCGCTGTTGCGCCTTCTTCCTCAAAGTCTGTGTGGGTGGACCATTTCAGTTTGTCAGTGGTGTACGCCAAGGAACTTAACTTCCCACCTTCTCCACTGCTGTCCTGTCAATGTGTAATGAATAGCATTCTTACATACAGTGGCTTGCGAATGTATTCACCCCCTTGGCATTTTTCCTATTTTGTTGCCTTACATCCTGGAATTAAAATATATATTTTTTGTGGTTTTTATTGTGAAACAAGAAACAAGACAAAAAAAACAGAACTTGAACGTGCATAACTAGTGATGGGATGAAATGTGATTTTAGCTTCTAAAATGTGAGATTTGGGTTTTCATAAGGTAGGGCTCTGCTCAATCAGTGGCCCGCCCCTGTGAAGGGACATGGGCTATAAAACTTTTCAAACACGCCTCCTCTCCCTTCCTATATAAAGCCCTTGATGACAATGTAACCTCCTGTTCCGAGGACGTGAGCACGACGGTCCGATGTCAGAATGGTTCAGATAATAACTACAGAACGAAGCCAACATCAGCGTGAGCTTTGGTTGCGAATGGTATGAACGTTGAACTCTTATTACTACAGAAGTGATACCTCCTAGCCGTTGAGTTAGCAACAGCCGCTGCAAACGAGGGTTAGGACGGAACAGACAGAGGATCCCGTCTACCACACAACGATGTTACTACAACATATTCAATTTACCAGCAGAGACGTTCTTCAAAGGACTCTGTTGGGCAACACGGCCTTCCATCTACCACCAACCTACCGAAGCGCAGCTCAGAGTAAATATTTATTGCATTTTCTTTTCCAAATGGGCAGTAATTTAGAATGCATAAGATACTGTATTTATGATAGCACAGCTTCGCCCTTTGTTCCTCAGTCTTCCCGCTCTTTCACTCAAACCCAGCCCCTTTTCTTTTGTGTAACCAGCTGTCATATCTGTTCCGCCCGCTAGGGACCTTTTCCTTTGACGTAATTTGTAATCAAGTCATGATTTAAATATGTGTAATTAGTTAGGTATTTAGTAAATAAATAATTAAACCCAATTTTGTATTCAACTTGTTAACCAGGGTTCGTGCAGATAACCAAGAATTTACAACTTTCAGATGAGACTGAATTAAGATGACGATTAATATTGACTGCTATTGATGTAAAATATTACTAGGTCTTTAAGAGTTTATTCGAAAGATAACAGCTCTATAAATATTATTTTGTGGTGCCCGACTCTCTAGTTAATTACATTTACATGATTAGCTCTATCAGGTAATATTAATTACGGAGAAATTATTTTATAGAATAGCATGTCATATCACTTAATCCGGCATAGCCAAAGACACGACAATACTTTGCAGAGCCACCTTTTGCAGCAATTACAGCAGCAAGACTCTTGGGGTATGTCTCTATCAGCTTGGCACATCAAGCCACTTGGATTTTTGCCCATTCTTCAAGGCAAAACTGCTCCAGCTCCTTCAAGTTGGATGGGTTCCGCTGGTCTACAGCAATCTTTAAGTCATACCACAGATTCTCAATTGGATTGGGGTCTGGGCTTCGACTAGGCCATTCCAAGTGACTTATATTTTTCCCCTTAAACCACTCAAGTGTTTCTTTAGCAGTATGCTTAGGCTCAGTCTCGAATCTCTGGGAGACTGAAACAGATTTCCCTCAATTTCCCTGTATTCAGCGCCATCCACCATTCCTTCAATTCTGACCAGTTTCCCAGTCTCGCTGATGAAAAACATCCCCACAGCATGATGCTGTCACCACCATGCTTCACTGTGAGGATGGAGTTATCGGGATGATGAGAGGTGTTGGGTTTGTGCCTGACATAGCGTTTTCACTGATGGCCAAAAAGCTCAATTTTGGCCACATGCCTTTTGGCATACACCAAATGTGTTTGCTTATTTTTTTTAAGGAAGGGCTTTTTCTGGTCACTCTTCTGTAAAGCCCAGCTCTGTGGAGTGTATGGCTTAAAGTGGTCCTATGGACAGATACTCCAATCTCCGCTGTGGAGCTTTGCAGCTCCTTCAGGGTTATCTTTGGTCTCTTTGTTGCCTCTCTGATTAATGCCCTCCTTGCCTGGTCTGTGAGTTTTAGTGGGCGGCCCTCTCTTGGCAGGTTTGTTGTGGTGCCATATTGTTTAAAACGTTTTATAATGGATTTAATGGTGCTCTGTGGGATGTTCAAAGTTTGATATTTTTTTATATAACCCAACCCTGATCTGTACTTCTCCAGAACTTTGTCTCTGACCTTTTGGAGAGCTCCTTGGTCTTGATGGTGCCGCTTGCTTGGTGGTGCCCCTTGCTTAGTGGTGTTGCAGACTTTGAGGCCTTTCAGATCAGGTGTGTATATATACTGAGATCATGTGACACTTAGATTGAACACAGGTGGACTTCATTTAACTAATTATGTGACTTCTGAAGGTAATTGGTTGCACCAGATCTTACTTAGGGGCTTCATAGCAAAGGGGGTGAATACATATGCACGTACCACTAACTTAAATTTAATTTTAAAAATTTCACTTCACCAATTTGGACTATTTTGTGTATGGGGAAAAAGAAACAACTCCAAGGGGGATGAATAATTTTGCAAGGCACTGTAGGCATTCCTCTTGTGCAGATGGGATAGGGCAGTGTGATGGCGATTGCATCGTCTGTGGACCTATTGGGGCAGTTAGCAAATTGAAGTGGGTATAGGGTGACAGGTAAGGATATGATCCTTGACTATCCCTCTGGAACTTTCATTACGCACACCTGTTCCCTATTCCCACTGATTAGTACCTGTATAAGTGTGCCTTTTGGTTTCCATCGGGCTGTCCATAATTGTTACAATGTCCGTTGCTGCGTTTGAGTACCTGTGCTGTGTATTTTGGCTTTCGTGCAATTGTGGATTGCGCAGATGATTACGGGTCTTGTCCCGTGAGTTACTCAATGTGCGCATGTGTTATTTATTCGAGGTACCCCTCGCTCTTTTGTTTTGGATTCCTACCCTGTGTGTTATGTGTTTTTTTTGTTTTCGTCCCCGTGCCTTTTACAGTGCCTTGCGAAAGTATTCGGCCCCCTTGAACTTTGCAACCTTTTGCCACATTTCAGGCTTCAAACATAAAGATATAAAACTGTATTTTTTGTGAAGAATCAACAACAAGTGGGACACAATCATGAAGTGGAACGACATTTATTGGATATTTCAAACTTTTTTAACAAATCAAAAACTGAAAAATTGGGCGTGCAAAATTATTCAGCCCCTTTACTTACAGTGCAGAAAACTCTCTCCAGAAGTTCAGTGAGGATCTCTGAATGATCCAATGTTGACCTAAATGACTAATGATGATAAATACAATCCACCTGTGTGTAATCAAGTCTCCGTATAAATGCACCTGCACTGTGATAGTCTCAGAGGTCCATTAAAAGCACAGAGAGCATCATGAAGAACAAGGAACACACCAGGCAGGTCCGAGATACTGTTGTGAAGAAGTTTAAAGCCGGATTTGGATACAAAAAGATTTCCCAAGCTTTAAACATCCCAAGGAGCACTGTGCAAGCGATAATATTGAAATGGAAGGAGTATCAGACCACTGCAAATCTACCAAGTCCTGGCCGTCCCTCTAAACTTTCAGCTCATACAAGGAGAAGACTAATCAGAGATGCAGCCAAGAGGCCCATGACACTCTGGATGAACTGCAGAGATCTACAGCTGAGGTGGGAGACTCTGTCCATAGGACAACAATCAGTCGTATATTGCACAAATCTGGTCTTTATGGAAGAGTGGCAAAGAAGAAAGCCATTTCTTAAAGATATCCATAAAAAGTGTTGTTTAAAGTTTACCACAAGCCACCTGGGAGACACACCAAACATGTGGAAGAAGGTGCTCTGGTCAGATGAAACCAAAATTGAACGTTTTGGCAACAATGCAAAACGTTATGTTTGGTGTAAAAGCAACACAGCTCATCACCCTGAACACACCATCCCCACTGTCAAACATGGTGGTGGCAGCATCATGGTTTGGGCCTGCTTTTCTTCAGCAGGGACAGGGAAGATGGTTAAAATTGATGGGAAGATGGATGGAGCCAAATACAGGACCATTCTGGAAGAAAACCTGATGGAGTCTGCAAAAGACCTGAGACTGGGACGGAGATTTGTCTTCCAACAAGACAATGATCCAAAACATAAAGCAAAATCTACAATGGAATGGTTAAAAATAAACATATCCAGGTGTTAGAATGGCCAAGTCAAAGTCCAGACCTGAATCCAATCGAGAATCTGTGGAAAGAACTGAAAACTGCTGTTCACAAATGCTCTCCATCCAACCTCACTGAACTCGAGCTGTTTTGCAAGGAGGAATGGGAAAAAATTCAGTCTCTCGATGTGCAAAACTGATAGAGACATACCCCAAGCGACCTACAGCTGTAATCGCAGCAAAAGGTGGCGCTACAAAGTATTAACTTAAG
Source organism: Oncorhynchus kisutch (assembly GCF_002021735.2). NCBI lineage: Eukaryota > Metazoa > Chordata > Actinopteri > Salmoniformes > Salmonidae > Oncorhynchus > Oncorhynchus kisutch. Next base: position 26,470,534 of record NC_034203.2, on the reverse strand, counting down.
GGGGCTGAATAATTTTGCACGCCCAATTTTTCAGTTTTTGATTTGTTAAAAAAGTTTGAAATATCCAATAAATGTCGTTCCACTTCATGATTGTGTCCCACTTGTTGATTCTTCACAAAAAAATACAGTTTTATATCTTTATGTTTGAAATGTGGCAAAAGGTCGCAAAGTTCAAGGGGGCCGAATACTTTCGCAAGGCACTGTACATGGCCTTAATTTGGGCTTAATAAAAAACCTTAGGCGCATGAATGCGTAATGTCTCCCGAATTTCTTCATACCAACATGACAAATAGTCTCTCAAGGCAGTTATTTTGTTCAGTTACCTTTGCATTCTTGTGTACAGGAACAATAGTGGCCATCTTGAAACATGTGGAGCTTGAATTTTTCCGTAAACACACCAGCCAGCTGGTCTGCGCATGCTCTGAGGACGCGGCTACGAATGCCGTCTGGGCCGGCAGCCTTGCTAGGATTAACACGTTTAAATGTCTTACATCGGCCATGGAGGAGGAGAGCCCACAGTCCTTAGTAGCTGGCCATGGAGGAGGAGAGCCCACAGTCCTTAGTAGCTGGCCTCGTCAGTGGTGGTCCTTTTGTAGTCCGTGATTGTCTGTAGACCCTGCCACATATGTCTCATGTCTGAGCTGAATTGCGACTCCACTTTGTCTCGGTATTGATGTTTTGCCTGTTTGATTTCTTTACGGAGGGAATAGGAGGAATACACTGTTTGTATTCTGCCATATTCCCCATCACCTTGCCATGGTTAAATGCGGTACTTCGTGCTTTCAGTTTTGCGTGAATGCTGCCATCTATCCACTGTTGCTCGTTAGAGTAGGTTTTAATAGTCACAATGGGTACAACATCTCCTATACACTTCTTGGTAAACTCGGTGAATAGTGTACACGTCCATATTATTCCCAGAAGCTACCCGGAACATATTCCAGTCAGCGTGATCAAAACAATCTTGAAGCGTGGATTCTGATTGGTCAGACCAGCGTTGAATAGTCCTTAGCAAGGGCGCTTCCTGTTTTAGTTTCTGCCTATAGGAAGGGAGGAGCAAAATGGAGTCTTGGTCAGATTTGCCAAAAGGAGGGCAGGGGAGGGCCTTGTATGCATCCCGGAAAATAAAATAAGAATGGTCCAGTGTTTTTCCAGCACGAGTGCTACAGTCAATATGCTGAAAGAATTTAGGTACCCTTTTCCTCAAAATTTGCTTTGTTAAAATCCCCAGCTACAATAAATGCAGCCTCAAGATAAATGGTTTCCAGTTTGCATAAAGTCCAGTGAAGTTCCTTGAGGGATGTCGTGGTATCAGCTTGAGGGGGGATATACACGGCTGTGACAATAACCGAAGAGAATTCTCTTGGGAGATAATACATTCGGCATATGATTGCCAGGAATTCTAAGTCAGCTGAACAAAACGACTTGAGTTCTTGCATGTTCTTACAATTACACCATGAGTCATTAACCATGAAGCATACACTCCCCGCCCTTCTTCTTCCCAGAGAGATATTTATTCCTGTCAGCGCGATGCACTGAGAATGTAGGTGACTGTACAGACTGACAGTATATCCCGAGAGAGCCATGTTTCCGTGAAACAGAGTATTTTACAATCCCCGATGTCTCTCTGGAAAGCAGCCCTTGCCCCGATCTCGTCAACTTTGTTATCTATGTACTGGACATTAGCGAGTAATATACTCAGAAGCGATGGGTGGTGTGTGCACATCCTAAGTCTGACTAGAAGACCGCTCTGACTCCCTCTTCTCCGGCGATGTTGTTTTGGGTCGGCCTCTGGAATCAGTTCAAATGCCCTAGGTGGTGCAGACAAAGGATCCACTTCGGGAAAGTCGTATTCATGGTCGCAGTGTTGGTAAGTTGACGCCGCTCTGATATCCTATAACTCTTCCCGGCTGTGTGTAATAACACATACGATTGGGTTGAGGTCAGCTAATCACTCTCCTTCTTGGTCAAATAGCCCATACACAGCTTGGAGGTGTTTTGGGTTATTGTCCTGTTGAAAAACAAATGATAGTCCCACTAAGCGCAAACCAAATGGGATAGCGTATCGCTGCAGAATGCTGTGGTAGCCATGCTGGTTAAGTGTAACTTGAATTCTAAATAAATCACTGACAGTGTCACCAGCAAAGCACCCCCACAGCATCACACCTCCTCTTCCATGCTTCATGGTGGGAACCACACATGCAGAGAACATCCGTTCACCTACTCTACGTCTCACAAAGACACGGTGGTTCGAACCAAAAATCTCAAATTTGGTCTCATCAGACCAAAAGACAGATTTCCACCGGTCTAATGTTCATTGCTTGTGTTTCTCGGCCCAAGCATGTCTCTTCTTATTATTGGTGTCCTTTAGTAGTGCTTTCTTTGCATCAATTCGACCATGAAGGCCTGGACAGTTGATGTTGAGATGTGTCTGTTACTTGAACTCTGAAGCACTTATTTTGGCTGCAATCTGAGGTGCAGTTAAATGTTGATTTCTGAGGCTGGTAACTCTAATGAACTTATCCTCTGCAGTAGATGTAACTCTGGGTCTTCCTTTCCTGTGGCGGTCCTTATGAGAGCCAGTTTCATCATAGCGCTTGATGGTTTTTGCGACTGCGTTTGAAGAAACTTTCAAAGTCCTTTTCCACATTCCACATCAAATTTTCCACATTGACTGAACTTCATGTCTTAAATTAATTATCAACTGTCGTTTCTCTTTGCTTATTTGAGCTGTTCTTGCCATAATATGGACAAATAGGGCTATTTTCTGTATAACACCCCTAACTTGTCACAACACAAATGATTGGCTCACATGCATTAAAAAGGGAAGAAATTCCACAAATTAACTTTTAACAAGTCACACCTGTTAATTTAAATGCATTTCAGGTGACTACCTCAAAGCTGGTTGAGAGAATGCCAAGAGTGTGCAAAACTGTCAAGGCAAAGGGTGGCTACTTTGAAGAATCTCAAATGTAAAATACACTGCTCAAAAAAATAAAGGGAACACTAAAATAATACATCCTAGATCTGAATGAATGAAATATTCTTATTAAATACGTTTTTCCTTACATAGTTGAATGTGCTGACAACAAAATCACACAAAAATTATCAATAGAATTTATCAACCCATGGAGGTCTGGATTTAGTCACACTCAATATTAAAGTGGAAAACCACACTACAGGCTGATCCAACTTTGATGTAATGTCCTTAAAACAAGTCAAAATGAGGCTCGGTAGTGTGTGTGGCCTCCACGTGCCTGTATGACCTTGCTACATCGCCTGGGCATGCTCCTGATGAGGTGGCGGATGGTCTCCTGAGGGATCTCCTCCCAGACCTGGACTAAAGCATCCGCCAACTCCTGGACAGTCTGTGGTGCAACGTGACGTTGGTGGATGGAGCGAGACATGATGTCCCAGATGTGCTCAATTGGATTCAGGTCTGGGGAACGGGCGGGCCAGTCCATAGCATCAATGCCTTCCTCTTGCAGGAACTGCTGACACACTCCAGCCACATGAGGTCTAGCATTGTCTTGCATTAGGAGGAACCCAGGGCCAACCACACCAGCATATGATCTCACAAGGGGTCTGAGGATCTCATCTCGGTACCTAATGGCAGTCAGGCTACCTCTGGCGAGCACATGGAGGGCTGGGCGGCCCCCAAAGAAATGCCACCCCACACCATGACTGACCCACCGCCAAACCGGTCATGCTGGAGGATGTTTCAGGCAGCAGAACGTTCTCCACGGCGTCTCCAGACTGTCACATGTGCTCAGTGTGTACCTGCTTTCATCTGTGAAGAGCACAGGGCGCCAATGGCGAATTTGCCAATCTTGGTGTTCTCTGGCAAATGCCAAACGTCCTACACGGTGTTGGGCTGTAAGGACAACCCCCACCTGTGGATGTCGGGCCCTCATACCACCGTCATGGAGTCTGTTTCTGACCATTTGAGCAGACACATGCACATTTGTGGCCTGCTGGAGGTCATTTTGCAGGGCTCTGGCAGTTCTCCTCCTGCTCCTCCTTGCACAAAGGCGGAGGTAGCGGTCCTGCTGCTGGGTTGTTGCCCTCCTACGGCCTCCTCCACGTCTCCTGATGTACTGGCCTGTCTCCTGGTAGTACCTCCATGCCCTGGACACTACGCTGACAGACACAGCAAACCTTCTTGCCACATCTCGCATTGATGTGCCATCCTGGATGACCTGAGCCACTTGTGTTGGTTGTAGACTCCGTCTCATGCTACCACTAGAGTGAAAGCACCTGCAGCATTGAAAAGTAACCAAAACATCAGCCAGGAAGCATAGGAACTGAGAAGTGGTCTGTGGTCACCACCTGCAGAACCAGTCCTTTATTGGGGGTGTCTTGCTAAATGCCTATAATTTCCACCTGTTGTCTATTCCATTTTGCACAACAGCATGTGACATTTATTGTCAATCAGTGTTGCTTCCTAAGTGGACAGTTTGATTTCACAGAAGTGTGATTGACTTGGAGTTACATTGTGTTGTTTAAGTGTTCCCTTTATTTTTTTGAGCAGTGTATATTTTTGATTTGTTTAACACTTTTATGGTTACTACATGATTCCATGTGTTATTTCATAGTTTTGATGTCTTCACTATTATTCTACAATGTAGAAAATAGTAAAATACAGAAAAACCCTTGAGTTTGCGTGTACCTTCCTCATGCATGTAAATATTAACTTCTAGTATAGCAAGTTTTTCAAACTAGAACCCAACAGGCCTCATTATGTATTTAAAATGTATTTAAACTTTTACTCAACTAGGCAAGTCACCCTCCCCTAACCCGGATGGCGCTGGGCCAAATGTGCTCCTCCCTATGGGACTCCTGATGATGGCCAGCTGTGATACAGCCTGGGATCGTACCAGGATCTGTAGTGACATCTCGAGCACTGAGATGCAGTGTCTTAGACTGCTGCGCCACTCGGGAGTCAATTTACTGATTTCCTTATATGAACTGTACAGTAACTCGTGAAAATCAAATTGTCGCATGTTGCGTTTTTATATTTTTGTTCAGTGTAAAAATAATTGGGATGTGCATTAGGATGTGCTGTTTGTTCTGTTTGGGAACTCACCCCCTCTCTCCTCTAGGTGTGTCCCATCTGTGCTGCCACTGTTTGAGGCAGTGCTAGTTACTGCAGCCGAAACCTCATCGGTCACCTGGCTATCAGGCATTATTTCAGCTATGACACCTACATGGTGAGTGTCTCAAAATGGATCACGATTTCCAAGAAATGATTCCTAGAAATACTTCAGAGGAAAACATTGTCCTGTTCTTGACAGCACTGTACTCAATGCATATTAAATTCCAACAGGCGGACTTTGCATTATTCTAACATACAGTACATACCATCATGTCTACTCTAGATGGTAGCCTAGAACACAATAGCTAATTTCCCTTCTAATTGTTGTGTCGTGTATTTTGTACATACCATAAACAAAGATGGTTCATGTTTGTTGATGTCCTACTTTTTACGGAATCCTCCTGTATGTTCCCAGAATGTAGGGGAGGACGATTACACCCAACTCTGCCTTGCCATTCAGCAGTCACTGCGACAAGGCACCGGCATCACAGAGTGACAACAAGGCCCTAAGAGAGCTACACATTATGTTCCAACACAATACATACCTCTTCAACCGTTCCTTGCCACATCAATGATGTCTATGATGTTACTTATTGTGTGTGTATCCTGTTTCTTTTCTCTCCTTCTCCCCTCACAGGTGGCAACTACATAGGCAACTACATGTCACTTTGTCCCCACCTGTGAGTTTTGTTATGGTGTTTGACTGTTTGTTTGATGGTGGGAAAAGGGGGTACCAAGACAAGTTGCCTATGGGCCTACATTACCCGTAGGAATACTTTGTCTAAATACCCTAGTTCGAACTGGGCGGACCACCCGCTGTATTTTTGGTTAGTTAGTTAGCTGTATTGAAGTAGGCTAGTCTAGTTTAGGGGTGTATTTGGATATTTGTTTCTTTCCTTGGGTCCAGCTCAGCCCCTTTTCCTGCCCCCCTTTGCCGTGTGTTTAAAAATAAACCCTGAGTGTTTGACGGTAATTTAGTTGTCTGTGTTTTTTCGTTCTCACTGTTACTTTGTCATTATTATATGTTACGGGTCTCGTTACCCCCCCCCCCCCCCCCCCCCAGACTGCCTGGCCAAAGGGATTCGTAACAGTGTCGTATGTTCCTGGAAAGCAATTGCATATCCCTTCTGCGAGTTATTTCTCTGTATTCCATTTTCATTCCACTTTCACACAATGTGTCCATTACAGTAGGTCTAGTCCTTGGTGGGTTCTTCAAGTTAAAGTGTACTATAGAGTGTGTGATTATTTACAGTTAGTCAGGCAGATCTATGTAAAGGTTCTACGCATGAAATCATGTTCACAGACAAGTTTTGCTGTGGGGCATCCAATGCTCATAGAACATGGATCTGTACCGAGTGTACAAAACATTAGGAACACCTCTTTCCATGACCCAGACTGACCAGGTGAGTACAGGTGAAAGCTATGAACCCTTATTTCACCTGTTATATCCACTTGAATCCGTGTAGATGATTTGATTAGGATCTCTTGTAGTTATAATTTGGACTAGTCCTTAAACATTAAAATACAATTTATAATATGATCACATTTTCACATATAAAACACATATAAAACAGACAAAATATTGACCAGATAAATACTCTAATAGAACGATTCCTTCATCTACCATAGTATAACACAACCTTACAGTTTATTGTAATTAAATGGTTCTAAAGTATTAAGAGGAGGAAGGGAAGCGCTACTAAGGTACACAATAGTACATTTTGGTAGACAGAAGGTGCTATTTGGTAAAAGGGGTGAATAAGTCATCAAAAAGAAAGGACCAAGGCACTCTTCATATAATTAATTAAAATGCCTTTATTTGTATGGCATGTTCAATAGAAACAAAGTTTTACAAATCTGACGTGTTTCGGCTGCATGGCCTTCGTCACGGAGTACAACGAAATAATACAATGTCCTCTTTTGAACAGCTTTTCCAATAAGCCCTAATTTGAAGAGGGACTGGTTACAAAATTGATTGGACACACATAGTAAGCAATACTATACACATTAAAAAGTGAAATACTGTATCTATGTTATAAAAAAATTCAACTCCAAGCTAGAAGTATCAGAATGCCTAGAAAGGTAGTTTTAAACTTATATGACTGGGAGAGGTGTCAAGAATAAGAGAGCAATATATTCCATAGTACACTAGAACACAGCAAACATGAACAACAACAGTCTAAACATAGCTGAGGGCAATTGAGCAAAATGTCCACTAGATGACAGCAAATGGACCTATCACGACCCTACAGGAAGGGTGAGAAACCCATTTCTTCATTTAAACCAGGGTACTTAGTGGCCTGTAGTTTGTAAATCCATATCTTCATTTAAACCAGGGTATTTAGTGGCGTGTAGTTGACATGAGTGGTTTTACAGTTAATGAAATGCTTGACGTAATACACCATTTTAGAAGTTGTGTCAACAGAATACTTTTTCTGTGCAATATTTCTGCAATGGTTGCACTGGTTACATTTAAAAGAGTCCCTGGGTTTGTGGTCAAGCCAAGATTTGTTTGAGTCACCAGGAAGATAACTGTGGACTAATTTGTCATTTAGTGTAGGACATCTCTTAAAACTTATGACTGGTGGCTCTGGGAAGACTTGGCGTAGTAGCATATCACTTTGGATGATTCCCCAATTATTTTTAATGATTATTATGTTCTCTGCTTCAGTGTTGTATTTTGTAACAAAATACACTCTCTCTGATGTATCACAAGGTACTCTCCTTTGCAACAAGTTCTCTCTGTCAGGTATTCCAGCTCTTATACCTGCATCTTTCAGGACCTAAACATGATTTATTACATGAAGAGTGCCTTGGTCCTCCTTTCTTTTTGCGTTTTAAAGTATTGTTTGAATTTATATATTGAACGTTTTTTTGGTTTGCTCAGACAAATTATTAAATTCATTATTGCTCTGAATCAAAATGTTATTCTGCCAATTTATCTTTTCTGCCGGGATAACACATGGGTGGTGGACAATCTATTCTTAGTATTGACTGAATGTCTGTCTCTTACCAACTGAATACTGTTGTGAATGGAGTTTGGTTGTTTTAAAAGATGTACATTGTGACATTCAATTATCTTATAGATTAATGACCAAGCAAAAGCACTGTGCATGACAACAACAGAATAATAATTTCTCCACCTTAAAACAATCCTTGCTGCTTTGTTCTGTTTAATCTGCAGCCTCCTAATTTCACCTTCTGATGCATTTCCAGAGACCATAGAACAGTAGTTCATCCGACTCCCAATTAATGCTTGGGATGTTTGCTTAATAATATTTCCCAGTAAATATTTAGGTATCCTTCTGATCATGCATACAGTTAATTAAAAAACAAAACAAAGTTGAGTTATTTGAGACGACCGTGATAAGCAGTTGTCTAGCTGCACCCCTAGTAGTTTGGTTTCTGACACTTCCTGAATTTGTACTCCCCAATTTGCGATAAGCATGCTGATTGGCTGTAATCAGATCATTATTTTTCCATATACTCCCATATTTGGGGTGGCAGGTAGCCTAGTGGTCAGTGTTGGGCAAGTAACAAAAGGTTGCTAGATCAAATCCCAGAGCTGATAAGGTACAAATCTGTCGTTCTGCCCCTGAACGTTCTGCCCCTGAACGTTCTGCCCCACTGTTCCTAGGCTGTCATTGTAAATAAGAATTTGTTCTTAACTGACTTGCCTAGTTAAATGAAGGTTAAATAAATAAAATATTTGTCTACTCACAATAACCTCCAATATCTTACTGAGTGAAGGGAGTAGACTAATTGGTTGACTATTGGCACGAGTAATGGGTTCTTTGCTATTGGGATTGGACACAGTCTAGCATGCTTCCATACATTTGGAAATGTCCCCCTTTCCAGTGACTAATTAAATATGTATTTCAGTGGAGCTGCAATCTGGGGAGCAGCATAGCGAAGTAAAAAATTGAAGGGGTGGAGAAAAGTTAGATGGATTTTTAAGCCTTGCGAACTTTTGAGACATGGCTTGTGTATGTGTGCAATTGCGGGTGAACGGGCAAGACAATATCATTAAGTGCCTTTGAACGGGGTATGGTAGTAGGTGCCAGGCACACCTGTTTGAGTGTGTCAGGAAACTGCAACACTGTTTTTTCCACACTCAACAGTTTCCTGTGTGTATCAAGAATGGTCCAACACCCAAAGGACATCCAGCCAACTTGACACAACTGTGGGAAGCATTGGAGTCAACATGGGCCAGCATCCCTATGGAATGTTTTCGACATCTTGTAGAGCCTGACAAATTGAGGCTGTTCTGAGGGCAAAAGAGGGTGCAACATAACATTAGGAAGGCGTTCCTAATATTTTGTATGCTCTGTGTATATTATAGAGGCTATTGCAGCACCTATCAACCAAACAGACTTTCTCTCCCTTGAGGTTCCCAATAACTGCCAGTGTGATAAGCTTATTAGCAACTGTCCTGCCATACTTGTTGCTTTATTTATGTATGTCTGGTATGTGGTAGACAAATCATATAGCTAAACTGACAAACTATTACTAATGCTGTCAATCTGGTGGTAAAGTAGAGAAATATACATTTTCATATCGTCTTGTCACAGTCAGTATAAGTATTGATAATTGCAATGTAGGTTGTGACTGTTCATAACGATCTGACACTTTTTAATGACAAGACATGATTAAACACAACTAAATGTTTCCCTGTTTGAGCTTTGTGAACAATAATGCAGCAGTGTGATTTCAATTGTGATTGTTCAAGTGTATTTTGATAATTTTGCATTAAACACTTACTTCCCTCAAACTGTTTTCTTAAATAGTCTAAAGTGTCTTCACCTATATCATCTGCATATACAGTAAGGTCAAAAATTATTGTCCCCTTTAATAAAGACGAGCAAGAAAGACTGTATAAAATAATACAAATATTGAGCTATATTGTGTGCTGGAACAAATGTGGAAATTATATTTCGTACTAATAAACTCAGCAAAAAAATAAGTGTCCCTTTTTCAGGACCCTGTCTTTCAAAGATAATTTGTTAAAAATCCAAATAACTTCACAGATCAAGTGTAAAGGTTTTAAACACTGTTTCCCATGCTTGTTCAATTAACCATAAACAATTAATGAACATGCACCTGTGGAATGGTCATTAAGACACTAACAGCTTACAGACGGTAGGCAATTAAGGTCACAGTTACAAAAACTTAGGACACTAAAGAGGTCTTTCTACTGACTCTGGAAAAACACCAAAAGAAAGATGCCCAGGGTCCCTGCTCATCTGCGTGAATGTGCCTTAGGCATGCTGCAAGGAGGCATGAGTACTTCAGATGTGGCCAGGGCAATAAATTGCAATGTCCGTACTGTGAGACGCCTAAGACAGGATGGACAGCTGATCGTCCTCACAAAGGCAGACCACGTGTAACAACACCTGCACAGAATCGGTACATCCGAACATCACAACTGCGGGACAGGTACAGGATGGCAACAACAATTGCCCGAGTTACACCAGGAACACACAATTCCTCCATCAGTGCTCAGACTGTCCGCAATAGGCTGAGAGAGGATGGACTGAGGGCTTGTAGGCCTGTTGTAAGGCAGGTCCTCACCAGACATCACCGGCAGCAACGTCGCCTGTGGGCACAAACCCATCGTCGCTGGACCAGACAGGCCTGGCAAAAAGTGCTTGGAATGCTGCATCAGATGACCTGGCATCCACAATCACTCGACCTCAACCCAATTGAAATGGGTTGGGATGAGTTGGTGCGCAGAGTGAAGGAAAAGCAGCCAACAAGTGCTCAGCAGATGTGGAAACTCCTTCAAGACTGTTGGAGAAGCATTCCAGGTTAAGTGACTACCTCATGAAGCTGGTTGAGAGAATGCCAAGAGTGTGCAAAGCTGTACATGTTTTATTTGACCTTTATTTAACCAGGTAGGCCATTTGAGAAGTTCTCATTTACAAGTGCGACCTGGTCAAGATAAAGCAAAGCAGTGCGACAAAAACAACAACACACAGTTCCACATGGGATAAACAAACGTACAGTCAATAAAACAATAGAAAATCTCTATACAGTGTGTGCAAGTGAAGTAAGGAGGTAAGGCAATAAATAGGCCATAGTGGGGAAATAATTACAATTTTGCAATTAACACTGGAGTAATAGATGTGCAGGTGAAGGTGTGCAAGTAGAAATACTGGTGTGTAAAAGAGCAGAATTTTTTTAAACAAATACGGGGATGAGGGAGGTAGTTGGATGGGCTATTTACAGATGGGCTGTGAACAGCTGCAGCGAGCGGTAAGCTGCTCTGACAGCCGATGCTTGAAGTTAGTGAGGGAGATATAAGTCTCCAACTTCAGTGATTTTTGCAATTAGTTCCAGTCATTGGCAGCAGAGAACTGGAAGGAAAGGCGGCCAAGGAGGTGTTGGCTTTGGGGAAGACCAGTGAAATATACCTGCTGGAGCGCGTGCTACAGGTGGGTGTTGCTATGGTGACCCGTGAGCTGAGATAAGGCAGAGATTTATCTAGCAAAGACTTATAGATGACCTGGAGCCAGTGGGTTTGGCGACGAATATGTAGCGAGGAACAGCCAACGAGAGCATACAGGTCGCAATGGTGGGTAGTATATGGGGCTTTGGTGATAAAACGGATGGCACTGTGATAGACTGCATCCAGTTTGCTGAGTAGAGTGTTGGAGGCTAATTTGTAAATGACATCGCCGAAGTCAAGGATCGGCAGGATATTCAGTTGTACAAGGGTATGTTTGGCAGCATGAGTGAAGGATGCTTTGTTGTGAAATAGGAAGCAGATTCTAGATTTTTTTAAATTGATTGGAGATGCTTAATATGAGTCTGGAAGGAGAGTTTACAGTCTAGCCAGACACCTAGGGTATTTGTAGTTGTCCACATATTCTAAGTCAGAACCGTCCAGAGTAGTGATGCTAGTTGGGCGGGCGGGTGGGTGAGGGCAGCGATTGGTTGAAGAGCATGCATTTAGTTTTACTAGCATTTAAGAGCAGTTGGAGGCCACGGAAGGAGTGTTGTATGGCATTGAAGCTTTTTTGGACACTGTGTTAATAAACCTCCAAACAAGGGCCAGATGTATACAGAATGGTGTCGTCTGCATAGAGGTGGATCAAGGAATCACCCGCAAGAAGAGCGACATCATTGATATATACAAAGAAAAGAGTCGGCCCGAGATTTGAACCCTGTGGCACCCCCATAGATACTGACAGAGGTCCGGACAACAGGCCCTCCGATTTGACACACTGATCTCTATCTGAGAAGTAGTTAGTGAACCAGTCATTAGAGAAACCAAGGCTATTGAGTCTGCCAATAAGAATACGGTGATTGACAGAGTCGAAAGCCTTGGCCAGGTCGATGAAGAAGGCTGCACAGTACTGTCTTTTATCGATGGCGGTTATGATATCGTTCATCAAGGCAAAGGGTGGCTACTTTGAAGAATCTCAAATATAAAATGTTTTTTTATTCCTTTTTTGGTAACTACATGATTCCGTAGGTGTTATTTCATAGTTTTGATGTCTTCACTATTTTCAACAATGTAGAAAATAGTACAAATAAAGAAAAACCCTTGTATGAGTAGGTGTGTCCAAACTTTTGACTGATACTGTACATCAAAATCCACAAATAAATGGTTAATTGACTACAAAATCAACATTTTGCAATGGCCATCCCAGTCTCTGGACGTAAATCCCATTGAACATTTGTGGTTTGAATTGAAGCGTACCATAAGCGCAGACAATGGATATCAAAGATCCAGAAAGATTCTGTATGGAGGAATGGTATAAGATCCCTCCCAATGTGTTCTCCAATCTAATAAACCATTTTATAAAAACGGTCAGTGCCATTATCCTTGCAAGGTGAGGTATTGAAAACAGGGGTGGCAATACTTTGACCCCTATCTTTTGAGAAGAAAAGTATTACTTGTTAAACAAATATATATATATATATATATATATATTTGTTTAAGTATACCATTTTCATTTTTATTTGAGCGTACAATATAGCTCCGTATTTGTATGAAGTATTTTATAGTATTTTTTTGATAATCTTGATCAAGGGGGACAATCATTCAAGGGGGACACACACTGTACATGTGTGTATGTAGAGGTGTGTGTTTATGTGTGTGTGACAAGGTGTGTGGACAAGTCATCTGAGTCGACTGTAGGTGAATTATGACACTTTGTTTCTTGCTCTGTCAATTATTGATCTTGCCATCACATGTACTTTTATCTGGTCCATCGGACTAGCTTAGCACCTTTTACAAGTCTGTCTGAGAGGCCAAGGCTACTAATTCTTAGTGTTCCATACTAAGGGATTCTTTGACTAGGGAGTAAACATGGGGAGGAGAACTACATATTTAGTGATCCTCCATATTTCATTGATCTTATGTGAAAATGTCTTATCTCTGGTAAGGTTATGTTGCATTTATCTGTTTATTTATATATTGGTGAAAATGAAATACATGCCTCAAAGAAACATCAATATAGCTTTAGTACTGGTATTGAATGGTTTTCTTTGTTATTGAGATACTGTAATATGATTTATGTTGACCTAATTTGCATTTTCAATTAAAATTAGTATAATGCATCATTTGCATTGTTACAATGGTCACTCACTTTCTCTAAACAATGGTACGTTTTCCCTCTGTTGCTTGTCAGCCTACACCAAGAGTTTTAGGTAAGTGGATTTTCTTATTTTCTTTTCAATATTTCAAATAGAATGTCACCTATTCAAAGCTGTCATTTACTGTATGTCCTTTACATTTATTCTACAGAATATGATGTGGATGGTGGAAGGGACATGGACATCTTTGATATCAATGAAGGTTTGTCAGTTAGGATGTTACTTAATCTTGTTTCTAATAACTCAATGGGAGTTTCGTAGCAATGTGCTGTGTGTGTGTGTGTGTGTGTGTGTGTGCTTGGTCCTAACAGAGGCTGGGTTAAACCTGGTGGAGGGGGATATTGAGCTTGATGAGGTGAGTTAATAAGTACTTATGCTGGTCTTCACTTTAACAATGACATGTTATATCAAGCATAGAAATAGAAAGACAAGAATGGGGAAGTTCCATTGATTGCAGACCACAGCAATTTAACTGCACCCTCATGAGCTTGGGCAATTATATTTCTATGATATCAGCTTACTGCCCAGGCATAACAGAACTAAATGATTTATTATTTCTTTTTTTGTCAAATGTAATCTACGGCTGACTCAGAAACAAGGCCGGAATTCTATAATAGGGGATCAATACAGATGGCCAAAGACTGTTCCCTACTACTTTGAGGATGACTTGGGTAAGACAATATATGTAGATACAATATAATACATACAGTGCATTCGGAAAGTATTCAGACCCCTTGACGTTACAACCTTATTCTAAAATGAATTAATTAATAGATTAAATTACTTATTTTCCTCATCAATCTACACACAATAACCCATAATGACAAAGCGAAAACATTTTTTGCAAATGTATAAAAACTTACCATATTTACATAAGTATTCAGACCCTTTGCTACGAGACACGATATTGAGCTCAGGTGCATCCTGTTTCCATTGATCATCCTTGAGATGTTTCTACAACTTGATTGGAGTCCACCTGTGGTAAATTCAAATGATTGGACATGATTTGGAAAGACACACACCTGTCTATATAAGGTCCCACTGTTGACAGTGAAAGTCAGAGCAAAAACCAAGCCATGAGGTCAAAGGAATTGTCCGTAGAGTGCCGAGACAGGATTGTTTCGAGGCACAAGGGTACCAACATTTTTTCGCAGCATTGAAGTTCCCCAAGAGCACAGTGGCATCCATCATTCTTAAATGATAGAAGTTTGGAACCACCAAGAACTCTTCCTAGAGCTGGCTGCCCCGCCAAACTGAGCAATCGGGGGAGAAGGGCCTTGGTCAGGGAGGTGACCAAGAACCCGATGGTCACTCTGACAGAGCTCCAGAGTTCCTCTGTGGAGTTGGGAGAACCTTCCAGATGAACAACAAACTCTGCAGCACTCCACTCCAGGCCTTTATGGTAGAGTGGCCAGACGGAAGCCTCTCCTCACTAAAAGGTACATGACAGCCTGCTTGGAGTTTGCCAAAAGGCACCTAAAGGACTCTCAGACCATGAAAAACAAGATTCTCTGGTCTGATGAAACCAAGATTGAACTCTTTGCCCTGAATGCCAAGTGTCACGTTTGGAGGAAATCTGGCACCATCCCTACGGTGAAGCATGGTGGTGGTAGCATTATGCTGTGGGGATGTTTGTCAGCGGCAGGGACTGGGAGACTAGTCAGTATCAAGCGAAAGATGAAATAAGCAAAATACAGAGAGATCCTTGATGAAAACCTTCTCCAGAGTACTCAGGACTTCAGACTGGGGCGAAGGTTCACCTTCCAACAGGACAACAACCCTAAGCACACAGTCAAGACAATGCAGGAGTGGCTTCGGAACAAGTCTCTGTATGTCCTTGAGTGGCCCAGCCAGAGCCTGGACTTGAACCCGATCTAACATCTCTGGAGAGACCTGAAAATAGCTGTGTAGTGACGCTCTCCATCCAACCTGACAGAGCTTGAGAGGATCTGCAAAGAAGAATGGGAGAAACTCCCCAAATACAGGTGTGCCAAGCTTGTAGCATCATACCCAAGGAGACTCAAGGCTGTAATCACTGCTAAAGGTGTTTTAACCAAGTACTGAGTAAAAGGTCTGAATACTTATGTAAATGTGACATTTCAGATTTACATTTGTAATATATTTGCAATTTAAAAAAAAGAAAGAACTGTTCTTGCTTTGTCATTATGGGTTATTGTGTGTAGCTTGATGGCTGTAACGTATGGGTCTGAATACTTTCCGAATGCACTGTACATCTACACTGAACAAAAATATAAACACATCATTTAAAGTGTTTCTTCCATGTTTCATGAGCTGAAATAAAAGATCCCAGAAATGTTGCATAAAAAGCTTATTTCTCTCAAGTTTTGTGCACAAATGTTTAAATCAAATCAAATGTATTTATATAGCCCTTCGTACATCGGCTGATATCTCAAAGTGCTGTACAGAAACCCAGCCCGGCTAGGAAAAACTCCCTAGAAAGGCCAAAACCTAGGAAGAAACCTAGATAGGAACCAGGCTATGAGGGGTGGCCAGTCCTCTTCTGGCTGTGCCGGGTGGAGATTATAACAGAACATGGCCAAGATGTTCAAATGTTCATAAATGACCAGCATGGTCAAATAATAATAATCACAGTGGTTGTCGAGGGTGCAGCAAGTCAGCACCTCAGGAGTAAATGTCAGTTGGCTTCTCATAGCCGATCATTAAGAGTATCTCTACCACTCCTACTGTCTCTAGAGAGTTGAAAACAGCAGGTCTGGGACAGGTAGCACGTTCGGTGAGCACATCCCTGTTAGTGAGCATTTCTCCTTTGCCAAGATAATCTATACACCTGACAGGTGTGGCATATCAAGAAGCTGATTAAACAGCCTGATCATCACACAAGTGCACCTCGTGCTGGAGACAACAAAAGGTCACTCTAAAATGTGCTGTTTTATCCTATATGGCAATGCCACAGATTACTCAAATTTTGAGGGAGCGTGCAATTGGCATGCTGACTGTAGGAATGTCCACCAGAGCTGTTGCCAGAGAATTCAATTTTCATTTCTTTACCATAAGCCGCCTCCAACGTTGTTTTGGAGAACTTGGCAGTACGCCCAACCAGCCTCACAACCACAGACCACTTGTATGGCGTTGTGTGGGCGAGCGGTTTGCTGATGTCAATGTTGTGAACAGAGTGTCCCATGGTGGTGGGGTTAAGATATAGGCAGTTATTAGCTACAGACAACAAACACAATTACATTTTATCAATGGTAATATGTATGCACAGAGATTCCGTGATTAGATCCTGAGGGGTAATTGTTATGCCATTCATCCGCCGCAATCGTGTTTCAGCATGATAATGCACGGCTCCATGTTGCAAGGATCTGTACACAACTCCTGGAAGCTGAAAATGTCCTAGTTCTTCCATGGCCTGCGTACTCACTAGACATGTCACTCATTGAGCACGATGCTCTGGATCGATGTGTACTACAGCATGTCCCAGTTCCCGCAACTTTGCACAGCTATTGAAGAGGAGTGGGACAACATTCCACAGGACACAGTAAACAGCCTGATCAACTCTATGCGAAGGAGATGTGTTGCGCTGCATGAGGTAAATGGTGATACATGCACCAGATACTGACTGGTTCTGATCCACACCCCTACCGTTTTAAAGGTATCTATGACCAACAGATGCATATCTGTCTTCTCAGTCATGTGAAATCCATAGATTAGTAAATGTTTTCAATTGATTTCTTTATATGAACTGTGACTCAGTAGTCTTTGAGATTGCTGTGTTTATATTTTTGCTTAGTATAATACACATTCACTTTCTGAGACATGTTTTTGGTTCTAAAGGTTGACTATTTAAGAGGGGCAATACATGAATTTACGCAATGATACTATTTTATGGTCCATTGCTCGAAATAGGTCATGTGGCGTAGTCTTCAATTGAATGTGTAATTTCATGGTTACAAGACATATCTTCTATTCACAACACAGAGATCAATGCAAAAGGTGTTATCCTGAAGGCCTTTGAACAGTACCGGCTGAAGACCTGTATCGACTTCAACCCTTGGGAGGGAGAGCAGAACTACATTTCCATTTTCAAAGGAAGCGGGTACTGTAAGCAGTTATGGACTGCTCTGTTTTTATGTTGATTTATAATGTTTCTACATTGTGCTTTCAAGATACTGAACATACATGACTGCATAAAATGTATATACAGTACTAGTCAAAAGCATTCCAAGTGAAGCTGGTTGAGAGAATGCCAAGAGTGTGCAAAGCTGTCATCAAGGCAAAGGGTGGCTACTTTGAAGAATCTCAAATATAAAATATATTTTGAATTGTTTAACACATTTTTGGTTACTACATGATTCCATATGTGTTATTTCATAGTTTTGATGTCTTCACTATTATTCTACAATGTAGAAAATATTTAAAATAAAGAAGACCCATGAATGAGTAGGTGTGTCCAAACTTTTGACAGGTACTGTATGTTTGGGGTTATTGTCTCACTAGGAGATCCACTCCTGGTAGTACACTACCATTCAAAAGTTTGGGGTCACTTAGAAATGTCCTTGTTTTTTAAAGAAATGCATATTTTTTGTCCATTGAAATAACATACATTTGATCAGAAATACAGTGTAGACATTGTTAATGTTGTAAATGACTATGACTGAGAAACAGACGCCTCACAAGTCCTCAACTAGCAGCTTCATTAAATAGTACCTGCAAAACGTCACTCTCAACGTCAACAGTGAAGACGCGACTCCGGGATGCTGGCCTTCTACTCCGGGATGCTGTCTGTGTTCTTTTGCCCATTAATCTTTTATTTTTATTGGCCAGTCTGAGAGATGGCTTTTTCTTTGAAACTCTGCCTAGAAGGCCAGCATCCCGGAGTTGCCTCTTCACTGTTGACGTTGAGACTGTTTTTTTGCGGGAACTATTTAAAGAAGCTGCCAGTTGAGGACTTGTGAGGCGTCTGTTTCTCAAACTAGACGCCCTAATGTACTTGTCCTCTTGCTCAGTTGTGCACCGGGGCCTCCCACTCCTCGTTCCATTCTGGTTAGAGCCAGTGCTGTTCTGTGAAGGGAGTAGTACACAGCGTTGTACGAGATTTTCAGTTTCTTGGAAATTTCTCGCATGGAATAGCCTTAATTTCTCAGAACAAGAATAGACTGATGAGTTTCAGAAGAAAGGGCTTTGTTTCTGGCCAGTTTGCGCCTGTAGTCGAACCCACAACTGCTGATGCTCCAGATACTCAACTAGAATAAAGAAGGCCAGTTCAATTGCTTCTTTAATCAGAACAATAGTTTTCAGCTTTGCTAACATAATTGCAAAAGGGTTTTCTAATGATCAATTAGCCTTTTAAAATTATAAACTTAGATTAGCTAACACAATGTGCCATTGGAACACAGGAGTGATGGTTGCTGCTAATGGGCCTCTGTATGCCTATATACATATTCCATGAAAAATCTTTAGTTTCCAGCCACAATGGTCATTTACAACATTAACAATATCTACACTGTATTTCTGATCAATTTTATGTTATTTTAATGGACATAAAAAAAGTATATTTTTTTCCAGAACAAGGACATTTCTAAGTGATCCCAAACGGTAGAGTATATATTTTATTTTGGAAGGATGTGCCCATGGAAAAAAAGGTTAGGCTGTAGTATAGCCTTTGAGTTTGTATTATATTAACGCTCAACACTGTTTTCTGGTTGTCTCTCTTTCAGTTGTTTCTCATCTGTGGGTAACCAACATGTGGGGAAACAGAGGTTGTCCATCGGGACCAATTGTGACCGCATTGCGACCATCGAACACGAATTCCTCCATGCACTGGGTTTCTGGCATGAGCAGTCACGGTCGGACCGCGATGACTACGTCACCATCCTGTGGGACCACATCTCTGAGGGTACTGAACCTCTAAACCTATGGTAACCCTAACCATAATGCTTACCCCTAACCCTCTGACCCCAAAATGTAGGGGTTAGGGTTATGGCTAAGGTTAGGGTTGTACCAGGTAAGAGCTGGCAAATACACAAGCAGCTCCCGGCATTATACCTAAAGCAGACATTGCCATTGGCTGCACGGAGTCGCATTAAGAGAGCCATGCAGCCTTGATTACAAGTCCGACTGTAATGTGAGATGTAATCTACACCTTGATTGTTTAGTTAACTGTTTTTCAATTTGAATGTCATTTTTTCTTTCTCGTTCTGATCTTCTGACGCGAGTGGGACGAGTGTAGCTTGGTGACAATAACCACACGGAAGCAGAAGCTCTAATTTGACAGCTCTAACACAGTTACACCAGCTAAACAAGTGTCGGATATCGCCGATTAACGCTTGATCTGATTGAAAATAGGCTATTTCCACTGGGTAAAAATGGGTTTAATCAACATTGTTTCCACGTCATAATGTTGAATCAACGTGGAAAACTGATTGAATTTGTAAAAAGTCATCAACATAAATAGATTTTTTTTACTCAACTTTGAACCTAAATCCAATGACATGGTGATTTCACGTCAGTTGAAAATTCAACCAAATGTAAATCAAAACTAGAAGTTGAGCTGAGGTCTGTTCCCAGTGGGGTGTTTCTTACTGTGCATGCCTGCATGTATTTGTCATCAGAAACATGGTGATTGGATTTCTCTGAATAATTTATCATCTGGACAAACAGTAATCTGTTTTCTTCCCACAAGCATATTACAATATGTCAACATGACAACATAAAGTCAGATTAGTGTTAGCCTGACCAAACAGGCCCACCCACAATGTACACTACTTGTTCATTAATCTTGACCTTTCCCAAGAGCTATAAGCTATGTGATCAGGACAAACAAATGCCTTCTTGCGCTGATCGACTGCCTAATTCTCTCAGACAAACAGGCAAAGGGCACCATATAAGCATCAACGGAAATTTAAAGTGAAATTTGAGATTAGTGCATGGTCTAAGTCATTAATATCAAGTCATTCATTTTGTGTAATTGAAGGTGAAAGAGCAGTGACATGATTCTTAAGATTCCAGTCAGCATCTTGTCATCCACATGAAGCCCTAACCCTACAGATCTGCCATTGGAGACGTTGTTTGTCTCGCTAACATTTTGGGGTTGAAGGCTTATTACAGTACATGTCAATTCAGGAGATGAATTGAAATTCCAAGGCTAGATTTGAAGAAGTGAGTAAACTGGCTGATTTGACCTTTCCAACCCAACTGAACTCTCCCTCTCCCCCTCCCTCCCTCAATCAATCAATCTCCAGGTAAGGAACACAACTTCAACACGTACAATGACACCATGTCCAGTTCTCTGGGTGTCCCCTACGACTACGGTTCCATGATGCACTACAGTAAGACTGCGTTCAGGAACGGTACCGAGCCCACAATCGTCACCAAGATCCCCGCCTTCGCTGATGTCATCGGTCAGCGCATGGAGTTCAGTGATAATGACCTGCTCAAGCTACGGCGCCTCTACAACTGCAGTAAGACACAGGCACATTAGGCTCTACAACTGCAGTAAAACTCAGTCACTTTAGGCCTCTACAACTGCAGTAAGACACAGGCACATTAGGCTCTACAACTGCAGTAAAACTCAGTCACTTTAGGCCTCTACAACTGCATTATGACTCAGACACTTTAGGCCTCTACAACTGCAGTAAGGCTCAGTCACTTTAGGCCTCTACAACTGCAGTAAGGCTCAGTCACTTTAGGCCTCTACAACTGCAGTAAGGCTCAGTCACTTTAGGCCTCTACAACTGCAGTAAGGCTCAGTCACTTTAGGCCTCTACAACTACATTATGACTCAGACACTTTAGGCTTCTACAACTGCAGTAAGGCTCAGTCACTTTAGGCCTCTACAACTGCAGTAAGGCTCAGTCACTTTAGGCCTCTACAACTGCAGTAAGGCTCAGCCACTTTAGGCCTCTACAGCTGCTGTAAGGCTCAGTCACTTTAGGCCTCTACAACTGTCGTAAGGCATAGGAACATTGGGCTGTATAACTGCAGTAAGACTCAGGCCATGTTCAAGAGCATCAGTCTGCTCAGTCAGTGATCAACGACTGTCTGAACAGACTGACTGATCTACCAACTAAGTAGTAAGACATACTCACATAGACCTGCTGATCTACTGATTTATTTGATGGAGACTGTAATTTAGTCAAACCCACAGTGCAGGAGACTTCCTTTGCTGGAATGTCACATTTCTGCTATAAAACTTGAATTACAGTGATTAGTTAGGTGATATGTTCAAAGCGAAACTCAGGATCTTTCTGCAGTGTATATTTGATTGAGAACCCTAGTGGATTATCAAACGTGGTTGGGTACATGGTACTGCATAGGTACATGGTAAACCTAGATAAAAAATGTTTACAGCAGGTCAAAGTTTTCCTATAATTGCTGTTCAGCTGATGGCGATTGCATATACGTGTCCTTTGATCCAGCACGCTCCTCCACTTTCCTGGACACCTGCGACTTTGAGAGGGAGAACATCTGTGGTATGATCCAGGGGCCGGGGGACCAGGCAGAATGGACAAGGGTGACCCAGGCGCCTGGCGGGCCCAACACGGACTACTCCAACATGGGCAAATGCACTGGTGAGCACCCCCTCAGTACACACCAACCACAAAACAACACTATCAACCTCCCATCCTCAGTCCCTGACAGAGCAGATCACTATCAGCTCTCTTCTTATCTTACAGTCCAAAGGGTGACCAAAGGTCCAGTTACAAATAACACCTAGTGTTTTCCCTGACTGTTACCTGGTTAGTAAAACTCTGAGCCCTAGTTATAGGCTAAAGTTATAGGCTGACCCTACTTAACAATCCAATGGAAAATGTATACTGATGTCCATTGTTCACAGGCTCAGGCTACTTCATGCACTTGAGCACTGCCACAGGCAAACCAGCAGACACAGCCAGGCTGGAGAGCAGACTGCTCTACCCCAAGAGAAGCTACCAGTGCCTGCAGTTCTTCCTCTACAATGGTGGTGGCGCCAACGATCAGCTGGTGATCCTTGTCCGAGAGTACGATGAAGCCCACCCCAACGGAACCCTGCGTGTTATTCAGCCCATAGTTGGTAACATCTCTAACATATTATCTCTAACATCTCTAACATATTGTCTCTAACATCTCTAACATATTGTCTCTAACATCTCTAACATATTGTCTCTAACATCTCTAACATATTGTCTCTAACATAGCTAACATCTCTAACATAGCTAACATCTCTAACATAGCTAACATCTCTAACATATTGTCTCTAACATAGCTAACATCTCTAACATATTGTCTCTAACATCTCTAACATATTGTCTCTAACATCTCTAACATATTGTCTCTAACATAGCTAACATCTCTAACATATTGTCTCTAACATCTCTAACATATTGTCTCTAACATCTCTAACATATTGTCTCTAACATAGCTAACATCTCTAACATAGCTAACATCTCTAACATAGCTAACATCTCTAACATATTGTCTCTAACATAGCTAACATCTCTAACATATTGTCTCTAACATCTCTAACATATTGTCTCTAACATCTCTAACATATTGTCTCTAACATAGCTAACATCTCTAACATATGGTCTCTAACATAGCTAACATCTCTAACATATGGTCTCTAACATAGCTAACATCTCTAACATATTGTCTCTAACATAGCTAACATCTCTAACATATTGTCTCTAACATAGCTAACATCTCTAACATATGGTCTCTAACATAGTTAACATCTCTAACATATTGTCTCTAACATAGCTAACATCTCTAACATATTGTCTCTAACATAGTTAACATCTCTAACATATTGTATCTAACATAGCTAACATCTCTAACATATTGTCTCTAACATAGCTAACATCTCTAACATATTGTCTCTAACATAGCTAACATCTCTAACATAGCTAACATCTCTAACATATTGTCTCTAACATAGCTAACATCTCTAACATATGGTCTCTAACATAGATAACATCTCTAACATATTGTCTCTAACATCTCTAACATATTGTCTCTAACATAGCTAACATCTCTAACATATTGTCTCTAACATCTCTAACATATTGTCTCTAACATCTCTAACATATGGTCTCTAACATAGCTAACATCTCTAACATATGGTCTCTAACATAGCTAACATCTCTAACATATTGTCTCTAACATATGGTCTCTAACATAGCTAACATCTCTAACATATGGTCTCTAACATAGCTAACATCTCTAACATATTGTCTCTAACATCTCTAACATATTGTCTCTAACATCTCTAACATATTGTCTCTAACATAGCTAACATCTCTAACATATTGTCTCTAACATCTCTAACATATTGTCTCTAACATAGCTAACATCTCTAACATATGGTCTCTAACATAGCTAACATCTGTTACATCAACCTATAGACATTCAAATAATCTGTTATTAGTTTACACCCATCATATTGGTTTTTCTTAACCTGTATAATGCGTATAACATATGATATACTGTAAATTCTACACAACAATATTTTCTGTACTGTATTTATAAACTTAATGGTTTCCTCTTTCTCCCAGCACCACCTCAAGACCTATGGCAACTGCACCATGTGAGCCTGAACGTGGTCAAGAAGTTCCGGGTGGTGTTCGAGGGCATCAAGGGCGACGCCCCCTCCACAGGTGGTCTCTCCCTGGACGACATCAACCTCTCTGAGACTACCTGCCCCGACCACGTGTGGCGGGTGAAGAACTTCAGCTACATCATGGAGACCACTCCTAACGACAAACCCATCTACAGCCCCCCGTTCAAGTCCAGAGAGGGCTACACCTTCCAGATGGGGCTCTACCCCAGTGGGAAGGAGGGCTACGCGGGGGAGCTTTCTGCCTACGCCCACCTGGTGACCATGACCGGTGACACAGAGGTGCGGAAGTGGCCGTGTCCGTGGAAACAGATGACCATGATGCTGTTCGATCAGAACCCAGACATCATGAGGCGTATGAACAACCAGCGTAGTGTCACCACCGATCCTACTAAGAAACTCAGTGGTCAGTCCAGGTCCAGTATTCATTAAGCATCTTAGACTGGGAGTGTTGATCTAGGATCAGGTTCCCTCTCTCCATGTAATATTTTTCATTATTATCTGAAAGGCTAAACTGATCCTAGGTCAGTGCTCTTCTGAAATGCCTAATTAATATAGACCAAGACAAGTGCAGAATGATTTGAAACCCAGGGATTTACTTTAACATATGGAGTTAAATTCCATTTTCAAATTAATGGAATTACCATTTTTTTCTGAGATGTTCCACCTGGTTTTGCATTGACTCAAAGTAGTAGTCTTCTTATTTCATAGATTAAGTCATGTAGAGTATATTGAGAAAGATCTGTGTTTTTACCTTTCAGAGACTTCAGAGACTTCAGAGCTGTTCTTCTGGGATGACCCTCGTAAGGTGGGCGTTGAAGTGTCAGCGGCGGACGGGACCAAATATTTTCGTGGGCCGGGTGCCGGGACAACCGCGTACCTCACCCATGGCAGGGCCAAGAGCAGGGACTTCATCAAGGGGGGAGACGCCATCTTCCTGCTTACCATGGAGGGTAAGAAGTTCTGAAACGTTACCCTGGTCCCAGATTTGTTCGTGCTGTATTGCCAACTCCTATGGTCAGCCATGACAAAAGTTAGCCTGGTTCCAGATCTGTTCATGCTGTATTGCCAACTCCTATGGTCAGTCCTGACAAAAGTTAGCCTGGTTCCAGATCTGTTCGTGCTGTATTGCCAACTCCTATGGTCAGCCATGACAAAAGTTAGCCTGGTTCCAGATCTGTTCATGCTGTATTGCCAACTCCTATGGTCAGTCCTGACAAAAGTTAGCCTGGTTCCAGATCTGTTTGGTCATTGTCAGTGGTGTAAGTAAAAATACTTGAAAGTAATACTTAAATATTTTTGGTACAACTTTTACTTTTACTTCACTACATTCCTAAAGACAGTTATGTACTTTTTACACTTTTTACCCACTTAGCTTGAAGCTAGCCCGGCCTGCGCTACCACCGTAGCATACTCCTGAGCTACAATACCCGGGCCCACGACCGGTCTATCGATGTCACCGCATGAAGAGGAATAAACAGACTCACCCCATCGCGACGTCCCCCAAAGGCTAACTCTCTAGCCCTCGCTATCTCCCTGCTTGCTAATTCGGCCTGCTAACTGCTAGCTTGTCCAGCTCCGGTCCGCTAACTGCTACCTTGTCTAGCCCGGGCCTACAAACTGTTAGCTTGTTAGCACAGGCCTGCTAACCGCCTGAATCGCCGCGTCCCAAACGCCCACCGGACCCATATTTACTTTCTATCTCTTTTGACTTTTAATTTGTTTATACCTTCCGGAAACCTGCCTCACCCAATGTGATACGGAATCGCAATTATTTTTCATTTATTTTTAGAACACACTCAAGAACCTCCAGAAGCTAACCAGCTAACTAGCTACAAGCTATTTAGTCATTGTTCGTTTTTTTTTACCTGGATAACACTCGCCAGTCCAGCTTCCCTTCCCCATCCACCGCTGCCCCCTGGACACTGATCTCTTGGCTACATAGCTGATGCACGCTGGACTGTCCATAAATCACGGTACTCCATTCTGCTTGTTTGTTTTATCTGTTGGCCCCGTTGCCTAGTCTACGCCATTTTACCTGCTGTTGTTGTGCTAGCTGATTAGCTGTTGTCTCACCTACTGTTTTAGCTAGCTTTCCCAATTCAACACCTGTGATTACTGTATGCCTCGCTGTATGTCTCTCTCAAATGTCAATATGCCTTGTATACTGTTGTTCAGGTTAGTTATCATTGTTTTAGTTCACAATGGAGCCCCTAGTTCCACTCTTCATACCCCTGATAACTCCTTTGTCCCACCTCCCACACATGCGGTGACCTCACCCATTACTACCAGCATGTCCAGAGATACAACCTCTCTCATCATCACCCAGTGCCTGGGCTTACCTCTGCTGTACCCGCACCCCACCATACCCCTGTCTGCGCATTATGCCCTGAATATATTCTACCATGCCCAGAAACCTGCTCCTCTTATTCTCTGTCCCCAACGCTCTAGGCGACCAGTTTTGATAGCCTTTAGCCGCACCCTCATACTACTCCTTCTCTGTTCCGCGGGTGATGTGGAGGTAAACCCAGGCCCTGCATGTCCCCAGGCACCCTCATTTGTTGACTTCTGTGTTCGAAAAAGCCTTGGTTTCATGCATGTCAACATCAGAAGCCTCCTCCCTAAGTTTGTCTTACTCACTGCTTTAGCACACTCTGCTAACCCTGATGTCCTTGCTGTGTCTGAATCCTGGCTCAGGAAGGCCACCAAAAATTCAGAGATTTCCATACCCAACTATAACATCTTCCGTCAAGATAGAACTGCCAAAGGGGGAGGAGTTGCAGTTTACTGCAGAGATGGCCTGCAAAGTAATGTCATACTTTCCAGGTCCATACCCAAACAGTTCGAACTACTAATTTTGAAAATTACTCTCTCCAGAAATAAGTCTCTCACGGTTGCCGCCTGCTACCGACCCCCCTCAGCTCCCAGCTGTGCCCTGGACACCATTTGTGAATTGATCGCCCCCCATCTAGCTTCAGAGTTTGTTCTGTTAGGTGACCTAAACTGGGATATGCTTAACACCCCGCCAGTCCTACAATCTAAGCTAGATGCCCTCAATCTCACACAAATCATCAAGGAACCCACCAGGTACAACCCTAACTCTGTAAACAAGGGCACCCTCATAGACGTCATCCTGACCAACTGGCCCTCCAAATACACCTCCGCTGTCTTCAACCAGGATCTCAGCGATCACTGCCTCATTGCCTGTATCCGCTACGGAGCCGCAGTCAAACGACCACCCCTCATCACTGTCAAACGCTCCCTAAAACACTTCTGTGAGCAGGCCTTTCTAATCGACCTGGCCCGGGTATCCTGGAAGGACATTGACCTCATCCCGTCAGTTGAGGATGCCTGGTCATTCTTTAAAAGTAACTTCCTCACCATTTTAGATAAGCATGCTCCGTTCAAAAAATGCAGAACTAAGAACAGATACAGCCCTTGGTTCACCCCAGACCTGACTGCCCTCGACCAGCACAAAAACATCCTGTGGCGGACTGCAATAGCATCGAATAGTCCCCGTGATATGCAACTGTTCAGGGAAGTCCGGAACCAATACACGCAGTCAGTCAGGAAAGCTAAGGCCAGCTTCTTCAGGCAGAAGTTTGCATCCTGTAGCTCCAACTCCAAAAAGTTCTGGGACACTGTGAAGTCCATGGAGAACAAGAGCACCTCCTCCCAGCTGCCCACTGCACTGAGGCTAGGTAACACGGTCACCACTGATAAATCCATGATTATCGAAAACTTCAATAAGCATTTCTCAACGGCTGGCCATGCCTTCCGCCTGGCTACTTCAACCTCGGCCAACAGCTCCGCCCCCCCCGCAGCTCCTCGCCCAAGCCTCTCCAGGTTCTCCTTTACCCAAATCCAGATAGCAGATGTTCTGAAAGAGCTGCAAAACCTGGACCCGTACAAATCAGCTGGGCTTGACAATCTGGACCCTCTATTTCTGAAACTATCTGCCACCATTGTCGCAACCCCTATTACCAGCCTGTTCAACCTCTCTTTCATCTCGTCTGAGATCCCCAAGGATTGGAAAGCTGCCGCAGTCATCCCCCTCTTCAAAGGGGGAGACACCCTGGACCCAAACTGTTACAGACCTATATCCATCCTGCCCTGCCTATCTAAGGTCTTCGAAAGCCAAGTCAACAAACAGGTCACTGACCATCTCGAATCCCACCGTACCTTCTCCGCTGTGCAATCTGGTTTCCGAGCCGGTCATGGGTGCACCTCAGCCACACTCAAGGTACTAAACGACATCATAACCGCCATCGATAAAAGACAGTACTGTGCAGCCGTCTTCATCGACCTCGCCAAGGCTTTCGACTCTGTCAATCACCATATTCTTATCGGCAGACTCAGTAGCCTCGGTTTTTCGGATGACTGCCTTGCCTGGTTCACCAATTACTTTGCAGACAGAGTTCAGTGTGTCAAATCGGAGGGCATGCTGTCCGGTCCTCTGGCAGTCTCTATGGGGGTGCCACAGGGTTCAATTCTCGGGCCGACTCTTTTCTCTGTGTATATCAATGATGTTGCTCTTGCTGCGGGCGATTCCCTGATCCACCTCTACGCAGACGACACCATTCTATATACTTTCGGCCCGTCTTTGGACACTGTGCTATCTAACCTCCAAACAAGCTTCAATGCCATACAACACTCCTTCCGTGGCCTCCAACTGCTCTTAAACGCTAGTAAAACCAAATGCATGCTTTTCAACCGGTCGCTGCCTGCACCTGCATGCCCGACTAGCATCACCACCCTGGATGGTTCCGACCTAGAATATGTGGACGTCTATAAGTACCTAGGTGTCTGGCTAGACTGCAAACTCTCCTTCCAGACTCATATCAAACATCTCCAATCGAAAATCAAATCAAGAGTCGGCTTTCTATTCCGCAACAAAGCCTCCTTCACTCAAGCCGCCAAGCTTACCCTAGTAAAACTGACTATCCTACCGATCCTCGACTTCGGCGATGTCATCTACAAAATGGCTTCCAACACTCTACTCAGCAAACTGGATGCAGTCTATCACAGTGCCATCCGTTTTGTCACTAAAGCACCTTATACTACCCACCACTGCGACTTGTATGCTCTAGTCGGCTGGCCCTCGCTACATATTCGTCGCCAGACCCACTGGCTCCAGGTCATCTACAAGTCTATGCTAGGTAAAGCTCCGCCTTATCTCAGCTCACTGGTCACGATGGCAACACCCATCCGTAGCACGCGCTCCAGCAGGTGTATCTCACTGATCATCCCTAAAGCCAACACCTCATTTGGCCGCCTTTCGTTCCAGTACTCTGCTGCCTGTGACTGGAACGAATTGCAAAAATCGCTGAAGTTGGAGACTTTTATCTCCCTCACCAACTTCAAACATCAGCTATCTGAGCAGCTAACCGATCGCTGCAGCTGTACATAGTCTATTGGTAAATAGCCCACCCTTTTCACCTACCTCATCCCCGTACTGTTTCTATTTATTTACTTTTCTGCTCTTCTGCACACCAATATCTCTACCTGTACATGACCATCTGATCTTTTATCACTCCAGTGTTAATCTGCAAAATTGTAATTATTTGCCTACCTCCTCATGCCTTTTGCACACATTGTATATAGACCCCCCCTTCGTTTTCTACTGTGTTATTGACTTGTTAATTGTTTACTCCATGTGTAACTCTTTGTTGTATGCTCACACTGCTATGCTTTATCTTGGCCAGGTCGCAGTTGCAAATGAGAACTTGTTCTCAACTAGCCTACCTGGTTAAATAAAGGTGAAATAAAAAATAAAAAAATAAAAATAAAACACCATACATTTTCCCTGACACCCAAAAGTACTCGTTACATTGTGAATGATTAACAGGATAGGAAAACTGTCTAATTGAAACACTTATCAAGAGAACATCCCTTCTGCCTCTGATCTGGTGGAGTCACTCAACACATCGTTTGTAAATGATGTCTGAGTGTTAGAGCATGACCCTGGCTATCCGTTTTTTTTTAAAACAAGGAAAATGATGCCGTCTGGTTTACGTTTATATAAGGAATTTTATATTATTTCTACTTTTACTTTTGATGCTTATGTATATTTTAGTAATTACATTTACTTTTGACACATAAATATATTTAAAACCAAGTACTTTTAGACTTTTACTTAAGTAGTATTTTACTGGGTGAATCACTTTTACTTGAGTCATTTTCTATTAAGGTATCTTTTACTTTTACTGTACTTTTTCCACCAATGGTCATTGCTGCGTTTGACACGATCACACAAACAGATCTGGGACCAGGCTACTGAAAATACCTTTTTATCAAAAACATGCCAAAAGCATTCTCTACATTCTCTGAAATCATGATACATTGTCTCCCTGTTTTGCATAATCATGTTCAAATATACTCATCTGTATGATCCCACCAGTGGAGGCTGCTGAGGGGAGAACAGCTCATAATAATGGCTGGAACGGAGCGGCATCAAACCATGTGTTTGATACAATTCCACTCATTCCTCTACAGCCATAACCACAAGCGTTTGCTCCCCAATTAAGATGCCACCAACCTCCTGTGGATCCACCATCATATCCCATTAAGGCCTAGATTCAATCAGATCAAGTTTTAACAAGAGCGCAAGTTGCCATTTCGGCGGTGTCAGAAGTGTTACTGCGCTAGAGCTGCTGCTCCTGTGGTCATTGTCACAAAGCCACACTTGTCCCACTCGGGTTAGAAGTTCTGCATAAGTTAGTGTAGGCTATATAGAAATAATGACACTCAAGTTGAAAATCATTAAACTAAATAAAGAGGATTTCTATCAGCCTAATCAAGGTTTAGATAACATCTCACATTCTATTGCAAACTTGTAAATAAGGCTGCATGGGATTTCTGTTAATGCGACTCTGTGCAGCCAATGGCAATGTCCACTTTAGGTATAATGCCAGGAGCCAGAGGTCCACAGCAGTTCCACCTCCGACACCACCAAAACAACCGCTATGCAGTGGCTCAGCCCTTACACTGCCTTGTTCATTATCATCACACTCATTCAAATAAAATCATGGGTTGTGGTTTTCCATCTATTTAAAGGTTGGCTTTGGGAAAAAATGCCAAAATAATGGTATGATGGTGGATCAATCCACCATCATACCAGGGAATTTAATGCTTAAACACTCAAATATATGAATAAGATATTTGGCTACAGAAGTGCCATTCTTACCAACCTCTACAGCTTCCATCCAAAAACAAATCCTTGTCAACACAATGACGTCAACACATACTGGAGGAGTTACTGGCTAGCTAACTAACTAGCTATGCTGGTCACAGTGCGCATGACCAGAATGACACATCGACAAACCACCAAAGGAACACTTTATTTCTGTTTGATAATTGAGAAAGGGGTGGAGTTGGATAGTTTTTCGTGGCCAAAGTCGACTGTGATGTCCACATCACGTGATTCATTACCAATTCACGCCCATTCGCCATTTCTATAATCAATCATGCTACCCAATCCCATCCCAGTGTCTGTAGGCCAACATTCATTTCTATGTTAGTACTATGTGTACTGTACCTCATTCTCATTACATACATGCCCCCTCCCCCCAATCTCTGTCTTCAGATGTGTCACATCTTACGGTGACCCAGCCCGTACCCTCCTCCACATTGCCACCAGTCACCACGGTTACCACCGCCATATTGCCACCTACTGACCCCTGCACTAAGGTCACATGTGGGAATGAGGGCGTCTGTGTGGTGGATGCTGGAAATGCTCTTTGCAGGTAAGGACACTTTATTATCAAGGCTTGTCACAATACAATGGTCTGAAATTCAATCATCCATACTGAATTCTCTTTCTCTCTTTCGCTCTGTTCTCTCTGCATTAATAACCACAGCTTGATTCTTTCCTTTTATTATCTTGCACCAGCTGTGCAGATACAAATTATTCCCTCCGTTTCCTCAGAATGCTCAGTCTTACCCTTTACACATACACACAGCCCAGCAGGCAAAACTGGTGGTATAATGACATCATTACAACCAGTGTTGCCTGTTTATTGACTCCCACTTTCTTCCCCTCTGTATATGTGAACCGTGTTAGAGCTATATTTCTCTCTCCCTATCCAGATGTGCAGTGGATAGATAGGTGACTCTCTCTCTCGGTCCCTCTCTAGGTGTGCAGTTGGTGACGACTGGTGGTACTACGGAGAGAGTTGTCAGTATCAGGGTTCCACCCAGGACACGATGACCACAGCGCTTATAGCCTCTTTCTCTGTGCTGGGTGGCATGTTGGTGGTGACTGCAGTCAGTGTGGTGTGTGTGAAGAGGAAAAACAAGAACAGCGGAGGTGGAGGAGACCGGGGCATCACCATGTCCAATGTCACCGTCACAGGAATGTAATGTTTTTCCCCCTGCCAGAACCAAAACTATTCAAGGCCAGCATTAAGTAGATGAAGTTAACTGCAAAAGCTACAACTCCTTCAAATATAAAATTACAAAAGATCTACTGGAAAATCCACTTAATGTCTCATCCCAATAATTATCTGCCTATCAGCCATGTAATTTGATCAGCCTGTTAATTTGACATGATTTGTAGTTTCTTTGTATGTAAATCTCCCAACTATTTTCTTGTGTTAAATTTGTATTTAAACACTTGAAAGGGGGACGTGCTCTACCTCTCCCGCACAGGTTATTTTCATTTACCTTAACATCCCATTTTTTTGTATTTGTGTGCAAATTAAAAAAGAATCATAAATATGCTATGAAGTGTATGTATTGTTCAGGGCATACGCTACATTAGTGTTGCGGTCATGTCATTTTCATATCAGACTCTTAATAGTTTTAAATTGAGATAATTATATCTGAAATGTTTATTTTTCTTTAGTTGCAGTCATGGAAGGGAAGGCATTAGGGGCATAAATATAAGTGGTTCTAGAGTTCGTCTGATTTTGAAATGAATGAGATGCTAATATAAACATTTGACAATATTGACCTCTTCTGGTCATAAGGTGCACATACATCTGATTTTCGAATTAGGGCTCTATTCAATAAGTAGCACTGAAGTTCTGTGTTGTAGCCAGATTGACATTTAGAGGCAATGTTCCCGCGTTAGTAGACACGGCATTCACGGTAAACGCTACATGTCAGCTCAATTGGAAATTACCTCTAAATTTCAAGCGTGCTATAGAGCCGAACTTCAGCTATAGAGATTGAATAGAGCCCTTACTCAAACTAGAGCTATAGTATGACATGTGCAACAAGAGATTATCCTGCATTTCTGGATAACAGTAATGTAAAAATGGTACATTTGAAATTGTATTGTAAAGTCTAATTGAAAGCTATCAGCTATCCCTTATGGCTGTTTTCGGGTTTATAGGAACTTAAAATTGTATGACCTTAATATGCAAAATACAAGTGGGTCATACATTGAAAAAGGGGAGGAATACTGAGAGAAATGATTGTATATAAGTTTACACGTGTCAAACGCACACAGAGAGAATTTAAAATGTAACTGCAAAACATAAAATACCACTAGAACAACAAAGCTTACAAATGTAAGATTTATTATACCAAAGACAGGAACGTTTGGTGTGGTTTACTTTCCATGTGGATAATATAGCATTTGTTTGCATTACTGAACTGGACACAGTCATGCCGGTGATAGCAGTGGGACGGAATACTGTGTGTATGTTGTGAGCACATTGGAGGGAGTGCTGACTAACCAAGATGTAAGTATCAACAGAACTGAATGAAAAGAACCATGGTGAATTGTGTGTGCTTGTACTGTATAACAGGGTGGGTGTACTGTGTATGCACGTATCTGTGTGTGTATTGAACATGTCTCTGAGTGTATGTGTCTACGAGAAAAAGGTGAGATCGGTGAAATCAGGTCTGACCCACACCCCCTCCACACCACTAAATCCATCCACAGACATACGGGTACACAATTCCTTTAAAAGCATCAGTATTTCTCTTATTTACAATTCATTGGGGGAAAAAAATCACAATTTCTCTCAGAGAAGATTAGTAAAAGTGACTAGGTCACCATAAAGAGTATGCAACTCCTAAGAGTTAGTCTTTCAAATTTCTACAAAAATGTCTATGCCTTTTGTACAGGCCAAGAGCCATGATTTACTGAAGAAATAGAGTTGTATCAAGTGCCCCATCTACAACAGTTAAGCGTGGTATTATTGGTGTGTACCATTCAAATGTACTTCATTGATAATAAAAAAGATTGTTCTCCATGTTTCATTTAACAAGGTTTTTTCAACAACTTAATTTTCTTTACATTAAAAGATATGGTAAGTAAAAAAACAACGTCATCATATCCATAACTGTGTGTTGTGAGAGGCTAACCCTTTTGCAGAGAGACTAGTGTTGATTACATAGGTACTCATTGGTTCGTTGTCTAATGTAAAAACAACGTTCCGCACAGTCTGTCTGTGAGTAGTAGTGGAACTACTTTGGACCATAAAAGGTGTGTCCATAAGTAGGATACCCAATAGGGACGGGTTATCTTAAAGGGCTCATTTGCATGTCCTATTCTATAGGTCACCTTGGGGAAAGGGTTGGAGCAGGTTACAGTGCTTGGTACTCCAGTGCTGTGGTCTCAGGAAAGGGGTTGAGTGATTGTAGTCTGTAGACATCTCAGCAAGGTGCTGTTTTTCAGATACATAGGTTACTCAGCTAGTCCGAAGACCCTGTAGCGATTCTCCACTATAGGGATTTTGGGGTGTGTCCTAATTCCCTGCAGTCCTAGTAGTCTGCAGGCTGGTCGGGGCTAGGTGTTTTCTGTTGCTTCTGCTGATGCTGCTTCATGATCTCCTTGACCTCCTCCACCAGCTCTGGAGGGATGATGAACTGGTCGTCCGGGTCGGGCTGGGCGGGTGCCGTGAAGTATCCCCCTCCCTTCTTAGATGGGACGTCTGCTGCCACCTCGATCAGGTTGTGGCTCTTCTCCTGGGGGGCCACAGAGCCGTTCCCCCTCCTCTTCCCCATGGCCTTCCCGTCATCACCCGGTCTGCCGCAGCCCACTGACCAGCCCTCTTCTCTATCCTCCCTCATATCCACCTCCCCCAGGGTCAGCTCCACCCCTTCCTCCAGTGGTTCCGGGGTGCAGGGTGGAGGAGGTGGAGGAGGGGCCAGCAAGCGTTCCCGTCCTGACGATGATAAAGAGGCCTCAACCCTAAGGCAGTGGATGTCGGCCTCCACCTCCACTCTGCTCCCGTTGGAGAAGACCCCGGCGATGGGCTCCTCATCCTCACTGTCCAGCCCGTTGTCAGATAGTGCGCTGGAGAAGGTGGCGCTGGACAGCTGCCTCTGGAAGGATCCGGTCAGACAGGCAGGGTGGAGAGCACAGCAGCCCCGGGCAGGGAGCTCCGAGCCTGGGTGAGGGTATGGGCAGGGCTGGGCAGCGTGCTGGGCCTGCAGGGAGAGCTGGTTGGCCTGGTGGTGCAGGTGGAGCTGGTGGTGGTGGGGTTGTTCATGCAGCAGCCCCAGGGAACTCTGAGGAGGCTCGTCAGAGGAGGCCGTGGATCCCACCTCGCTGCTCATCTCACTAGTACTGATCTCACTGCTGATCTCACTGCAGGAGGACGGGGGGACAGGGAGGGAGCCGTCCCCTGTGGGTCGCTCCTTTATCGACGAACCCCCCGAAGAGGGGTAGCCGCCCAATACAGGGCTGGGGGGCGGCTGGTGATGGTCTCTGCAGCAGCAGCAGTCCTCACTCACAGAGAGCTGCACCACCACGGCACAGAGACTGTCGGTGCAGCCGTAGCCCTGGGCCAGCGTACACAGCTTCTTGGCTGCAGCCAGGCCGTCTGGGACATTACGCACCGCCTCCACCGCCTCCGACGGTGACACGGCATCCCACAAGCCACGGCTTCCCAGGATGAAGAACTCGTCCTGCGGGGTGAGGGTTACCGTGCAGACGTAGGGCCGTGGGATCACTGCCGGGTACAGGAAGGAATATCCCATGATACGGGTGGAGTCTGTCACTCCATTCACCTTGTTGTCCTAGAAGAGTAGAAGGAGAAGCCTACTTAGATGACCAACAGAAACCGGTATTCTGCCGTATCCCAACCCCTCGCAGAAACACACAGTATGTTTAGAGTGGGAGCTCACATACAGATTAAAGCTCAGGCCAAAATTTTATTAAAAGAGTCATTAAGTGTGGTATCAATGATGAACTTGACTTCAAAATCCCATACCCTTTGGGGTTATAGAATTGAACATGAAATGGAATTGAAGTCCATCACAAGCATTTGGAGCAGTGCTTTAAATGAACATCCTCGTATACACTGCCACACTCCCACCCACAAGCAGAATACACTCTTAACCCCTCCTCCCCCTCCATACACACGCACAAACACACTTGTTTTTCTATCCTCTTGGGGTCCTACAATTTATTTACATTCAAAATCTTATTTTCACTAACCCTTATGCCTAATTGTAACCCTAACCCCTAAGCTCAAAATAGTGTTTGTCCTCGTGGGGACGTGGTAAATGTCCCCATAAGGGAAAATGTTCCTTGTTTTACTATCCTTGTGGGGACTTTTCGGGATTTCAGGTGCCCACAAGGATAGAAGAACTAGGCCACACACACACACACCTCCCTATGTACCTCAGTGATGATGGCGTTGTGTTGTCTGATGCGTCGGTACTCTTCCTCCAGGCCTACGTTGTGCAGGAGGGAGAGGGGCAGTGGCTTGCCGTCTCGACACAGGATGGCCTGGCACTTGCCTACGTTGGCAGCGGTGAGGGTGAAGCAGCCGCCCGGGTCGGTGGGGTCGTGTCTGATGTGGCACAGGGCCGCCGAGCCACCCAGCTTCTGCCCTGCCGTACCCAGCTTCCTGTGGCACAGAGAATATGAGAAGGTTGAATTTCTGATACTGTCTAAATAAGAAGTTGTTTGTATGTGTGTGTCCATACTAACCTCTGCATGACGAGGAAGGTGTTGGTCATGTAGTCTTCTTCACTCTTGGTCTTGTGTAGCTCCTCGGCCAGCACGTCGTTCATGGTACACTGCAGCAGGTAGGGCACTTCCACGTTCCTGTCTCCATCAAACACCCCATACAGGGCCTCACGACTCCCACAGAAACTGTTCACCGACAGGGCAGCCACACACAGCCTGGGAGAGAGATAGGAATACACGCGCAAAACGTTAATAATATTCCCTTGAGGTTGTTGAGAGTCTAAGACTTACTGTAGCTCCACAGCATTCGCATCCCTCTCTCACATCTGTCACACACACAAACGCATGGATGTGTGCATGCACCCACATCCCCAGCCTCTTGTTTCACACACTAACTCTACTGCCCCCACATTGACCTCACCGACTGACGCGTTCGTCTTAGTCGCCATGGTAACCTTGCTTGTTTTTCACATATGAAAGCTCTCCCATGGTGACCCATATGGTTCACACATGATGTGTATGTATCATGTGTATGTTACTCACTTGTTCTTGACACCCGAGGCTTCTGTGTAACCATGACTCCACACAGCCGGCCCACCTGACGCCTCATTGGTTGAGAAGGTCGGGGGCGGGTCGATGCGGAAACAGCGGATGTTACTGCAACAAGGAGGAGAGAGGATACTTAATAAAAAGATCACAGTGCAGGAACAGGTACACAGGCAAACAAAATAATTAAATGCATCTTTACTCACAATTTGTCTACACTAATAGAAGACTTACTTGAGTTGTTCCAGGGTTTTGTGGTCCAGGTTGAGGCGAGGGTTGCCACTCAGGTCCAGCTCCTGGAGTTTAGGAGGCAGGATCTCAGGCAGGCTGATCTCACTCAGCTCATTACAGCTCAGATCTACACACTGTGGAGAGAGGAGAGGGTTAAAACACACAGAAATATACAACCATCCTCACAAGCACACATGAATATACATGCATTCACACACACGCGTGCGCACGTCCTGCCTGCCTGACTGTCCTACCTTCATCTCCATAAGCTGCATGACCTCAGGGAAGACTTCTATGGTGTTGGAGTGGGCGATGAGTGTGTGCATGCGTCTGCAGTTCATGATGGTGGTGGGCACCGTCTTGAGCCTGTTCCCACTCAGGTCCACCTCCTCCAGCTCCTCCAACTTTGCCATTTTACTACAGAGGAGGAAAAGTCAGTGAATATGTACCTAGAAGAGACAGTATATTGTAAGTGTGGTAGAAAAAGAAAAATGAGAGTAACAACAGTTATTTTATGTGTGTGTGTGTATACAGTATGTAGCCTACATCTATCCACTCACCTGGCAGGGAAGGTGTGCAGGTAGTTGTAGGCCATGTGTAGTACTCGGAGGTGTGCGTGTCCCGTCAGTAAGGAAACACACTTATCAGTCAGTCGGTTGTTGGTGAGGTACAGTTCCTGGAGGATGCTGTTGCTCTCCTCTGATAGGCTGGAGGGAGGCAGGTGCTCGAGCTTATTGGCCGAGGCATTCAGGCACCGCAAACTGAAACAGGAAGTGAGCCCAGGTGTCAGTCTTTCAACCATTACACATATTCTGCCGGTGTAATAAATTGTCACAGTTAGTATTAACATGTTTAGTGAATAACTGGGTAATAATTGACCTCTTGTCATCATGCTCTATTGAAACAAACACAGGTCATATTTTATCTCATCAATACCAGCATGCCCTGACTAATTGAGGCTGTTCTGATGGCAAAAGGGAGTGCAACTCAATATTAGGAAGGTGTTCCTAATGTTTTGTACACAGTGTATGTCTATAATATTGTGTTACCTGTCAGATTTGAGGAAGAGGTTGCAGGGCAGCTCTGCTAGCTGGTTGTGTTGTACGTCTAACACCTCCAGTAGTGGGCGCTCTATTCTCTCAGGCAGCTTCTGCAGGTGGTTGTGTCCTGCACTCAGCTTCCTCAGACTGCTGCTACACAGCAACCTGCCAGTAGGGGGGAGTGGAGAGACATCAGTATCACAATCAGTAACAGTGTCACTGTAACAATGGGCTGCATCTCAATAGTCAGAGTCAGACAGGGAGAGAAACAAGAGCTGCATCTCAATAGCCTAAAAGTTGCTTCCTCTTCTCCTTTCTGCCATCTGCATGAATAAAAAAAGTTAAGAACAGGGAAGGTGAAATAACAGGGGAGGGTAGTGCTTTTATTTCCTGGGTTCACATTAATAAATTTGCAGGTTTTACTATATAATTTCTTCCATTGTAGACAAATGTCCTCATCTGCTTGCATGCACCTCCCCTATATCAAGGTGTTTTGGAGGTTCCATTATGCACTGCACTTCTCCACATACTAACTATACCACAGGCCAATATAGTCTACCAGTCTAACTGTCTATCCTGCCCTCTATCCACCTTTCAAAGTGACAATAGTGGTAGGTGGATAGTTTGTCCAGATCTGTAATATGCTAACTTGCAATCCTACAAAGCTGCACAAATGTTCAATATAAGTGTAGAGACCAGGTGCGTCATTGCGCATGAAAGAACAGTGAAGACATGAGACACGCAGCTCAAACAGCTTCCCTATTGATAATGTTTAGGGACGATACAAGTATCTTACCTAGACTTGCCTAGAACACATTGCAATGAATAATTGCATTATTGTTATCAAGCAAGTACAGAATTCTACTCTAGGCTGTAAACGGTAGGGAATATGTTATTTGAATAATGGGGCAAAAGCCCTGTGATTTTAATTTGGATCAGTTGTTAGTCTACTCTCAACAGTTTATAATGGTCTCGAAAGGCAGTGTAGAAGGTCAGTCTGGCTGTGTTTTCAGTTCTGATACTGAGAAATGTGCTGTTGCATCATTATTTTCCTAAATCGTCCTATAATAATCTGGCCACATACGCTCCCAGCAGGCCCAGTTATTCAGGAAAGCTTAAAGTAAAGATTCACCCATTTTGAATGTTATATTGTTTTTGGTGCATCTCTGAGCAATGTTATATTGATTCTCTGGGTCAATTCATGTTTCCATGTGTATTTGAGATATTACTGTTCAAGCAGAAGGACATTTGGCATTGAGATAAAGTCGCTCTCACTAAACTGGAAGTGAATATCGAACACGACTTTTAGATCACAAAAACGTCTATCATACATGTCAGATTTTGAAGACGTTGTCT
The DNA here is from genome assembly GCF_002021735.2 of Oncorhynchus kisutch. Classification (NCBI taxonomy): domain Eukaryota; kingdom Metazoa; phylum Chordata; class Actinopteri; order Salmoniformes; family Salmonidae; genus Oncorhynchus; species Oncorhynchus kisutch. Next base: position 26,430,215 of record NC_034203.2, on the reverse strand, counting down.
TCTCTCAAATGAGCCATTGATCATATTTTAGCAATTTTCCTACCCTGAGAAATGAGCGATTTAACAGAGGGCATAACACATTTCTCATATTTGTCTGCCTCTTCAGTCCAGGGTGCATTGCATGGTGCCGTTGTGAATGTCAGACTCCACTCTGTGAGGCACATCGATCTGCAGGTTGAACAATGTGAGATTGTAGACTCCTAAATTGGAATTGCAGTTTGTTTAGGAGATTTTACAGCTAATTAGTGACATGCTGATATTAACTTTGGTATTATTGTGTGTAGATACGTTTGCTAGCTAGCTCGCTACCTAGCTGGCTGGCCAGCCAGCCCATAGAGAGAGCATTGCATTGTGGGTTTTATAGTCGACTTGAGCTGCAACAGATTGACACAATGATTTTCACATGTTGCTACCAACCTTATTATAACGACAAAATGAAACATTTGTTCACAAAAAATATTGTTCTCACATAGTGTTATTTAACACTGTAACTAATAAGAATGATTTTTTTTCGGTGGATTTTGTCCTTTAACGTGCTCTGCCTCCTCTCCAATCCGAGCGGCTATCCCTGGTGCACCTACTGTAGAACCCGTAACGCTTCAATATTGTCAAAATATTTGTCATTTAACTTTGAAAATGTATTACATTTCATGTGTGGCATAAACACAACCAGTCACAATCTTTAAAGCTGATTAGGCCACTTAAAAAGTATCCTGTAGGCTACCTGCGTACATTCGTCCCAAATATAATTAAGCATCCAAACTTTGCAGATTGTGGTGTTGAAAACACAAACCATGATGTTGAAGCAGCCAAAGTTGGTATGCTTTGCTTATTGGTTATGGTCCATTGGCACAGATGCCTGTTGTTGGAAAATTAACCTTTTATCCTTTTAATATAATTATAAATATAGCAGAAAAATGTGTGATGGGGGAAGAAATTGCTACAGTTACGTATCTGGATATTATTTTTGGCGATATATAGTATTGACAATATCGCAATATTATTTTGGCGCTAGTTGGCTGTACCTGCACCAAAACTCCTTCATACTGTAGCCTGTTCTCCATCTTCTTTTTAAATAGGGAGCCCATGTGTTTTCAGCACATTCATTTCCATGGCTGAACTCATTTTCTTGTCCCTCTGTAGCAAATCGCAATAAAATCCCGGTATCGAATCGCAATACATATAGAACCATGAGAATAGCAATACATACTGTATCATATCGGCGCCTAGGTATCGTGATAATATTGTACCGTGAGGTCCCTGGCTATTCGCTGCCCTAATAAAAATGTTGAACTCTGATTTCCACCTAACTGATCATTCTCTGCAGCAGGCTCTGATCGTAGTGTACAGTGCATTCGGAAAGTATTCAGACCCTTTTTCCACATTTTGTTATGTTACAGGCTTATTCTAAAATGGATTAAACAGGCAAAACCTCAAGCTTCTGGCCCGTAGCCCCGCACAGCATCGACGGCGCCACAAAAGCATGCTGAAGTGGCAAAGTCAATATCCACATTTATAAACACAGAGCTGCTACAGTTGTTACTTGTCGTCGCAAACATCATTTTCAATTCATTATATGAGGGGGAAGGGTGTGCACATTTATTTTATATTTTTTTTACAGTACAAGGGGAGAGTCGTTTGAAACTATTTTAAATGTTGGGAGGGGGCACCTCCAGTTGGACCAGCCCTCCCCAGTAAATGGCCCTCGAAATATTTATTTTCAACCCCCCCCCCCAAAAAAGAAATATTTTTGGGGAACTCAGTCGGGGTTCTCAACTTACTGTTGCGAGATAGAATAGTACAATATCTAAATTTGGTTGTGCAGCAGCAGTTTTTACATTGCTATGCTAGAGGTCAGCTATCTAAACTTGTTGTCATGGTTGAATTACCGTCCGGGGGGCCCCCATTGATTTTGTTAGTCAATCTCAGTCAGAAAACTGCAAACATTTCTCTCCACCCTATGGCGAAATTGCAGGAAATAAGCTAGCGAATTACATGAAATTAGTTATAAAATTGCTAAATCTTCTCTCTACCCCATGGTAAAATATATAGAATTGCAGAAAACGTTGAAAACGTACAACATTTTCTATATACCCCATGGCAAAATGTGCAGAATTGCATAAAATTTACTCTAAAATGTGAAAAAATTGTCTCCGCTGTCAAGAGGGAGGGCACTAAGATGTTTTTCTCACAATGTGGGGATGGGGGGGATAGAAAAAGAGAGTTAGAGAGAATGGGATGGTTGGGACTATCAGGTTGATCTATTGTGCTTGGTGAAGGACAGTACTGTCCATGAGCAGGGCACACAGATATGCAATATTCCATTTACTTTCATTGTTCTATACACAATGCCATGTGGCTGGAGGAGTCAATGAGACCACTGGCTGTGTCTGAACAGTTTGAACGAGCATCCTTGTTTCCTTTCCTTGTGTCCTTCCCTCCATGATCACTGATCTGGCAGGACATGAGAGGTTGAATCAACATGGGAGAATACCCGTCCAGTGCTTTGACATTAGTGATTATGAATGGAAGCAGACAAGCTGTTTAAGATAATTGAGACAGAGCCATTGGGAGAATAGAAAGATAGATTTGACAGTAGTGAGACATTGGGAGCAGGGAACATGGAGAGAAATTGACTATGCTGTGAGAAAGAATGTGAGTGAAAGAGAGATATAATGGGAGAGAGTGATAGAGAGACCGACCGTGCTGGGAGCTCAGTAACAAGGTTGTGGCTGAGGTCCAGAACTTCTAGTTTCTTTATCTCACACAGCCACTCTGGGACAGCCTCCATACGATTCCTACAGAAAGAGAGAGGGTGCGAGAGAGAGAGAGGGGTCAGGTTTGAGGAGACATGATGACTCCTTGCTGTCCCCAGTCTACCTGGCCATGCTGCTGCTCCAGTTTCAACTTCCACCTGACTGTGCTGCTGCTCTAGTTTCAACTGTTCTGCCTTATTATTATTCGACCATGCTGGTCATTTATGAACATTTGAACATCTTGGCCATGTTCTGTTATAATCTCCACCCGGCACAGCCAGAAGAGGACTGGCCACCCCACATAGCCTGGTTCCTCTCTAGGTTTCTTCCTAGGTATTGGCCTTTTCTAGGGAGTTTTTCCTAGCCACCGTGCTTCTACACCTGCATTGCTTGCTGTTTGGGGTTTTAGGCTGGGTTTCTGTACAGCACTTTGAGATATCAGCTGATGTACGAAGGGCTATATAAATAAATTTGATTTGATTTGATTTGACTGTGAGAATGTTGGGTTTAACCTCTTACAGTTGCTGCTCCATATGCAATAGTGACTAGAATGGTGTTGTAAACAACAGTCAACTTTCAGGGACATAAACATGTCTTATATCATCAGAAAGGTTAAATGATTGTTAATCTAACTGCAGTTTCCAATTTACAGTAGCTATTACAGCGGAAAAAAAGACCATGCTATTGTTTGAGGAGACTGCACAACAACAAAACACTTTTACCAAGGCAACTGGTTTAATACATTCACCTCTGACGGTAAATAAGGGACTTACATTCAGTAATCTTGCTCTGATTTGTCACCCTGAGGGTCCCAGATATAAAATATAGGATAGTTTTGTTTGATAAAATATATTTTTATATCCTAACACGATCCATGTTGTATACAGTGTTTTGCATGAATTTCAACTCTTTCAACAAAACAACTTATGAAATCTAATCGGAAAAACATTGTTTAACCTGGTCAAATTCGGTTTCAGTGCAATCCTCAGACACTCTAGAAGGCAACCAAACGTGTTTCATCATTCTACATTACATATTGGCTACACAACACGTCAATTAGCCTATGAAGGTCAGCCATCATTACGCACCAATGAGACTAGCGGTGGTCACTTGATTGACAGTGTCTTGGTCCAATGTCCACCTATCATTTTGAAACATAGCTATCTAGATAGCCAATGAGCTGGACATTCCAGCAGTATGTGAACACCCTTTCTATGACAAACAGCCATCATGCTAGAGCTGTGCACAACAGTGTTCATTCTAAGGGTGAAAGCAAACAGGACGCACGGTAGTTTAAGTTACGCAGCGGTTTGTTCTCTTCCACAAGTGTTTTTGGAAGGAAAATATCCACTTTTAGATAGTAAAATACATTTTTTTGCTTCTCATGCTAATGCAGTTGTTCAAATGGTTGCATATTCATATATATATATATATATATATATATATTCATATATATATATATATATATATTCACACACACACTTTAAGTCAGAAGTTTACATACACTTAGGTAGGAGTCATTAAAACTAGTTTTTCAACCACTCCACAAATTTCTTGTTAACAAACTATAGTTTTGGCAAGTCGGTTAGGACATCTACTTGGTGCATGACACAAGTCATTTTCCCTACAATTGTTTACAAACAGATTATTTCAGTTAATCACAATTCCAGTGGGTCAGAACATTACATACACTAAATTGACTGTGCCTTTAAACAGCTTGGAACATTCCCGAAAATGATGTCATGGCTTTAGAAGCTTCTGATAGGCTAATTGACATCATTTGAGTCAATTGGAGGTGTACCTGTGGATATATTTCAAGGCCTACCTTCAAACTCAGTGCCTCTTTGCTTGACATCATGGGAAAATCAAAAGAAATCAGCCAAGACCTCAGAAAAAAAATGTAGACCTCCACAAGTCTGGTTCAATTTCCAAATGCCTGAAGGTACCACGTTCATCTGTACAAACAATAGTACGCAAGTATAAACAGCCATCATTCCACTCAGGAAGAAGATGCGTTCTGTCTCTTAGAGATGAACGTACTTTGGTGCGAAAAGTGTAAATCAATCCCAGAACAGCAAAGGACCTTGTGAAGATGCTGGAGGAAACCGGTACAAAAGTATCTATATCCACAGTAAAATGAGTCCTATATCGAATAACCTAAAAGGCCACTCAGCAAGGAAGAAGCCACTGCTCCAAAACCTCCATAAAAAAGCCTGACTACGGTTTGCAGCTGCACATGGGACAAAGATGGTACTTTCTGGAGAAATGTCCTCTGGTCTGTTGAAACAAAAATATAACTGTTTGGCCATAATGACCATCGTTCTGTTTGGAGGAAAAAGGGGGAGGCTTGCAAGCCAAAGAACACCATCCCAACCATGAAGCAAGGGGGTGGCAGCATCAAGTTGTGAGGGTGCTTTGCTGCAGGAGGGACTGGTGCACTTCACAAAATAGATGGCACCATGAGGAAGAACAATTATGTGGATATATTGAAGCAACATCAAGACATCAGTCAGGAAGTTAAAGCTTGGTAGCAAATGGGTCTGCCAAATGGACAATGATCCCAAGCATACTTCCAAATTTGTGGCAAAATGGCTTAAGGACACCAAAGTCAAGGTATTGGAGTGGCCATTACAAAGCCCTGACCTCAATCCTATAGAACATTTGTGCGGAGAACGGAAAAAGCGTGTGCGAGCAAGGAGGCCTACAAACCTGACTCAGTTACACCAGCTCTGTCAGGAGGAATGGGACAAAATGTTTGACCCAAGTTAAACAATTTAAAGGCAATGATACCAAATACTAATTGAGTGTATGTAAACTTCTGACCCACTGGGAATGTGATAAAATAAATAAAAGCTGAAATAAATCATTCTCTCTAGTATTATTCTGACATTTCCCATTCTTAAAATAAGGTGGTGATCCTAACTGACCTAAGACAGGGGATTTTTTACTAGGATTAAATGTCAGGAATTGTGAGAAACCGATGAAATGTAAACGTCTGACTTCAACTGTATATGCTTTTAGATATGTGTTGTGTATCTACGGCTCATCCGTAGAAGTATTTCATGCCGGGCTCACCCCCTGTTAAAATAAAGGTTCAATAAAATAAGTAATAGGAAACTTGAGTTCTAGTGGTAGCATTTTTTTATGTTCTCTACAGCTATGTACTAGAAAATGTATCAATTGACCAATTTGGGCAAACTCGTGAGGGACACCTGAGAGACTTCATACTAAATATTATGTAGCTCTCTCATTCTTGAATGTATGTTGTGGGCAACTTCTAAAGTATCCTTCCTATCTCAATGTATGGCCTTTCCTTTGCATTTCAAAGATGACGCAACAAATAGAAAAATAGAAAACACTGTTTTTACCAGATCTATTGTGTTACATTAATGTCACGTCTCCACAAACGTCAAAGTGTTTCCTTTCGAATAGTATCAAGAATATGCATATCCTTGCTTCAGGTCCAGAGCTACATGCAGTTAGATTTGGGTATGTCATTTTAGGCGGAAACTGAGATGAAGGGTCCTATCCAGAGGAGGTTTTAAGAGAGTTTGTGTATTTTCAACAATGTTGAGTGTGTTTATATGAGGGCATTGACCTCACCTGGAGATGTCCATATAGGTGAGGTTGGATGGCACTGGACTGACATCTAGCTCCTGTAGATCTGTAGAAGACAACAAGAGCACTAAACCACCAGCATGTGTGACATGACACATGGAACCAGATACTGTAGCTAGGTAGTGACAGAGAAATGCAGTGACGGAGATTGAGAATGGCACAGGCTATTTACAGATCTAGGATCAGTTTCAACTCCCCCAATCCTAACCGTAATTGTTGGTGTGGAAAATGCTAAACTGGCCCAAGATCAGTGTCTAGGGGCAACTTCAACCTACACTATTACAAGTACAGCAGGCATAGATGGACTCTAACTGGGGACTCACCGTTGTTCTGTGCGTAGACAGCCTTGAGCATAGAGCCCTTGGCCTTGAGGGTGACAATGTGGTTCCTCTCACAGTGGAGGACCTCCAGGTGGGGAAACAGGGAGGCATCCAGCTCCTCCAGCCCGTTGTCACGCACATCCAGCTGGGTCACGTGTCTCAGCAGGTCTGGCTCGTCTGGAACCACCACCCGGATCTTATTCAGCCTGATGGCACAGAGGTCAGAGCTCTCACATAACTGTACAGTAGGCAGTATGGTCCGTAGCATAATTAACCCTCCGGACACAGACGTCAGATCAAAATCAATGTCTGTATGGATGGATACTTGATCGAGTTGTCAACTGAAGGGAATTCGATTTGAAATCAACTTTGATGACCGGTTGTCATTTTGTGGTTGACACCTGAGTTTTATTGAAATGAACACATTAAGTATATTGAATCAATCTTCAATAGATGGTCTGATATTTCATATAGGATGTGTGACTTAACAAAGGTATACTTCAGGTTTAAGGTCTGACCTCAATGGCCCTATCAGTGTGTATTCACCATCAGGGTTACTCATTAACTGACCTGACACTTGGCACATTTCTACGTTTTTTTGGACAAGACTGGAAAAAGCTGCACCCACCGACAAAAAGAACAGAACACATCTCACCATCATCATCTCTATCTACACTCATGTGTGATCTTTGGTCCTGAGCTTGAGAACATGATCTAGAGAAAATACACATTATCTCCTAACACTGTGAGAAGTGATGTATTAACTAGACAAATAATGTTAAGTCACTCAAGGCCTGCTCTTTGCCAAGCAGGAGGGAGAACACCGCTCTAGTAATAATTACGAGACTTTCCGAACTGACTCTGTTTAGCCTGGTTCCAAGCTAACGGTCTGTTTAGCCTGGTTCTTTTCCAAGCTAATTGTCTGTTTAGGGTGATTCTGTTCCATACTGACTGTTTGTTTAGCCTGATTCTGTGAGATCATCTGATCCTAGATCTGTGGTTAAAGGCAACATGTACCTTGACCTCTGTCTTTGCCCGTTTAGTCTGGTTCTGTCCCATACCGATTGTCTGTTTAGCCTGGTTCTGTTTCATAGTGACTGTCTGTTTGTCTGGTTTTCCACTCATACAGTATAGCTTCCTCTCAGTTTGAGTTTTGCAATAGAGAGATGCTGTAACTCCAGTCAAACGTGTCTACACATGGATGGGATTATAAGCATTGTGTGATTGGATTGTGACCAAAATCAGTGAGATTAAATGTTTCCCTCCAGGTGTTTAGACGTGATTCCGGCTAGGTATACATTGTTATCAGATCACAAGACGCTTGGTGTTCATCTTGTGACCAAGTCTCCATGTATCTGCCATTTCTGTACATGCAATGGGGGAAAAAAATGGGACACCAGATGGTTTGGGCTGGGTGCAAAGCCTGTTATCTGCTTGTTATGAAGATACACTGTGACTGGAGATAGGATCTGAATAAAGAGTGCAAGAGTGTCTCTGCCTGCTTGCCTGTCTATCTATCTAGCCGCATACCGTAGGTCGACATGTTTGAACCGGAGCAGTCTGAAGCTCTGCAGCACCAGTGTGTCCAGGCTGTTTCCAGCCATACATAGTCTCTCCATGGAGGTCAGCCGCTCCAGCACCTGGGGCACGTGGGTAAACTGGTTGAAGGACAGGCCCAGGTAGCCCAGTCTCTGGAGAGAGCCCAGCTCACTGGGTAACTCACTCAGACAGTTACCGTCCAGGAGAAACGTCTGCAGACTGAAGGGAGAGAGAGGAGAGAGGAGAGAGAGAGAGAGGAGAGAGAGAGAGAGAGAGAGAGACGGAAGGGAGAGCATGGTGTGAGTAGATAGCACTTTAACTTCATGTGAAAAACTTCTAATGCATCAGAATGACTCTGCACATCGAAGAAGCGTTATATAGTTCAGAGAGGGTGCGGGTGCCCCCAGCTTTAAAAAGTTAAGAGCACAACAAAACATTTACGGAGCACCAGAAAATAATAATAGATGTTTTATTTGATTGCATATAGCCTCTATTAGGCTTATACTGTATGAATTAAAGCTACTTTTGAAATACACGTTGTTCCCTAGAATCATATATGTAACCCTGTAAAGACATTTTTATACAAAAACCTGTCACTGAAGTTACAAAATTCATTGGTGGAATATTAGGTTTCTACATCGTGTACAAGCACTATTTATATATTGATGCATTACATTGAAAATTGAACACTGTCTCTTTAAGAAAGTCAAGTTTGTGAGTGACAATATCCAAGAGATCTGTCATTCATTAATTTCCTATGACAGAGGGTTTATTCTGCCCAAAATCTATTCATGAAAATAAGTCCACAAAGTGCGCAATTTTGGTATGGTGGATGATGAGTGTCGAATTTGGGCAACAAAACATGTAATCTCTAATTTTCTACGTGAACCTTATTTGATCGAATATAAGTTTCATAATGGTTAGGTTGTTGCAAATGCACTGAATTAAGGGGACGCACGTGGCATTTCAGAAACGTTATATCCGAGTTGTGCTGATTGTTCACACGCATATTTTTCCATATAGACACATCCAATGTGTGTCAATCAAATCAAGTACATGCACTGAGCTTGTCTGATGCTTTAAGCGCACTGTATGATGAAATAATTAAGACAATTTCTGACCGCAATTGATTTGATTGTGCTGGGCCGCGCTCAGACTTGCTGCGCTGTGTTTAAAAAAAAATGACAGCACAGGTTGCCTCCCTCCTCCATGCTGCAGCGACCACCACATAACAGCACCTTCACACTGTCCGAGTTGCTGAAGCTGCAACATAATTACATCCATTTCTGACTGAAACTATCTGTTACTGAAATCCCTAATTTGAGAGAACACACAATTTTGTGATTCAAAATGTGTAAAAAAAAAAATCTACCAAGATCCACAAAAAAAAGGACCTTGTGTATGTTAAGTAAAATAACAACCCAATGTTTATATTCCAGGTCAAATTAGCTGGCAACAGCAAGCTAGCTAGCTAGCTGTCTATGAATGGTTAATATGTGTTTCCACCTGTCTCCGAATGAATATAGTTGGTTCAGAGTTCGTTTTGATATTTCAACTTCAACCTGCGTGTCCTGATCACGTCTGGTGTGGATGGACAAAATCAACGTGACAATGGGGTCAGCCATATGACAATTAGACCAGATTGCGTTTTTCTGCGCATGAGCTTAGCTAGCCAATGTCGCCATGACATCGCCTACAAGCGTTATTGGGCATTTCTATTGAAGAAGCAGTTTCTTCCCATCTCCATACTGTTCTGTCTTTGCTATCACTTTTTATTTCTGTACCCCACATGTTTGGATGTACTGGTAATGTAACCAGGTTGTTAACTAAGAAGCTAAAGAAGTAACATGACTAAACAAGGTGTCAAATAATACTCAGGAGCAGTTTTAGAACGGCCCGCAACATGGTTTATGAATGTAAAACATAGCGCTGGTAATATGGGTCATATCTTTTGAAATGTTTCCGCTAGAAACAAACTTTTCTTTTTGGTAATGGTGCAGCCTTCACAGTAACACCTTTCCTCTAGGGCACTTGGGAACAACGGTTCAGCGAAGCCTAACCATTACAACAATTATTATATGGGTAAAATGTTTTCTCGCACGGGTGCTCCCAAAATATCAGGCAGCACAGCAAAATATATAGGTTTATATACAACCAAAATGGTCGCACTTTAGAGCCCCGAGTACAAATCAGTTCAGATTTTTCTGACATTTCTCTTGTTCTTTCAGGAATCCCTGTCCAATGCATGGTGATCAAGTACAAATCAAAAGAGTTTCATCAAACTGTTAAGTCCCTTTTGAACACCGTTCTTCACCACATTCTGATACTAAGGTCAACCTCGCTACAGCCAGTAGGTGTCAGCATTAGCTTTGAGGCCGAGAGGGCTTATTGGGGAAGCCATAGGCTGTTTTCCAGATCCTTCCATCATATGAGAGGAGAGGTGCTCAGCTATGCTGCTGCTGAGAGGAAGCACGCATCACCTTATCACAGTCTCTCTCTCCTGTCCTAGATTAATGCCCCAGTCTGAACTACTATCCCTTTTCCCCTGTCAGATCATTAGACAATAACCTCTTAAATATTTATTGTATTTCATATATTCATAACATTTCAGAGAGCCTCCTGACGGTGTCTGAAGTAGTTGGAAACTGCCCCTAACCACTGATAAAGGGTCAAATATGTCTTCTTCTTTAGGAGGTTAGGGGTGAGGTCATCTGATCCTAGAACTGTGGTTAAGGGTGACATCTACCTCGACATCTATGTATATTCCCTGTGACCCCTTGTATGTGTGTCCCAAATATCACCCCATGAAGTTAACTCCGCAGGCTCTGGTCTGAAGCATCACACACTATGGTAAATAGGGTGCCATGGGAAGGAACCTGTGTCTCTGTATATGCCCCCTGACCCCTAGACACTTCTGGAATCTTACTTGGTCATGGATCCCACAGCTTGGTCCACATTGGTCAGGTAGTTACAGCTGAGGTTGACCTCGGTGAGGGTGGAGATGTCACAGATGGCCATGGGGAACTGACCCAGCTGGTTATTAGACAGGTTGAGGCTCCGCAAACGAGAGAACCTGTCAGAGAGATATAGAAGAGAGGGGTGGTGGTGAGAGGAGAGCGAAAAGAGATGTGGGTAGAGAGAAAGAAGTCAGCGGTCTGACTCCATGTCAGCGGTCTGACTCCATGTCAGCGGTCTGACTCCATGTCAGCGGTCTGACTCCATGTCAGCGACAGAACCTTCAGCACATCATAGTGGAAACCCTTCACATTGTCATGTTGAGAACAAGCAGAGCTTGTTGTCAGTAGCAACATCAGAGGCAAGTGGCATTTGGCTTAATGTCCTATAGTAGATCAGTGACCTTCAGTCAAGTCATCCCTAGGGGACGGGAGGATATATAACCCACCCCTCATGGGCCGTTTGCCATGTTAGCATCAAAGCTGATAACCTCACAGACAAGTCTGCTGCCTTTTAGTCTGGTAATGCATTCAATTGCACACACACAAACAAATACACCCACATGCTCGCAGGCAGGCACGCACACACGTGCACACACACACGCTCGCAGGCAGGCAGGCAGGCACGCACACACACACATGCTCACAGGCAGGCAGGCACACCCTTCATCATTTGTTAGGAGGGAAAGGGAAGCTAGATGACAGGGGTACTGATTTGCATGGCAATTTAATTCCAGCTAAGTGAGGGAGGCCAGGAGGCTGGGACAGAGAGGTAGAGAGAGAGAAAAGACACTACCTGTGTAGTCATCATCTCACACCATCTTTTTTCATTACTACCATTCCCCTCGCTCTCCACTATTGTATATACCATACTAATTAGTACAAAACTGTCTGTCTGACCAGCAGGGATGCTCTGTAGCAATTAAACTCTCATACATAAACAACCACATCTTTTAGGCACCAAACTAGCAGCTTTTCATCTGTCATGTCTGTCTTTTAAATGGTAATTATCAGCAGAATATGAAACAGCAAATCATTATATGCCATGCCAGAGCCTCATTTCATCTTGAACCTGTCGGTCCTGGCACATACAGATGTTCTCTCATCATTTGATCAGTCTGTTGTTGTAACAGGAAATGCAAACTTGTAGTATATTAAAGGCTTCTAAAGTTTCTAATTTCCACTTAATTGTCAGACTTGATTTGCACTAACAAAAAATGTATCAACCCCTACAAAAATGTCCATGAGTTATTATCCACATAATATTTCACATTTCCTGTTGCTGAAAGATTATTTTCCTGCTGTGAGAAGCTGGTCAAATGAAGAGAGCAAATGTGTATTCAGAGTCGGAAGGGCAAATTCACACACTACTCTAATCTGCAATGATCAAACAGGAACCCACTGTTTCAGGGTTCTCCAGGTCCCAGTTCTGCAGCCTTCAACCAACCTCACACACACACACACACAACCCAATATACTCTCTCACACACATACAATTCCCCACTCTGCTCTTCTCTCAGAGTACAAGGACACACACGTGCAGTTAAATGGCAAATTATTTTCTGGCTAGTATCCTAAAATGGGCTGTGACTGGTGTGCGAGCACACCCACACACACTGTACAGTACATCTTGGCTGTATGCTTTAATCTGGGGCTAGCCACTGCCGAGTCTGTTCCGGTATTCAGGGAAAGTGGAAAGAGAGCCTGGACGTGACACAGGCTTTTGGACGTTAACACGGCGACACTCCATTTTAACTCCTCCTTCACATTTACTGGATTGGTTGGACAGTGCAGGACCTTCCCAGACATTTTTTTCTTCAGGTCAAGACCAGTATGTTGGGGATGTACTTTCAGGCGTTTCTTTTACACCTGCTATGTTAGGTTAATCTGGGGCCAGATGGTGCCCTCTGAGGAGTACTGAAAGGGAGAGTGAAGGAGGGAGGCAGGCCATATTAAAAGCCTTCCTGCAGAGGCAGACAGGTCTGGGCTACTCTAGTAGACAAACCAACCCAACTAGGCCCTGTCCTGACCAACCCAGCTCAGGCCAGCCTTACCCTGCCCAGCTCTACTAGGCCTTGTCCTAAGCCAACTGACTGACACTACCTTATTCATTCATCTTAAGTCCAGCACTATTCTGACAATTCCACTCCAATTTAGGCTAGTCCAGTCTAGTCGAGCACAGTCTAGCTCCAGCCCTACCTTATTGTGGCCCAGCCAAACCATGCTATACCCAGATCCGTCAAGGCAATGCAACCTTACCAGGCCAAGCCTAGTACCAGGCCATAAAACTCATCTCATATAATTCCAGCCCAGACCTTTCCCCTGGATGGTACCACCTACCTCTGTAGCTGGTGTAGACGGTGGTCTGTGGGGAGGAAGTTGTGTTTGAGGTTGAGGTGGGTGAGGTCCTGGCTGTAGAAGAGGTTGGGAGGCAGCTGCTCCAGACTGCAGCAGGACAAGTCCACAGAGTTGATCCTCTGGGACACCATCTGACCCACCGGGGGAGGGGATGGAAAGAAAGGGAAACCTGGTGTGAAACATGATTATCTCGACTGCTGGGATGTGTGTGTGTCAAGCTTTTTAAAATGAGAAAGTCAGGATGTCAACCGTGAGTGAGACAGGACCAAACAGGCCAAATACTATCTACTGCACATCTACTGCTGTCTGTCATAGTGGCCCATCCTACTGAATACTTAATCCAGTTCCGCAATACTCGCCTTACCACCGTACTCTACAATACTCCCCACACTGAACATGATTAACTAGCTACTCTACAGTCTGATTTGTGCTTGTGCCACTCCTCCTCCTAGTTCCAGGTTCTATTCGGAGTGTTCCCCTGGGCTTCCATGACCTGCTCGTCCCTGATAATATTTAGAAAATAGGTTCTGGCTTTGGCCTACATCACTTTGGATGAAGAAGAGGAGAGATCATGAGAGAGTGAGCATATATGTGTTACACCTCTGGAAGCTATTGTGGATCTCATATTGTGCCACTCAGAGCTGTACTCCTCTGCACACTGTGTGAATGTACCTTGGCTGCGTGTCTATGCCAGCGCAGGTGTTCAGTGAAGCTGTCAAAGCTGACATAGTAGGTCTGGCTCTGGGGCCCTGCTGAGCTGAACGACAGGGAGTGGCTGTGCTTCTTCACCTCCTCCACCTGCACACACACCATTAGGGCAAGAGAAAACACACACACACACACACCTTCAGGGTAAGACATACAGCTGAATTTGGAAGTTTAAATACACTTAGGTTGGAGTCATTAAAACTTGTTTTTCAACCACTCCACAAATTTCTTATTAACAACCTATAGTTTTGGCAAGTCGGTTAGAACATCTATTTGGTCCCTGAGCCAAGTCATTTTTTCTACAATTGTTTACAGACAGATTATTTCACTTATAATTCACTGTATGACAATTCCAGTTCATCAGAAGTTTACATACACTAAGTTGACTGTGCCTTTAAACAGCTTGGAAAATTCCTGAAAATGATGTTATGGCTTTAGAAGCTTCTGATAGGCTAATTAACATCATTTGAGTCAATTGGAGATGTACCTGTGGATGTATTTCAAGGCCTACCTTCAAACTCAGTGCCTCTTTGCTTGACTCAAAAACAATATTGTAGATCTCCATGTCTGGTTCATCCTTGTGAGCAATTTCCAAACACCTGAAGGTACCACGTTCATCTGTACAAGCAATAGTATGCAAGTATAGACACCATACGACCACGCAGCTGTCATACCGCTCAGGAAGGAGACGCGTTCTGTCTCCTAGAGATGAACATACTTTGGTGTGAAAAGTGAAAATCAATCCCAGAACAACAGCAAAGGACCTTGTGAAGATGCTGGAGGAAACGGGTACAAAAGTATCTATATCCACAGTAAAACGAGTCATATATCGACATAACCTGAAAGGCTGCTCAGCAAGGAAGAAGCCACTACTCCAAAACCAACAAACAAGCCAGACTACGGTTTGCAACTGCACATGGGGACAAAGACTGTACTTTTTGGAGAAATGTCTTCTGGTCTGACGAAACAAAAATAGAACTGTTTAGCCATAATGACCACCGTTATGTTTGGAGGAAAAAGGGGGAGGCTCGCAAGTGAAGAACACCATCCCAACAGTGAAGCACAGGGGTGGCAGCATCATGTTGTGGGGGTGCTTTGCTGCAGGAGGGACTGGTGCACTTCACAAAATAGATGGCACCATGAGGAAGAACAATTATGTGGATATATTGAAGCAACATCAAGACATCAGTCAGTTCAAGCTTGGTTGCAAATGGGTCTTCCAAACGGATAGTGTCCCCAAGCATACTTCCAAAGTTGTGGCAAAATGGCTTAAGGACAACAAAGTCAAGGTATTGGAGTGGCCATCACAACGCCCTGACCTCAATCCTATAGATAATGTGTGGGCAGAACTGAAAAAGTGTGCACGAGCAAGGAGGCCTACAAATCTGCCTCAGTTACACCAGCTGAGGAATGGGCCAAAATTCACCAAACTTATTGTGGGAAGCTTGTGGAAGGCTACCCAAAACATTTGACCCAAGTTTAAATTGTTTAAGGCAATGCTACCAAATACTAATTGAGTTTATGTAAACTTCTGACTCAATGGGAATGTGAAAATGGGAATGTGAAAAAAGCTGAAATAAATCAGTCTACTATTATTCTGACATTTCACATTCTTAAAATAAAGTGGTGATCGTAACTGACCTAAGACAGGGAATTTTTACTAGGATAAGATGTCAGGAATTGTGAAAGACAACATACACACCTTTTAGGTTTAGACACACAAGCTAAACATCTTTAGGGCCACTGACTGAACAAAGAACACACACACAGACGCCCACACTTTGAGGGAGAGATCATTTGTGTGACTGTTCTTGTCTCAGTGTACCAGTGTATTGTTATTTGTCATGTTTTTGTGGACCCAAGGAAGAGTAACTGCTGTTTCGGCAAAAGCTAAAGGGGATCCGAATAAACCAATAATAACCCAGGGACTTTTCAGTAGACCAGACAATCCCTATTTGTGAATCTCTTCTATTTAACAGATCATGGCTCTGTTAAGTGACATCAGCAGCAGAGATTAAGATGTTCATATTAAATGGCCTTAGTCTGCAATTTTCCGTCAAGCGTAAATATAGACACACACGAACATGTATGCACATGTAGATAGGATTATAATTGCATACGCAAACACACACATACGGTACATGCACTCATGCACACACACACTGTGGAGATGAATGGTGATCTAGAAGTTGTGTCTTGTGCATGACATGATGTTTGAGCTGTGGATGTGGTGGGATGTGGACAGTCCTTTGTATAGCTAGCTACAGTGTGAGGCAGGGTGATCGAAAGCCTCTTTCAGGAGGGCCCTTAGGGCTTATTCAATGGGCCGGTCTATCCTTCCGTGCTGCTGATACACAGCCATAAAGCCATAAAGGGATAACAGCCATTAACCAACGGCTACCTCCCTAATTCCCCTTTTGGAATGAGAAATGCCAAGCCAGAAAATGTATTTATAGGGAAACTAGGCAGAACCACCATAAGACTTAAATTGGAAGACAAGGTAAATAGGCTGAGAATTCATTGAGGGTATAGAGTACTTCATCATGTGGGGAAAAAAGATAAGAAATAAGACGTTGGAAGAGTTAACATTGATTTGCAATGATGGCTTATTGGCCCTTCACCAGGATTCTGTCCCTGAGTTGATTAAAGACTGTTGATTTATCTCTATGATTGCACACTGATGACACAAGAATGAAGACAAATGGAAATGGAATAGGAAAGTTGGTGATGACACAGTAAAGGGAGGTTTGTTGAAACTTTGTGATTCTACTGAATGGGGATGTATATTCTAGTCATTCTATTTCTATGGTGTAAGTAACAGCAGTCCGTGTCTTACTGTACCTTTCCTCCGATGAGGGGCAGGATGTGCATCTTGCCCATGTGGCTGTCTTTGACGGAGGAGACGATGAGGCAGGTGCCACACAGGATGACCTGGCGTCTGGTCCACCGGTTTACTGGTAGCAGGAGTTTCCCTTTGCGGACGTTATAGGTCCCCGACAGCTGCACGCGCTCCGAGCTCTCAATGCTGTGGGGCTTCCCTGGAACATAGACAAGGAGAGGGAGTTAGCATAGTTAGCATCCAGCTAACATAAAACACAGGTGAGGGGGATACAGTTAGCATCCAGCTAACTCAAAACAGGGCCAGTAGCACAGAGACCTGAGTGCTGCCTCAGTACTTAAAGTATCTATTAGCCTGATGCTAATAAAGTGACATAGTAATAATTTATTACTATAAAGAAAAATTATAATAATTTTGTATGTACATACAGTACATATAATATACACTGAGTGTACAAAACATTAAGGACACCTGCTTTTTCCATGCCATAGACTGACAAGGTGAATCCAGGTGAAAGCTATGATCCCTTACTGATGTCACCTGTTAAATCCACTTCAATCAGTATAGATGAAGGGGAGGAGACAGGTGAAATAAGGATTTTTAAGCCTTGAGACAATTGAGACATGGCTTTTGTATGTGTGCCATTCAGAGGTTGAATGGGCAAGACAAAATACACTGCTCCAAAAAATAAAGGGAACACTTAAATAACACAATGTAACTCCAAGTCAATCACACTTCTGTGAAATCAAACTGTCCACTTAGGAAGCAACACTGATTGACAATACATTTCACATGCTGTTGTGCAAATGGAATAGACAACAGTTGGAAATTATAGGCAATTAGCAAGACACCCCCAATAAAGGAGTGGTTCTGCAGGTGGGGACCACAGACCACTTCTCAGTTCCTATGCTTCCTGGCTGATGTTTTGGTCACTTTGAATGCTGGCGGTGCTTTCACTCTAGTGGTAGCATGAGACGGAGTCTACAACCCACACAAGTGGCTCAGGTAGTACAGCTCATCCAGGATGGAACATCAATGCGAGCTGTGGCAAGAAGGTTTGCTGTGTCTGTCAGCGTAGTGTCCAGAGCATGGAGGCGCTACCAGGAGACAGGCCAGTACATCAGGAGACGTGGAGGAGGCCGTAGGAGGGCAACAACCCAGCAGCAGGACCGCTCCCTCCTCCTTTGTACAAGGAGGAGCAGGAGGAGCACTGCCAGAGCCCTGCAAAGTGACCTCCAGTAGGCCTCAAATGTGCATGTGTATGCTCAAACGGTCAGAAACAGACTCCATGAGGGTGGTATGAGGGCCCGCCGTCCACAGGTGGGGGTTGTGCTTACAGCCAAACACCGTGCAGGACGTTTTTAATTTGCCAGAGAACACCAAGATTGGCAAATTCGCCACTGGCGCCCTGTGCTCTTCACAGATGAAACCAGGTTCACACTGAGTACATGTGACAGACGTGACAGTCTGGAGAACGTTCTGCTGCCTGCACCATCCTCCAGCATGACCGGTTTGGCGGTGGGTCAGTCATGGTGTGGGGTGGCATTTCTTTGGGGAGCCGCCCAGCCCTCCATGTGCTCGCCAGAGGTAGCCTGACTGCCATTAGGTACCGAGATGAGATCCTCAGACCCCTTGTGAGACCATATGCTGGTGCGGTTGGCCCTGGGTTCCTCCTAATGCAAGACAATGCTAGACCTCATGTGGCTGGAGTGTGTCAGCAGTTCCTGCAAGAGGAAGGCATTGATGCTATGGACTGGCCCGCCCGTTCCCCAGACCTGAATCCAATTGAGCACATCTGGGACATCATGTCTCGCTCCATCCACCAACGCCACGTTGCACCACAGACTGTCCAGGAGTTGGCAGATGCTTTAGTCCAGGTCTGGGAGGAGATCCTCAGGAGACCATCCGCCACCTCATCAGGAGCATGCCCAGGCGTTGTAGGGAGGTCATACAGGCACGTGGAGGCCACACACACTACTGAGCCTCATTTTGACTTGTTTTAAGGACATCACATCAAAGTTGGATCAGCCTGTAGTGTGGTTTTCCAATTTAATTTTGAGTGTGACTCCAAATCCAGACCTCCATGGGTTGATAAATTTGATTTCCATTGATAATATTTGTGTGATTTTGTTGTCAGCACATTCAACTATGTAAAGAAAAAAGTATTTAATAAGAATATTTCATTCATTCAGATCTAGGATGTATTATTTTAGTGTTCCCTTTATTTTTTTGAGCAGTGTATTTAAGTGCCTTTGAACGGAGTATGGTAGTAGGTGCCACTGGTTTGTCTCAAGAACTGCAACGCTGCTGGGTTTTTCACACTCAACAGTTCCCATGTGTATCAAGATGGTCCACCACCTTAAGGACATCCAGCCAACTTGTCACAACTGTGGGAAGCATTGGAGTCAACATGGACCAGCATCCCTGTGGAACGCTTTCGACACCTTGTAGAGTCCCATGCCCCGACTAATTGAGGCTGTAAAAAGGGTATGCAACTCAATATTAGCAAGGTGTCCTTAATGTTTTGTACACTCAGTATATATTCTCACTCAGTGTTTTTACTCTGTATTTACTCTGTACTCTCTAAGCACACAGTCAACACTGAGATAAGAATAGTTTAATAGTGTAGCAGCCTAAAACTCAGCACACAATCAACACAACCCTGGGTTAGCATAAGCACTAAACAGTCAGCAGCATGAAGACTGTCTGAGGCCACCCTCTGTTAGCATTTGGCGCTGAATAGCTTTTCCCCCCTAACAGTGATAGTCAGATTATAGATTGGATGATGACAGGTGCTCTCCTCTACTTCAACACTAATTTGTTCTATCAGTCTATGAGCTGTCTTTATTCCTTTCATAAATCCATCCATCTGTTCATTTCCCTTCTGTGACTCTCTCGCTCTCATAGAACCCTCTTTACAGAACCCTTTTTTTCTAAGAGGGAAAGGGCTAGAGAGAGACTGCAGTGTCATACTACGAGGTAAGTACTAACTAAGTACCAGGACAAGCTCTTACAGCTTTGAATAATTCAACTCCGGTCTCTTACATGCAGACTAACACAGGAGGCTGCTGTACAGACTAACACAGGAGGCTGCTGTACAGACTAACACAGGAGGCTGCTGTACAGACTAACACAGGAGGCTGCTGTACAGACTAACACAGGAGGCTGCTGTACAGACTAACACAGGAGGCTTGCTGTACAGACTAATAATGTGTTGTATTGTCGTGGTAGAGTAGTGTGTAATAATGTGGTATGTGTTGTATGTTATTGCACCCCAGGATCCAGAATAAAAAACATACAAAAATACTGAAGTAGCCTTGATATTGTCAGAGATCAAGGGGGACATTAAAGCATTAGAATATTCAAACTAAGGTTGAAAATTGCATTCACTGAGGAAGACCTCATGTTCTGAAAAACAAACTGAGAAAAGGGCAAAATAGTTTGAATAATGAGCTACTGTGATGAGCATGTTTTCCCTCTGCATCATTACTATTCAGTGACCTTAACTAAATTCTTTGATCTCATTTTCAGGTTGAAATAAAATCAATAACCTACTTTGCAAATGGACATCTGCCTGGTAAAATACTGAGCGTGTGGTAAAGTACAGTACAGAGGTAGTGTTCCAGTAACTCACTAGCTGGGGTTTACAGGTCAGAAGTGAGATGCTGTGATGCACCTCACCTCTTTACAGTACAACCCAGTTCATTTTCATTCTTGAGCTTTCAAGTGGGAGGAGACATTGTTGGAATAAACAAATGATTTATCAGCTTTAGACTCAATATGTCACATGGTCAATCTCACTGTACTTAGGGCCTTACTGGAACACTTTCTCTTGCACATACGCATATGTGAAAACACACACAAACAACCCAAACCTCACACACACCCTATACACTCATGCTCAACACACACAAAAACACACAGTCCCCACCCACCGACGCAAGCACTCACTCACTCTGTGACAGTGGTAAACCGTCTCCATGTGCATCAGAGCTTTGTGGGTCTGTCTGTGTGTAGACCAGACCACTACTCTGGCTGTGTGGGGCTCCCATGTGAGCATAGTGTTTACATGGGGTCCAGGGGTGGAAACTTCTTGACATCACCATTGGCGGAGAACAATATGCTAATTCAGTGGTCGCATTTAGTCTCATGCTGGAATCAAACCCACAACCCTGGTGGTGCAAGAACCATGCTCTAACCAACCGAGCCATCGGAGCAAGGACAACTGCATGTGTTGTCCTAGGCCAGGTGTATATTCAACTGAAAGGTAGACCTTGGTGATGGAAGCAATGCAAGGCGTTAGGTCAAAAGGACACCAAGGCCTTGGTTTTGTGCGTGTGGGGGGGGTTCTAGGAGCCTGTTGAGGTGCTTTGGGACACGTGTGTGTGTGTAGGGAGTGGTGTGTGTTTGGGGTGTTTGTTGCCAGTTTCTCAGGGCTGCTTCCTTCACCTTCCACCAAGCTCAGGAAAGGCCTTCGTTTCCCCTTTCCACCCCAACACACACCAACTTCAAGACACATGGCCAAATCCAGACACATATTCATGCCTTGTATGGCACAAAGCATAGTAATGCAGGGAGGTTTAAGCTAATCCCAGATCTTACCCGGTAACAACTTCTCATATTTAAGTGTGTAAGCCCCTCCCCTGTGTGATAACCAGGCCACTTCCCTTACCACTGGTCCTCCTCACTACACACGTATAATCAGGCTGACCTGTTAATGAAACAAGACACTGCAGCACAGAAACCTCCACCACTGGGCCTGGGCATGCTGTACTACAGGGCTCTGACCCATATTACACACCACACACCTGGCTGGGAATGACAACAAGCCCCACTTACTTACAATGAATGCTTTGGTGCTGTGGACCGGGACAGATGAGAAATGTATTGGTAAAGTAGTGTAAAGGAGGGTTTGTGTTCAGGCTACAACCGTCTCCTGCTGCCGGGTCTTGGCTGCCTATTACAGCAGTGTGCATACCAAATGGCACCCTATTCCCTATATAGTGCCCTGGTCAAAAGTAGTGCACTATTGTGGGAATAGTTTGCCATTTGTGACGCATCCTCTGTCCTCCTGTATGAGATTGATATGATCTGAGGTGTTGTATCAAGGCCTTTCTCACTGCTGAGGAGCTGGAGAGACATCCTCTGTCCCCCTGTATGAGATTGATATGATCGGAGGTGTTGTATCAAGGCCTTTCTCACTGCTGAGGAGCTGGAGAGACATCCTCTGTCCCCCTGTATGAGATTGATATGATCTGAGGTGTTGTATCAAGGCCTTTCTCACTGCTGAGGAGCTGGAGAGACATCCTCTGTCCCCCTGTATGAGATTGATATGATCGGAGGTGTTGTATCAAGGCCTTTCTCACTGCTGAGGAGCTGGAGAGACATCCTCTGTCCCCCTGTATGAGATTGATATGATCTGAGGTGTTGTATCAAGGCCTTTCTCACTGCTGAGGAGCTGGAGAGACATCCTCTGTCCCCCTGTATGAGATTGATATGATCGGAGGTGTTGTATCAAGGCCTTTCTCACTGCTGAGGAGCTGGAGAGACATCCTCTGTCCCCCTGTATGAGATTGATATGATCTGAGGTGTTGTATCGAGGCCTTTCTCACTGCTGAGGAGCTGGAGAGAGACATCCTCGGTCCTCCTGTATGAGATTGATATGATCTGAGGTGTTGTATCGAGGCCTTTCTCACTGCTGAGGAGCTGGACAGACATCCTCTGTCCCCCTGTATGAGATTGATATGATCTGAGGTGTTGTATGAAGGCATTTCTCACTGCTGAGGAGCTGGAGAGACATCCTCTGTCCCCCTGTATGAGATTGATATGATCGGAGGTGTTGTATCGAGGCCTTTCTCACTGCTGAGGAGCGGGAGAGACATCCTCTGTCCCCCTGTATGAGATTGATATGATCTGAGGTGTTGTATCAAGGCCTTTCTCACTGCTGAGGAGCTGGAGAGACATCCTCTGTCCCCCTGTATGAGATTGATATGATCTGAGGTGTTGTATCAAGGCCTTTCTCACTGCTGAGGAGCTGGAGAGACGCATCACTGTCGAAGATTGTTCAAAATAATACAGCTACTGTAGTACATCCTTCAGAGGCTTTTTATTATCATCAAATGATGTTTGATGACTGTTGTTTCCCACCACTGACAGTGAAAAGGAGTAATGCGATTTTGAAGAAGGTAAGAAAGAGAGGAAGTGAGTAACAGCCAACATATGAGGGAGAGTGAAAAAGAGATCGAGGCATCAAAGCCAAAGGAACTGAATAACATTAAGAAATGCTATAGATGCAAGTAAAGAAGTATGGCAACCTACCAAAAAACTATTGGGCAACCACAAATTCAATCCCTTTTAGACAACTTCCTGGTCAAAACATTTCACTGTAATAGTGAAGGTGTAAACTTGGCAGTAGAACACCTAAACAGTATATTTGACCTCTCAGCTTCCCTATCAAATCTAAGAATTTCAAACAGAACAATGGCAAAAATGTATAACAATGACAAATGGTTTGATGAAGACTGCAAAAACCTAAAGAAATGAACAAACCTATCCAACCAAAAACATAAAGACCCCGAGCCTACGCCTTCACTATGGTGAATCACAAACAAAACAGAAATACAGTATGGAAAACTAAGGAACAGCACATCAGAAATCAGCTCAATGTAATTGAAGAATCCATAGACTCTAACCACTTCTGGAAAACAGTAAAAAAACAACATCCCTCTCTCCCGACACTATCAACATACAGCTAGCAGGTTATACACTGCACCGGCAGGAAAGAACAGGGGCGTCTGGTAAGACAAGGGGCGGTGGACTATATATTTTGGTAAATAACAGCTGGTGCACAATATCTAAGGAAGTCTCGCGCTATTGCTCGCCTGAGGTAGAGTATCTCATGATAAACTGTAGACCACACGATCTGCCTAGAGAGTTTCTGTATTTTTCGTAGCTGTTTACATACCACCACAGACTGAGGCTGGCAATAAGACAGCATTGAATGAGCTGTATTCTGACATAAGCAAACAAGAAAACGCTCACCCAGAGGCGGCGCTCCTAGTAGCCGGGGAATTTAATGCAGGGACACTTAAATCTGTTTTACCAAATTTCTAACAGCATGTTAAATGTGCAACCAGAGGGAAAAAAAACTATGGAAGACCGTTACTCCACACACAGAGATACAGTTGAAGTCAGAAGTTTACATACATCTTAGCCAACATACGTTTTTCACAATTCCTGACATTTAATCCAAGTAAAAAAATCCCTGTCTTAGGTCAGTAAGGATCACCACTTATTTTTAAAATGTGAAATGTCAGAATAATAGTAGAGAGAATGATTTATTTCAGACTTTATTTATTTCATCACATTCCCAGTGGGTCAGAAGTTTACATACACTCAATTAGAATTTGGTAGCATTGCCTTTAAATTGTTTAACTTGGGTCAAACGTTTCAGGTAGCCTTCCACAAGCTTCCCACAATAAATTAGGTGAATTTTGGCCCATTCCTCCTGACAGAGCTGGTGTAACTGAGTCCTGTTTGTAGGCCTCTTCGCTCGCACACGCCTTTTCAAATCTGCCCACAAATCTTCTATGGGATTGAGGTCAGGGCTTTGTGATGGCCACTCCAATACCTTGACTTTGTTGTCCTTAAGCCGTATGCTTGGGGTCATTGTCCATTTGGAAGACCCATTTGGACCAAGCTTTAACTTCATGACTGATGTCTTGAGATGTTGCTTCAATATATCCACATATTTGTTCTTCCTCATGAGGCCATCTATTTTGTGAAGTGCACCAGTCCCTCCTGCTGCAAAGCACCCCCACAACATGATGCTGCCACCCCCGTGCTTCACAGTTGGGATGGTGTTCTTTCCCTGCAAGCCTTCCCCTTTTTCCTCCAAACATAACGATGGTCATTATGGCCAAACAGTTCTATTTTTGTTTAATCAGACCAGAGGACATTTCTCCAAAATGTATGATATTTGTCTCCATGTGCAGTTGCAAACCGTAGCCTAGCTTTTTTATGGCGGTTTTGGAGCATTGGCTTCTTCCTTGCTGAGCGGCCTTTCAGGTTATGTCAATATAGGACTCGTTTTACTGTGGATATAGATACTTTTGTACCGGTTCCCTCTAGAATCTTCACAAGGTCCTTTGTTGTTGTTCTGGGATTGATTTGCACTTTTCGCACCAAAGTATGTTCATCTCTAGGTGACAGAACAGGTCTCCTTCCTGAGCAGCATGACAGCTGCGTCGTCCCATGGTGTTTATACTTGCGTACTATTGTTTGTACAGATGAACGTGGTACCTTCAGGTGTTTGGAAATTGCTCCCAAGGATGAACCAGACTTGTGGAGGTCTAAAAATAAATAAATATGAGGTCTTGGCTGATTTCCATTGATTTTCCAATGATGTCATGCAAAGATGTTAATTAGCCTATCAGAAGCTTCTAAAGCCATGATAGTATTTTCTGGAATTTTCCAAGCTGTCAACTTAGTGTATGTAAACTTGTGTCATGCACAAAGTAGATGTCCTAACCAACTTGCCAACACTATAGTTTGTTAACAAGAAATTTGTGGAATGGTTGAAAAACGAATTTTAATGACTCCAACCTAAGTGTATGTAAACTTCTGACTTCAACTGTACATATAAAGCTCTCCCTCACCCTCCATTTGGCAAATCTGACCATAATTCTATCCTCCTGATTCCAGTGTACAAGCAAAAATTTAATTTGACTAGATCAATAAAAAAGTGGTCAGATGAAGCAGATGCTAAGCTACAGGACTGTTTTGCTAGCACAGACAGGAATATGTTCTGGGATTCCTTCGATGGCATTGAGGAGTACACCACATCAGTCATTGGCTTCATCAATAAGTGCATCGATGAAGTCGTCCCCACAGTGACCGTACGTACATACCCCAACTAGAAGCCATGCATTACAGGAAACACCGGCACTGAGCTAAAGGCTAGATCTACCACTTTCAAGGAGCGGGACTCTAACCCAGAAGCTTATAAGATATCCCACTATGCCCTCTGATGAACCATCAAACAGGCAAAGCGTCAATACAGGACTAAGATCGAATCGTACTACAACGGCTCTGACGCTCGTCGGATGTGGCAGGGCTTGCAAACCATTATAGACTACAAAAGGGAAGCACAGCCGAGAGCTGCCCAGTGACACAAGCTAAACTACTTCTACGGTCGCTTCGAGGCAAATAACACTGAAACATGCATGAGAGCACCAGCTGTTCTGGAAGACTGTGATTATGCTCTCCGCAGCCGATGTCAGACCTTAAAACAGGTCAACATTCACAAGGCCGCAGGGCCAGATGGATTACCAGGACGTGTACTGCAAGCAAGTGTCTTCACTGACATTTTCAACCTGTCTCTGTCCGAGTTTGTAATAGCAACATGTTTTAAGCAGACCACCATAGTGCTTGTGCCCAAGAGCACTAAGGTAACCTTCCTAAATGACTAGCACTCACGTCTGTAGCCATAAAGTGCTTTGAAAGGCTGGTCATGGCTCACAACACATCAACATCATTATCCCAGAAACTCTAGACCCACTCCAATTTGCATACCCCCCAAACAGATCCACATATGATGCAATCTCTATTGCACTCCACACTGCCCTTTCCCACCTGGACAAAAGGAATGCCTATGTTAGAATGCTATTCATTGATTACAGCTCTGCGTTCAACACCATTGTGCCCTCAAAGCGCATCAATAAGCTAAGGACCCTGGGACTAAACACCTCCCTCTGCAACTGGATCCTGGGTCACCCTCAGATGGTAAGGGTAGGTAACAACACATCCGCCACGCTGATCCTCAACACAGGGGCCCGTCAGGGGTGCGTGCTCAGTCCCTCCCTGTACTCTCTGTTCACTCATGACTGCACGGCCAGGCATGACTCCAACACCATCATTAAGTTTGATGATGACAACAGTGCCTGATCACCGACAACAATGAGACAGTCTATAGGGAGGAGGTCAGAGACCTGGCTGTGTGGTGCCAGGACAACAACCACGCCATGAACACCTAACCAAAAGGCTACCCAGACTATTTGCATTGCCCCCTCTCTTTTACACCACTGCTTCTCTCGGTTGTAATCATCTGTGTATAGTCACTTTAATAACTCTACCTTCATGTACATATTACCTCAACTAACCGGTGTCAAATTGGCTTTTTACCAAATTACCGTATGACAGAGCAAGTATTTACCCTGCACACCCTAATTGACAAACAAACAAACCAAAACGAAGGCAAAGTCTTCACATGCTTTGTTGATTTCAAAAACACTTTTGACTCAATTTCGTATGAGGGTCTGCTATGCACAATAATGTAAAGTGTTGTTGGGGGGGAAAACATGCCACATTATAAAATCCATGTACACAAACAAGTGTGGGGTTAAAATTATTTTAAAAGACACATTTATTTCCACAGGCCATGGGGTAGACAGGGATGCAGCTTAAGCCCCACCCTCTTCAACATGCATATCAACGAATTGGCAAGGGCACTAGAACAGTGCAGACAAGGCAAGAAAGGCCTTCTATGCTATCAAAAAGAACATTACATTCAACATACCAATTAGGATCTGGTAAAAAAAATACTTGAATCAGTTATCGAACCCATTGCCCTCTATGGTTGTGAGGTCTGGGGCCCACTCACCGACCAATAATTCACAAAATGGGACAAACACCCAATTGAGACTCTGTATGCAGAATTTTGCAAAAATATACTTAATGTACAACGCAAACCGCAAACAATGTATGCAGAGCAGAATGAGGACTATACCCACTAGTTCTCAACATCCAGAATATTGCTGTTCAATTCTACAACCACCTAAAGGGAAGTGACGCCCACACATTCCACCACAAAGCCCTCACCTACAGAGAGATTAATGTAGAGAAGTGTCCCCTCAGCCAGCTGGTTCTGGGGATCAGTTCACAAACACAAACAGACCTCACAGAGCCCCAGGACAGAAACACATTTCGACCCAACCAAATTTTGAGAAAGCAAAAAGTTAACTATTTGACACACTGGAAATAATCAAAACATAGCAAATTGGAATGCTATCTGGCCCTAAACAGAGAGTACACAGTGGCAGAATACCTGACCACTGTGACGGAGCCTAAATTAAGAAAATCCTTGCCTATGTACAGACTCAGTGAGCATAGCCTTGCTATTGAGAGACGCCGCCATAGCCTGCCTCCTCTTGAGAACCAGGTCTGCCTATGTCCCCATGCCTGCCCACAAAATGAGGTGGATACTCAGATACACATCCTATCCTGCCAAATGTATGACCATATTCGAGATGCATATTTCCCTCAAACAATTCAAAAACAAATCCAATTTTGATAAACTCCTATCTATTGGGTAAAATACCACAGTGTGCTATCACAGCACCTGTTGCCAAAAGAAAAGGGCAACCAGTGAAGAACAAACACCATTGAAAATATTTATGTTTATTTATTTCACCCTTTGTACTTGAACTATTTGCAGATTATTACAACACTGTATATAGCCATTATATGACATTTGAAATGTCTCGATTCCTTAGGAACATTTGTGACTGTAAAGTTTCCTGTTCATTTTTTAAATAGTTTATTTCACTATTTCACTTGCTTTATCAATGTAAACATGTTTCCTATGCCAATAAAGCCCTTTGAATTGAGAGAGCGATGGACAGAGGGAGCAGGGTAGAGACAGACAGAGGGACCTCCCTCTCTGTGAAGAACCGTTGTCAGTGCTGGGTGTGCACTCAGGTAGGACACACACACACGCACACGTAGCTGTAGCGGTGGTGAAGACCATACAAGGTGACAGGCTGCTAGGGACAATTAGCGTGTGGGCCAAGGTAGCGCTATTATACTGACCTCTTCCCATCTGCCAGCCTGGTGGGCTGGTGCAACATCTTACAACCTTCCCACAACTGTGGGACAACCTTCAGGACTATCCACCATACTGCACTGTGTGTGTGTGCACCTTCAGGACTATCTATCATACTGCGTGTGTGTGTGTGTGTGTGTCTAGTACTTAGTACTTAGCTAAGTAAGTAGGCAACCGTTAGGGAGACACTATTGCTTTTAGGGAGTGATTTTCAACAGGGTCTGAGAGGTCTGTGACTCCACACTTTCATAGCTTCTAAAAGCCCTAATCCTTCATTAGTAGCTTCTTAATCTCCTAGACATCCTCTTTAAAAGTTCCCAGATGTTCTCGCACAAAGAGTCTGTACAGAAGATTTACAGGGGGTTGCCTATAATGCTAGTGTGTGTGTGTGAACGCGTGCATTTCTTTTCTTTGGGAGAGCATTGACAACTGCCCCAGTCTCTCTAGGCTAGGCTGAGTGACATTTGGTTTAGTGCTCTGACAGCTCCCGTCTCCTGTCACACAGACAGAACAGCATTACAGCCAGGGAGCATCACTGTCAGCTCAGAGCGTCTCTAGACATGTTCTAGGATGCCATCCAAAAGACCTTCCTCTCCTCCTGTTTCCCCTTCATTTCCTCTCCTCTCCCCTGCTCCTCCCCTTCAACCCCAGTATTCTCCTCTCTTCCCTTTGCTCTCCTCTTCCTTCTCCCCTTTTCCGCTCCCCTCTCCCTCTCCCCTCCCATCCCCACTCTCTGCTCCCCTTTCCCTCTCCTCTCTTCTGCTCCCCTCCCCTTTTTCCTCTCCGCTCTTCCGCTCCCCTCTCTCCTTTTTCCTCTCTGCTCCCCTCTCCCCTTTTTCCTCTCCGCTCCCTTCTCCCCTTTTTCCTCCCCCTCCACTCTCCTCCCCCCGCTTCCCTCCACTCTCCTCCCCTCTCCGCCACTCTCCTCTACTCTCCCCGCTACTCTTCCCTCTCCGCTCCTCCCTCTACTCTCCTCTCCTCTTCCCTCTCCTCTCCGCTCCTTTTCCCTCTCCGCTCCTTTTCCCTCTCCGCTCCCCTTTTCCCTCCCCTCTACTCTCCTCTTCCCTCTACTCTCCGCTCCTTTTTCCTCTCCGCTCTTCCGCTCCCCTCTCTCCTTTTTCCTCTCTGCTCCCCTCTCCCCTTTTTCCTCTCCGCTCCCCTCTCCCCTTTTTCCTCTCCCTCCACTCTCCTCCCCCCGCTTCCCTCCACTCTCCTCCCCTCTCCGCCACTCTCCTCTACTCTCCCCGCTACTCTTCCCTCTCCGCTCCTCCCTCTACTCTCCTCTCCTCTTCCCTCTCCTCTCCGCTCCTTTTCCCTCTCCGCTCCTTTTCCCTCTCCGCTCCCCTTTTCCCTCCCCTCTCCTCCCCTCTACTCTCCTCTTCCCTCTACTCTCCGCTCCTTTTCCCTCTCCTCTCCGCTCCCCTTTTCCCTCTCCTTCCCGCTCCCCTTTTCCCTCTCCTCCCCTCTTCGCTCCTTTTCCCTCTCCTCTCCGCTCCTTTTTCCTCTCCTCTCCTCTTCCCTCTCCTTTCCGCTCCTTTTCCCTCTCCTCCCCTCTTCCCTCTCCGCTCCTTTTCCCTCTCCTCTCCGCTCCTTTTCCCTCTCCTCCCCTCTTCCCTCTCCTCTCCGCTCCTCTTTCCTCCTTTTCCCTCTCCTCTCCGCTCCTTTTCCCTCTCCACTCCCCTTTTTTTCCCCTCTCCACTCCCCTTTTTTTCCCTCTCCACTCCCCTTTTCCCTATCCCCTCCCCTTTTCCCTCTCCCCTCCCCGCTCCCCTTTTCCCTCTCCGCTCCTTTTCCCTCCCCTCTCCTCCCCTCTTCGCTTCCCTCTACTCTCCTCTTCCCTCTACTCTCCGCTCCTTTTCCCTCTCCTCTCCGCTCCCCTTTTCCCTCTCCTCCCCTCTTCGCTCCTTTTCCCTCTCCTCTCCGCTCCTTTTTCCTCTCCTCTCCTCTTCCCTCTCCGCTCCTCTTCCCTCTCCTTTCCGCTCCTTTTCCCTCTCCTCTCCGCTCCTTTCCCTCTCCTCCCCTCTTCCCTCCGCTCCTCTTCCCTCTCCCCTCCGCTCCTCTTCCCTCTCCCCTCCGCTCCTTTTCCCTCTCCTCTCCTCCCCTCTTCCCTCTCCCTCTCCTCCCCTCTTCTCTCCTCTCCTCTTCCCTCTCCTCTCCGCTCCTTTTCCCTCTCCTCTCCGCTCCTTTTCCCTCTCCTCCCCTCTTCCCTCTGCTCCTTTTCCCTCTCCTCTCTGCTCCTTTCCCTCTCCTCTCTGCTCCTTTCCCTCTCCTCTCTGCTCCTTTCCCTCTCCTCTCTGCTCCTTTTCCCTCTCCTCTCTGCTCCTTTTCCCTCTCCTCTCCGCTCCTTTTCCCTCTCCTCTCCGCTCCTTTTCCCTCTCCTCTCCGCTCCTTTTCCCTCTCCTCTCCGCTCCTTTTCCCTCTCCTCCCCTCTTCCCTCTCCGCTCCTCTTTCCTCCTTTTCCCTCTCCTCTCCGCTCCTTTTCCCTCTCCACTCCCCTTTTTTTCCCTCTCCACTCCCCTTTTCTCCCTATCCCCTCCCTTTCCCTATCCGCTCCCCTTTTCCCTCTCCCCTCCCCTTTTCCCTCTCCGCTCCCCTTTTCCCTCTCTCTCCGCTCCTCTTCCCTCTCCTCTCTGCTCCTTTCCCCCTCTCTGCTCCTTTTCCCTCTCCTCCCCTCTTCCCTCTCCTCTCCGCTCCTCTTCCCTCTCCTCTCCGCTCCTCTTCCCTCTCCTCTCTGCTCCTTTCCCCCTCTCCTCTCTGCTCCTTTTCCCTCTCCTCTCTGCTCCTTTTCCCTCTCCTCCCCTCTTCCCTCTCCTCTCCTCCCCTCTTCCCTCTCCTCTCCGCTCCTCTTCCCTCTCCTCTCCGCTCCTCTTCCCTCTCCTCTCCGCTCCTTTTCCCTCTCCTCTCCGCTCCTTTTCCCTCTCCTCTCCTTTTCCCTCTCCGCTCCTTTTCCCTCTCCGCTCCTTTTCCCTCTCCTCCCCTCTTCCCTCCCCTTTTCCCTCTCCTCCCCTTTTCCCTCTCCCCTCCCCTTTTCCCTCTCCCCTCCCCTTTTCCCTCTCCGCTCCCCTTTTCCCTCTCCCCTCCGCTCCTTTTTCCTCTCCTCTCCGCTCCTTTTTCCTCTCCACTCCCCTTTTTTCCCCTCTCCCCTCTTCCCTCTCCTCTCCCCTTTTCCCTCTCCGCTCCCCTTTTCCTTCTCCTCTCTTCCACTCCCCTTTCCTCATTTCCCTCTCCTCCCCTCTTCACTTCCCTCTCCTCTCTCCTGTCCTGTCTTTCTGCTCCCATTTCCTCTTCCCTCCTTACTCCCCTCCCTTTGCTCTGCTCCCCTCCCTCTGCTCTCCCCTTCCTCTGCTTTCCTCTCCTCTCCCTCCTCTCCTCCCCCCTGCTCTTCTCTCCCCACTCTCTACTCTCCCCTCCCTCCCCCTGCTCTCGCCTCCCCACTCTCCCCTCCCCTCCGCTCTCCCCTCCTCTTCTTCCCTTTCCTCTCCTCTCTTACCACAGGAGCAGGGGACAATCTGCCATGGCGCAGGTGACCATGAAACCTCCATGTCTAATCAAGAGGACAGAGGAGGATGATTAATGATTTGATGGATGTCATGGAGGAATCCTGGTGACTCAACTCAGATCCAGCGTTTGATGAGGAAGACACACATATGCGCACACACACGCAAAACAAATACATTTACTAGAATTCAGTACAAAGAAACAATAGATAAGCAATATACAGAAAGTTAACTTTGAAACTGTTCAAATGACATCCAGATCAACAGAACATTCACAATCAAAACATTACCCTTACATGCTGACCAGACCGGACACCTCGCATGTGCGAGCATCGCAAAATAAATGTAGAAATCCATGTTATTCAATTATTGCACCCACACTGCTTGCGCGCGCCAACGAGCGTCTGCGACGCCAAGGGCTAAAATAGAACTCCTTTCTATTTCTGACGCAGATCGCGCTGAAAGTCCTGCCTCTCCCATCTCATCATTGGTTTATAGAAGCAGCTACCCACGTGCCATCTCCTCATTGGTTATACCCACGTGGGTGATTGAAAGACGAACTGTTTTGCCGGTCTTTGTGGTAATACTATGGAAGTTTAGATGCGATCACCATATAAGTTCAAAGATGAAAAAGCCTGGAAGGAGAAGAGATGACTAGAAATGATTCAGTTGGCTTTGGTTTTATGTGTGGATTAAATGTCAGAGTAGAGGACCTTATGCATTTCAGGTAAAATAACAACTCAATGTTTATATCCCAGGACAAATTAGCTAGCAACAGCAAGCTAGCTAAATAGGACAAATTAGCTAGCAAGTGCAAGCTAACTAGCTAAATTGCCATACATGTTTAATGCTTTTGGACCTGTCCCCAAATTAATGCCATTGGTTCAGAGTTTGTTTTGATATTTTAACCTGCGTGTCGTGATCGTGTTTGGTGTAGGTGGACAAAATAAATGTATGCATGATGGCGCAGCTGGTTTGTGTTCCATGTTAGAGTACAGAACAGACTCCTGTTATTCCAGTGAAGGTGTTTTCCCAGCAGGTCAGTGCAGTGGCCACTAGGGGGCAGCTGGTTTGGGTTCCATGTTAGAGTACAGAACAGACTCCTGTTATTCCAGTGAAGGTGTTTTCCCAGCAGGTCAGTGCAGTGGCCACTAGGGGGAAGCTGGTTTGGGTTCCATGTTAGAGTACAGAACAGACTCCTGTTATTCCAGTGGAGGTGTTTTCCCAGCAGGTCAGTGCAGTGCCACTAGGGGCAGAATGGGGGCGAGTTCCTGCCTGGGAGACGACATGGATAATAATAATCTTTGTTCGACTCCAGCCTTTGGCCCACTTTCACGTTTACTGATTATTTTGTGGGTTTATTTAACAGCAATGACTTACGCACAACGTGGATATCTACCACACACACTTGGCCTCCCTGACCTAGTATGTATCTATGTCCATTTAGAAGAAGTAGGCAGAGAAAAGGGATGTCATGCTACAGACTTCCACTTGAATCATGGCTGACTAGTGGGACTGGAGAACACACACACGATTCTATTCTAGTTCTATTCCATCCAGAGGAAGAGGGGAAACATTTAAATGCCATCAGAATCAAATATAGTAGTAGTCCGTCTATAGTGCATAGTCTCTTCGCCCCTACCTACATATACAAATGACCTCGGCTAACCTGAACCCCCAATCATTGACTCGGCACCGGTACCCCATGTTGCTTTGCTATTTTGTGTTACTTTTTAGTATTTTTTACTTTAGTTTATTTGGTCAATATTTACTCTTCTTGAACTGCACTGTCGGTTAAGGGCTTGTAAGTAAGCATTTCACAGTAAGGTGAACACTTGTTGTATTCGGCGCATGTGACAAATAAAGTTTGATTTGATTTGTCAGGGAGGCACCTTTCAGTCCCTTCCAGCACTATTTATAATTCAAATACTGTACAAAAACATCAGATCAACCAGCTCTTTTATATACCTAATGTCTATTCTTCAGAATATTCCTGAGGGTGAAGGGAACCTTATCAGTGACCATGAATCTAGATCAAGTAAAGTAGTCCGATTAGGAGTGCCTGAACTGACACGGTAGTGTATTAGGTGTGTACTGATCAAGATTTTCTGAGATACTGAAACAGTCGTGCATTCCCTGAACAGTGTTCTGAATCCCAATTTGAGCGTGCGAACATGAGATAATCTGGTTGCTATGACATCATTACAGCTGTTTACTGTGACATCATTACAACTGGTTGAAATGTGGTTGTAAAAGAGGATTGTCCTCAGTGATTCCCTCCAATGAAAGAGAGAGAGGATTTTCCTCAGTGATTCCCTCCAATGAAAGTGTGGGAGGTTGAGGTGATGCGTGTGTGATGCATGTGTGTGCTCGCCTCTCCTGACTCCCACTGTTATGCAACGAGCAGGTTATGAAACCTTACATTTGAAACACAAGCCCTTTGAACACACACACACACACACACACACACACACACACACACACACACACACACACACACACCTCTCAGCAAAGTCTTCAGTGACAGAGGCCTGTGTGTTTGTGTGTGTAATCTGTGTGTGCTTGTTTGTGCATGTGTAAGGGCTATTTGACCAAGAAGGAGTGTGAGGGAGTGCTGCATCAGATGACCCGGCCTCCATAATCACCCGACCTCAACCCAATTGAGATGGTTTGGGATGAGTTGGATCTCAGAGTGAAGGAAAAGCAGCCAACAAGTGCTCAGCATATGTGAGAACTCCTTCAAGACTGCTGGAAAAGCATTCCAGATGAAACTGGTTGAAAGAATGCCAAGAGTGTGCAAAGCTGTCATCAAGGCAAAGGGTAGGTACTTTAAAGAATCTAAAATCTAACAAATATTTTGATTTGTTTAACACTTTTTTGGTTAGTACATGATTCCATGTGTTATTTCATAGTTTTGATGTCTTCACTATTATTCTACAATGTAGAAAATAAAGAAAAACCCTTGAATGAGTAGGAGTGTCTAAACTTTTGAATGGTACTGTATATATTTTTTACAAATTGATACTTGGAGTCAAAGTATTGATTTAATATCATCTAAAATAACATTGTGATATGTAACTGTATCGGAAGTCTATTTGATGGAAACATCTCTGGTGGGAAAATGTGCATTTTGTTTAATGCAGGTTTTAGAATATTTGCATGAAATTCTGCCACAAATTGAGTGAAAACCTAGCCAGTGACAAACATTTTCTTCCAACTTTGACTCCTACAAGTTCTGTCTGTTCGTCTCATAGGCCAGTTGAGTAGCTCAACTCTTGTTTATGTAGCATTAGACAGCTTCCTCTCCAACACTGCATAATGAATATAATAGTGAGAGAACATTGAGGGTAGGATATAGTGTGCAGGCCACTTTCACACAGCATATAGAATGAGGTATAGGCTATATATGCCACTTTCACACAGCATATAGAATGAGGTATAGGCTATATAGGCCACTTTCACACAGCATATAGAATGAGGTATAGGCTATATAGGCCACTTTCACACAGCATATAGAACGAGGTATAGGCTATATAGGCCACTTTCACACAGCATATAGAACGAGGTATAGGCTATATAGGCCACTTTCACACAGCATATAGAACAAGGTATAGGCTATATAGGCCACTTTCACACAGCATATAGAATGAGGTATAGGCTATATAGGCCACTTTCACACAGCATATAGAACAAGGTATAGGATATATAGGCCACTTTCACACAGCATATAGAACAAGGTATAGGATATATAGGCCACTTTCACACAGCATATAGAATGAGGTATAGGCTATATAGGCCACTTTCACACAGCGTATAGAACGAGGTATAGGATATATAGGCCACTTTCACACAGTGTATAGAACGAGGTATAGGTTATATAGGCCACTTTCACACAGCATATAGAATGAGGTATAGGCTATATAGGCCACTTTCACACAGCATATAGAACGAGGTATAGGCTATATAGGCCACTTTCACACAGCATATAGAACAAGGTATAGGCTATATAGGCCACTTCAGAACATTAGATGGAGACAGAAATGCAACATGCCAGATGGATCATTCAGCATCACCATCTAGTTAGCAGTGTCACTATGTCACCACACCACCCACATTGCCACTTAACATGCTCATTAGCTAGTCATTAGTTAGCTCAACAACCCAGTCCCATATCACCTCTTCAATGTCTTGTGGGTGTACTGTTTTGTGGGTTATTTACAGAGCTTCAGAGAGAGAGAGAGAGCAAGAGAGAGAGAGGGGTAACGCTTGTTGTTGTTGTCTTGAGATAGGAAACAATAGCCCCCCCCACAGAGTGCCGTTTTCGTTTACCCTGGTGGCATCGGACCCCCAAGGGAGTGCACCATGGGAGGGTGTAGCGTGAGAGCAGAGGGGTGAGGGGTGAGGCCGGGCCAGACTTCTCTCTCTAATCCCTATATAAGATGACCTCAGACTGTCGTTCCTTCTCTCCAACTTCCTGTGTGTATGGTACGTGTGTGTGCATGTGTATGTGTGTGTGCTTGTCGGTGTGTGCCCATGCATCTGTGTCTGTGTCCTTGCGTCTGTATGTGTGTGTATGGGTGTACGTCCCTCCATCCTTGCGTATGTATTCAGTGATTAGTTACCTGGCGCTGGGTGACTCCTGCCTGTCTGTAGCTGTTATATGGTCCTGGGTTTCCCTTTTCAGTTGCAGTGCTGCATTAATAATAGCTGCTGGTGGCTGACAGAAACAGAGCGGAGACATTTCACATTCAGATGCTGGACTGCTGCTATTCTTGCTGTCTTTCTTCGTCTCTGTCCTCAACCTCTCACTCCCTTTCTCCCTGGTCATCTTTGTCTTAATATCTTTCACTTTCTTTGTCTCCCTTTGTATGCCATGTTCTCTCTCTTTCTATTTCCCTAAAACGTTGCAGGGAAAGGAAGTCTGCCAAGTCTTCTGCAAGTCTGCAATCATTGCAGAGCTGTAGGTTCATGTAACCTATTACCTACCTACTGGATGTAATGCTGTAACGTTGTCATGTGTTACTTTAACATTATGGGGACAAAGAGCTGTCCATTTACAACACTTCCAGCAGCAACAGCTGAGTATTAAATGTTCTTTGGCCGGGGTAGGCCATCATTGTAAATAAGAATTTGTTCTTAACTGACTTGCCTAGTTAAATAAAGGTTAAATATAGATATATATTTTTATACAAAAATGTTAAACCAGGCAAGTCAATTAAGGACAAATTCACAAAAGACCTTCTGTGGGCCTGGGGGCTAGGATAACAAAATATAAATGTAGGACAAAATGCACATCACGACAAGATGGTAGCAAATACACCATGAAAACACCACATGGTAGCCACACAACATGACAGGAAGACAAAATGACAACACAACATGGCAGCAACACAACACGGTAGCAACAACATGACAGCAACACAACACGGTAGCAACAACATGGCAGCAACACAACATGGTAGCAACACGAAATGACAACAACATGGCAGCAACACAGCATGGCAGCAAAACATAACACAACATGGTAGCAACACAACACAACATGGTAGCAACAACATGACAGCAACACAACATGGTAGCAACACGAAATGACAACAACATGGCAGCAACACAACAGTAAAAAACAACACAGCATGGCAGCAACACAACATGGTAGCAAAAACAGGACAACACAACATGGTAGAAAACACATGACAAAATGATAGCAACATAACAATGGCACAACATGGGAGCAACACAACATGACAACACGGAAGCAACAACATCAACACAACATGGTATTAACACAACATGGTAGTAGGACAAACATGGTACAAACAATGTTAGGCACAGATAACAGCACAAAGGACAAATTGGTAGAGGCAAAACACATCACGCAAAGCAGTTTCAGGGCAGTATGTCTCTCACTCACATACACACACCACTGTATTTACGTAACTCAGACAAGGCTGGTGGGAGGAGATACAGTGAATTATAACTCAAATAACTGTATCACAATTCCAGTGGGTCAGAAGTTTACATACACTAAGTTGACTGTGCCTTTAAACAGCTTGGAACATTGCTGAAAATGGTGTCATGGCTTTAGAAGCTTCTGATAGGCTAATTGACATCATTTGAGTCAATTGGAGGTGTACCCGTGGATGTATTTCAAGGCCTACCTTCAAACTCACTGCCTCTTTGCTAGACATCATGGGAAAATCAAAAGAAATCAGCTCAGAAAAAAAAGACCTCCACAAGACTGGTTCATCCTTGGGAGCAATTTCCAAACGTCTGAAGGTACCACGTTCATCTGTACAAACAATAGTACGCAAGTATAAACACCACGGGGCCATGCAGCCGTCATACCGCTCAGGAAGGAGACGCGTTCTGTCTCCTAGAGATTAAAGTACTTTGGTGCGAAAAGTGCAAATCAATCCCAGTACAACAGCAAAGGACCTATCTATATCCACAGTAAAACGAGTCCTATATCGACATAACCTGAAAGGCCGCTCAGCAAGGAAGAAGCCACTGCTCCAAAACCGCTCCAAAAACAGCTAGGCTACGGTTTGCAACTGCACATGGGGACAAAGATTGTACTTTTTGGAGAAATGTCCTCTGTTCTGATGAAACAAAAATAGAACTGTTTGGCCATAATGACCATCGTTATGTTTGGAGGAAAAAGGGGGAGGCTTGCAAGCTGAAGACCACCTTCCCAAACTTGAAGCACAGGGGTGGCAGCATCATGTTGTGAGTGTGCTTTGCTGCAGGAGGGACTGGTGCACTTCACAAAATAGATGGCACTAAGAGAGGAAAAATACGTGGATATATTGAAGCAACATCTCAAGACATCAGTCAGGAAGTTAAAGCTTGGTCGCAAATGGGTCTTCCAAATGCACAATGATCCCAAGCATACTTCCAAAGTTGTGGCAAAATGGCTTAAGGACAACCAAGTCAAGGTATTGGAGTGGCCATCACAAAGCCCTGACCTCAATCCTATAGAAAATGTGTGGGCAGAACTGAAAAAGCATGTGTGAGCAAGGAGGCCAACAATCCTGACTCGGTTACACCAGCTCTGTCTGGAGGAATGGGCCAAAATACATCACATTTTTTGTGTGAAGCTTGTGGAAGGCTACCCAAAAAGTTTGACCCAAGTTAAACAATTTAAAGGCAATGCTACCAAACACTATTTGAGTATATGTAAACTTCTGACACACTGGGAATGTGATGAAAGAAATAAAAGCTGAAATAAATAATTCTCTCTACTGTTATTCTGATATTTCACATTCTTAAAATAAAGTGGTGATCCTAACTGACCTAAGACAGGGAATTTTTACTAGGATTAAATGTCAGGAATTGTGAAAAACTGAGTTTAAATGTATTTGGCTAAGGTGTATATAAACGTCCAACTGTAGGAGGACGGGCTCATTTTAATTGCTGGAATGGAATCAATGGAAAGGTACGAAACACATGGAAACAACGTATTTGACTCTATTCCAGCCATGCAATGAGCCCATCCTCCTATAGCTCCTCCCACCTGCCGCCTCTGACGTAACTACTGTATGAACTCTCTGCCCCTGGAACTGTAGTCTGTTCTCGCAACCCATTCAATCTCTAGTGTGTGTGTGTGTGTGTCAGAGCGACCAGCGGCACTGAGGGCCTGATAAGTGAGTTAGGTCACATATCCAAAGGTTAACAAAGCCATTGAAACTATCTGTATCTGTCTCTGTGTCTGCGGTTTCAGGAGAGGCAGTAAAATACACCGCATAGCCTACACCTGTCGCACTTACACTATAAACACAACACAATCCCTACTAAGGTTGTGCTATTATATTGTTTTGGTGTAGTGTCACAAACCCACTGACCCAATCAACAGCGAGAGTGACAGCGATCCCAAACCATTATTACACCTGATCAATGTGCCTCTATGATATTAAGAGAGATTAAGATTACTTTATTGGTCAATTGCAAACTGAATCCAACTGAAATTCCCCTTCTGCTTTTAACCCAGCCCCTCCGATAGGGCTGGGTGGTATACATTATTTTACGATATAACAGTATTGATGCACGGACCAGTTTGGGATATTACTTAACCTTCTATAACTGTATTTTAATGTTTGGTTTGTTAACTTCTCTAGGATAGGGGGCAGCATTTGGAATTTTGGATGAAAAGCATGCCCAAATTCAACTGCCTGCTACTCATCCCCAGAAGATAAGATATGCATATTATTAGTATATTTGGATAGAAAACACTCTGAAGTTTCTAAAACTGTTTGAATCATGTCGTGAGTATAACAGAACTTTATGTAGCAGGCAAAACCCCGAGGACAAACCACTACGATTTTTTGTTGTTGTTGAGGTCACTCTCTTTTCAATGAGTTTTCATTGGGAATCCAGTGGTTGAGGTTTTTCCTTTGTGTAATGAAGAAGTAGCCCTGTTCAAAACGAGGGTCACTTCATGTGTACTGTTTGATAGAGGCGCATGACCAGAAAGCTAGCGTCAGTTTGTTTTCTTCCTGTATTGAACAAAGATCATCCCGTCTTCAATTTTATCGATTATCTACTTTACAATATACCTAAAGTTGCATTACAAAAGTAGTTTGAAATGTTTTGGCAAAGTTTACAGGTAACTTTTGAGATATTTTGTAGTCACGTTGCGCAAGTTGGAACCGGTGTTTTTCTGAATCAAACGCGCCAAATAAATGGACATTTTGGATATATATGGACAGAATTAAATCGAACAATAGGACCATTTGTGATGTTTATTGGACATATTGGAGTGCCAACAGAAGATGCTCGTCAAAGTAAGGCATGAATTATATTTTTATTTCTGCGTTTTGTGTCGTGCCTGCAGGGTTGAAATATGTTGTCTCTCTTTTGTTTACGGAGATGCTATCCTCAGATAATAGCATCGTTTGCTTTCGCCGAAAAGCCTTTTTGAAATCTGACATGTTGGCTGGAGTCACAATACTTGTAGCTTTAATTTGGTATTTTACATGTGTGATTTCATGAAAGTTTGATTTTTATAGGAATTTATTTCAATTTGGCGCTCTGCATTTTCTCTGGCTTTTGACCAAGTGGTACGCTACCATCCCACATATCCCAGAGAGGTGAACAGACCATTTACATTTTTCTACAGCCTCATTCTAAAATAGGTTAAAAAGAAATCCCTCATCAATCTACAGATAATACGTCAGTGACCAAGCAACATTTTTTTTTTTTGCAAATGTATGTATATATACACACTACCATTCAAAGGTTTGGGGTCACTTGGAAATGTCATAGTTTTTTAAAAAGAAAAAATGTCCATTAAAATAACATCTATCAGATATACAGTGTAGACGTTGTTAATGTTGTAAATGACTACTGTAGCTGGAAACAGATAATTTTTTAAGGAATATCTACATATGTGCACAGAGGCCCATTATCAGCAACCATCACTCCTGTGTTCCAATGGCACTTTGTGCTAGCTAATTCAAGTTTATAATTTTAAAAGGCTAATTGATCATTTGAAAACCCTTTTGCAGGTTTTGTTAGCACAGCTGAAAACCACTGTTCTGATTAAATAAGCAATAACACAGGCCTTCTTTAGACTAGTTGAGTATCTGGAGCATCAGCATTTGTGGGTTCGATTACAGGCTCAAAATGTCCAGAAACTTTCTTCTGAAACTCGTCAGTCTATTCTTGTTCTGAGAAATGAAGGCTATTCCATGCAGGAAATTGCCAAGAAATGGAATATCTCATACAATGCTGTGTACTACACTTCCTTCACAGAACAGAGCAAACTGGCTCTAACCAGAATAAAGAGAGGAGTGGGACGCCCCTGTGCACAACTGAGCAAGAGGACAAGTACATTTCTGTGTCTAGTTTGAGAAACAGACGCCTCACAAGTCCTCAACTGGCAGCTTCATTAAATAGTACCTGCAAGCACCTTTCTAAACGTCAACAGTGATGATGCAATTCCGGGATGCTGGCCTGAGGTAGAGTTGCAAAGAAAAAGCCATCTCTCAGACTGGCCAATAAAAAGAAAAAGCACCCCAACACCATCACACCTCCTCCTCCATGCTTCATGGTGGGAACCACACATGCGGAGATCATCCGTTCACCTACTCTGCGTCTCACGAAGACATGGCGGTTTGAACCAAATATTTCAAATTTGGTCTCGTCACACCAAAAAGGACAGATTTCCACCATTTTAATGTTCATTGCTCGGGTTTCTTGGCCCAAGCAAGTCTCTTCTTCTTAATGGTGTCCTTTAGTAATGGTTTCTTTGCAGCAATTCGACCATGAAGGCAGTTCTCCTCTGAACAGTTGATGTTGAGATGTGTCTGTTTACTTGAACTCTGAAGCATTTATTTGGGCAGCAATGTCTGAGGCTGGAAACTCTAATGAACTTATCCTCTACAGCAGAGGTAACTCTGGGTCTTCCTTCCATGTGGCGGTACTAATGAGAGTCAGTTTCATCATTGCGCTTGATGGTTTCTGCGAGTGAACTTGAAGAAACATTCAAAGTTCATGAAACTTTCCAGATTGACTGACCTTTATGTCCTTGTCACAACACAACTGATTGGCTCAAACGCATTAAGAAGGAAAGAAATTCCACAAATGAACTTTTATCAAGGCATACCATATGCTAGCCCCAATTCTGACTTGTGCTCTCATATCTGCTTCACTGATTTCTGCTCTCGTAAAAGCCTGGGTTTTCTGCACATAACACTAGAAGCTTATTACCTAAAATGGATCAATTGAAAGTGTGGGTTCACAGCTCCAATCCAGATGTGTTGGTCATTACTGAGACGCGGTTAAGGAAGAGTGTTTTGAATACTGATGTTAACCTTTCTAGTTATAACCTTTTTCAGCAAGACAGATCTTCCAAAGGTGGGAGAGTGGAAATCTTTACCAAGGTTCACTTTAAGTGCTTGGTTGTCTCCACCAAGTCTGTCCCCAAACAATTTGATTTGCTGGTTTTAAGCATTCAACTTTCAAATAGCTCTTTGTTGACTGTTGCTGGGTGCTATCGTCCTCCATCATCACCGGCCTGTACCCTACCTGCCCTAAGCTCTCTCCAGGCCCCTTACACTAAGTCTGAATTTGTCCTGCTAGGTGACCTAAACTGGGGCAAGCTTAAACCACCTGACCAAGTCTTAAAGCAATGGGACTCCCTAAATCTTTCTCAGATTATTACCAATCCCACACGGTATGACTCCAAACACCCAGAAAAGGCTACTCTCCTTGATGTTATCCTCACATATAATCCTGATAGGTCATTACAGAAAACACCAGACTGATATATCTTAGTGATCACTGTTTTACAGCCTGTGTTCGTAATGGCTGCTCAGTGAAATGTCATGTCCTGATTAGTCACAGACCCTTGCTAAAAAACTGCAAAATGGTATAGAATCAGCTTGATCCCCTCTGTTGAAGACGCTTGGACCTTATTTTTTAATATTTTCAGTGGTATTGTTAACAAACATGCCCCCATAAAGAAAATGATAATTAAAAACAGGTTCAACCCCTGGTTCGACTGTGATCTGTCAGAGTTACTCCACCTCAAGAATTGTATTTGGCAAACGGCTAGGCACTCGCATATTCAGGCTGACTGGCTCTCGTTCAGGCAAATGAGAAATAAGTGCACTCAGGCTATACGAAAGGCCAAAGTTACTTTAAGGAGCAGTTCTCTCTCTGTAGGTCTATCCCCAAGACGTTCTGTAAAACGGTTAAAGACCTGGAGAATAAACTCTCCTCACAGCTGCCCATGTCCCTTAATGTTGAGGATGTGGTTGTTACTGACAAGAAGCACATGGCT
Organism: Oncorhynchus kisutch; assembly: GCF_002021735.2. Lineage (NCBI taxonomy): Eukaryota > Metazoa > Chordata > Actinopteri > Salmoniformes > Salmonidae > Oncorhynchus > Oncorhynchus kisutch. Next base: position 26,385,963 of record NC_034203.2, on the reverse strand, counting down.
GAGTTCTTTAATCACCACTTCATTAAGTCAGGATTCCCATTTTACTCAGCCATACCTCCTTGCCTGTCCAACATTTCCTCATCTACCACCCCTTATAATGCGACTAGCCCCGATGCTCCTCCCTCCTTTTCCCCTGCCCCGCTACAAAGTTTCTACCTGCAGGCGGTCACGGAGTCCGAGGTACTAAAAGGAGCTCAACCTCTTGAGACTAGGTTGCGTCCCACTTGGGCAAAAAACAGGGAAAATGCAGCGTGGCAAATGTTTAAAAACAAATTATATAAATATCAAACTTTCATTAAATCACAGATGTAAGATACTCAATTAAAGCTACACTCGTTGTGAATCCTGCCAACATGTCAGATTTTAAAAAGGCTTTTTGGCGAAAGCATAAGAAGCTATTATCTGATGACAGTACAGTAGTAAACAAAGAGGGTAGCATATTTCAACCTTGGGCTAGACGGTACACTGTCCGTCTCTCAGCACATATCAAATCTGCAGTCTAAAGTTAAATCTAGACTTGGTTTCCTCTATCGTAATCACTCTTCTTTCACCCCAGCTGACAACTAACCCTGATTCAGATGACATCCTAGCCATGCTAGTTTACAGATAAGTAATTTATAGATCGACAGGTAAGGGTGCTCTCGAGCGGCTAGATGTTCTTTGCCATTCGGCCATCAGATTTGCCACCAATGCTCCTTATAGGACACATCACTGCACTCTATACTCCTCTGTAAACTGGTGATCTCTGTTATACCCATCGCAAGACCCATTGGTTGATGCTTATTTATAAAACCCTCTTAGGCCTCACTCCCCCCTGAGGAATCTACTGCAGCCCTCATCCTACACATACAACATCTGTTCTCCCAGTCACATTCTGTTAAAGGTCAACAAAGCACACACATCCCTGGGTCGCTCGTCTTTTCAGTTTGCTGCAGCTAGAGAATGGAACGAGCTGCAACAAACACTCAGTTTTATCTCAATCTCTTCAGTCAAAGACTCAACCATGGACACTCTTACTGACAGTTGAGGCTGCTTTACGTATTGTTGTCTCTACCTTGCCCTTTGTGCTGATGTCTGTGCCCAATGATGTTTGTACCATGTTATGTGCTAATACCATGTTGGGTTGCTGCCATGTTGCTGTTGTGTTGCTGCCTATGTTGTTGTCTTAGGTCTCTCTTTATGTAGTGTTTTATTTGATTTTTTCTCACCCCAGCCCCGTCCCCGCAGGAGGCATTTTTCCTTTTGGTAGGCTGTCATTGTAAGTAAGAATTTGTTCTTAACCAACTTGCCTAGTTAAAGAAAGGTTAAATAAAAATACAAAATGCATTCCAGGTGACTACCTCATGAAGCTGATTGAGAGAATGCCAAGAGTGTGCAAAACTGTCATCAAGGCAAAGGGGTCGCTAATTTGAAGAACCCCCCCTTTAAAGATATATATTTAGATTTGTTTAACACTTTATGTTTATGATACTAGATGATTACTACATATTTCCTAGTTTTGATGTCTTCACTATGATTCTGCAAGACAGAAAATCGTAAAAATAAACTAAAACCCTGGAATGAGTAGGTGTGTCCAAACTTTTGACTGGTACTATATATATTTATCGTAAAAATAAATAAAATAAATAATATATATAGATATTTTTTAAGTTATGTCGATGATTGTATTATCACGACGGTCTTCAGCCATAACCGTCTGTGCCAGCCCTACTCTAGATGTCGCAGTGAGACCTTCCGAACCCGAGTGACCAGAGGACAGGAGAGGAGAAGGAGTGAATGAATGAATGGGATTGTAATGCTTTTGAACATTCCCTGGCTCCACGTGCTTCTGGTGGCTTGCGCTCTCTTCTTCTCTCACCTTGCCTTCTTTCCTTGTTTTGTTTAAAATGTAATGAGGCCTGGTTGAAACGGCTGAACGGCAGGCAAAGAGGGAGGGAGGCTGAGGCAACTGCAGGCATGGCATCCAGGGTGTTCTGGCTCAGCGCCCTGTCACATGCTGGGGCCATGTGAATGCAGTGGCACTGACAGAGGGAGGGAGGGGGGAAGGAGGGAGAGCGAGGGAGAGTGATATAAAGAAAATAACCAAAGAGGGGAAGTCTAACCAGAGGGGAACAGGCAGAGAGAGAATGAAAGAGTGGTAAAGAGAGAAAGAGCTACACAGAGCAGAGAACTAGTGTGAGGGAGGTGGAGTGTGAAATAGAGATTGAAAGAGCTACAAAGAGCAGAGAACTAGTGTGAGGGAGGTGGAGGAAGAGTGTGAAATAGAGATTGAAAGAGCTACACAGAGCAGAGAACTAGTGTGAGGGAGGTGGAGGAAGAGTGTGAAATAGAGATTGAAAGAGCTACACAGAGCAGAGAACTAGTGTGAGGGAGGTGGAGGAAGAGTGTGAAATTGAAATTGAAAGAGCTACACAGAGAGATCTTCAGATAGAGAACAACATGGAAGAGAGAGACAACCAGAGAGGAAGGGGAAGCTAGAGAGAGGAAGAGAGAGGGATCTCCTCGCCTGGCCGGCGCAGTGGGTGACAGCTCCTCCTTTCCCATGGCCTGGGTCATTATAAGAGACCACAGCTGAGAACAATTAAGCCTGCAGCGCTGTAATGATTAAGTCTGGCTGCACACTGGGCTTGGCCCTATCCCTGGGACTCCACTGTGGAGAGAGGAGAGGGGAGGCAGACGGGCCATAAGGGACCACTGGCCCTTTAACTTCGAAATGCTTCAGCAGCACAACAAAGAGCTGTCCTTTCTCAGTACCAAACTAATGACCACAGCTAAGACCACGAACAGTGTAGAAGCATGTGTGCAGAGCCGTACTGGTACAAAACCACTGCCAGGGCACAGCTGAACTGATATGCAACCACTAGCAGTATTAGGGATGGGCACGTTTATTCGAATATTAGAATATCCGAAAGGATATTAGTATTTGATTACTTAGGAGAGTATTATTAGATTTTTTTTTTTTAAGACGTTTAAAAAAAAGCCTATTTTAACAAAGAAAAGGCTTTGTCTAAAAGTAAATCAAATGATCTATATGACACTGCTACATAGTCCACTGCTACATATTCTTCAAGGATAGATTATATATATATTTTTAGAACATTTCTTTATGAGTGCGCCCCATAAAAAAGACGCACTGCTTGCCTACATACTTTTCACACCTGTAGTTTGTTGTTATTGTCAGTCAATTTCAAATACCCATCCCTAGGCAGTGTGTTTGTTTTTTTCACCTACGGTACATGTAACCTGTGTATTCAACAACCTTTGCTGCAGTGTCATGTGGGACAACACCACACATTCTAGTTTGATCCTACTTCCTGGTAGTACCAGTGCTACCAAAGGCATTTTAAATGAGGTCAGTTGGTATCAGCCACTATGTTTACACAGGCAGCACAATTCTGGTCTTTTGCCCAATTATTAGCAAAGAGTTGATCTGATTGGTCAAAAGACCAACTAGTGGGGAAAAAAATCTGAATGGACTGCCTGTGTAAACTTAGCCTTAGTTTGTGTAAACTTAGCCTTAGTTTGTGTAAACTTAGCCTTAGTTTGTGTAAACTTAGCCTTAGTTTGTGTAAACTTAGCCTTAGTTTGTGTAAACTTAGCCTTAGTTTGTGTAAACTTAGCCTTAGTTTGTGTAAACTTAGCCTTAGTTTGTGTAAACGTAGCCTCCCACCAGCGAGACAGACGTTTATAAATTTACAGAACTCCACCCAAACACACCTTATTTATCTTTGTCTGGACCACACCAACATAGTTGTAACCGTTTACATTCAGACCACAGCCATTTTATCTGTCCAAAACCCATGCCAAACCTCCATAAGGTAAAGTGGCTAACTAGCCAAACAAAATTTTCCCAGATGAGAGCTAGGCCTAATGAATGACAACATCCAATTGATGTTAATCTAATGAATATGTAATGATCTCACTGGAGACTTGAGGCAGAGCGAATCGATTAAACAACATTTGAGATGGAATTTAAGGACCCCCAACTAATCAGAGTGTTTTGGGTTTGGGGCTGCTTTTTTGGTCTGTTTTGCTGAGAGTTGCAGATGCTGGCTGGCATTAGGCTAGGCTGCTGTTGATCAAAGCTGGGGAGAGAGGGAAGAGTGAGCCCCTGCTGACCTGAACCTAATCCCCCCTGCATGGGCCTGAGGAGCTCAGGGGACTAGGTCTGGGGAGAGGGAGGAGGACTGAGGAGGAGGCTGAAAGAGGGGACTGGGGCTGGGGAGAGGGAGGACCGGGGATTGGACTGAGGATGAGGCTGAAAGAGCAGACTGGGGCTGGGGAGAAGGAGGGATGGGACTGAGGAGGAGGCTGAAAGAGCAGACGGGTTGGGGATAGGGAGGACTGGGGCGAAGGATGAAAGAGGGGACTGGGGCTGGGGAGAGGGAGAATGACTGGGGAGGAGGCTGGAATAGGGAACTGGGGAGAGAGAGGAGGACTGGGGTGGAGACTGAAAGAGGGGACTGGGGCTGGGCATTGGGGAGGAGGACTGAGGAGGAGGCTTGAATAGGGAACTGGGAGGAGGACTGGGGAGGAGGCTGAAAGAAGGGACTGGGGCGAGGGAAGAGGACTGGGAAGAAGGCTGAAAGAGGGGAATGGGGAGAGGGAGGACTGGAGAGGAAGCTGAAAGAGAAGACTGGGGCTGGGGCGATAAAGGCGGACTGGAAGGGAGGAGAGGGCGGGAGGAGCAGAGGGGAGGAAAGGTAAAGGGGGATACCTAGTCATTGGCGCCCGGAGAACAATGGGTTAACTGGCTTGCTCAGAGGCAGAACGACAGATTTTTACCTTGTCAGATTTTACCTTTCGGTTACTGGCCCAATGCTCCTACCCGCCAGGCTACCTGCCGCCCCGGGGATGTGATGGAGAACAGGGGCGGAGGGGATTTGGTGGAGCGAAGGGGGGGGAACGGGCCTGAAGAGAAAGGGGGGGACTTTGGGGAGCCCCTTCACTGCCCTGTAAGCCCCACTCCCTCAATTTCCTCCAAAGCCAGTTTGACAGCTGAAAAGGCTGGCCATTCCCATATGGTGTATAGGAACCCACCCACTTCAGACCCCCCTCCAGTCCCCCACTCACTCCCTGGACATGCGAAAGCTGGCAGGCTAGACAGGAATGACATATAATCATGACATTCTTTAGCCCAGATTTAGCTGCTTACCACAAAGCAGTGCTCACATCAAAAACAACGCCTCTTCTCTCTTATACACTACCCCTTCCTCGCTTTCATTGTTTGGTTAGCGATGTAAACTGTGTAGTGCTCATGTGATTGCAAAGTTTGCAAAGCAAATGGCCACTGGATTGATGCAAATAATCATGATATCCTTCTGCCAGGCTACTTTGTAGTTAAAATATTTAATAGAGAGTTTTTGGGAAAGCCTTTTATCTCTACCAGAAGACGATTATCATTAGGCAATTCGCTAACGGCTACACAAAGTGTAGCGATACCCATGGGTGTCTGCGAGCAGGAGTTGTGGCAAGGCGAGTCTTCACTTTTGCACAGATATGGGAAATACATTTGGAAATTAAAATACACTACATGGTCACAAGTATGTGGACACCTGCTCGTCGAACAGGTGTACGGTGTTTCCGCCAACACATTGGTGCGGTTAGCTTCCGGGTTAAGCGGGCGTTGTGTCAAGAAGCAGTCTGGTTTGGCTGGGTTGTGTTTCGGGAGGACGCACGGCTCTCGACCTTCGCCTCTCCCGAGTCCATACGAGAGTTGCAGCGATGGGACAGGACAAGGGTTGCAAAGGGTTAACTATTTATCTGTACATAGAATTGTATTTGGGATTCTAATCTTTACAGGAAAATGCCACAGGCACTATCTGATGTGCGGAGATGTTTCACTGCAGCTAATGTAGATGGAAAAGCTGTGTACATTTGCAAATACTGTGCTAAATCATATGTGAAAAATGCAACAAAGATACAGAATCATCTGGCAAAGTGCATAAAGTTCCCTCAGAGCTCACAACAAGCAACCTCTGACAAAAGTCCCTCTACTTCTATTCTAGGTGAAAATGATGAACCAGATACCTTATCGATAGCAACAGCTCATGGTCTTTCTGGAATCAGAAGTTTATTTTGACACCATGGAGGAACGTAGTCAGAGAAATGCTGACGAACGTCTTGCTCGAGCTGTGTATGCAAATGGTTCATCTCTGATGCTCACAGGCATTGTGTATTGGAAGAGATTTCTGAATGTTCTTCGCCCGGCATACACTCCTCCAACCAGACATGCTTTATCTAATAATTTGCTGGATGCAGAGTTTAGAGTTCAAGTGAATGTCTCGCAGACGAGTAGGTAAACCACTACTACCCTCCGTATTACTGGCCAACATGCAATCAATGGAAAACAAACTGGACAATCTATGATTAAGACTATCCTACCAACGGGACATTAAACACTATAATATCTTATGTTTCACCGAGACGTGGTTAAACGAAGACACGGATGATATAGAGCTGGCTGGCTTCTCCGTGCATCGGCAGGACAGAGCAGCTACGTCTTGTAAGACGAGGTGTCTGATTGTCAATAACTGCTGGTGCGCAATGTGTAAAATTAAAGAAGTCTCAAGGTATTGCTCGCCTGAGGTAGAATACCTCATGATTAACTGTAGACCACACTATCAACCAAGAGTTCTCATCTATATTATTTGTAGCCATCTATTTACCACAACAAACCGATGCTGGCACTAAGACCACACTCAACGATCTAAATAAGGCCATAAGCTAACAAGAACATGCTCACCCAGAAGCGGCACTCCTAGTGGCTGGGGACTTTAATGTAGGCCAACTTAAATCCGTTTTACCTCATTTCTACCAGCATGTCACACGTGCAACCAGAGAGAGAGGGGAAAAAAAAGGACAAAAAAACCCTCTAAGCCACCTTTACTCCACACACAGAGACACATACAAAGCCATTTGGCAAATCTGACCATAATTCTATCCTCCTGATTCCGGCTTACAAGCAAAAAATAAAGCAGTGACTCGCTCAATATGGAAGTGGTAAGATGACACGGATGCTATGCTACAGGGCTATTTTGCTAGCACAGGCTGGAATATGTTCTGGGATTCATCCAATGGCATTGAGGAGTATACCACCTGTCACCGGCCTCATCAATAAGTGCATCGACAACATCGTCCCCACAGTGACCGTACGTACATACCCCAACCAGAAGCCATGGATTAAAGGCAACAGCCGCACCGAGCTAAAGGCTAGAGCTACCGATTTCAATGAGCGGGACACAAATCCAGACGATTATAAGAAATCTCGCTATGCCCTCAGACGAACCATCAAACAGGCAAAGCGTCAATATAGGATTAAGATTGAATCCTACTACACCGGCTCTGACGCTCCTTGAATGTGGCAGGGCTTGAAAACTATTACAGACTACAAAGGGAAACCCAGCCTCGAGCTGTTCAGTGATGCGAGTCTACCAGATGAGCTAAATAACTTTTTATGCTTGCTTCGAGGCAAGCAACACTGAAGCATGCATGAGAGTACCAGCTGTTCCGGACGACTGATAACGCTCTCCATAGCCAATGTGAGGAAGACCTTTAAACAGGTCAACTTTCACAAACCTGCGGGGCCAGACGGATTACCAGGACGTGTACTCAAAGCATGCGCGGACCAACATGTTTCAAACAGACCACCATAGTCCGTGCACCCAAGAAAGCAAAGGTAACCTGCCCAAATGATTACTGCCCGTAGCGCTCACGTTGGTAGCCATGAAGTGCTTTGAAAGGCTGGTCATGGCTCACAACACCATCATGCCGGAGACCCTAGACCCACTCAAATTCGCATATTGCCCCAACAGGTCCACAGATGACCCAATATGAAATCACACTGCCCATTCCCACCTGGACAAAAGGAACACCTTCATGAGAATGCTGTTTATTGACTACAGCTCAGCATTCAACACCATAGTACCCACATAGTACCCATGACTAAGCTAAGGACCCTGGGACTAAACACCTCCCTCTGCAACTAGATCCTGGATTTCCTGACGGGTCGCCCCCAGGTGGTAAGGGTAGGCAACAACACATCTGTTCCTCAACACAATACGCTGATCCTCAACACTGGGACCCCTCAGGGGTGTGCGCTTAGTCCCCTCCTGTATTCCCTCTTCACCCACGACTGCGTAGCCAAGCACGACTCCATCATTAAGTTTGCCGACGACACAATGTTGGTAGTCCTGATCACCGACAATGACGAGACAGCCTATAGGGAGGTCAGAGACCTGGCAGTGTGGACAACAACCTCTTCCTCAATGTGAGCAAGACAAAGGAGCTGATCGTGGACTATAGAAACATTTTTTTTCTTTTTTTGTGTGTGTATACAGTACCAGTCAAAAGTTTGGATATACAGTATATAATCATTCCATGGTTTTTCTTTATATTTACTCTTTTTTACATTGTAGAATAACATTGAAGACATGAAAACTATGAAATAACACATATGGATTCAGGAAGTAACCAAACAAGTGTTAAACAAATCCAAAATATATTTGAGATTCTTCAAAGTAGCCACCCTTTGCCTTGATGACAGTGTCGTGTCTTTGCTATGGATTAAGTGATATATGATATGCTTTTTTATCAAATCAATTCTCTGCAATTAATATTACCTGATTAAATTAAACATGTAAATGTAATTAACTAGGAAGTCGGACACCACGTTAGAATGTTTATAGAGCAGTTGTCTTCCGAATAAACTCTAAAAGTCCTGTAAATCTTTCATATCAAGAGCAGTCAATTATCAATCGTCACCTTATTCAGTCTCATCTGAACAACGTAACATTCTTGGCTATCTTCACTAGAGGTCGACCGATTTATGATTTTTCAACGCCGATACCGATTATTGGAGGACCAAATAAAGCCAATGCTGATTAATCAGATTTTTTTTATACATTTATTTATTTATAAGTAATAATGACAATTACAACAACACTGAATGAACACCTTTTTTTTAGCTTAATATAATACAACAATAAACTCAATTTAGCCTCAAATAAATAATGAAACATTTTCAATTTGGTTTAAATAATGCAAAAACAGTGTTGGAGAAGAAAGTAAAAGTGCAATATGTGCAGTGTAAAAAAAGCTAACTTTTAAGTTCCTTGCTCAGAACATGAGAACATATGAAAGCTGGTGGTTCCTTTTAACATGAGTCTTCAATATTCCCAGGTAAGAAGTTTTAGGTTGTAGTTATTATTATAGGACTATTTCTCTCTATACCATTTGTATTTCATATACCTTTGACTATTGGATGTTCTTATAGGCACTTTAGTATTGCCAGTGTAACAGTATAGATTCCATCCCTCTCCTCGCCCCTACCTGGGCTCGAACCAAGAACACATCGACAACAGCCACCCTCGAAGCATCGTTACCCATCACTCCACAAAAGCCGCGGCCCTTGCTGAGCAAGGGGAACAACTACTTCAAGGTCTCAGAGCGAGTGACGTCACCGATTGAAACGCTATTAGCGTGCACCCACTAACTAGCTAGCCATTTCACATAGGTTACACCAGCCTAATCTCGGGAGTTAATAGGCTTGTAGTCATAAACAGCTCAATGCTTGAAGCACAGCAAAGAGCTGCTGGCAAACGCACGAAAGTGCTGTTTGAATGAATGCTTACGAGCCTGCTGCTGCCTACCACCGCTCAGTCAGAATGCTCTATCAAATCATACACTTAATTATAACATAATAACACACAGAAATATGAGCCCGAGGCCATTAATATGGTGAAATCCGGAAACTATCATTTCGAAAACAAAACGTTTATTCATTCAATGAAATACGGAACCATTCCGTATTTTATCTAACAGGTGGCATCCATAAGTCTAAATATTCCTGTTACATTGCACAACCTTCAATGTTATGTCATAATTACGTACAATTCTGGCAAATTAGTTCGCAACGAGCCAGGTGGCCCAAACTGTTGCATATACCCTGACTCTTCGTGCAATGAATGCAAGAGAAGTGACACAATTTCCCTAGTTTAATATTGCCTGCTAACCTGGACTTCTTTTAACTAAAAATGCAGGATAAAAAAAATATACTTCTGTGTATTGGTTTTAAGAAAGGCATTGATGTTTATGGTTATGTACATTCGTGCAATGATTGTGCTTTTTTTCACAAATGCGCTTTTGTTAAATCATCCCCAGTTTGGCGAAGTTGGCTGTCTTTGTTAGGAAGAAATAGTCTTCACGCAGTTCGCAATGAGCCAGGCGGCCCAAAATGCTGCATATAAGTCAGTTTCCCTGACTCTGTGAAAGACAAGTGAAATAGAAATTCATGTTAGCAGGCAATATTAACTAAATATGCAGATTTAAAAATATATACTTGTGTATTTATTTTAAGAAAGGAGTTTATGGTTAGGTACACATTGGTTTTGACTTCTAGCTGCCATATATTTTCCCACTATGCTGTAATGTTCCACAAAAGTTCTGAAACTTACTATTCTCTTAGTTTCTACTGATTGTAAATTAAAGATTCATTTTTTTGCTAAGAGTATTATTACATTATTGCTAAATTTGACTGACTTTTCAGATCACCCAGCAGTGATATTTGCAGAGTTAGCTCCAATGTTGCAATTTTTCAGCCATTCCTGAACCTGCGACCCAAAACAAGCTACATATGGGCAGTATAACAAAACAAGTGATCCAATGATTCTGTGTCTTCACAGCCAAATCTGCAGAGCTCGGATGGTTGTACCCCCCATATATATTACATTCGATTAGTTGAAAGAATTGTGTATAGTTTAAGTTGAATCCGGTGTTCCGTTTTGTGTATCAGTTCTTAAACCATGTGCCATGGAGTCGGTACATCGAAAATCTCTCAAATATTTTTCCCCTGTCATTTGTTGGGTCCTTAAATTAAACTGGTATACTTTTTATTTTACACAATTTTATTTAGCCAATTTTGGTCTTCAATGCAGGGCCAACAAGTCCCTTACCGTTTCCCATCTCCACTTGCCTCCATTTTGCAGTAATGCTGCAATCATTTGGTTGTAATTTTGGATAGAGCTGACGTTTCAATATATTTTTGTTAAATGCATGTGTGACAACTCCACCAGTCCTAATTATGATATCATTTACAAAGATTTTACTTTTTTCCCCCTAATATTTGTTCTGTCTTTTCTGGTGGATTAAACTGAAATTGCAAGCAGCTTTCTATGGCTTTTCAAAATTTTTGTGCGCTATTTTGGAGAAATAACCGAAAGTGAGAGGTTGTAATCTGAATTAAGTGGAAAAAGGCCTTTCTTGAACGCGGGGTGAGCAATTCTTATTAATCTGCTAGAGAACCTTTTCTATTTAGTTATAGTTTTTGTATGACTGAAGCCTTTAGTGAGACGTCCAATGCTTTAATATTTAATCACTTCTGACTGCCGAAATCATATTCAAAATATAAAGAAGCCTGTTTCATTTTGTCTGGCTTGCCATTCCAAATAAAGTGGAATATTTTTGCTCATACAATTGAAAAAGTCATTAGGTGTTGGCAGGGCCATAAGTAAATAGGTCAACTCGGATATGACTAAAGAATGAATCAGGGGAACTTTGCCACAAATTAACAGGTGTTGTCGTTTCCATGGTAGCAAAATCTTATCTAATTTGGCTAACTTTCTATAAACATGTATTATAGTGAGAATTTATATCCACTTCACCGTCCACTTCCACTTCACCGTCTGACCATTTTATTGGTAAACTACACGGTAATGTAAAGATTTTATTTTTTAGAGATCCAATTTGTAATATGGAATTATAATTTAGCATAATTTGGTTTTAATCCAGAGAGGTTTGAAAACTATTTCTAGATCCTCTGAGGCTGTGCAGAGATCCAAATTGTGCATTTAAAGAACATGAACCGTAAGCATACAATGACACCTTTGTTTTTAAGTTATAGATTTCTAGCCCCTTGATATTATTATTGATTCTAATTTTAACAGCTAACATTTCATTGGCCATAATAAATAGATATGCCGATAGTGGACAACCATGTTTTACTCCTCTTGACAATTTAACACTTTTGGGAATTAGACATTATTTACCATTTTACACCTAGGGTTACAAAACATAACTTAAACCCACTGTATAAGAGACTCTCCTAAATTAAAATAGTCCAAACATTTATATATAAATTCCAGTTGTACTTTATCAAAGGCATTTCCAAAAATCAGCTATGAATACCAGGCCTGGTTTCCCAGATGTCAAATCACACCACACACAGTCACTCACTCACAGGGGGCATTCCTGTGACGTTTCAGAAGGTTACAGGAAAATATACGAATCACTGATGCATTTTATTCATGTCTTATGATTAACTTTGGCACATTAATGACTTTTCTAATGAGTTCAATACCTTTAGTTGATTTCTTTGAATATTGTTGAATTCCATTGTAATGTCTGGATTCCGTGATTCTGTCCATGTTCTCTGCAAGGCAGATTTTATAGGGTAGCTGAGAGGAGAGGGGAGTATGTATACTTATAATCAAGCAGCAACATCACAGTCCTTGGCCACAAGACTAGACCGATGTGATGTTGAGATACGAGATTCATTATGGGGCTCAGAGAGAAAGAAAGTGAAATAGGGATAGAGGGGGGTGAGAGAAGCTTGAGCTGACATTACCCTAAATATCAAACTCCCTGTTTAAGAGACATTGAGTGAGAAAGAACAAGGCACAACCCATCTCAGACCCCCCTATGGTGGAATGGCGACAAACGGAGTTGATCAGGGCCAGGGATGAGGGTGGCAGAGAGAGAGGGGGCCGATGGACAGTTAGGGGTGGAGGGAGAATAAGAATGCTGGTCTTGTTAGGGAGAGAAAGATATGGAGAGATAAATGCTATCTGTCAGATGGTCTGAGGGAGGAGGAGATGTGAGAAACGATAGCGAGAGGAGAACGATGAGGACAGATTGAGGGAAGAAATTGAGAGAGCTAGAGATGGAGGGAGGGGGGAGAGAGGGAGGTCAGCCGAGAGAGGGATCTACTGTATATTAGAATGAAAACAGAAATACTCCTATGGCTCTGCAGGCTGACACCACTATCCTAAAAGCATCTCACCACACACACCCTCCCTACCCCCACACACCTCTTATGTAATGGTGAGTTTCTTCCATGAAGAGACAACACATTCTTTAAGTTCCCACTTACCCTTTTCCTCCTCTCCTTGGGTGCACACACACACACACACACACACACTCCATTCAAGCCATGGAACGTGCAATATTCGATTAGAAAATGACATGACTCACCAATGGACTGTTTACGAGCACACCATTAGCTGCCAGCCAGGAGAGGAGATGAGGGTAGACAACCACCATTAGGGGACTTGTTTTCACTATTGGTTGGCATTAATTTTTAAGCAACATTCCATCTCCTTGACTACTAGAGAAACCTTGAGGACCTTGAATCGGATCAAGGTAAATCCCATTTAGGCATGACACTATCAAAATAATTACATTCAGTTGACCTCAGATTGCGCCTAGAGACAATGCACTGGAATTATCATTTTAATTGAGTTAAATTCCCTAACTACTACTGCATTCATCAAATATGGAGAGCTTCTAAAATTGTTGCCAAGAAGACCAGTGAGCTCGTTTCATGACAGACTGACCAGGTGAATCCAGGTGAAACCTATGATCCCTTATTCATGTCACCTGTTTTGAGTGTGAAGAACTGTAATGCTGGTGGGTTTTTCACGCTCAACATTTTCCCATGTTTATCAAGAATGGTCCACTACCCAAAGGACATGCAGCTAACTTGGCAACTGTGGGAAGTATTGGCGTCAACATGTGCCAGCATCTCTGTGGAACGCTTTCGACACCTTGTAGAGTCCCTGCACCAACGAATTGAGGCTGTTCTGAGGACAAAAGGGGGTGCAACTCAATATTAGGAAGGTGTTCCTAATGCTACGTACACTCAGAGTACATACAGAAAAGTGCCAGAAAGTGTTCTTCTGCCATAATGTCAAATATTTGAAGAAGATTGATGTGCAAATGTGGGACCAATCTGGGGTGTGGAGTGAGAGACAAGAGGCTAAGTCAACTATGCGCTTAATGGCTGTCATCAGGACTGCTTCAGAGAACTTCCAGCTTCATAATCCTTTAAACCCCTAGCTAGCTGCAGAGTTCTGAGTCACTACATCACCACCATAATCCTGCTCACTATCCAGCTATGTGACAGTGGGGCAACCAGACGTGACATTATATATTGTATTTTATTTAAATGTGTGTGGACTGTGGACAAACTAATCAAACTAACTATTGTAAGGAAAACGTTAGACATAAAATGGCCACGTATAATCACACAGCATTTCCTATTTATCTCCTGAAAGCATCCACTCTCCTTTCTCACTGTGCTTTGTGTGTACAGGACCGCTTGGATTAGGATGCTAGATATCTCCGTTGTCATAAATTCCGCATGAGCAATGTATTCCCATGCTGCACCTGTCCGTCACGCCAAAGTACACCTCATGACACATGGTGCCTCAAACACGTGACGCAGTAACATTGCAAAACCTATCCAAACTCTTTACCTGAAGGAAGGGAAAAACTCAACTCTGTCCTCTCTTACCGGACTGTCTAGCTCACCTGTTGTAACCTACTCTCTGAAGTGGAGACAGCACAGCCGTAGCCTAAAAGTGTGATAAGCATGACAAGCAATGTATTGTGTGACACAGTAGGTCTTTTGAATAGGTCTACCCAACAACATAATAACAGTGAACCTGTTCACTCATGACTGCGTGACCATGCACACCTCCAACTCAATCATCAAGTTTGCAGACGACACGACAGTGGTGGGCTTGATTCCCAACAACGACGAGACAGGCTGTATCACAGCCTGGCACGGCAACTGCACTGCCCTCAACCGCAATGTTCTCCAGAAGGTAGTGCGATGTGCACAATGCATCACCGGGGGCAACTACCTGCCACCTACCACCTACAGCACCCGATGTCACAGGAAGGCCAAAAAGATCATCAAGGACATCAACAACCCGAGCCACAGCTTGTTCACCCCGCTATCATCCAGAAGGCGAGGTCAGTACAGGTGGATCAAAGCTGGGACCAAGAGACTGAAAAACAGCTTCTATCTCAAGGCCATCAGACTGTTAAACAACCATCACTAACATAGAGGCTGCTGCCAACATACAGACTCAAATCTCTGGCCACTTAAATAAATGGATTTAATAAATGTATCACTAGTCACTTTAAATAATGCCACTTTAATCATGTTTACATATCCTACATTACTCATCTCATATGTATATACTGTATTCTATACCATCTACTGCATCTTAACTATGCCGCAAGGCCATCGCTCATCCATATATTTATATGTACATATTCTTATTCCATCCCCTTACATTGTGTGTGTGTATAAGGTAATAATTGTGAATTTGTTAGATTACTTGTTAGATATTACTGCACCGTCGGACTAGAAGCACAAGCATTTCGCTACACTCGCATGAACATCTGCTAACCATGTGTTTGTGACCAAAAACATTTGATTTGATCCTCAATTAAAATAATCAGAGCAATGCTCACTGTCAACTAAGCTCATATTTGGACTCATTGAGCTAAAACACTGCAGTTTGTGGAAGTAATAAGTTTGACAGACTGAAAGAAATCTTAGAAAATCAAGACTGGGCCGCTGGGTGTTAATGAAGTCCTAACTGGTCCTAAATGTGGGATGTTTGCTAGACGAAGCTAGTTAGTAGGCTAATGACAGCAAATACTTCACGATTGGTATAGAGCACTCTGGCTCTCACACACACACACACACCTCTGAGTATGTTAGTGGGGAAACAGAGGCATCTGCCTGGCAAGGGAGAGCTTCATTAGGATATTCTCCTGGGAAGACTCTGGGCTGATCCTATTTCAGCGTATCCACAGAGGGACACTGAAATCCCGGAGCTAGGAGCTGATCCTAGTTCAGAGTTGGTCCCATATTTCATCAGCTGAAATAAGAAATCCCAGAATTGTTCCAATCGCACAAAACGCTTATTTCTCACAAATGTTGTGTAAAAATTTGTTTACATCCCCGTTAAGTGAGCATTTCTCCTTCGACAAGATAATCCATCCACCTTACAGGTGTGGCATATCGAGAAGCTGATTAAACAACATGATCATTGCACAGGTGCACTTTGTGCTGGGGACAATAGAAGGCCAATCTAAAATGTGCAGTTTTTTCACACAACACAATGCCACAGATGTCTCAAGTTGAGGGAGTGTGCAATTGGCATGTTGACTGCAGGAATGTCCACCAGAGCTGCCGCCAGAGAATTAAAATGAATTTGTAACGGGCAGATGGCAGACAGTATGTATGGCGTCGTGTGGGCGAGCGGTTTGCTGATGTCAACGTTGTGAACAGTTTTCCATGGTGGAGGTGGGGTTATGGTATGGGCAGGCATAAGCTATGGACAATGAACACAATTGCATTTTATTGATGGCAATTTGAATGCACAGAAATACCGTGATGAGATCCTGAGGCCCAGTGTTTCAGCATGATAATGCACGGCCCCATATCCCAAGGATTTCTACACAATTCCCGGAAGCTGAAAATGTCCCAGTTGTTTCATGGCCTGCATACTCAGACATGTCACCCATTGAGCATGTTAGGGATGCTTTGGATAGACATGTACGACAGCGTGGGACCTTGTCACGATATCTCTATGCATTCAAATTGCCATCGATAAAATGCAATTGTGTTCAGGCAACAAACAACACCCTGATCAACTCTATGCGAAGGAGATGTGTCGCGCTGCATAAGGCAAATGGTGGTCACACCAGATACTGACTGCTTTTCTGATCCAAGCCCAAGGTATCCAATGTATCTGTGACAAATAGATGCATATCTGTATTCCCTGTCATGTGAAATCCATAGATTAGGGTAGGGCGATATGGCCAAAATATAATATCACTATTTATTTATTTGTATGATCGTGTGGCGTATTTGACATGTAATACTTGCTTTATGAGTAGTGTGTGAACCTAGGGTGGCCACACATACATTCTAAGTGATTTCAATGGGCCTTTCTCCATTCAGATTGTTTTTTTACAACTGAAGTTGACTTCAACCCCAAATCATTTTCAGCATTTCCTGGACTTATTTGAGATCATTTCCACGTAGGGCTGCACAATATGGGCAAGCAATCTAGGCCTCATTTGATTTGACATGCGATTTAGAGCATACACTTGGGTGAACTGTTGGAATTATGGAAATAGAATGATTATTCTAATTCTATAGTTGGAATATAATAGTGGGCACTTTTTAATACAGTGTTGTTTGACATGACAGCAAATGACAATGCCAGGGAGGAGTTATTGTGACAGGGTAGGAACCAAAGTGTTTCCTAGGGGAACCTATAATCTTTGGCTACATTGAACGTTCTCTTAGCTCCTTCATTTAGCTGACGTAGTTATGCTTCGCATATTCCTCTTTCATTTTGAAGATCCTGTTACACAAACATGCTGATTTAGGTCTACACCATCACTGGTATTATCAGGCTGTATAGCTAATTACGTTTGCTCTGCTCTGACTCACTACATTTATTAGCCAGCTAACTAGCATTAGCAGCGAACAATATTTAGGTTCAACATGCTAAGAAATGTCAAGCTAGTTGTTTACAGATGTAAGAAACACAAACAAAGTAATTATAGAACGCTAGTGGATTTTTATTAAGAAGCAAAGCGAACAGCATTTTTGTCATCGACATTTTTGCATGTACTGCATTGACCATGTAGACTAGACAAGTGTCTCGTGGTCGAGGAACAACAAATGCGCTCCTTGAGTGACAGGGCGAGTGGCTAGGTCTGTGTGGAAAGCGGTATGGAGAGAGATGACTCAAGTAGCGAAGAAACTATAAAAATGTACGTTACACATGGCGTATCACATTTAACAAACATTCAAAGACTGTTAATGAAAGTAAAGTAAAAACCCAAATCAGTCTGCGCTTCAATACCGGTATATTGTAAAATGGGGTATACCGCTCAGCCCTAGATTAGGGCCTAATTTATTTATTTCAATTGACTGATTTCCTTATATGAACTGTAACTCAGTAAAATATTTGTAATTGTTTCTTGTTGTGTTTATATTTTTGTTCAGTGTAGTATCTTCGTAGCGCAGATCCATTTTTCTACCCCTCGGCAATCTCGCTGTATTTGCTAGGCTTTCAGGCCTATTCTTCCAACAGATATATTTCACAACAGGTGTTGTTGAATGTACAAACATGAGACTGTTGTGCTACAGGCCTAAAGAGCCATTAATTCAGAACTACAGAGATTAGATTGTGAGGCCTCTTATAGGAAGTCCAGTAGACTCCACTCACACACCACACCCCCCTCTTATCTTCACCATCTCAGAGGAACGGTCACTCAGTCAGTCAGTTGAATATGTGACAGGAGCAGTATGGTGACGTAGTATCCCCCTCCCTCCTCCCCTTTCACTTCCTCCCCAGTAGACGTGCCTGACATTCTAGAGGAGCCAGTGTACATTCCTCACATGCCTCCACCATATCAGAGAGGGGGCGTGGTGGGAGTGCCTCACACAAGGGCATATGGGCGGTTCGGTTTTAACTTCCTTGTTGAATGCTGTTGCTGCTGTGTGACAGACAGCGTGTTGGGCAGTGAACCAAGGGGGTGAGAAGAGTGTCAGACAGGGCCTGAGGAGGGCTCAGGTGACCAGAGTTAAGCCGGCTCATGTGGGACAGGGAGAGTACATGGAAAGGAGACCGGGAGAAGACAGGGAGGGAGGTTTTAGGTGTCTGGCCCGGCCCCTGGAGGTGGAGGATCAAAGCTACTTTACTGTAATGGCTGTCACTGCTGGTTGGTTGACTGGCTGGCTTGACTGCACATGTATGCCACACTGGTAGACTGCAGGTCGATTGTTAACCATAAATATCACACACACACACTATGACACAAACCACACACTCACTCAGCCTATCATATAAAACCATCTAAATGAACTAGTATCCACTCAAGCCACTGTGGCCCTTTGAAACAGACAAAATAATTATGGGCCTGGCACATGTGACCGTGAATGGGACAGCAACAACCACGTGCCATTTTCAGTTTCACATCGACATCTGCAACAATAGGCTCTCTCAGTCAGGGCAGGACAGGTGTTTGGGGAGAGTGTGTTTCGGCCTCTGCTCACGTGCAGTACCAGGTTCCTAAATGAAAAAGCTCACCTTCACATTACCAAGACCTTCATGACCCTGGAGAACATTGTAGAAACTTCTCTCTCCCCCCAGCTAAAGCAGAAGCGGTGGTGGTGGGGTATCAGCAGTGGAAGAGTGAATGGAAAGAGCTTCCTGCTCTCTGATGGAACTGAGGCTGAGGCACACAAACCCAGCTTGGAAGGCAGTTAGTGTGACAGTCCAGAAGACAGGGTGCCTGGAGGACAGGGCCTGTGCAGCATCTAAATGACCACAAATCACTGAATTCTTCCACATAGCTGGGGTTTTACACTCCCCCTCCTCCCATCCCTTTCTCAACCCATCCATCCCCCTATCCCTCAGTCTCCCCCTCCCTCCATCCACCCACGCATTCAAGCCTTTCATTACGATGATAATGGGCCAAAAGCCGGAACAGGGCCCATGTCTGGGTGCCATAAGTTCAGCGCTGGCTTTGTGGCCATGTCATGCGTGTCCATGGGAGCAGAGCGTGCTGCCATGGTTCAACAAAGACGGAAGGAGAGGAGGGAAAAAAACAACACTAAAAATCCTACTGCCTTCAGCAGGGCAACTTTGACCAAAGCGTAACTCTCAAACAACCTTATGCCAGGATACACACAGTCAGGCCTGGTCTGCAAGCCTGGACACCATAGGGGACAGCTATACACACTATAATGATATTGGATAGGCAGTTATTGTGTGGTATAAATATTCAGTTCCCACTTACCTTGCCAATACTTGTGCCCAGGAGCCTTATCTCTGCCCATCTATACCCTCCTGCATTAAGTATGGACTGTTATACTCACTCACCTTACCTGTCAAAGTTCACAGCTAATGACAACAGGAAGGAGTGGGCCTGTAATTTCACCTGCATGGCATTATATCAGAGGAAATGTAAATGTTTCTACCAATGGTGTATATACACACTGGATGTATGATATGTAATGGCCAACACTTTGATGCCACTGGTCAGCCATATTGGCATTCCCCAGAAAAAGCAGTCCTCCACAGGAATGAATGGAATTTCAATTAAATATTTCAAGGAATTTATGTTTAGCTCACAATATGATTTAAAAGTATGTATTAAGGTGTCTAACAGAATAAATGTGGCAAAAATGAATGTAGACATGAATAAATGCATTTCTTTAGCTTCCAAAATATGTTTTACAATGGTGGGGGAGGCATGGAAGTGTTTGGTTAATGATCTATCCCTTAGGCAAGGGTTGTCATGTTTTACTATTATAACAATGATATGGCATATATACCATGTAGGCTAATGCCATTCCCCCAATACAAATAGAGTTGGTAGGCTTAGGAATGGCATGTCGGGTGGTCTGCACCAATACAAATAGAGTTGGTAGGCTTAGGAATGGCATGTCGGGTGGTCTACACCAATACAAATAGAGTTGGTAGGCTTAGGAATGGCATGTAGGGTGGTCTACACCAATACAAATAGAGTTGGTAGGCTTAGGAATGGCATGTAGGGTGGTCTACACCAATACAAATAGAGTTGGTAGGCTTATGAATGGCATGTAGGGTGGTCTACACCAATACAAATAGAGTTGGTAGGCTTAGGAATGGCATGTCGGGTGGTCTGCACCAATACAAATAGAGTTGGTAGGCTTAGGAATGGCATGTCGGGTGGTCTACACCAATACAAATAGAGTTGGTAGGCTTAGGAATGGCATGTAGGGTGGTCTACACCAATACAAATAGAGTTGGTAGGCTTAGGAATGGCATGTAGGGTGGTCTACACCAATACAAATAGAGTTGGTAGGCTTAGGAATGGCATGTAGGGTGGTCTACACCAATACAAATAGAGTTGGTAGGCTTAGGAATGGCATGTCGGGTGGTCTGCACCAATACAAATAGAGTTGGTAGGCTTAGGAATGGCATGTAGGGTGGTCTACACCAATACAAATAGAGTTGGTAGGCTTAGGAATGGCATGTAGGGTGGTCTACACCAATACAAATAGAGTTGGTAGGCTTATGAATGGCATGTAGGGTGGTCTACACCAATACAAATAGAGTTGGTAGGCTTATGAATGGCATGTCGGGTGGTCTACACCAATACAAATAGAGTTGGTAGGCTTATGAATGGCATGTAGGGTGGTCTACACCAATACAAAAGTGGAGGAGAAACAGGTAACCTCAAATGCATTTCCATTCAACCACCAAATGGCGCAAAACGTACATATGCGTGATATAGCAAATCGCCCACAATGATAAACAAGATACATTGTTTATCATTCTTACCAACTTCAAGAGTAGCTTGGGCCCATTCATCTATCTGACAGTATGTCAACATCAGGTCTGTTGTAATAACATTCAAACATATTGCACACCTCAACAGTAATGTAACAAGTGGATTTTTACCTGCGTAAAACCGTAACAGGGAGCCAATCTCGGTGTTCATCCCTTCCTCCTGCACGCGCCACGGATCCTTAAATCCCAGTTTAAAGAGAAAGTCATTCTGGATCTGGAGAGGCCTCTCGTCTTGCCCGAGCCTCCTGACAGCGTCACCGTGGAGCTGAACGTAAAGTGTGGGACTCGTATCACCTGCTGCTTCTCTATCCTCATCAGCCGAACCTGTTTTCAAAGCACGCTGGCGATTGTCAGGGTCTTGGATGTCGGGCCTAGGACCTGTCGAACAGGCCCGGGACAATGAGCTACCGCTACTACTGGGTGGCAGCCTGCTCAGACCGAGTCTGTTACCTGCTCCCGTATCCTCTGTCAAGTCGTTTAAATGCCCACCGTTGCTAAACGTGTAGTTGGCAGAGACTGTGTTTCCATTCGGGAGAATAGGGTCAATGCTTGTGGTAGGACAGTCGAGCTCCAGTTCGTCTGAGGAGCTGCCATAGGTGTCGTGGCCCTCCGTGGCGCTGTCAAAACTAGGGCTCAGGATGGATGCGTCTGTGCCCAGGATCATGTCGTCGCTGAGGGAGTCCCGGTGCTCACTGAGCCGAGCCCCCGAGATGCTGAGGTCATCGAATGCGCTGCTGCTCTCCACGTCCGAACCAGAATTGAGCCCGTAGTTGTCCACTCCGTTCAGCCGCTGTTCTGGATCATCCTCGTTTGGAGTATCCAGGTTAGAATTCGAATTTTGATCCGACAACGAGTGAGTTATATTATCTTTTGAATCTGAGTCCGGACTCAAAAGTTTTTCATCCTGTTGCTTTTGCAACTCATCGGCGTTCTCCATAAGCAGTAATCTCAACCGGTCACTTGCCTTGTCTGATAGGCCGCCCCTGAATTCTGGGGATCCCGAATGGTTGCACTTAATATTAACGTTACCGTCTTCAATAAGTTTGCACTGACTGTCATATAGATACTTCACATTACAGTTTCCGTTTTGATCCGTCTTTGGGTTGTCTTTACAAAATATACGCAATACAGAGCTCGACTTACTGAGTTTGCTCATACGGAGCGCCATGTCGCCAGCGGTGGTATCGATCGTGCACAGCACCGGCCTAGGATATGACGGCGAGGTGAGTTTGTCGTGGACATGTATGGATCCCCTGTGAAGATCCACTCGCACCCACTCTCTATCTGAAGGCTGCAGTTGCATGTTCTGCCGATGCCTCAGCAACGTCTTCCTATCCAGACTCCGAGTATGCAGAGACCCAGAGGAGAGGGTCGAGTTCATCTTGGCGCCGCAGGCGGCAGTGACAGCCGATGTGGTTGCAGCGGAGAGGTTCCTCTTCAGCCTCCTCCGTCTCAACAGGAGCGAGTTGGAGTTACTGGATAAACTCCGGCCATTCGTAGATGTGCTTCCATTACTTTTATTCGAAGCACTAGAACCCACTGCAGCCTGAGAGGGATTGTTCCCATTTCTAATATCTAAACGAGAGGCCGTCAAATGTACACCACCATCATCCACTGGCGTCCACTGGGCGACAGACAGTCCGCTAGGCTTCTTAAACTTAGTTGCCGTTCTATCTGCCAAGCCTTCGTCAACGACAGCCCGCGCACTTTCCATTTTACCAAATGAAAAGTACACTAGATATCTGTGCGTACGTGGCTTAACATCAGCCTTCTACATTAAAAAAGCGCGACAATAGGAACACAATACAACAAATGTCCGCCGGTTTGGTGGTGTACTTATCCCACTATTCATTCCCTTCTTTGCCTCCGCGCTCCAGTTGGAATCTCCCCTGCGTTCCCGAAAACATTTCAGAGGAAATCCGCTAAAAACAGGTCGGACTCGAAGTGAGAGATCAGTACAAGGGCGGAGACGTACTGTGTCTCATTTAGACCAAAATACTATGGCAAAATATGAAATTAATGTCGGCCGACCTCTTACGCAAATACTGTACGATACATATTCATGAGGTGACAAGATGTGAGAACAACCTTGTATTGCCTTGTGGGAAATGTATGTCAATGTAAGGACATCTACAATCTTTCATGTTGAAATACTAAAGTAAAAACTACATTTCCCAAATAAAGGGCATACCCACAGCAGACAGAAGGGGGCAAGGTTCAGAATGATGTAAATAGATATGTAACACAGAAATACAACTCCCTGTTATTTGGTAGAGAGCCTTATCAGTTCTATGCACATAGATACATTTCTATATGGAACGACCTTTACGCACCGCCCACGTTTTATGCTCTGCCCCTTCTGAGGAATATCCCTCTCGTTGCCTTGTTTTGATAAATGGGATTCAACCTTCTGACTACGCAGGCAAATTACTGTACCTGTGAAATATGCTTGATGCGACTGACAGGTTTAAAACCATTCTAAATCAAAATGGGAGACAGAACATGTTTTTCCCCCACAGCATTAATATTAAATACCCCACTTATTTGTCAGCTGTTTTAAGCCAATGTATTGCATGATATGTGCGTGCTTGCATTAAATAGCATAGGGAAATAAAGTTCGAGTCTACTCGACCAGTAACGACAAGGGTGAAATAACTTGAGTGGAGCACCATCTCATCAGGACGCCATTTCACAAGGCCACGCTGACTGGCCGACTTTCTATCCTCAGTGATATTCTATTGTCCTCTTCCACCACCTAGTGGTGTTACTCCTACTCTAATTAGTGACAACCCTGGTCATGGGGACAGATGGGGTGTGCAGGTTTTTACTCCATCCCAGTACTAGAACTGTCATTATATTGATGTCATTGAATTTCTCATTTAGCACACTGTACAGTCGACAGTGACTAATGGTAATCCATAACCCATCCCCACTGTGTAAGAGGCTACAGTGTTAAAACTAGGCTAATAAATCTAACAGTTGCACTTACTTGATTCCAGCATTTGGCTCCTATAAAGAGAATAGGCCGTTGAAAAATGTCTTTCATCCTTCTCTGATTGGGGCAAGTTCTTCCAGAGCCCGGAATAACTGCCCGCTGTCATTTCTGCTTGGATGTCTCGCGTCCAACTGTTTAAATCCTGGAATTGGGTACAAATGGAGTTTGACTGGATCACTGAAATAATTGACTCCAGTGAAGAATGATTGCTGGGAAAATCCTTTTAATAAGATTTCTTGGACATAAACAAATCAGTCTACCCGTTACATGCATTGTCTACCTGTGCAAAGTGAAGATCTGACATAGGGTAGGCCATTGGAGAATCCTGTACATAGGTTTTACTATACATTACTACTTTGATTATTCTGTATAATGAAAAGTGCTTTACAAATGTAATAAATTGTCAAAATTGACTTTTTAGTTGGATGAAAATATTTTGACGTGCTTGGAACAGTTATTGGATCTATGAAACCCCAAAACACCAACAAGTGGTACATCCAGACTATTTGGGATGAGAGAGTGAGCTTCCCTGAACTGATAAAGCAAAAGGAATAACCCATAGAATTACATGGTGATTCATCGGAGCTCTGTGGGATAACCTCTTTATGATAGACCGATGAGGTTGTGGTGGTCAACATAAAGATCCAAAAGCATAACTCTCTCTCACACACACACACACACACACACACACACACACACACACACACAAAAAGGAAAGCCAAAGTAGTAAGGCAGTATTTTACTCTAAATCACATTAGCTACAATTCCTGGGCAGCCATAAAGACCCAATAGCTGATGTCAATATTGCCATGGTTTGAGAAAACGTGTCTTAAATGATAGTGAACAGAATGCAAAATACATAATGACGTTTAATAGAGAGACAGACAAGGGGGTCATTCACATTGTAAATGGAAAGGAATTCCTCTTTCCAAAATAAACCAGATCACTTTCAAATTAAATTCTCAACAAGTACATGTAACAAAAGTTTATGACTGAATTCATATTCCTTAATTCCAACATGACACCATCCTCATACTATGCTCTGTGGTTAAGTGGTCTGTCAAAAGAGAGAGGAGCCCCCTCAAGATGTTGATCAAAGCGTTAGGATTCAAAACAATGCCCAAAACGGTTTGAGGCAAACATGATGACGTGGTTGGCATGATGCTGGAATCAACAAGGATGCTGATTCGAGCAGAAAACATGACCCCATCATCTCTTGAAGAATCTACTGATTTAAGTTGTTCCAATGAAATTAGGAAAAACAAACAGGGACATTGGGAAAGAGAATAACCTGTGTAATAAATGAAGCAATAAGTAATATGTGGAGAATAAACTAACATTTTATATAATATAATGACCCATGTTTACCTGATAACCAAACATATGTGCAATACCTTCGATGTTCCTTAATGTTTTCGTAAATTTCATTGGGCCTCAACTACAAAGACGTTAAAAATGACAGAGGATGTCTTTTTGTTGGTGCATTTTCCTATGCAAATACATTAATACCTTAGGTGGCCAATCAGACCCTTCACCAGATCTAATCTACGTCTTATGACAAGCAAACATTTTCATATCGCAACTATAAGAGTAATATGTAGCATTTTAAAACAACTCAAAACAGTGGCCAATAGGATTTCAATCCCGATATTCCCATTGGGGCCTTTCCTAAAATGGCAAAAAAAAAAAAATGGAGAGGACCGTTTACAAGCAAACTAAAAAGGTTTTCATACAGTTTGCCAAGCAGCAGAAAGAATATAACTTGTTCTTAAATATACAGAAAAGACTGAAAAATAAATAGAGTGCCGTGCACTCACGTCAGCAGAGTTCATTAAACATAAGACTGCAAAATGAGAAAAGCTTAATTGTCAACAGTAAAAAGCATAAAGTATCCCTGGATGGCAAGCCACATGTACATCCTAAATGGAACCCTATACCCTATTTAGTACACTACTTTTGACCAGGGCCCATATGTGTCTCTGGTCAAAAGTAGTGTACTATATAGAAAACAGGATGAGATTTGGGACACAAAATAGCTCTTCTCTGAAGGAGTCTATATTCAAACATCAGAGACCTGTGACATGCCCCCTAAAGCCACATAACCCACAGTTTAAAATCAAAGTGTCACTTTTAAAAATAAAAATGATGTAAAAAGCTGTTCAACCTTAACACATACAGTCAGTGCATTATCTGCCAGCTACATTTTTCATTAAGGTTACCCTTTCATCCTTTCAGGATCCCGACATGAAAAGAACAGTATTGAAGCGTGATTCTATTTCAAATGTTACTTCATACCTCTGTATAAACACAATGTATATTTGGAGAGTGTAAACAAAACATTGTCTGCACTTTCAAATTCACAGTTAGCAATAGATCAACATTGTCGGTACAGTGGGAACTGAACTGACCACCATGGGGAGAAGTAGAGGTGGGATTGCATGGTCATGACAGGGTGAACCCCAGAGGGCGCTATGACCTAAGGAGAGAGCACAGAGGGAAAATATTGCACATAATTCTGAAATGTTTTATGGACCAGACCCCTCACTTCTTTTTCTCTTTAACCAATTAAACACTGTAGATGAATCCACAAACAGCACTAGGTTCATCTTAACAGACTAAGGATAACATTCTCCAAGTGGTTGAAGTCCATCTCTTGCAACATCCATGGGTAGAGGGAGTAAAAATGTCCTTTCTGATTGAGTGAGGATGTGGGGGCTCCTTCCACCAATAGTGACAAGCCAATGATGAGACAGTGACAAGGGCGGGGCATAGGTACCTGGTAACCATGACAGCCAGTCAGTGGAGTAGAGATGGCAGGTGTCCAATCCTAACCAGCCCATCCCACTATCATCATCCCCAAAGCACTGAGCGCCTTCCTGAGAGCTCAGCACTAAGGTGTGGGACGAACTCGTCAGTCAGTTACATTGAGAAAATTGTGGGAGTTGGAGGGGCTACTAAAGGTGTTCAACTACTGTTTTGTCTCTGGAGGGGAAGGTACCGACCGACTGAGTAGCAGGGTATTGAAAAGGCATTTCAAATCAGAAGAAGACATGGCCTTATTGTAGAAATGGGCACCATTTACTGTCCAGCACTTATGGTTCTCAGTGAAGGAAAACAGCCAGTCTGTCTGGCGTTCCTATAGACAGTGATGGTCTACGGCCTGTGAAACCTGAGGGAGAAAAGAGCAGAAATATTCTGTCATTTGTACGAATTCTAAAGGTCACATATTGCAATTCCCTTATTATAGGGTACTGTAAAAGGTATGACAGATACATGCATACAGTGCCTCAAATCTAAACACAATACATCACAATGACAAAGCAAAAAACAGTTTTTGCAAATAAAAATGTTATGAAACTGAAATATAACAACATTTACATAAGTATTCAGAGCCTTCACTCAGAAATTTGTTGAAGCACCTTTGGCAGCGATTAGAGCATTGAGTCTTAATTATGACGCTACAAGCTTGGCACACCTGTATTTGGAGTTTCTCCCATACTACTCTGCAGATCCTCTCAAGCTCTGTCAGGGTGGATGGGGAGTGTCGCTGCGCAGTTATTTTCTGGTCTCTCCAGAGATGTTCGATCGGGTTCAAGTCCGGGCTCTGGATGGTCTGCTCAAGGACATTGAGACTTGTCCTAAAGCCACTCCTACGTTGTCTTGGCTGTGTGCTTAGGGTCGTTGTCCTGTTTGAAGGTGAAACTTCACCCACAGTCTGAGGCCCTGAGAGCTCTGGAGCAGATTTTAAATCAAGGAGCTCTCTGTACTTTGCTCCGTTCATCTTTCCCTTGATCCTGACTAGTCTCCCAGTCCCTGCTGCTGAAAAACATCCCCACAGCATGATGCTGCCACCACCATGCTTCACCGTAGCGATGGTGCCAGGTTTCCTCCAGACGTGACATTTGGCATTCAGGGCAAAGAGTTCAATGTTGGTTTCATCAGACCAGAGAATCTTTAGGTGCCTTCTGGCAAACTCCAAGCAGGCCGTCATGTGCCTTTTATTGAGAAGAGGTTTGCATCTGGCCACTACCATAAAGGCCTTATTGGTAGAGTGCTGCAGAGATGGTTGTCCTTCTTTAAGGTTCTCCCAACTCCATAGAGGAACTGTCAGAGTGACCATCGGGTTCTTGGTCACTTCCCTGACCAAAGCACTTCTCCCCTGATTGCTCAGTTTGGCTGGGCGGCCAGCTCTAGGATGAGTTCTTGGTGGTTCCAAACTTCTTCCATTTAAGAATGACGGAGGCCATTGTGTTCTTGGCGACCGTCAATACTGCTGACATTTTTTAGTACCCTTCTCCAGATCTGTGCATCGACACAACCCTGTCTCGGAGCCCTTTGGACAATTCCTTTGACCTCATGGCTGGTTTTTGCTCTGACATGCACTGCCAACTGTGGGACCTTATCTAGACAGGTGTGTGCCTTTCCAAATCATGTCCAATCAATTGAATTTACCACAGGGGGACTCCAATAAAGTTGTAGAAACATCAAGGATGATCAATGGAAACAGGATGCACCCGAGCTCAAAGTAACATTTTTTAATTTCAATAAATTTGCAAAAAAATCTAAAAATCTGTTTTTGCTTTGTCATTATGGGATAATGTGAACATTGAGGGGAAAAAATATTTAAAATACATTTTAGAATAACGCTGTAACGTAACAAAAAAAAGGGGGGTCTGAATACTTTCCAGATGCACCATACATATGAAGTATTTAAAGGTTTGTAAAGAAATTGCTTTTCACCATGCCATTCGGGGATGTGTTCATGTATACAAATAAATACCATTAAAAACATGCTAATGCACAGGTCTTTACCTGGTTAAATGGCGACTTGACTCGTGCACTTCCATTTCATGGCTCTTGAAATCGTTGAGTTCCTTCCGTATGGCTGCCTGTGAAGGACAAATAGGTTGCAAGGGGAACAAAGGTTTAGTGCTCAGACAAATAGAAAGTCACTCAGTCTTGCTCAGACTCCTTTTAAATGCATCATTTACTCTCATCTTAAGGTCAAGAGTGAATAAACTAAATTCTCTCCAATAAAACACACTTCTTCCTTGGTCTCCATCTTTTTTCATCCTTTCCCTCCCGCTGGTTTGAGGGAGCAACAAAGAACCTTCAATAATCTCCACCCTGCTGCTCATTGCTCAGTCTTGTACTCAAGGTAGCACCTCGTTTGTGCACCATGTTAAATCAGTATCGCAACATTCACAAGGGCTGTGTGCTTAGAAAAACATTACATTTTAGCCTGTACAAAATAATGAAATGCATCCTCTCGTACCTCCCCCTTCGTTGCACCATTTGGGATAACAGCAGCGGAAGCAACCTTTTGTGGTGGTTGTATTGTGCAACAAAGGCAGTTTCTTAAAACAAAATTGTGTACAAGCACATCTGACTAGATGCAATGCATTCTTAAAATGATCCCATCCCCGAAGAGGACTTCTTCCAGGAACAAAATGTGGTGGCTCAGTCAGGTCTTTTGGATAATCCCCCTGACATGTTCTAACACAGGCTGGTGATGTCACAGACAAGTCTAATTAGCAGGATGACACAGGGGAACGTCTCATCGCCTGAACAGGACGATGCTACTGGTCTGAAAACAGGAATACAAAAGCCCTGACCTCTGGTAGACGGCAGGAACAAATCTAATGTTATCGGAGCGTGTGCAGTTAGTGGAGGCTGAGGGTTTCGGAGGCGCCCCCGTCTGTCCCTTCATTATTATCTTACGTAATAAGGAACGTTGTGTAACTACCTGCCATATTTTTGCACCTGAATGGTCCCCAGGTGTTGACCCCGTATGCTCGGATTCCACCGCTGCCGCCAACGTCATAGGGACGACAGAGGAGAAAACGGAGAGCGGCTCGCTCTTCTAAGTAATACACAGTTCATTAAAAGTCAGAACCACGTTCCGACGCCCGGGAGGATCGCTTGGGGGTGTTTACTCTCGGGGCGGTAAACAAAAGGGGGGGGGGGATTATTTGAACTAATAAACAGCAGCCTGGAAGTGCTGGAAGGAGAGGAAATCTCCTGGCATTATACTCCTGCATTATACTTCTTTGAGCTCTGAACTGAAGGGTGGAGATTGATTGATTGATCCAGGGCAATCTGCAGAGGGGCTGCTACCACGGCGTTACTGCTATAACAGCAAAGGGGAAGTACAACAAAACAGACCAGCAGACTTTCGAACTTTGAGTTGGGCTGGGAAAAATCTAAATGATAATAGATATGTGAGGTCAAGTCACTCATGTACTCCCCAGGGCTGTGTCTATGTACAATAGGATAACAAGATTCTCTGCAGCATGAACCGACTTCAAAGAAGCTAATACCATACCTCATACCAGTATACACAACCTCAAAGGCCATTTGATGCTAAATGACACCACTTGACAAAATACTAGATAAATAGTGGGAAGAAAAAGTTTGTGAACCCTTTAGAATTACCTGGATTTCTGCATAAATTGGTCATAAAATGTTCTGATCTTCATCAAAGTCACAACAAGACAAACACAGTCTGCTTAAACAAAGAACAAACAATAATATGTTTTCATGTCATTATTGAACACACTGCGTAAACATTCACAGTGCAGGTTGGAAAAAGTATGTGAACCCTTAGATTTAATAACAGGTTGACCCTCCTTTGGCAACAATAACCTCAACCAAACGTTTCCTGTAGTTGCGGGTCAGACCTGCACAACAATCAGGAGGAATTTTGAGCCATTCCTCTTTACAAAACTGTTTAAGTTCCACAATATTCTTGGGATGTCTGGTGTGAACTACTCGGTCATGCCACAGCATCTCAAAGTCGGGTTGAGGTCAGGACTGACGGCCACTCTAGAAGGTGGATTTTCTTCTGTTCTTGATGTCCTTGTGTATTTTCGTGTGTTGCATCACCTAACTACTGTTGAGCTTCAATTAGCAGACAGAGAGCCTTACTTTATCCTGCAAAATGTCTTGATAAACTGAATCTTTCCGTCGATGATAGCAAGCTGTCCAGGGCCTAAGGCAGCCCCATTATGCTCCCTCCACCATAGTTTACAGTTGGGATGAGGTTGATGTTGGTGTGCTGTGCCTTTTTTTCTCCACACAGTGTTGTGTTCCTTCCAAACACCACAACTTTAGTTTAATTTGTCCACAGAATATTTTGCCAGTAGCACTGCGGAACATTCAGGTGCTCTTTTGCGAACTTCAGATGTGCAGCAATGTTTTTTTTTGACAGCAGTGGCTTCTTCCGTGGTGTCCTCCCATGAACACCATTCTTGTTTAGTGTTTTACGTATTGTAGACTAGTAAACAGAGATGTTAGCATCTTCCAGAGATTTCTGTAAGTCTTTAGCTGACACTCTAGGATTCTTCTTAACCTCATTGAGCATTCTGCGCTGTGCTCTTGCAGTCATCTTTGCAGGATGGCCACTCCTAGGGAAAGTAGCAACAATGCTGAAATTTCACAATATACAGACTTTTTGTCTTACTGTGGACTGACTTTTGGAGATACTTTTGTAACCCTTTCCAGCTTTATGCAAGGCAACAATCCTTAATCTTAGGTTTCCTGAGATCTATTTTGTTCGAGGCATGGTTCACATCAGGTAATGCTTCTTGTGAATAGCAAACGTAAACTTCTGTGAGTGTTTAGGGGGCGTAGCAGCTCTAACCAAAATCTCCAAACTCATATCAGTGATTCAACTCCAGGTTAGTTGACTCCAATTAGGGGTTCACATACTTTTTCCAGCCTACACTGTGAATGTTTAAATGATGTATTCAATATAGACAATAAAAATACAACCATTTGTATGTTATTAGTTTAAGCGCACTGTGTTTGTCTATTGCTGTGACTTAGATGAAGATCAAATTTTATGCCAAATTTATGCAGAAATCCAGGTAATTCCAAAGGGTTCACATACTTCTTCTTGCTGCTGTACGTCTCAAAAGTGATACATTTAGCATTTCCATGAGGATATAGAAATTATCACTAAAACGCTACATGTATCTCCTTTTACCCACTCATCCCCACCACTACTTGCCTTGTCGGCTGCCGTGAGGCGGGTCCAGGGTTTGTCTGCCCGTCTGTCGTGTTCCGGGGCATCGGACACCTCTACGTAGTCACTGAAGCGGATCAGGATCTTAGCCTGTCTCAGCTCCTCCACCGTAGGCCTCTGGCTCAGCTGGAACAAGAGAGAGGAACAGAGTGTTGTGATGAGTATAGGCCCTAGACAAATAATCAACGTTTGGTATCACAGAGCAAAGGACGTAACATTAACCTCAACACTGGAAAAGACAGCATTATCAACCGCTACAGAGGAAGTTTATCAGGCCTGAAAGCTAGTATGCTGAAGGTCCCTCCAACTTCTTTATGAAGCAGCTATACTGTACTCCACATGACTAGTGTGTTTGGATGAGTAGACTGTTCAGAGCAAAGACCACTATATCAAATCAAAGTTTGTCACGTGCGCCGAATACAACAGGTGTAGACCTTACAGTGAAATTCTTACCTTTACCCAGGAGGAGACTTAAGGCCTGAAGGCTAATCCACTGAAGGGAACCTAAACATCTATACAGCCTGGTTTCTGAAGCCACTCAGTTGCACTGCAAATTTCTGATCCAACATATTAATATGATACATGCCATTGCACCAGATATAGCTAGATAGCACATTCTCATCTGTAGTCAGGAAACAAACCAACATCAAAACAATAAAAATGTCAAATAAAACAAGTGATTTTGGTTTGATTTTAGTTAGTAAATAAATACTACAGTCCCAAGCCACACTACATACCTGCATCTGAAAGTGACAAGGGGATTCTTGTTTAAGAAAATGTATGACTAGTTGTATGAGGGCATCGTTAGGGTTTGTTCACAAATGCCAGTGCCAAGGACACCGAGGACACTACTGTCCCCTGGGATGACCTGAGAGATGTAGTGCTGTGACTACCACTGATTTTACACCTTGCTCTCCTCTCACCCAGAGTGAGTAATTGTTGTGCTGTTCGTATTGCTGTGTGAACAGTCTGTCCTGTCCAACACCTTAAAGAACAACTGTGAGCCTCGGTGGTTGGCACGCTGTTTGCCCATAAGGTTTATGCAGTCTTTTTTTTAAAGCTATTTGGATGGAATTGGAAGTTTAAAAATATATATATTTTATTTAACTAGGCAAGTCAGTTAAGAACAAATTATTATTTACAATGACGGCTTACCAAAAGGCCTCCTGCGGCGACTACCAAAACACACATCACGACAAGACACCACAATACTACATAAAGAGAGACCTAAAGACAACAATATAGCATGGCAGCAAAACCACATGACAACGCAGCATGGTAGCAACAGAACATGGTAGCAGCACAAAACATGGTACAAACAATATTGGGCACAGACAATAGCACAAAGGGCAAGAAGATAGAGACAACAATACATCATGCAAAGCAACCACAACTGTCAGTAAGAGTGTCCATGATTGAGGCTTTGAATGAAGAGATGCAGATAAAACTGGAAAGAGGAGCGACCCAGGTATGTGTGTGCTTTGGGGACCTTTAACAGAATGTGACTTGGAGAACGGGTGTTGTATGTTGAGGATGAGGGCTGCAGTAGGTATCTCAGACAGAGGGGGAGGGCAAGAGGGTTTCATAAATAAGCATCAACCAGTGGGTCTTGCGACAGGTATACAGAGATGACCAGTTTACAGCGTATAGAGTTTAGTGATGCGTCCTATAAGGAGCATTGGTGGCAAATCTGATGGCCGAATGGTAAAGAACATCCAGTCACTCGAGATCCATATATTATATCTCTGTAATCTAGCATGGGTATGATGGTCATCTGAATCAGGGTTAGTTTGGTAGCTAGGGTGGAAGTGGAGTGATTACGATAGGGGAAACCAAGTCTAGATTGAACCTTGGCCTCCAGCTTTGATATGTGCTGAGAGAAGGACAGTGTACCGTCTAGCCATACTCCCAAGTATGAGGTTACTACCTCAAGCTTTAAACCCTCAGAGGTAGTAATCACACCATTCTTCTTACAAAACCATATGACCTTTGTTTTGGAGGTGTTCAGAACAAGGTTAAGGGCATAGAAAGCTTGTTGGACATTAAGAAAGATTTGATCTAAAGCGTTTAACACAAAATCCGGGAAGGGGCTAGCTGATGATAAGACTGCATCATCTGTAAATAAATGGATAAAAGAGAGCTTCCTACTACCTGAGCTATGTTGTTGATGTAAATTGAGAAGAGTGTGGTGCATAGGATCGAGCCTTGGGGTACTCCCTTGGTGACAGGCAGTGGCTGAGACAGCAATGTTCTGACTTTATACACTGCACTCTTTGAGGTAGTTAGCAAACTAGGCCAAAGACCCCTCAGAGACACCAATACTCCTTAGCCAGCCCACAAGAATGGAATGACTTAGGCCAAGGCAATACAAATAACAGCACAACATTGTTTGGAATCAAGGGCAATGGTGACATCATTTAGGACCTTAAAGGTTGCAGTGACACAGCTCCTACTTTTTGGAAGCCCCTTTCCTGCCTTACCTTTCGCGTTAATCTGCGTTTTATTTCCCTCTTCTCCTCCAACTCCTCCTGTTCGTTGAGCGCTATGGGAAACACAAGGGGTCAGAGGTTATACCGTGTTTCAGGGCACACAAGTGGGTTGCGCTGCTTAGGAAACGTTTTCCCACTACTGGAAGGAGAAAAACAACCTCATTTACATAATGTAGAGGATTAAAATGCAGCACAGAAACATACTTAATATTCCACGTCGCTGAATATCTCAAAGCCTTAAATGGTTTATCATCATCATCACCTGTTTGTAATGTAGGACTATTTGCATTGCAGAAACAGAAGGGAAATTGTCTCTCTATCCCCAATTCCCACATGGCTAGTTCTTCCACATTCATTCACATGGGGTTGGTTGGCTGGTGTACGTTACATTAAAATGCTTCTAGGGAACAAATTAGAATATTCAGACCCAGTTTTGCTCAGAAGAAATACTCCTGTCTCACTAGAGATTACTCTTAGCCTTTTCCATGGACACCCTCCAAACTAATGATCAGATAAGCACCCTCCAGCTTTAGAGTGAAGAAGTTAAAATCAAAAAGGAGGAAGAGGACTGAAAACATTCTATACTTGCTATTCCAAAACACATGACAGAGTTATGTGTTAATTGCCTAACTATACCACTGTAGTCTTGGTTTGGAGTGCCAGTCCAAACAGAAAGTTCCATTTGATAAATGGGCGACAGGTAGCCTAGTGGTTAAGAGCGTTGGGCCTGTAACCGAAAGGTTGCTGGTATGAATCACCGAGCAGACTAGGTGAAAAATCTGTCATTGTGCCCTTGAGCAAGGCACTTAAGCTTAATTGCTCCTGTAAGTCCCTCAGGATAAGAGTGTCTGCTAAAATGTAAATAAAAGGCATGCCCCATTTATTTAACCTAGGCTATGTTGTGGGGGAGACTAACATTTCAGGAATTGCACACCCCGCTTATCCTCTCCTTACACACACACTGCCAATCATAGAGCAACCTCTGGGAGACCAAGGCACTGCTGGTAAACCGGTCTTTGATGAAAGCAGAGGAGCCCAAGCTGCTATCGCCTGCCTGCGTCTCTCTGATACAGAGTGTGTTTGAGCTGAGAAACCAGCCTCCTTGGCCCTAGCCGGCATCCTGAGGGAACCACACTGCCTTGCCTTCCTCAGATGAAGGAGAGAGAAGAAAGGCAAGATGTATTCCACTGGCTCCAGGATAAGTAGGCCTCTGAAATAACCAGGGCAACTGTGGTTTGAGGCAGCTTGCATAAAATACTTATTAAATTAAATAATATGGTACATTAGGGTAAGTCAAGTCACTGGGAATAGTTTTAAAAGGGATAACATTAGAGTGGTTTAATAGTGAGGTGATTATTATCAGTAAATTGCTACTTTCTATATAAATGATGATATGTTATAATGATAGGTTCAGAAGGTAGAGGTACATACAATACTCACGTTTCAGGATATTCCTCTGTTCCAGTTCCTCAGCACTGGGCCTCTGACTCAACTGCCTGCACAAACACAACCAAACAAGGTCAAGTCAACAGTCGATGGATAGTACAAAAAACAAACATGATAAACCCCCTGAACAACAAAAGCAAACTTTGTCAACTAGCCAAATCTCCATAGACGACAACAGTACTAAACATGGGCAACTCAACTTACATTGATAGTAGGGCTGGGAATTGCCAGGGGCTTCACGATACTTCGGTGCCGATACGATATGCATTGCAATGCACAAGATTTTATATGTGTTGTGATTTGATGTTCTAAACATATTGCTCACTATATGTCAGCTGAAGAGAGACGAGAGAGCATGAGGAAACAAGTTTTGATCAGTCATAGAATAAGTGCTAAAAACAGGTTGGCTCACTATTTAAAATGATGGATAAACTAACTATAGGATGAAAAATAGTTTTGGCATAGGTACAGCCGACTAGTGCTAGTTAACGCAACCTAGCAATAAAAACTAAAAATACATTTTTTTTTAACAAATTTATAATTTGACTCTACAGAAGCATGCAAACATGAATATTTCACAGTCAACTTAAACTAAGCAGCTCACTTTCAAATGCTGTGCGCGTCATCTCAGGACAAAGTCCATACCCAAATCACATGACAATTTTTGATCTGTTCCTCTTCCTACTCATCTAGCCTGCGGTCACTTCTCTTTAAGAGGACTCCATCCAGCCAGTGTTATCTAAGTGACAGTTTGAGTGACAGCTCGAGTGCCAGCCAGCACCAGGGTGATAGCTATGGCTGAGTTGGCACGTCAGGACGGATGGCATCTCAGTCACTACAGAAATCTACATCTATTCCTTGACAGACATGAATAGAAACTGACTGGATTCAAGGCAGTGAGCCACAATATTCTGCGTGCAGGGCTCATTCCTTTATCGCAGTTATTTTATTTAGACCAGTATTGTCAAGGTCAGGATGTGCACATCACCCTCATTCAGACATAACACCAGTTACGAAATCTGGTTTATTCACACAAAAGTATATGCTGTAACAGTAGCATACAGCACCACACTATACAGTTCAGTCAACCATGCCCATCTCGCTATCCCCCCTCCTAGTTACTTTGTTTAGGGAAGTCACATTAAGATTTACATTTGTTCTAGTTGATCCAGTGAATTCTGCACCCCTGAGGGGTAGAGCAAGAGATATGGAGAAATAAAGAAACAATAGGGGAGGGAGAATGTATGACTGTTTGTAAGCAGTTAAAGGATGAGGAGTCAACGCTTTTAAAAGATTCCATTCCTAATTTATGCCGAGAGAGCGAGAGCCAGAAATCTTGTATCAAATTTCTTTGACGTCAAGCGCCTGACATGATTGGCTGAATACAGTATGACATTCTAACATTTGGGTTTTTGGGAATAAGTTCTGAACACAGCAGAAGTAGCTATTCAGACTGAGGTTTCTGCCGGAGCCTACATGACGGGCGTTTGCTGCTACAATGTCCAGGACCCAGAGTTACTCAAGTTACAGAGAGACTGATTGGCTCGCCTTGTGTTGCCTCATCTCAGTGTCTCGCTTGGCTGCACGCGTCCCAGAGAAACAAGACAGTGAGTCTGCCGGACGTCTCCACTTCTGCAGATCTACACAGACACATGCCGGTGCCGACCTCAACCCAACTTCAGACAGTCTGACTGACCTCCGCGCTTGTCCCAAATCATAAATTCATCATCGTTATACAAGAGGCCATTGCCATAATCATAAGGAATTACACAATAAAGGATGAAATTACCAATATGAAAATCTATTATACCGTCCATTAAGTCTCCATCACAATAAGGAGAGAGGAGGAGATGGCTAAGGTCACAATGACCTCCTTCAGGTTTAGAACCATCCATTTATTGGCGTGCCACAAAGATCTGCTACAGAGGAGCACAATGCACATGGCAAATGGCATGAAATTGGGAGTCATGACGCTGATAGTGTGTCCCAAGTGGCACCCTATTCCTTATATAGTGCACTGCTTTTGACCAGGGCCCCAAAAGTAGTGCAAAACATAAGGAATAGGGTGCCATTTAAGATGCATACAATGGCAATGCGTAAAGGATAGAGAGACAGGGAGCATTTTGGGAACAACATAATGCCTTCTGGGAACAACACACCATGTGCCAATCACAGCATGGAATAGTGGCAGAGTACGCCCTCTTCTCTTTCACATTAAACCATGATGTTCCCTCACTTTAACACCCAGTCATCTTCTTCCCTCTTCTACTCCCTCTGGTCCATCCTGTCCACCTCTTCATTCACTACTATCTCATTGTTTCCCTACTGGCCAGGCCAGTTCTGTCCAAACAGAATCCTGTTCAGTGATGGTAGATTCAAATCAAACCATAGACTAATTGACAAAGACTGCATGGCTAGGTCATGTTCACCTTGGATTAAAAAGAACCCATCTGTATATTGCCATATTCAAATTGAATGTGAAACAATGAAAAGTGTTACTGCTGTGTTTATATGAATGTGTAATCACTTCATATGGGCTTCTAAGGTGTCTGTTCCCTTACCACTGAATGTGTGCGCTGGTGCTGTATGTGTGAGAGCTGTTGGTGTGTGTGTGAAAGAGAGAGAGGGCCGTCAGTATAGCGAGTGTGTGGAGGAGTGGTGTGGTAATGCCTTGGCACATATCACTGTGGTGATTCAGTGAGCGAGGGAGGACGGTAGGCAGTGGGAAGAAAAGAGGGAGGGAGAGAATGTAGAGCGAGACGGAGAGCTGATGCATTGCTGAAATTAGGTCAGCTCAGCGCCCCTCTTAACGAGGTGGAGGGTTCATCTTTAAACGGATGGAAAGAAAATACAACTAAAGTGATGGAAAAGTGTTTTGATAAATAGGAGGCTTCCATTGCGCTTTTAAAAAGCCAGATTAGTCATAGCTAGTTATGTTAGTGGGGATATCAGACCATTATCCCAAAGTAGGCCACAGTGCAATATTTGGCTGTTGACAACTGTTTCCTGAAAGCTCTGTTATAGAGGAGAAATGGACACGCCTTTTAAAACGCATCAGAGAGCTGTTGGCATTGCAGAAGAGGCATGCTTGGTCTAGTGCTACATTATAGATGTTGAAGATATTTAACATATCAAATGGACACGTCGCTCTATTTATGAAAATACAATGGAGTCTGTTCTAGTCACTATCCATCTGTGACTAGAACAGATGAAAAATGAAAAGATCCTGGTCCACCTTTCAACCCTCCTTGGGCAGGTTGTGTGTGTGCATGCGTGTGCTCCCTCTCTCACCGTGTGAGCTTGGTGCCTATCTGCTGCCTAGACTCCAGCCTCTCCTCATCAGTCTGCATGGGCAGGATGTTCTTCTCCTCCAGCTCGCTCTTAGATGGACGGTTACTCAGCTTGACAGCCAGAGAATCCTTCCTCAACACTTTCAGACCCAGGGTACCTAGACACAGACACCAGGAGTTAAAAACACAACATTAACCTAACGTGTGTGTGTCCACCATGGTGATCTTACTTGTAAAGAGCGAGTCATCATCCTCGTCATCATCTTCATCATCCTCATCATCATCATCCTCGTTTTTGTACATGCTGGGCAGGTCCTCATAGTCAGACTCGTTGGGCATGTTCTCTTTGTCGTCCTCGTCGATGATCTCAGAGGGCACCTGGCTTCTGTCCAGAAGACTACACTGACCAGAATGCATTGCATTGCTGCAGGGAGAAGAGGCCAAGAGATAGGTGTTAATGTTAGTGGTAATGATGGATAGAGAGAGATTGAATCTTCATATTAATCTACCACTTTTCCTTTTCCAGTGTGAATCTAATGGTTGCTTTAGAAATGCAACAATGTGCTTTAGAGAGACACTATGATCATGACTCTACAAGTGGTTGACTCATTCCCTATCTCCTGTGTAGTCATCTGAGAAAATGGCAGTCTGGCTGGAATTGCCTTGACGCACTCGATGCGCGAGGTCGAGGCTGTGCCATTTCTGGATCATGGTCATTAGCACCAAATTGTCCACCTTGACTTGCAGCCATTGAACTAGTGAGACAGACAAACATATCTGGTTATGCGAGCAATAGCTTCCTAGCAGGGAGGTCAGTCTGACTGCCACATTAGCCTTCATACCATTAGAAAAGGTTGGTGACCACTGATCAGAGTCAAAATCATTTTCAGCGTCAAAAAGCAAGCAGAGATCTAGCGCTCAGAATTTTTAAAAACACGACTTCAAAAGAAATGGTAACCTATGCAACATTACCTTGTAAAAATAGTCGGAATGAGGATTGTGTAGTAGGTCTAATGCATTAATCACAGCATATTGGCTATGCTTGGTCTGACAGTATTGTTATTCTCAGACTATATTATTATATTATGTATCAAAACTCAAGCTTTGATAACAAAATAGATACGTTGTATCACTTGTGAGGCACAGCTGAGCATAAATTGAAATAAATTATTTTACTGAACTGATGGTACCAGCATCTGATGGTCAGTCTCAGCGGAGTGAGAACGCAGCAGAGGGCCCCATTCTCTCTCCTTTCCTCCGGTGAGACTGACCAGAGAGGGGACAGTCGTCCACCTGATGGCGAAACTCGAGTCACACCACATTATTTCTACCTCATGCACAAATCCATGTTCCTATGACCAGAGAAAGTGAAATATTCCTCAATATTAAAATTGACATGAGCTACTAATGATAAAACACAGGCCTAATGATAACTAATTCATTCCAGATACAGTGCTGGTTGTAGCACGAGTGGAATTAGGGAGAAGCACATTATGTCTTGAATTTAAAAAAGTAACTTTTGACAGTGCTGTATAAAAACTTAAACATGAACTCAAACAGCAGCTCTTTGCTGTATTCTTTGACAGTCTCTCTCGCTGGTCAAGGTTTTAAAAGTGATTAAATCTCACATAGGCTAGTATCAAAATTTGCTGTGGGGTTGTGGAAGCTATAGGCACAGTGATTTGAGCTATCTGATTGGCCAGCACAGTAGGCACACTTGATTTAGCTCTCCTGGTCCGCCGGGTAGGCAGTGTTCGTCCCTTCAGATAAATGAAATGGTTCAAAATGGGAACACCTTGCCTACCCGGCACGCTGGGCTTCTGAATCAAGTGCACCTGCCACCAACAGTGCAAAAAGTTAGGAACGCAAGGCCTTATCGTTGGCTTTTCTACAGAAATGTTTAGTGATTGACTAGGAATGCCTTGAAGATCGCGGTTGGTGACCACTGCATTAGATAGTTGCTCATATCCTTCACATCACAGACCATTCAGGTTCAAAGAAACAAAGTTGTCAATCAACTGGGTTCATGAGGGGCTGGTTCCATACTGTAGTCAGTTGTAGAGCGGGGTTTAAATCTACATAGCAGTGTGGGCTGTCTGATATCATGCTATGACTAATCACAAGCCCCTGCTGTTAGAGCCCACTAGGGACCATTCAGCTCACCATAAGACACGCAAAGCAAGCAATCAGAGGACCAGGGAGGAACTGTGTGTGTGCATGAATAAGAGGATCC
Source organism: Oncorhynchus kisutch (assembly GCF_002021735.2). Classification (NCBI taxonomy): domain Eukaryota; kingdom Metazoa; phylum Chordata; class Actinopteri; order Salmoniformes; family Salmonidae; genus Oncorhynchus; species Oncorhynchus kisutch. The sequence goes on along the minus strand of NC_034203.2, from coordinate 26,344,047 downwards.
CCTGCTGTGAGATGGTATCATACTCATGCATACATAGTCAACCTGAATGAATAAGAGGTCTGATATTTTGTTGCAGAAATAAGAGATCCTAGTTATTCTACACTACCCCTCTACACATGATATTCCAGTCTATACAAATGATACAATAATACTGGCTGTACCAACTCAATTCAGTTGAAAGGGAGAACAGCTGATCGATTCATTCTGGTCTATTTTTTTGTCCCAATTTTGAGATATTTTAACCAAGTGTCACATAAAATACAGAGAAATTAAGTCCAATTCCCCAATACATTTCTCCGTATTCATTTGGCCAATGTCTGCTAGGGGGAGGGAGGACAGGCTGTGGCATCAGTTGTGCCAGACTTGCCTCTGGAGGCAGCCTGTGTGCCATGGTGCCACACACAGTCTGCTATCAAAGTGGGCCACTCTGTCGCAGTGGAACGGGGCGAGCTAGGTCAGACCTCTACATCAAAGTCACATGGTGGCAGCCTGACCCCAATAACACCAGGCAGGGGTGATCTGACCTACAAACCAGCTGGACCTGCTATACTGGACAGATAGTGAGTCTTCAATACATACAAGTCTTCACATGTGATTAATTTACCTACGGTGAGTGTTGGAGACAGAAATGTATGATATAGAACAGATGTTACACTTCACTCCCATCATAAGTTGTACCATCTAAACTCTTAATTTCTACCTGCAACGTCCTGGACAAAAGCTATACAACCATAAAGATACATAATGGTTTTATTTAATAATGTGTATACAACAACTCACTTCTCCAGCCTCTGCAGGTTGAAGGCCAGCGTCTTGTTGAGCTCCTCGATGATGCGGCTGGGGGCATGGCCTTGCATGGAGCCATACTGCAGATGGAGCTGGTGGCCTTGGTTGTGTGCGTGTGCGTGTCCGTGGTTATGGTGCTTCCCGCCCCCCTTGAGCCCCTGGTGGAGGTTGGCTAGGGATGTGAGATGCGAGGGCAGCAGAGGGCCATGGTGGGTGGGATGGCCTTGGAGGTGGCCATGTGGAGGGGGGAACTTCGGTTGGGAGAAGGTGCCGAGGGGAGAGGGTGAGGAGCAAGAGTTGTCCATTCCCCCTTGAGGCACACAGATCATCAATTTCTTGGGAGGTAGAGGAGGAGATAACTTGCCTCCCTGGCCTGGCATACAAGGCAGCTTCATCTGCTGACACGAGTCTGCACAGAGAGACAGATGAGTAGAGAAAGACAGAAACAGGTAAACATCCATGTTTGATCTGTGCTTTGACATGTTCATTCTTCCACCATGTTTTTTATTTTTATTTTACCCCCTTTTCTCTCCCCAATTTCATGGTATCCAATCGGTAGTAGTTTGTCTCATCGCTGCAACTCCCGTACGGACTCGGGAGAGGCGAAGGTCGAGAGCCACGCGTCCTCCGAAACACAACCCAACCAAGCCGCACTGCTTCTTGACACAATGCACATCCAACCCGGATGCCAGCCACACCAATGTGTCAGGGGAAACACTGTAAACCTGGCGACCTGTTCAGCGTGCACTGCGCCCGCCAGCCACAGGAGTCGTTAGTGCGCAACGAGACACTAGCGACCTGCCGGCCAAACCCTCCCTAACCCGGACAATTGTGCGCTGCCTCATGGGCCTCCCGGTCATGGACGGCTGCGACAGAGCCTGGGCTTGAACCCAGTCTCTGGTGGCACAGCTAGCACAGACCACTGCGCCACCCAGGAGGCCCCTTCCACCATGTCTTAACTGGTAAGTGGTGAGTATAAGTAGGACTACAGATTAGTGTGTCCTGACCAGGGAAAGCGCAGTGCTCTAAGCACAATCACCAAGCCATATTGTAAGAGACGGGCAACAGTTGGATAGAGCAGATCAACATGACAGTATACAGTAGAATGCCCAGGTTTGATTGAGCAGGGAGAACTAGATTAGGCTATTGCCACTTCTAGCACAGACGGGCAGACAACAGCTGACCTGGCTACACTGGGACTTAATGACACTAATCTCTCCATCCGCACAGACAGTGTGTACGCGCATGTGTCTACTGACAATAGGTTTATGATTATTCAACTACATACCTGACTGAACAAACTTTCACTGTGTGTGTGTCTCAGAGCTCTGTACTGTAAGCCATTTGCCAGTTCAGTCAATCGTCTATCTTGGTATTCAGTGCCAAACATGATTACATTGTATGTAAAAACGCTTGTCCCAATGTTCCAGTTGTTGACAGGTCTGGGCCTTAGGTGTACACCTGTGTTTGTCCTTCCTCACTCTCAGGGGAGACAACTACAGGAAGAGCCTGACTGACACCATCCAATCCAATTTCCCTTTGTTGAAGGAGATCAGCAAATCTCGTTGTGGGTTTCACATATCTTTGGCACATTAACAGTGCCTTTGTATTAGTCTAACAAGGGGCATCAGTGGCAGGGTCGCTGTAGTTGTTGGTGTGTGTGCTTACCTGTGCTGTGGTTGGGGATCCTGTTGAAAGGTTTGGGGGGCAGCGCAGGGGGCTGTTTGTGGTACATGGGGGTCTTGGCGACGTTGTCCTGAACGTTGCTGGGGAAACCAACAGATTTCTTGGAAGGCAGGACCATGGACGACTTCATACTAGAGGGCTCCCGAGTGCAGACTCCACCCTCCATCGAGGATCGGAACTCCACGGTTGCTGGAGAAAGACACACACACCAATTATAAATATAATGTACAGACAACTGGAAATGAACGGTCTACAAAGGTGAAGAGAACTAATGTGCTGCATCATGCAGGTGAACATGAATGATATATGATAGTGACACACAGAGTACACTAAACATTAGGAGCGCCTTCATAATATTGAGTTGCACCTATCCTTTGCCGTCAGAACAACCTCAATTTGTTGGGGCATGGACTCTACAAGGCATCGAAAGTGTTCCACAGGGATGCTGACCCATGTCGACTCTAAAGCTTCCCATAGACTCTGAACAGCATGGCGCCGACAGAGATGGTCGTTCTTAGGAAACTATGCATTATTTTTTATTGTATTATTTCTTACATTGTTACCCTAGGAAATCTTATTACATACAGCTGAGAAAAACTATTGGATATAAGAGCAACATCAACTTACAAACATTACAACTAGGAATACGTCTTTCCCGAAGCAGATCCTCTGTTCAGACTAGAGGTCCACCGATTAATCGGAATGGCTGATTAATTAGGGCCAATTTCAAGTTCATAACAATCGGAAATCTGTATTTTTGGGCGCCGATTTGCCATTTTTTAAAAATACCTTTATTTAACTAGGCAAGTCAGTTAAGACTGAATGACGGCCTAGGAACGGTGGGTTAACTGCCTTGTTCAGGGGCAGAACGACAGATTTTCACCTTGACTTGACTATCAACTCCAGAAATGAGGCTGGTGTAACCGAAGTGAAATGGCTAGCTAGTTAGCACGCGCTAATAGCGTTTCAAACGTCACTCGCTCTGAGCCTTCTAGTAGTTGTTCCCCTTGCTCTGCATGGGTAATGCTGCTTCGATGGTGGCTGTTGTCGTTGTGTTGCTGGTTCAAGCCCAGGGAGGAGCGAGGAGAGGGACGGAAGCTATACTGTTACACTGGTAATACTAAAGTGCCTATAAGAACATCCAATAGTCAAATGTTAATCAAATACAAATGGTATAGAGGGAAATAGTCCTATAATTCCTATAATAACTACAACCTAAAACTTCTTACCTTGGAATATTAAAGACTCATGTTAAAAGGAACCACCAGCTTTCATATGTTCTCATGTTCTGAGCAAGGAACTGAAACGTTAGCTTTCTTACATAGCACATATTGCACTTTTACTTTTTTCTCCTACACTTTGTTTTTGCATTACTTAAACCAAATTGAACATGTTTCATTATTTATTTGAGGCTAAATTGATTTTATTGATGTATTATATTAAGTTAAAATAAGTGTTCATTCAGTATTGTTGTAATTGTCATTATCACAAATAAATAAAATGTTTAAAAAAATTAAAAAAATCTAAAAATAAATATATATATATATATAATATATATTTTTTAATATATATATATATATATATATATATATATATATATATATATATATATATATATATATATATGTATATTTAAAAAATAAATAAATAATTCCCTAAAAATAAATAAATAAATATATATATGTATATTTAAAAAATAAATAAATAATTCCTAAAAATAAATAAATAAATATATATATGTATATTTAAAAAATAAATAATTTCTAAAAATAAATAAATATATATATTTATAAATATGTATATTTAAAAAATAAATAAATAATTTCTAAAAATAAATAAATAAATAATTTCTAAAAATAAATAAATAAATAAATAAATAATTTCTAAAAATAAATAAATAAATAATTTCTAAAAATAAATAAATAAATAATTTCTAAAAATAAATAAATAAATAATTTCTAAAAATAAATAAATAAATAATTTCTAAAAATAAATAAATAAATAATTTCTAAAAATAAATAAATAAATAATTTCTAAAAATAAATAAATAAATAATTTCTAAAAATAAATAAATAAATAATTTCTAAAATAAATAAATAATTTCTAAAAATAAATAAATAATTTCTAAAAATAAATAAATAATTTCTAAAAATAAATAAATAATTTCTAAAAATAAATAAATAAATAATTTCTAAAAATAAATAAATAATTTCTAAAAATAAATAAATAATTTCTAAAAATAAATAAATAATTTCTAAAAATAAATAAATAATTTCTAAAAATAAATAAAATAAATATATATATATATATATATATATATATATATATATATATATATATATATATATATATATATATATATATATATATATATATATATATATATATATATATATATATATATATATATATAGGCCGATTAATCGGTATCGACTTTTTTGGTCCTCCAGTAAATCGGTATCGGCGTTGAAAATCATAATCGGTCGACCTCTAGTTCAGACCACCACCCAGGAATATGGAGTTCATTCCAGTAGGTGATTCAAAACAATGACACCGCAGAAGGACCAGACGAAACGGCCACCTGGCCAAATTCAAGCTAGGGTTGCCTTCCAGAGAGAGAGAGATTGTAACATTCTGTTTCATGGAAACATGGCCCTCTCGGCATATGTTTTCGGAATCGGTTCAGCCACCGGGCTTCTCTATGCGTTGCGCATACAGAGATAAACACCTCTCTGGGAAAAGGAAGGGCAGGGGTGCATGCTTTACGATTAACAACTCATGGTGTAATCATAACAACATACAGGAACTCAAGACCTTCTGTTCACCCGATCTAGAATTCCTTACAATCAAGTGCCGGCCATTTCACCTACCAAGAGAATTCTCGTCAGTTAGTCACAGCTGTGTACATTCCCCCTCAAGCAGACACCAAGACGGCCATCAAGGAACTTTACTGGACTATATGCAAACCATACATCCTGAAGCTGCATTTAATGCGTTAATAAATGTCTGAATATAAACAGTGAGGCTATTAACTCTGCAAGGCAATCAAACAAGTGAAACGCCAGTACAGGGACAAGGTGGAGTCGCAATTCAATGGCTCAGACATGAATTGTCTACAGGGTCTACAGGAAATCACAGACTACAAAAATAAATGCAGCCACGTCACAAACACAGACGCCACGCTTCCAGACAAACAAACACCTTCTTTGCGGATAATACAGTGCCACCGTCGTGGCCCGCAAACAAGGACAGCGCCCCCCTCTCCTTCTCCGTGGCTGACGTGAGTAAAACATTTAAACGTGTTAACCCTTGCAAGGCTCCTGGCCCAGACGGCACCCCTAACAACGTCCTCAAAGCATGCACAGGCCAGCTGGCTGGTGTGTTTACAGGTATATTCAAATCGCTCCCTATCCAAGTCTGTTGTCCCTACATGCTTCAAGATGGCTACCATTGTTCCTGTACCCAAGAAGGCAAAGAACTGAACCAAATTACTTCCGCCCCGTAGCACTCACTTCTGTCATCATGAAGTGCTTTGAGAGACTAGTCAAGGATCAGATCACTTCCACATTACCAGCCACCCTGACCCACTTCAGTTTGCATACCGCCCCAACAGGTCCACAGACGACACAATCGCCATCACACTGTTCATTGACTACAGCTCAGCATTCAACACCATAGTACCCGCCAAGCTCATCATCAAGCTGGAGACCCTGGGTCTCAACCCCGCCCTGTGCAAGTGGATCCTGGACTTCCTGACGGGCCGCCACCAGGTGGTGAAGGTAGGAAATAACGTCTCCACTTCGCTGAACCGCAACAATGGGGCCCCACAAGGGTGCATGCTCAGCCCCCTCCTGTACTCCCTGTTCACCCACGACTATGTGGCCAGGCACACCTCCAACTCAAATCATCAAGTTTGCAGACAACACAACAGTAGTGGGCTTGATTTCCAACAATGACGAGACAGCTTACAGGGAGGAGGTGAGGACACTCGGAGTGCGGTGTCAGGAAAATAACCTCTTACTCAACATCAACAAAACAGAGGGAGCACCCCCGGTCCACATTGAAGGGACAGCAGTGGAGAAGGTGGAAAGTTTGAAGTTCCTCTGTGTACACATCACATAAACTGAAATGGTCCACCCACACAGTGTGGTGAAGGTGCAACAGCGCCTCTTCAACATCAGGAGGCTGAAGAAGTTTGGGTTGTCACCCAAAACCCTGACAAACCTTTACAGATGCACAATCGTGAGCATCCGGTCAGGCTGGATCACAGCCTGGTATGGCAACTGCACCGCCCTCAACCGCAAGGCTCTCCAAAGGGTTTTGCTGTCTGCACAACGCATCACCGGGGGCAAACAACCTGCCCTCCATGACACCTACAGCACCCGATGTCCTTGATCTTTTTGGTGCCTTCCTGTGACATCAACCACCCGAGCCTGTTCACACCGCTACCATCCAGAAGGTGAGGTCAGTACAGGTGCATCAAAGCTGGGACCGAGAGACTGAAAAACAGCTTCTATCTCAAGGCCATCAGACTGCTAAACAGCAATCACTGATTCTGAGATGCTGCTGCCTACATTGAGACCCAATCACTGGTCACTTATAGCATAATGCCACTTTAAAGTTTACATATCATACATTACTCATACCACATGTACACTCAGCAACAAAAAAATAAACGTCCTCACAGTCAACTGCATTTATTTTCAGCAAACTTAACATGTGTAAATATTTGTATGAACATAACACGACTCAACAACTGAGACAAACTGAACAAGTTCCACAGACATGCGACTAACAGAAATGGAATAATGTGTCCCTGAACAAAGAGGTGTGGGGGAGGGCTCAAAATCAATAGTAAACAGTCAGTATCTGGTGTGGCCACCAGCTGCATTAAGTACTGCAGTGCATCTCCTCCTCATGGACTGCACCAGATTTACCAGTTCTTGTGGTGAGATGTTACCCCACTCTTCCACCAAGGCACCTGCAAGTTGCCGGACATTTCTGGGGGGGGGGGATGGTCCTAGCCCTCACCCTCCAATTCAACAGGTCCCAGACGTGCTCAATTTGATTAGGATCTTCGCTGGCCATGGCAGAATTTACATTCCTGTCTTGCAGGAAATCACGCACAGAACGAGCAATATGGCTGGTGGCATTGTCATCCATGTCAGGATGAGCCTGCAGGAAGGGTGCCACATGAGGGAGGAGGATGTCTTCCATGTAACACACAGCGTTGAGATTGCCTGCAATGACAACAAGCTCAGTCTGATGATGCTGTGACATCGCCCCAGACCATGACGAACCCTCCACCTCCAAATCAATCCTGCTCCAGAGTACAGGCCTTGGTGTAACGGTCATTCCTTCGATGATAAACGCGAATCCGACCATCACCCCTGGTGAGACAAAACCGTGACTCGTTAGTGAAGGCAATTTTTGCCAGTCCTATCTGGTCCAGCGACGGTGGGTTTGTGACCATAGGTGACGTTGTTGCTGGTGATGTCTGGTGAGGACCTGCCTTACAACAGGCCTACAAGCTCTCAGTCCAGCCTCTCTCAGCCTATTGCGGACAGTCTGAGCACTGATGGAGGGATTGTGCGTTCCTGGTGTAACTCAGGCAGTTGTTGCCATCCTGTACCTGTCCTGCAAGTGTGATGTTCGGATGTACTGATCCTGTGCAGGTGTTGTTACATGTGGTCTGCCACTGCAAGGATGATCAGCTGTCCGTCCGGTCTCCCTGTAGCGCTGTCATAAGCGTCTCAGTACACAATTTATTGACCTGGCCACATCTGCAGTCCACATGCCTCCTTGCAGCACGCCTAAGGCACGTTCACACAGATGAGCAGGGACCCTGGACATCTTTCTTTTGGTGTTTTTCAGAGTCAATAGAAAGGCCTCTTTAGTGTACTAAACTGTGACCTTAATTGCCTACCGTTTGTAAGATGTTAATGTCTTAACAATCGTTCCACAGGTGCATGTTCATTAATTGTTTATGGTTCATTGAAAAAGCATGGGAAACAGTCATTAAAACCCTTTACAATGAAGATCTGTGAAGTTATTTGGATTTTTACGAAGTATCTTTGAAAGACAGGGATGGGTTCTTTTTTTGCGGAGTTCATACCATCTATTGCACCTTAACTTTAGATTTGTGTATTTTAGGTAGTTGTTGGGGAATTGTTAAATTACTTCGATATTACTGCACTGTCGGAACTAGAAGCAGAAGCAGTTCGATATACTCACATTAACATCTTCTAACTATGTTTATGTGACAAATAACATTTGATTTGTGTCAAGTTGGCTGATGTCCTTTGGGTGGTGGACCATTCTTGATACACACAGGAAACTGTTGAACGTCAAAAACCCAGCAGCATTGCAGTTCTTGACACAAACTGGTACGCCTGGCACATACTTCCATACCCCGTTCAAAGGCCTTAAATATTTTTTATGACCCCTTCATCCTCAATGGCACCCATACACAATCCATGTCTGAATTGTCCCAAGGCTTAAAAATCCTTCATTAACCTAATGTTAATGTTAATGTTTTGTACATTCAGTGAGAACATACAGAAATCCTCCCACACAGGTGTTTTGCGCCCATCATTTCTTGTTGTGACATCCACAACGCACCAGAGCGCCTTGTTCCCGTCGCTTCAGGTCTGACGGCTTCTATTGGACCAAATCCTCACATATCAAAAAAGTTATGAAATGGTTGCATAATGACTGCAACACCTTGGAGGTGTTACTGGGAAACCTGGTAGGGAGACAGACTGATGTATGACACATGAGACCTCATATGGGCTGTCAAATGACCACAAGTTAATTGCAGTAGTGCAACTTGTCTTGGTTGACTTAGTCTTTTCCTCGTGCACACTGTCAGGTAAGAGGCCGTTGTTTCTAAGGACCGCGAAAGCTGAGATGCAATGAGTCAGCCTAATACAGCACGAGCAAAATCAGGCTGAGAAACAATCGTTCCAATACAAGAACAAGGTTTGAGAGGGATCAGACCATCCTCTCCCTTTCCCAGGTGCTACCAATACAAAGGATGAAGGGTGATTTGGAACACAGTAGGCTACTACAAAAATAACCATTCCTATTGTAGAAAATAACTTATATTATCACTATCACTGTCATTTTCATTAACCAACACTCCCATGTGAGTGCTACAGTAGGAGGGTTTGGAGACAGACAGTTGAGGTGTTACATTAAATCCAGGCACATGCAGCACCACTCCAGTGTCAGCCAGTTAAAAGCTGATTACAAGCCAGCAGCCAAATCAGAGGAGAGATTAACAAATGTTTTGGGAACTGATGTGATTAAATCAATTCTGTTTAATGAAATTCTATCTATTTTCCCTTTCGGACGACAGCTAATGGCAAGTCTCATAAGACCTTCATCCAGAAAACATACATCAACCATTTATGCCAGCAGCACTGGCAATGCCTCTCCTACTCTGTTCAATAACTCAAGTCATACTTCATTTCAGGTTCTTCAGTGACGAGTATAAAAACTACTTGCAACTATTCCCCACAATCAGAACAAATCATTTTCAGCATAAAAGAGAAAGTGGATTTTCCCAAAAAGAGTTAAGTGGTGAATATAAACTAACAAACAAACATCTTATGCAGGATGAGACTTGATTGGTAAAATGGAAAAAGATAAACAAGCTACTCCAGTGACAGCAGATGTATTATTAATTAAATGGCCGGACTATTTGCTTTGAACCCGGTTTATTTTTTGTTGCACTGACTCTTGCAGTGACTCTGCACACTCACTGGTTAAAGGAATTGTCCAAAAAGCTCAGAGATAGGATTGTGTAGAGGCACAGATCTGGGAAAGGGTACCAAAACATTTCTGCAGCATTGAAGTTTCCCAAGTACACAGTGGCCTCCATCATTCTTAAATGGAAGAAGTTTGGAACCACCCAGACTCTTCCTAGAGCTGGCCGCCCAGCAAAACTGAGCAATAAGGTGAGAAGGGCCTTGGTCAGGGAGGTGACCAAGAACCCGATGGTCACTCTGACAGAGCTCCAGACTTCCTCTATGGAGATGGGAGAACCTTCCAGAAGGACAACCATCTCTGCAGCGCTCCACCAATTATGGTAGAGTGTCCAGACGGAAGCCACTCCTCAGCATAAGGCACATGACAGCGCGCTTGGAGTTTGCCAAAAGCCACCTAAAGACTCTCAGACCATGAGAAACAAGAGTCTCTTGTCTGATGAAAAAAAGATGGAACTCTTTGGCCTGAATGCCAAGCACCATGTCTGGAGGAAACCTGGCACCATCCCTACGGTGAAGCATGGTGGCGGCAGCATCATGCTGTGGGGATGTTTTTTAGTGGCAGCGACTGGGAAACTAGGGAAAGATGAATGGAGCAAAGTACTGAGAGATCCTTGATGAAAACCTGCTCCAGAGCGCTCAGGACCTCAGACTGGGGTGAAGGTTAACCTTCCAACAGGACAACGACCCTAAGCACACAGCCAAGACAATGCAAGAGTGACTTCGGGACAAGTCTCTGAATGTCCTTGAGTGGCCCAGCCAGAGCCCGGAATTGAACCCGATCAAACAGCTCTATATTTATTGTAGCCAGCAGTAAGTACCAGTAGTATAGCAATGGTTTAGGAAACTGGCTCGTGTTCTGTCAAGTTGTCCACAGAGAGGGAGGCAGAATGCTTACTTCACCCATCAGCTCAACTTAACAGCATCTCTTAAACCCTGATGGACTTTCTACTTCCTCAGAAGATATCCTGACCAACAGGGTGGAGAACCTCTGTCAGATCCAAAACATGTTTAGATAAAACAAAACAGACAAACGTTTAAGGGTTTCTTTATTTTTACTATTTTCTACATTGTAGACTATAGTGAAGACATCAAAACTATGAAATAACACAGACGGAATCATGTAGTAACCAAGAAAAGAAAAGTGTAAAACAAATTAAAAACATATATTTTATATTTGAGATTCTTCAAATATCCACATTTTGCCTTGACAACTTTGCACACTCTGCCTTTTCTCAACCAGCTTCACCTGGTATGCTTTTTCAGCGGTCTTGAAGGAATTCCCACATATGCTGAGCACATGTTGGCTGCTTTTCCTTCACACGGTGATCCGACTCACACCAAACCATCTCAAATTTGGTTGAGGTTGGGGGATTGTGAAGGCCAGGTCATCTGACGCAGCACTCCATCACTCTCCTTTTTGGTAAAATAGCCCTTACACAGCCTGGAGGTGTGTTGGGTCATTGTTTTGTTGAAAAACAAATTATCATCTAAGCCCAAACCAGATTGGATGGCTTATCGCTGCAGAATGCTGTGGTAGCCATGCTGGTTAAGTGGGTCTTGAATTCTAAATAAATCAGACAGTGTCACTAGCAAAGCACCCCCACACCATTACACCTCCTCCTCCATGCTTTACGGTGGGAAATAAACGGAGGTCATCCATTCACCCACACCGGGTCTTACAAAGGCACGGCGGTTGGGAACCAAAAATCTCCAATTTGAACTCCAGACCAAAGGACAAATTTCCACCGGTCTAATGTCAATTGCAAATTTCTTGGCCCAAGCAAGTCTCTTCTTATTGGTGTCATTAAGTAGTGGTTTCTTTGCAGCAATTCAACCATGAAGGCCTGATTCACACAATCTCCTCTGAACAGTTGATGTTGAGATGGGTCTGTTATTTGAACTCTGAAGCATTTATTTGGCATTCAATTTCTGAGGCTGGTAACGCTGGGTCTTCCTTTCCTGTGACGGTCTCATGAATTAACTTTCAAAGTTCTTGTAATGTTCCAGATTGCCTGACCCTCATGTCTTAAAGTAATGGACTATCGTTTCTATTTGCTTATATGAGCAGTTCTTGCCATAATATGGACTTGGTATTTTGCCAAATAGGGCTATCTTCTGTATACCAGCCCTACCTTGTCACAACAAAACTGATTGGCTCAAACGCATTAAGAAGGAAAGAGATTCCACAAATTAATTTAAGGCACACCTGTTAATTGAAATGCATTCCAGGTGACTACCTTAAAGCTGGTTGAGAGAATGCCAAGAGTGTGCAAAGCTGTCATCAAGGCAAAGGGTGGCTATTTGAAGAATCTCAAATATATTTTGATTTGTTTAACACTTTTTTGGTTGCTACATGATTCCATAGTTGACGTCTTCAATGTAGAAAAACCCTTGAATGAGTAGGTGTCCAAAAACGTTTGACCAGTAGTATACGCACAGTCTCAATCTGCTAAATGTTCTATATTTTGAGTACTCAATATGTATGTATCATGAGTGAATGACTTTCTGAAAGTGATGGAATTTGGCATTTAGCTGAGCAGAACACCCAAGTCACATTCACGCAGCTCAGTTCACATACACACTCATTCACTGTAGGCTCAACAAAACAATGAGATGACCAAAACCATTATTTCTTTATGGCACATGATGAAGTGAATGAGGAAAGCATCTCACCTTTCTCAAAGATCTCTTTCAGCACACCTCTCTTGATCAGCTCTTCTCTGCTTTGCCTTACCGACATCTTCCTCTCCAACGCTGAGGGGAAACATGATTGTTAAATCATATATCAAATCAAGAGTGTGTGTGCATGAGCATTCGTATATGGAAAAACAGGAATACTATCTTCGATATCAAACCTGCAGTAAATCCTTGAACAGATTGTAATGGAGCCAAATCAGAAGATTAGGAAAACAAGGATGAGGTTAATTTTGGGATCAGCATCACCCATGTAATCAATATGTTAAAATATTGAAACATTTTCCCCTGGTTATATCTATAAATGTGTTCACTTGGTTCACAACATTGATTGGCACACTTGCGACTGAACCCTAACGCCATAAGCACTCTGGGGGCACTGAATCATGGGTCCTATGCATCACACTACATTCCCAAGAGGTCATACATTCACCATGGGGACACGAGGGACAGGTGATTTATTTTTATTCCTTTTCACTTAGTCTAAAATATTATGAACTGGTGACCACTGCCCATCAAATTCATTAGCAATGTAAAATTGGCAGTGAAATGAAAAATTGAAGAGGCCTCTAAATAGTCAAAACGAACACCTAATCCAGTTGTAAAGCACTAGCCTTAAGCCAAGGAAGATCTTCAAAAGGCATGAAGGAGGATGTTAACCTAATTTGTGAGAATGATGAGAATAAAAAAGGCAAAAGGTAGTGCAACATCACCTCCCAGTGTAATGCATTATGTATGAGCACATCGGGAAGGCATGTCCCAAAGTTAATGCTTCTGTATTTAGATCTCAGCAGTTGAGGGACTTAACCATTTATCGCTGGGCTGAACAGAGGCAGTTTACCGTCATGTTAGTAATATATATATATATTTAAAATCTACCCCAGCAAAGGAACCAATTAAGAATGTAAAATGAGGATCAGCAAAAACACTTGAGCAGCACACTGTGCAACAATCTCCCTGCAGGCCACCGGCTCTGGAAGTGAGACTGTGTGTATGTGCGCACTCAAACTCATAGTGTGTGCAGATGTGGTGTGTGTGTAATAAGGAGCTACAGCTCTCAACAGTAGGGGGACAGGGCCAATACACCTAGAACCCAAACAGAAGGCACACATGAGAATCATTTAAAAAAGGTCAGAAACTGTTGTGAGTCTCTAGTGCATGTTGTCAGAGTGAACCTCCGTGTTCTAATATGTCACATCGCATAAAGTTCAACATTATGAGCTCTTCCAGGACATCCAGATGTTTTAATTCACCATCCAAATTTCAAAGACTAGCCAGAGAAGCTCGTTGGGGATGGGAGAAGTGGAAATTGGGCAGTGTGCAAAAACATTATATTTTGAAGAACTGGACCGCTATACCAAAATATAATGCCATGAGCAGGATATCCACCTACATTACTAGTACAGCAGACAGGCAGAGGAATAGAAAAGCACAGATTTATTTTTATTTTTATACTCCCACCAGGGTTGTGCTCAATTCAGAATTGAGACTCAAATTCTTGAATTGAAGTAGTAAACAGGATACAGAATTGCAATTCAAATGCCTCTTCTAATCTATATTTAGGTGTAGTCTATACAAATACATACTGTACACAAAACAGACATGTCGTTACATACATGCATATAAAATATTGGATCTTCAGGACAAACTGGAAATTAATGATTGAGGAAAACTAAACCTGTACGTAAAGATTGTAAATTATGTTTCATTATGACCTACATTTTGTTCAATATGTGGAATATATTACATGTCCCAGAATGCATTAGTTTAACCCTCCAATTGACCCTAAAGCCTTACAAAAGAAGCCAAACAAATGAAATGGTTGGTGGAAATATAAGAGTATAGGTTAAGAGTAAAATAACATTGTCTCCAGAGAAAAGTTATACAAAATAATGTATTTATTTTTATTTGATTTATTTTACCTTTATTTAACCAGGTAGGCAAGTTGAGAACAAGTTCTCATTTACAATTGCGACCTGGCCAAGATAAAGCAAAGCAGTTCGACAGATAAAACGACACAGAGTTACACATGGAGTAAAAACAAACATACAGTCAATAATGCAGTATAAACAAGTCTATATACAATGTGAGCAAATGAGGTGAGAAGGGAGGTAAAGGCAAAAAAGGCCATGATGGCAAAGTAAATACAATATAGCAAGTAAAATACTGGAATGGTAGTTTTGCAATGGAAGAATGTGCAAAGTAGAAATAAAAAATAATGGGGTGCAAAGGAGCAAAATAAATAAATAAATTAAAATTAAATACAGTTGGGAAAGAGGTAGTTGTTTGGGCTAAATTATAGGTGGGCTATGTACAGGTGCAGTAATCTGTGAGCTGCTCTGACAGTTGGTGCTTAAAGCTAGTGAGGGAGATAAGTGTTTCCAGTTTCAGAGATTTTTGTAGTTCGTTCCAGTCATTGGCAGCAGAGAACTGGAAGGAGAGGCGGCCAAAGAAAGAATTGGTTTTGGGGGTGACTAGAGAGATATACCTGCTGGAGCGTGTGCTACAGGTGGGAGATGCTATGGTGACCAGCGAGCTGAGATAAGGGGGGGACTTTACCTAGCAGGGTCTTGTAGATGACATGGAGCCAGTGGGTTTGGCGACGAGTATGAAGCGAGGGCCAGCCAACGAGAGCGTACAGGTCGCAATGGTGGGTAGTATATGGGGCTTTGGTGATAAAACGGATTGCACTGTGATAGACTGCATCCAATTTGTTGAGTAGGGTATTGGAGGCTATTTTGTAAATGACATCGCCAAAGTCGAGGATTGGTAGGATGGTCAGTTTTACAAGGGTATGTTTGGCAGCATGAGTGAAGGATGCTTTGTTGCGAAATAGGAAGCCAATTCTAGATTTAACTTTGGATTGGAGATGTTTGATATGGGTCTGGAAGGAGAGTTTACAGTCTAACCAGACACCTAAGTATTTGTAGTTGTCCACGTATTCTAAGTCAGAGCCGTCCAGAGTAGTGATGTTGGACAGGCGGGTAGGTGCAGGTAGCGATCGGTTGAAGAGCATGCATTTAGTTTTACTTGTATTTAAGAGCAATTGGAGGCCACGGATGGAGAGTTGTATGGCATTGAAGCTTGCCTGGAGGGTTGTTAACACAGTGTCCAAAGAAGGGCCGGAAGTATACAGAATGGTGTCGTCTGCGTAGAGGTGGATCAGGGACTCACCAGCAGCAAGAGCGACCTCATTGATGTATACAGAGAAGAGAGTCGGTCCAAGAATTGAACCATGTGGCACCCCCATAGAGACTGCCAGAGGTCCGGACAGCAGACCCTCCGATTTGACACACTGAACTCTATCAGAGAAGTAGTTGGTGAACCAGGCGAGGCAATCATTTGAGAAACCAAGGCTGTCGAGTCTGCCGATGAGGATATGTTGATTGACAGAGTCGAAAGCCTTGGCCAGATCAATGAATACAGCTGCACAGTAATGTTTCTTATCGATGGCGGTTAAGATATCGTTTAGGACCTTGAGCGTGGCTGAGGTGCACCCATGACCAGCTCTGAAACCGGATTGCATAGCAGAGAAGGTATGGTGAGATTCGAAATGGTCGGTAATCTGTTTGTTGACTTGGCTTTCGAAGACCTTAGAAAGGCACGGTAGGATAGATATAGGTCTGTAGCAGTTTGGGTCAAGAGTGTCCCCCCCTTTGAAGATGGGGATGACCGCAGCTGCTTTCCAATCTTTGGGAATCTCAGACGACACGAAAGAGAGGTTGAACAGGCTAGTAATAGGGGTGGCAACAATTTCGGCAGATAATTTTAGAAAGAAAGGGTCCAGATTGTCTAGCCCGGCTGATTTGTAGGGGTCCAGATTTTGCAGCTCTTTCAGAACATCAGCTGAATGGATTTGGGAGAAGGAGAAATGGGGAAGGCTTGGGCGAGTTGCTGTTGGGGGTGCAGTGCTGTTGTCCGGGGTAGGAGTAGCCAGGTATCTGGAAGTGTGACCTGTCAGAGTCAATGAAACGTATGTTCTACGACTGAGTGGAATTTCTTTGAATTGCACAGAATTGAATTCTACTTCCTGTGACTGAAATTATACATCCTGTGGAGTGTGGCCAATTAAAATGTTCAACTCATGAGTTGAATGGGAGTCCATTTGAAAATTCAGAATTGAGCACAACACTGCCTCCCACCCTATACTGGGTGTCCGCATTTGATAAATGGCCTCATTTGATAAAGCACCAATCATGGCAACATCATACCCCCCAAAACATGCTAAACTCTAATCATTACAAATAACATATAGCATTTTTTTGGGTGGTAGGATCTCACTAATCATTTACAATTAAGTCATGACTATACATAATCATGGTAGCATCCACATTAATGTATTAGTGTTCAGAAACATATTAAATTCCTATTTACAATAGAAGTGACTCCAATGACAATACATTTACCATTAATTTCTATTGAGGCACAACATAATTCGAAATGATCAAAACAAACTCAACAAGTATGTTGAGTCCCAAACTTGATACAGTCCTTGCATGTTAGAATATGTTATAAAATGCTACACTATTGACTACTCCAATACACAGTGTATTTGTCCAAATAATTATGACGCCTTCAAAATGGGGGGACAAGATATATCAAGTGCTTTCCTTTCTAAAACGGTAAAAACAGAAGGGGACATTCTGTAATGTTGCCTCATAAAACATTTGATATCAAATCCAAAATGCTGGAGTATATAGCAGACCTTTAACAGCTTTGAGGATGAGTGGAAGTGAACCCCAGAACCCCACAGAACTTAAGTGCGTTTGTAAACAGCTAGCTAACAGTCTAGTTGTTTTCTCATTAACAAAATTTTCATTCAACCATAGTAGTCACGGGTGGGATAGTCCATATGGCCGGGGACAAACAGGCATTGCCTGCATGGATAGTAATGTTAGCAGCGCCATGATGTGTAGCACACGGGTAAGTTGTTTGGTTAACCATCTTATAGGTAACGTCAGCTAAATAGCTTGACCTGCTAAAAAACAACCATGTTAGCTAGCTAGTAGCTAAGCTAGCCAATGAACAGTCCCAAAGAGAGAACTGCCAATGCAATACGAAAACAATTGCAATGAAATATCAAATTTTATTTATCACTTGAGAATAATGTATCAAGTCCTGGTCTATTTTATGTTTCCTAACATCAGATACAGAGTCCTGTGAAAGTCCCAAGTCCTGGAGAGATTGAAGGGTATATCTCCAATGGGTTATATGCTATTGGTTTACTATTACGAGTCAGTTGTAGCGCTACACAAGTACTGTTAAGCAACAATGCATAGACCTAGAACATGAATGGCCAACCTTGCTTATAGAGCTCTAGCTACTCTGTGCAGGTACCAGTTCCAGGCCAGCCCTGACATTCTGCATATTATTTGTATTAGACACTTTAACTATTCAATCTTGTGAAGAGTCAGATGAATGTCTAAACCCACAAACCATTTACACAAGCGTCCGTTGCATGACATGAAAGTGTTGATTATTTGATTAAAGTAATAGTTTGGTCATTGAACATTCCCCGTTTTTAATCTGGTTGTCACTCATTTTGTCTGATATTATAGACTTGCAGAGGATATCCTTGATTATTAGTGGGTGTAACAATTCCTGTATGGCTGACCTAGGATACGACCTCTGTCCTCAACAGCACTTCATACTCACAAAGCAGCATCCATTATCTTGGTTGGTCTAGGATAACAGTACTTTCAGTCTCAGGGCGGCTGACATCACCACGATGGCTACTAGGGCTGTGTCTCACTTGGTCTTTCCTTGATTACTCGCATCCCAGTGCAAATGTATTGGAGGATAAGGTCCCTCCCCTCTGACCTTCTCCAATGGGTTTTTAGGAGGCGGGGAGAGGAATCGAGAGGATAAATTGAGAAAGAGCCTAGCACTCACCCCTCTGCTACACTCACTGACCTTCTCTGCTTCAACCTCAGCAGGCAGCAGCGCAGACAACCGAGTCGATCTAGCACCCACAGAATACATTGTGTATTTAACTCTGCTACATTGACGCCGGTCACAGTCAATGGCATAGGTGAGAGGGGTGTGACCACTGATGTCGTCCCCCTGATAGTTTGAGTAGTAGTCTATCATGAATGCATCTAGATTTTTAATAGCATAAGCATCTCAGCTGATTTCCTTTTGCACTGATTTACTTCATTCTGCTACACTCACTGTCCTCCTCCAGTGGGCCGGGACGCAAATCCTAATCAAATGACACTTGTACCTAGCATGCCAACCATTGGAGGGGTTAATGCTAGAAGGGGTCCAGTTTTTGTCAGAATGTACTTATTCCTAGCAGGTTTTGGAGAATTTACACAACAGGCAAGCAGGTTAAGGTTATGAAATGGGTTAGGATTAGCTAAAATGCAAAAAAGATCTATCAACTTGATGTAAATTGGACAAAATCTGGATCCCATCTAGAAATGAACCCTCCAGTGGTTGGCATGCTAGCTACAAGTGTAATTTTTGATTAGGGTTTGCATCCTAGTCATAAAGTGACCATTCACTGTGGTCACTCGTCAGTGTATTTTTCTCTTTCCTCCACTAGCTGTGCTGTACCCTTTTGGTGACAGTGGATGGGAGATTATTTATGACACGCATGCTAAATGCAGACATGGGATTAGTATTGGCCTCGTGGATGTCTAATGCACTTGTACATGTGGCTTGTCATTTCTACACTGAAACAGGATTAGCAAATCCTCACACTTTACATTGGGATGTTTTCTTCATTTGAAATGATACAAATAGGAAAAGCACTCGCATCTGAGAATGTACGTGTGGAAAATAATTTGCTAATAACTAAAAAGGCTGATACTGGAAAGATCAGTGTGTAGGATTTTCATTAGACAATTGAGGCCAACTAGATTTGACTCCTACTGTACATGCCGTCATGAAATGGATTGGTGCAAGCTCTCAAACTCTAGGCGGCATATTGGCTTCTCCCTACAGTTCACGTTTCTAAAATGTCAATATTCACTTGCGATACAGCTTTCGAAACATATGGCCCTTATCTTTCATCAGCAGTTTTGCAAAGAGCCACACAACTATGGGTGTCTCCATCAGACGAAACTACCCTGAGTTACACTTACACACAGGTGTTCGGAGCATGCTAGATAGCCAATAAGCACAGGTGTTCTTGTCTTCCATAAACAAATGCTCGAACATGGAAATATGGCAATGTGGGAACACGAACAAGGTGTGTATCAATTTAACATTGTTTTTTGAAAATGATTTCTCAGGGATATGAAAGTTAAAAGGTCCTTATGCTTCCATAACCATACCGCAAGTGATGCATGTTAATGTTCAGACCGAGCTACAGAGGACGCCGTCGTCCAATGACTTATGTAATGGAACAGAGTCATGATCAAGGGCTAGTGAATGCCCTAACCTTGTAATAAAGGTAGTCTTCAGGATGACATGCACAGGACAGAGACCTTATCAAATATCACCATAATGAGGGTGTGCAGAAAGGAATATTAAGGTTAATTTCATTTCAAAATACATGTTGCTTGAAATAGTTGCAATTTGTTTGCTTCATGTTATCCTGGTGTAATTTAATATGCATTTCAACATTAACATAAGGTGAGCGCTAGCATTTGTTAAAATTAGTCTAGATTTACTACATGTAAACAAATCACTAGGTAGATCTCGTAACCGTACTATTGCCTCAATAGTACATGCCTCAAAAGCTAGCGGTTCATTAAAACTACAGTATGTTTCTTAAATTGAAACTAAGTGGGCAATACACCTGGGTAAAATATAGTTGCATTTGAGGAAGCAGACCAAGAGCTAGGCGAGACTGATTGGTGAGGGAGAGCGAGGTTTAAAATGGGATAATTACTGCTGCTAGCCAACGTTTGATAAACAAACCATGTGTCTGTCAGACTAGGGCTGGGCGATATGGCCAAAATATTAACACAGTATTTATAAAAATAAAAAACACGTTTTGACGGTATGTTTTTTTAATAAAAGTTCTAAATTTGCTTTGGAGTACTGCGTGACCCTAGGGCACTTTGGCCTGGCAAGCTTTCAGAAATTAAAATGTATTGAAACACCATTTTACCAGTATTATAATTGTCCTTGATTTGTCTAGAAATAATATACCTGATAATGGCTGTGATTGTACTATTCAGGAATTGATATATTTGTCGTTTTTCCTCAGACAGCCATAGACAAATGTCATTTCCATCACATCATTAAAACATCCATTTTAGTTCAATTAAATATCATACAATTTTATAAAATTTCTTATACATTTGTACATTAACTTGTGTTAAAATAATATTCAAGTGCTTTAAGGTTCTCCTAAGATTAATAATTCAACACAACTCCTGAATGTATAAACCTGCCTTTGACAGCTGAAAATATTTATCATAAAAAATATTTCCACCCAAACTTTGAGATAACAACCATATTATTTCACTAAAACAAATCTATTTTAATTATACATAATATACTAATTTACCTAAGAATATGTGGTGGAAATTACATGTAAAAAAAATGAAAAGATGAAAACATTTTATTGCAAACATTTTGAACAACCATTGTAGAGCGTTTAATTCATTTAAGAAAAAGTAAGATTCCAAAAGGGGGCAGACCTCAAGGAAGTAGGCCAGTGTTTTTGAGAGATGAACCCAGATTGCAGAGGGGTCATCCACATAGAAGAGCTCAGTGAGCAAAGTGAAACGGTATAATTTGTGGTATGTCCAACACAGGTGTGGAGGGTCACCTGCATGTGAGAATCACCAAAGTGAACTGCCTGGATTTAACTGGTGTATTTACACAGGTAGTTCTCTGTGGCACAACTTTGGTTTTAGAAGTGGGGGGGGTGAAATAATTATTATAAATGTGTATTATTCAGTCTGATAAACACTCAGCCTACCCGACCGCTCGGAGGTGTCTGCATGGTCCTAAAGCACACAGTTGCCTCACATTCAAATGATGAAACTGGATGGGACAAAAATGCAATTTCAGAATGTGGAGGGGGGCATTCCCCCGTCCCCAGTGAAAGTTGCGCCCCTGAGTTCTCTGCAAAGTCAATATGCACAATGATCTCTTTCCGCAGATTCTCTTAATTCTCTCAGTTTAGAGTATTGGTGTCAGATGTTGTACATGTGTTTCTCCAACTTCTTTCAATCCTTTGGAGAAGGATTTTCTTTTCCTTTTCTTATACTGTCAAATGTACAGTGAACTTCTCCATGTTTTCCTCTGTTTTTCCTAATTTCTCTCTCTTCAGCTTGGTTTTTCCACTCAAACCATAATGTCTGCTCACCAGCATCAAAGTCAAGATGTTTAAGCTCTTTGGCTTGGCAAAGGGAGAACTGTGTACATGCACTCTTTCTTCAGGTTCTCACAGCACAAAGACTCAATAAGGTTCTCATTGTTGCTGCAGCTGATCACTTTGTGAGACTGTAGTTTATCCACCATGAACTGAACTGGAGGTTGGCGTGGGTTTTGCAGAGGCATGTGTCCCTAACCTTGACAACCCAAAAAGACGTATTTTAAAGAATTCATATTAGGACATTTTAATCTCTGAATATTATATAAAAGGTTCTGAATTGTGCCATTCAAGAAGTGCTTCTGCTTGTTTTTTTCTTGTTCCCGCAAGTGTGTCCTTTTTCCCCCAGTTGTTGCTCTACTGTTGACATCACGTTCATATAATCTAGTGATTTTCTCTTGCAGCTGTGCTAATTATGTTACACTGCTTGTTCCTGGAGTATTGAAGACTTGTTGGCCTGTTTTCATTTGCCCTCGTTGCTTTTGCTGAAAATGTTTGACCAGCTTTTGACCAGGCCATACTTTCTCAGGATGTTGCCTCTTAAAGCATTTTTGAAGCCACTTGTTTGTCCTTGGCATTGCACATTTTTTGATCATTTTGCTTTAACTCTGCAATGATGGCATTTTGAAACAATAAAATCCTTCAAGTTCAGAGTTCTCGTCATTTTCGGTTTTGTCTTTGGGGAATCTGGTCTATCCATTTTCTTCATCAGTTGATCATACCTTTTTTTTGTATTTCTCAGTTTTCCATTAAGCTTTATCAAGTTTGACATTTGTCATGCAAAGATCTGTTTTTGAGCAACCTCTTCCAACATTTGTCCTTCCAGCAAGTATTAGAATCCTCATTCCTGTTGCAGAAGAGGAAGGGGTATCAGGGCAGGTATGATGGCCCCGTGTTCTGGCTGCCAGTCATCTGGTGACTAAGGTGTTGTTGCCTGATAGGTAGGTCTCCATTGCAACTGTTCTCTTTACATAGTCTGTCTTCTATTCCGTTGGTTACATTTCCATTGCCATTTCTTGCTTCTTTGTTCTCGCTTTGTAAGCGCAGAAATATCGATCACTTCTCCCTTCTTTTTTCTTCCAGTATCTTTTAATTAAAAATAATTATATATATATATATTTCACCTTTATTTAACCAGGTATGCTAGTTGAGAACAAGTTCTCATTTACAACTGCGACCTGGCCAAGATAAAGCATAGCAGTGTGAACAGACAACAGAGTTACACATGGAGTAAACAATTAACAAGTCAATAACACAGTAGGGAAAAAAAAGAGTCTATATACATTGTGTGCAAAAGGCATGAGAAGGTAGGCGAATAATTACAATTTAGCAGACTAACTCTGGAGTGATTAATGATCAGATGGTCATGTGCAGGTACTGGTGTGCAAAAGAGCAGAAAAGTAAATAACGAAACAGTATGGGGATGAGGTAGGTAAATTGTGTGGGCTATTTACCGATGGACTATGTATAGCTGCAGCGATCGGTTAACTGCTCAGATAGCAGATGTTTAATGTTGGTGAGGGAGATAAAAGTCTCCAACTTCAGCAATTTTTGCAATTCATTCCAGTCACAGGCAGCAGAGAACTGGAAGGAAAGAAAGTCAAATGAGGTGTTGGCTTTAGGGATGATCAGTGAGATACACCTGCTGGAGCGCGTGCTACGGGTGGGTGTTGCCATCGTGACCAGTGAACTGAGATAAGGTGGAGCTTTACCTAGCATAGACTTGTAGATGACCTGGAGCCAGTGGGTCTGGCGACGAATATGTAACGAGGGCCAGTCGACTAGAGCATACAGGTCGCAGTGGTGGGTGGTATAAGGTGCTTTAGTAACAAAACGGATGGCACTGTGATAAACTGCATCCAGTTTGCTGAGTAGAGTATTGGAAGCTATTTTGTAGATGATATCGCTGAAGTCGAGGATCGGTAGGATAGTCAGTTTTACAGGGTAAGTTTGGTGGCGTGAGGGAAGGAGGCTTTGTTGCAAAATAGAAAGCCGACTCTAGATTTGCTTTTTAGATTGGAGATGTTTGATATGAGTCTGGAAGGAGAGTTTACAGTCTAGCCAGACACCTAGGTACTTATAGATGTCCACATATTCTAGGTCGGAACCATTCAGGGTGGTGATGCTAGTCGGGCGTGCGGGTGCAGGCAGCGAATGGTTGAAAAGCATGCATTTGGTTTTACTAGCGTTTAAGAGCAGTTGGAGGCCACAGAAGGAGTGTTGTATGGCATTGAAGCTCGTTTGGAGGTTAGATAGACACTGTGCTAAGGAAGGGCCAGAGGTATACAGAATGGTGTCATCTGCGTAGTGGTGGATCAGGGAATCGCCCGCAAGAGCAACATCATTGATATATACAGAGAAAAGAGTCGGCCCGAGAAATGAGCCCTGTGGCACCCCCATAGAGACTGCCAGAGGACCGGACAACATGCTCCAACATGCTCTCTGTCTTTTTGCAGATGTTCCTGGTATCGTATATGATCATTTTTGATTTTGTTTCTGTCGGTGACCATTGTTTTTAGAAGATGCCACAAAACAGCACAAAGAAATACTTAAGTTTTCCTATTGTGCACACCTTGGAGCATTTGAGATTAAAGTAATTTAAAACATGATTAAATAAGCTCAATTAAAAAAATTAAAAAGTAAAAAGTAATAACAGGAATTTGTAATTTCCTACACATTCTGTCATTTCCAGCAGTTAAGTTTGATGGAAATGACGCTTCTGCTGTTTTGAGAAAGAATACAAGCAGGCTAAGCAGTCTGTAATTTAAGTGATTTCAATGGGTCTTTCTCCATTCTGAAGTTGAATGAAACTTCTCAAATTTCTGCATTTGATGTAATTTACTCACTGCCACGTAGGGCTGCACAATATGGGCAAGTAATCTGGGCCTTGTTTTTAATTACGCTTACTCTTACCCAGTACATTTATTTGCTAGCGATTAGCATTAGCGGCTAACAAGATTTACGAACAACTTGCTAAGAAAATAAACTAGCTGTTTGCAGATGTAAGAAACAAACTAATGCTAGTAGATTTAAATTAAGAAGCAAAGTGACAACTGCAAAGTTGTCAGCAACAGTGTTGCATATGCTGCATTGACCATGCAGACTGAACGCAAGTGTCTCGTGGTTGAGGAACATCAAATGCGCTCCTTGAGTGCCAGGGGTCGTGGCTAGACCTGTGTGGAAAGCGGCATAGAGAGAGTGGAGAGATGACTCCAGTAGCGAAGTAAACTATAAAGAGGGACGTTACACTGCGTAACACATTTAACAAACCAAACATTCAAATACCGGTATAGAAGGTCAAGTAAAAACAAACCGGTCCTTGCATCAATACTGGTATACTGCCCAGCCCTGTCAGACTATTGCTAGCTACATTTAGTTTAGTGATTGTTGGCTGTGGTGAGAAATGAATCTATATAGTTGGTTTAACAAGGTAAACTGATCTTTCTCTACCTTCACATAACAAGCTATGTAGTTCTTTGCTGTGCTAGCCAAATGTAGCACCACCAGAAAATGACAAACATCAGATTTATTTTGTGGATCTGGTAGCAACAATATGAATTAATATTTTTAAACCACCAGTATACGCCCACACCATTCTGTTGTTGGGGTACACCCACACCATTCCAACACAGAAGCTACTTTAACAGTTTTCCTTCCCAAAAAAGTACATTTATAATTAAAGTAAGTAATTTCATAGAAATCTAAACACTAGACAGTTACTTTAAGCCTTATATAGCCTTATATATGTTCTATCAAAACGGCTACATTATTTTACCCAGCAGAGACATTGTTACTCTGATTAGCATTACTTGAATTTATAAATCAGAACAGACTAGCATCACAATATTTCAGATGATTCCAAGCTGAACATTGAGGTAAACATGGGTCAGAGGGTGGTTGTGTGTCTGAAAATGCAGTAACATGTTCTGTGATTACATTTCAATTTGATCAAAATGAAAAAGCAATTACCAAAAGATGACAACTCTGCTTGCGTTGCCATGATTACACTGATTTGCAACACGCCTCAGCCAGCTAGGTCTTCAGGTTTGTCACAAACATGCAGTTCTAAAAAATGTGGACAAAGGATATCACTGTACACTTATGTTTTCTTTGAACACTGAACAGCTTCTACTAAAAATGTTGTAAATCACTACTTGTTGCCCTGTTCCAGAATTATATTGAAAACAAATTCAACAGCAGGCTAGGCTACATTAGGTTTCCACTAGTGTGAGTTGGTTCAGACCCAGAGCATGAACAAGTGACAATGTGAAGTCAGTTATTATTGCCACAGTCCATTCACAGTAAATCTTGGCAATCATGACCAAGCTAGCTACTCATGATCTGCACCAAGATGAGGGGATTATGAATTCATTGGAGAGACGCTTCTCAGAGCATATTAAATGAAACTGGCATCATTGAATACATTCCAACAGCATCGACTTGCAAGTGCTACGCTTAGCTTTAGAGAGAAATCCATTCTGCTGCGAATTGACCCAGATAGGAGACAGAGCGTTCCCTACAGTATCAAGCCCCGGGACGAAGTGAGGCTTTTAGCGAGGCAATTCACTCACCCGTTAGCCTCACAAAACCAAAGTAAAACTTTCATGCTGTCTTGTGTCACAGATGTTGTGGCTCTCACATCTGGAAGTTAAGGCAAGGGAAGCATCGGTGTTTAAGATCAGGATAAGGTTTGTACGCTAGTGATACCACTCCCGAGTGGCGCAGCGTTCTAAGGCATCGCATCGCAGTGCTCGAGGCGTCAATACAGACCCTAGTTCAATTCCAGGCTGTATCACAACCTGCCGTGATTGGGAGTCCCATAGGGCGGCGCACAATTGGCCCAGTATCACCCAGGTAGGCCGTCATTGTAAATAAGAATTTGTTCTTCAGTGACTTGCCGAGTTAAATAAAAAGTGTGTGTGGGTGGCATCTCTGGTGGCATTACTTTTAGTTGCCCTTTTAAAACATTTTTTTTAACAGTGCCTTCAGAAAGATTTTATACCCCTTGACTAATTCCACATTAGTCAAGGGGTTGTTAAGAGCCGGAATTCAAAATGAAATGGATTTTGTCTCACCAAATCTACACCAGTGGAGGCTCCTCCACTGTAGACAATGAAAGTCTACAGTAGCCTCAACAGCGCATTGTAGGGTAGTACCATGGTGTAGCCAGAGGACAACTAGTTTCAGTCCTCCTCCAGGTACATTGACTTCCATACAAAACCTAGGAGGGTCATGGTTCTCACCCCCTTCCATAGACTTATATAGTGAATTGCTTTGCCACATTTTTTGCAGTATTACTTTAGTGCCTTTTTTACTTACTGGGGTCAGTTTGTTATATCTGGAGTACTTCTCCTGTCCTATTCGGTGTCCTGTGTGAATCTAAGTGTGCGTTCTCTAATTCTCTCCTTCTCTCTTTCATTCTCTCTCTCGGAGGACCTGAGCCCTAGGACCATGCCCCAGGACTACCTGACATGATGACTCCTTGCTGTCCCCAGTCCACCTGGCCATGCTGCTGTTCCAGTTTCAACTGACCTGAGCCCTAGGACCATGCCCCAGGACTACCTGACATGATGACTCCTTGCTGTCCCCAGTCCACCTGGCCATGCTGCTGCTCCAGTTTCAACTTCCACCTGACTGTGCTGCTGCTCCAGTTTCAACTGTTCTGCCTTATTATTATTCGACCATGCTGGTCATTTATGAACATTTGAACATCTTGGCCATGTTCTGTTATAATCTCCACCCGGCACAGCCAGAAGAGGACTGGCCACCCCACATAGCCTGGTTCCTCTCTAGGTTTCTTCCTAGGTATTGGCCTTTCTAGGGAGTTTTTCCTAGCCACCGTGCTTCTACACCTGCATTGCTTGCTGTTTGGGGTTTTAGGCTGGGTTTCTGTACAGCACTTTGAGATATCAGCTGATGTACGAAGGGCTATATAAATTAATTTGATTTGATTTTGATTTGATTTTTGCAAACAGGATGAATGTTTTAGAATATTTTTATTCTGTACAGGCTTCCTTGTCATTTAGGTTAGTATTGTGGATTAACTACCATGTTGTTGATCCATCCTCAGTTCTCCTATTGCAGCCATTAAACTCTAACTATTTTATAGTCACCTTTGGCCTCATGGTGAAATCAAATTTTATTTGTCACATACGTGTGTTTAGCAGATGTTATAGCAGGTGTAGCGAAATGCTTGTAAATCACTGAGCGGTTTCAGTCCTCTCCAACAACGGAGTTAGGAAGGATGCCTGCATCTTTGTAGTGACTGGGTGTATTGATACACCCTCCAAAGTGTAATAACTTTTTTTTACCCATCTACCAATAGGTGCCCTTCTTTGCGAGGCATTGGAAAACCATTCTGGTCTTTGGTTGAATTGGTGTTTAAAATTCACTGCGTAACTGAGGGACCTTACAGATAATTGTATGTGGGGGGTACAGAAATGAGGTAGACATTAAGAAAATCATGTCAACAACACTTACTGCACACAGAGTCCATGCAACTTGTGAAACACATTTTTACTTATGTTTATGTTGCCCTAACAAAAAAGGGGTTAAATACTAATTGACTCAAGACAAATACAGCCTAAGGACCCCTGTACATCCTGAACATAAACCCCAATCATGGTGTATGAAGCATTTTTAAATAAGGTCTACAGAACATGAAAAACAAAAGGATTCCAAAATCTGCATAATTGTACTGTATTTTCAGTGGCATTAAAAACAAAATCCATATTTTCAATAGGCTATATTAAGAACAACAAACCCAGGAGTGGTCAGATTAGTGCCCCACACTCCCAAGGAATAAAGCTTGATCCCATGAACCTCTAGTTTCAATAGCATTATGTTACCATAAGAACACTGTGGCCTGACTAACCGAAGGGACAGGAGGCAAGGCTTTCAGGACTGTGGCTAGCCCACTCCTGGATTTATGAGTATAGCCCCCCAGAGCTGGCCTTCATCTGCCTGACTAGAATACATAATCCACAAGCACATTCTCCAATTACCTGGTTAGAACATCTGCATGCCCAGCAGCTTGTCTGCTTCTTGCCTGCAGTCACAATGATCATGATGAACATCATAAACAAGAACAACCACAAAATAACAAACTTGGTAATGGCTGAACTAATCCAATAGGATCATTGATTTGAGTTTTTGCAAAAGGTTTTGCTATGGTGTAACCTACTGAACACTTCCAACCATCCGTCAGTGACGGCCTTGAACTGACTGACTGATGGAGTAAACCTGGTGCACTACTTCTGCTCAATGGTCAGGGGGCAACCAAGGTCATGATGAGCTCAGCAGTCTCCATATAGCCTTCCCTGGTTCCAACTCCTCACAGAGCCATCCTAACATAAAATTAATTTGCAACAAATAAACTATATGTATCCAAACAACCAACTACAATGTCCTCTGCAGTGTTTGGAACAATAAGTGTCCTCAGTGTAGAAAGGGACTGAAGTGAAAAGCTCGTACAGAAGCCAGTCCAATGGGAAAAGCTAGTAGGTCACAATATGCCATTATGCTGCCATTAGTGTAAACAGTAGGAATACGACTAAACAAAATAATACTACACAGAGAGAGTAGTCTTATCCATTGGGTTTTACTGTCGATTTAACACAAAAAAAAACTGCCTTTGTTAAATTCTGCTGCTCTGTTTTGCTCAGGAGAAAGGGAAGACCAAAAAAATTCGCTCAAATATGCAGTCAACATTATGCATACAAAGTATGTGTGAGAAAAAGATGGTGGCCAGCAGAAAGTGATGAGTCGTTGTAAAGTCAAGGTGTCAGCATTCACTCGTGTCAGTGTCCCCAGGGATAGAAAGGCAAGGCTGAGGGCCCAAGGCTAGAGCACTGGAGGGGAAGGTGACAGTCACAGTTTAGCAGCCCTCAACCTTAAAGCTAGAATCCTTAATGGTGAGACTGTCATATCCGTTTGGAATATTACAAAGTTACTACATGTAAATACACAAAACATGAAAGTGCATATGGCATCACTGCCAAGCTCAATGAATTACTGACTGATCAAGATCAACTGCATTCATAGGACATTTGACCACTAACAAAAGCACCATAAAATCCAGTTCTACCCAGCAAAACTCTTGGGAACAGAGAAGGATAACAAAGCCATCACCAGAGCCTGGAGTAGCAGGAACCCAAATATAGACAGGAGTTCAGCTCTGTACCTGACTGACCCAATATAAATTCAAAGCGAGGGAGCTGAATCAGAACACATCTATCCAATCTTTTCATGTGCAGTGGATCGTCAGGGGAAGAGGTCAGATTGTTAGGAGAATACACACCATGGCTAGTAGTAAAGAAATGCTGTAGAAAACCAAGGACATGTGAAGTATAATGAAGCATGGGTGCCCTTCACATGCCCCTGACTGTTACAGACCTCTGGATTGGCAAGCGCGGAACAAGAAAATATATTTTCCTGATGCATTTAGAAAAACAATCGCAGCAAATCATTTCAGAGCAGCACGTTGCTCAATCTTTACTGCATGATGAAATATTCAGGCAGTTTTAGGTAGAGGATATAGGATTAAAAGACTGGAGATATACCTAGGAGGCTATAAATAAGGGAGCGGTACTATGAGGGACAGCAGGCGGTGTGTGTTTTGCGTTTGTGTGTCCCTTACCGGTAGAGGTCTGCTTGAACTTCTCACTCTTCTTCTTCCTCCACTTCCAGGGCTTCAAGAGACGGCCCAGAGTGGCAAACTTGCTCCGGCGGCGGATGGGCGGTGTGTGTGTGCCAGAGACCAGAGACTCGGAACGCATTGCGGACCGCCTTTCAACCTCCTCTGCTATAGGGGCACAGAATGGAAAGAGTGGCTGGTTAGTTAGCATTCTGCTATATTCAGGGACCACAGATGGAATTGATAGCTAAATCCATTGTCATATTTGTTGTGCGTGGTCTCACAAACAAATCAAATAAATGAAATTTCAACAGCAGTAAAACCACTGAAGCGTCTCTGATAACTCCAGTGTAGAAAAAAAGATATGCCTACTGGCCTTCCTCAATGATGTGATCTGGCATGGGTAAATAGACCTGTGTGTTAGCATGATATATTCCAAATCTGAACAGCAGGAAGCTGCGGATTAGTTTGTACTAGCTTGCCAAGAAACAGACACGCAATATCAGGCCAGGGAGAAATAGTCCTGCTTACAAGCTCCTTATAGTCACTAGAGCTTTTCTCTTCATTTGATGTTGTTTTCAATACCATCAAGAGGAGTAGTTGAAGACAATGTTCAAGTTAATAGCATCCATATTAAAAACGACTCACTCAGACTTGTCCGGATGAAAGTGTTGTAGACGTAGGCTACTGTAATCCACATAAGCATCAACTCTACATTGAACGGGATTTAATGTGCTTAAAACCTTAGCATTTGAGAAAGTTTAAACCTATTTAGCTTATTCCCATGAGATAATGTGTTACACTTAGCTACTATGCTAACATGACCAGCAAGATTATTTCCTGTAACAAATTCCAGATCAACCAATCAAAGATCTTAAAGTATAACAATATTCACAGGCCTTCCTCATTTCAAACCAGTACATCATCAATAGCAGAGAAATAAATAAAGATCCTGCAGGAAAAAAGGGATATACACGCACATGTCCACTGAGAAGAAGTAGAACTAACATGACAAACGCCACCAAGAAAAAATTAAATACTTGACTCAAGTTACACAGAAACCTGGGCACTTGCTGGGAATCAGCTGAGTCATGATTAGCGTATATACAAAATGTTAAATCAGTAACAAAGTCAAGGAATGTGATCAATTTAGAGCAGGGATGGCCAAATGTGATGGGGGCCACAAAATCTGAACCTATCATGAAGGGCTGCAGTGGCTCGCAGGACTTCGTACCCACACGTGCAGTCAGAGCCGGCCCTAGCCCTTTTGGGCTCCCTAAAATAGTTCAATTCTACACATTTTCCCATGGGGAGAAGTTTGCTGCAATTCAACACATTTCCATTTATTTATTTATTTATTTATTTAACCAGGAAACCTCATTGAGATTTGAAATATATATTTTCAAGAGTCATTACACATAAAAGCCCTTTTACCAAATTCCGTTCGGACATTTGGAACAGTTACCAGGATAAAGTCCTGCGAACGAAGCAAGTACCAACCACATTTCTGAAGAATAAAAATGTAAAAATAAAATATTGTAGTAAACCCCAAATGGCTTTGTAAATAAAAGTATACGAGTGACTAAAGGCCAGCCACCCCTGGTATATAATGTACAGTGGTGCGTAAGTGTTTTGCAGTTTAAAATAAATCTCAATGCTCAATGGTAAAAGGGTGTCAATTTATCACACACTGAGCGGAACTATTCATAAAATATCACCAGTCTCGTATAGGCATAAATGTAGCCGATATTAACCTCCTTTTGGCTTCAAAAGAAAAACAGGCCTTATTCCTAAAATAAAATCCCAACCTCAGTTTCAATTTCTTTTTTGAATATGCAATTACATTTATTTTAATTTTTTAAAGGCAGTCAATTACAAGTCCAAGATATAGATTATATATATATATATATTTCTGAGGTTATAGCCTCAATCTCATTGCCCTGAGAGGTAGTAAAAGGTGAGATTCAGGTCCATTTCTTGCTTTAGAAAGCACCATTAGTTTAGCCAGCATTGAGCTTCAATTGATACAAAGGTATGTTGAACAGTATAAAAAGCAGTTTAAGTTCTGTAAAGCTTTTGAGAGAGACGAGGCACAATAAAAAAAATAACAGTATCAGCATAAGTGAAGTTGCACATCTAAATTATTTATAATAGTGAAGAGGTGACCAAGTACAGAGCCCTAGGGCACATCATTACAGAGAGACAATTGAACAGACATGAGCCCATCAAATTGAGTTCTATAAGATAGTAAACCATGCTCAGAAAGACCTACACTCGACAATCTCTGCCTCAGTATAGCATGATCAACTGTATCAAATTGTATTTGTCACATACACGTTTGGCAGATGTTATTGCGAGTGAAGTGAAATGCTTATGCTTCTACATCCGACAGTGCAGCAGTATCTTTATTTAACCAGGTAGGCTAGTTGAGAACAAGTTCTCATTTGCAACTGCGACCTGGCCAAGATAAAGCATAGCAGTGTGAACAGACAACACAGAGTTACACATGGAGTAAACAATTAACAAGTCAATAACACAGTAGAAAAAAAAGGGGAGTCTATATACATTGTGTGCAAAAAGGCATGATGAGGTAGGCGATTAATTACAATTTTGCAGATTAACACTGGAGTGATAAATGATCAGATGGTCATGTACAGGTAGAGATATTGGTGTGCAAAAGAGCAGAAAAGTAAATAAATAAATACAGTATGGGGATGAGGTAGGTGAAAATGGGTGGGCTATTTACCAATAGACTATGTACAGCTGCAGCGATCGGTTAGCTGCTCAGATAGCAACTTCAGTGATTTTTGCAATTCGTTCCAGTCACAGGCAGCAGAGTACTGGAACGAAAGGCGGCCAAATGAGGAGTTGGCTTTAGGGATGATCAGTGAGATACACCTGCTGGAGCGCGTGCTACGGATGGGTGTTGCCATCGTGCCATCGTGAGATAAGGCGGAGCTTTACCTAGCATGGACTTGTAGATGACCTGGAGCCAGTGGGTCTGGCGAAGAATATGTAGCGAGGGCCAGCCGACTAGAGCATACAAGTCGCAGTGGTGGGTGGTATAAGGTGCTTTAGTGACAAAACGGATGGCACTGTGATAAACTGCATCCAGTTTGCTGAGTAGAGTGTTGGAAGCAATTTTGTAGATGACGTCTAACATTAACAATTCCACAACAAAACCTAATACACACAATCTATAATGTATAAGTATAATGTATAAGTATAAAATATATGGATGAGCAGTGAGCGGCTAAGATGCAATAGATAGCTCATATGTATTTACTGTGTCCTGAGTAATGCGAGATATGTAAACATTATTAAAGTGGCATTACTAAAGTAATGCTGCCTCTGTGCTAGTAGTGGCTGTTTAACAATCTGATGACCTTGAGTTTGAATAACTGCGTCTATCTCTGTCCCAGCTTTGATGCACCTGTACTGACCTTGCCTTCTGGATGGAAGCGGGGTGAACAGGCAGTGGCTCGGGTGGTTATTGTCCCTGATTATCTTTTTTGCCTTCATGTGACATCAGGTGTTGTAAGTCTTCTGGAGGGCAGAGGGCATTGATGCGTTGCGCAGACCGCACCACCCTCTGGAGAGCCCTGCGGTTGTGGGCAGTGCAGTTGCCGTACCAGGCGTTGATACAGCCCGAAAGGAAAAGTTAGTATTGGTTTTTGGTGACAACACTCTCCTGACCCCTCCTGTCTCAGCCTCCAGTATTTATGCTGCAGTAGTTTATGTGTCGGGGGGCTGGGGTCAGTTTGTTATATCTGGAGTACTTCTCCTGTCCTATTCGGTGTCCTGTGTGAATCTAAGTGTGCGTTCTCTAATTCTCTCCTTCTCTCTTTCTTTCTCTCTCTCGGAGGACCTGAGCCCTAGGACCATGCCCCAGGACTACCTGACATGATGACTCCTTGCTGTCCCCAGTCCACCTGGCCATGCTGCTGTTCCAGTTTCAACTGACCTGAGCCCTAGGACCATGCCCCAGGACTACCTGACATGATGACTCCTTGCTGTCCCCAGTCTACCTGGCCATGCTGCTGCTCCAGTTTCAACTTCCACCTGACTGTGCTGCTGCTCTAGTTTCAACTGTTCTGCCTTATTATTATTCGACCATGCTGGTCATTTATGAACATTGAACATCTTGACCATGTTCTGTTATAATCTCCACCCGGCACAGCCAGAAGAGGACTGGCCACCCCACATAGCCTGGTTCCTCTCTAGGTTTCTTCCTAGGTATTGGCCTTTCTAGGGAGTTTTTCCTAGCCACCGTGCTTCTCCACCTGCATTGCTTGCTGTTTGGGGTTTTAGGCTGGGTTTCTGTACAGCACTTTGAGATATCAGCTGATGTACGAAGGGCTATATAAATAAATTTGATTTGATTTGATTTGATTTGATAGGGAATGTTTGAATATGTCCGTAAAACACCTTGCCAGCTGGTCTGTGCATGCTCTGAGGACGCGGCTAGGGATGCCCTTTGGGCTGGCTCCCTTGCGAAGGTTAACGCGTTTAAATGTTTTACTTGTGTCATCCATTGAGAAGGAGAGCCCACAGGCTTTGGTAGCCGGCCGCGTCGGTGGCACTGTATTGTCCTCAAAGCTTGCAAAAAAGTGTATTAATTTGTCTGGAAGCAAGACGTCGATGTCTGTGACGGGGTTGGTTTTCTTTTTGTAATCCATGATTTTCTGTAGACCCTGCCAACATACATTGTGTTTGAGCCATTGAATTGCAACTCCACTTTGTTGCTATACTGAAGCTTTGCTTATTTGATTGGGAATAACTACACTGTTTTCGGCCACGTTTCCAGTTGCCTTGCCATGATTAAAATACGGGGGTACGTGCTTTCAGTTTTGCGAATGCTGCCATCAGTCCACGGTTTCTGGTTAGGGAAGGTTTTAAATGTATTATTTAACTCCAGGACCTTGAAATGCTTCTTACGAAGCCACTCCTTCGTTGCCTGGGCGGTGTGTTTTGGATCATTGTCATGCTGAAAGACCCAGCCACGTTTCAGCTTCAATACCCTTGCTGATGGAAGGAGGTGTTCACTTAAAATCTCACGATACATGGCCCCATTCATTCTTTCCTTTACACGGATCAGTTGTCCTGGTCCCTTTGCAGAAAAACAGCCCCAAAGCATGATGTTTCCACCCCCATACTTCACAGTAGGTATGGTGTTCTTTGGATGCAACTCAGCATTCTTTGTCCTCCAAACACGACAAATTGAGTTTTTACCAAAAAGTTTTATTTTGGTTTCATCTGACATTCTTCCAATCTTCTTCTGGATCATCCAAATGCTCTCTAGCAAACTTCAGTTGGGCCTGGACATGTACTGGCTTAAGCAGGGGGACACGTCTGGCACTGCAGGATTTGAGTCCCTGGCGGCGTAGTGTGTTACTGATGGTAGGCTTTGTTACTTTGGTCCCAGCTCTCTGCAGGTCATTCACTAGGTCCCCCCATGTGGTTCTGGGATTTGTGATAATTTTGATCCCACGGGGTAAGATCTTGCGTGGCGCCCCAGATCGAGGGAGATTATCATTGGTCTTGTATGTCTTCCATTTCCTAATAATTGCTCCCACAGTTGATTTCTTCAAACCAAGCTGCTTACCTATTGCAGATTCAGTCTTCCCAGCCTGGTGCAAGTCTACAATTTTGTTTCTGGTGTCCTTTGACAGCTCTTTGGTCTTGGCCATAGTGGAGTTTGGAGTGTGACTGCTTGAGGTTGTGGACGGGTGTCTTTTATACTGATAACAAGTTCAAACAGGTGCCATTAATACAGGTAACGAGTGGAGGACAGAGGAGCCTCTTAAAGAAGAAGTTACAGGTCTGTGAGAGGCAGAAATCTTGCTTGTTTGTAGGTGACCAAATATTTATTTTCCACCATAATTTGGTGGAAAAAATCCTTTAAAAATCCTACAGGCTCTCTCATCTTTTTAAGTGGGAGAACTTGCACAATTGGTGGCTGACTAAATACTTTTTTGCCCCACTGTATATAAGTGGTTCAGCTGTGAAATCAGCTGCCACTTACAATTTTTTTTTTTTATACAAATAAAAATCAGGGGTCAAGAATTAAGACCTGCAGGCTCTCTCTGATCTAAGGATTTCACGGCTTTATGTACCTTCTGCACTGAGAATGGCATCCACAGGGTTGTACAGACAGAGTACACTGAATCAAACAGCCTACCTGATGATACAAAAAGTGCTCATTGAAACAATTCACAATTTCAGTTGTCATATACAGCAACAGAGTCACAATACACATGACGGTAATTCATTAACATTACTTTGACCAGACAGACTTAATAGCCTTCCAAAAAATTCAGGCTATCAGTGATAAGACAGATTTGGCCTTCCTGAGAAGAGATGAACACTTGTTTCATATCTACCTAAAACGAAGCCAATCAGCATCAGAACATGATTTCCTTGCCTTAGCTCAGGCTAGATTTATATTCACGAATACTATTAAACAGCTCAGAAGAAAACCATTGATTATCGCGCCCTTTATCTCAGAACCTGTGGAATGGGGTGTTTGTTTACTATTTGAAAAAAAACAAAGAATTTCCTGGCAGATTCCACATCAGGAATAAGCACAATTTTTGCTCCAGTCAAAATAAAACAAAATCATGAAGAAAGCCTGCTCATTAAAAATCTTCTCTTACGAATTAAGCATGGGTTTGTTTTAGGAACCTTCGTATTGTTAACAGCAACAGCACACATGGTCACTTAAATCATTACAGAAAACACCAACCGCAGAATATTTACGTGAAACGTATGTCAATATCAAATCAGGATCGATTTCTCTGGACATTTGAGATTTGGGCGGGTGGGTGAGTTAATCAACTGGGTAAGATTCATAGAATAACAATACATTTTAAAATACATCAGACACCAGTTGATAACACCAAATCAAGATCATTTCACTGTAAAGAGGTTTAGACTTAAGGTGCATCAGAGAAGAAAATGCATCACAGAGAGCAGAGGTGGGTCTATAACAGCCAATCGCAGTTATGGAGAGATCCTTTGAAACCTCAAGATTCAAAGCAAGAAATTCCAACTGTTTACAAATAGTTTCAAATAGCCACACTTACAAGGAATTTAGTCTTTACATATATAGCCACACCCACCTTTCTTAAATCCATCAGTGCGATACACATTGTAACCATTTATACAAATAGCCTTATCAAGAACAGACTTGCTGAGACAGGTTTCAGAAAATAAAATGACAATAGCATCAGTTGATTTAGCCTAAATCCTAACTCCCAATGTTCGACAACAGGCTGTGTACATTTCAAATGAAGAATACCAAGACCAGATCTAGATATAAAATCAGAGGGGGTTTGGAGACATTGCATTTCAGGGCCAGATTGCAAGTTACCTAATATCAACAAAATAAGAATAACTAGGCACCTCTTTAATAACCTTGCACTGCTTCTCTGTAAGAGACTTACTGCAAGTGAATTCTACAAGTGAGTTTTCAGACAATACAGTCGTTTAAAACCATTAGACTTAGTAACAAGTTCGTACTGTTCACATCATGACACAAACACATAGGCACTTGAATGAGTGGACCGAGTGAAAAAGAGAGTTCGTGCACACACAATGTCTAATGGAGGGGAAAGCACATTGTTGATGGGTGAGTACATCTGACAACGTTCATTTTCTCTAGAGTTCAGTAAAGTCAATGCACAAAGCAATACCATAAATTGTCATTTTTCTCTGAGAGATGTAAGAAAGAGAGGCCAAGGAAAGAGGAGAGAGGGACTGACTGTATGCATGTATGCTGACCACACCACTTACGTGCGCATGTTGATTTTGTCCACCCACAGATCCGCAGGTTGAAATATCAAAACAAACTCTGGACCAACTATATTAATTTGGGAACATTAAAAAAAGCATTAAACATGTATGGAAATGTAGCTAGCTAGCTGTTGCTAGATCATTTGCCCTGGGATGGAAACATTGGGTTGTTATCTTACCTGAAATACAACAAGGGCCTCTACTCCAACAATTCATCCAGAGATAAAAGGGTAAACCAAGTCCTTCAGGCTTCTTCTTTGGATTTTATGGCATTTAGCACCCAACTTTAAGATGCATTACCACCACCCACTGGACTGGAGTGTGGCCCTCAGATCA
Source organism: Oncorhynchus kisutch (assembly GCF_002021735.2). Lineage (NCBI taxonomy): Eukaryota > Metazoa > Chordata > Actinopteri > Salmoniformes > Salmonidae > Oncorhynchus > Oncorhynchus kisutch. Next base: position 26,305,067 of record NC_034203.2, on the reverse strand, counting down.
TCTTTCAAATCACCCATGTGGGTATATGCTCCTAAAAACCAATGAGGAGATGTGGAGAGGTGGGACTTGCAGTGCATCAAACAGAAGCAATCCTGTTTTAGCGCATGGAACACAGACTCTCGTTGATGGGTGCGATGATTGAATAAGATGTATGTGTAGATGTATTTTTCAGCACACGTGACGCGGGCGGTGTGGTCAGCATGTAATCTGTATGGGAGTGTGTGCGCGCGAGTAGATTGGGGGTGGGGTCGATTTGAGAGAACGGGCTGGGGATTGTTGAGCTGCCGCTGACAACCAGGTGGAGAGCAAAAAGGAGCAGCTTGGACGAGACACTCCACAGAGGGAAAGCAGAGGATAGAACCCAGGCCTGCCAGAGAGGGGGTTACTTTGGTAAACAACAAGTAGGGAAGTGCAAATAGTGATTAAAAAAAAATGTTGAGGGGGACCCACGATCTTTACAACAGCAAAACTAAATTTGCACTACACCACATGGAAAGTATAGATTTGCGCCACCATAAATGAATAGGTTATTCGTAGGTTAAAAACTACTAGGCACAGACAAACGACTTGACATGCTGCCATGGGGCGGCGAGAACATTTAGCAATTGTATAACTATACTGAACAAAAATATAAATGCAACATGTAAAATGTTGGTCCCATGTTTCATGAGCTGAAATAAAAATTTAAGGGCCAAGAATTTTTTCATATGCACTAAAAGTATATTTCTCTCAAATTGTGGACAAATTTGTTTACATTCCTGTTAGTGAGCATTTCTCATTTGCCAAGATAATCCATCCACCTAACAGGTGTGGTATATCAAAAAGCAGATTAAACAGCATGATCATTACACAGGTGCACCTTGTGCTGGGGACAATAAAGGCCTCTAAAATGTGCAGTTGTGTCACAACACAATGCCACAGATGCATACTCCCTCCACTGAAGACAATTGGCATGCTGACTGCAGGAATGTCCACCAGAGCAGTTGTCAGAAAATTGAATGTTAATTTCTCTACCATAAGCCTCCTCCAATGTTTTAGATAATTTGGCAGTATGTCCAACCGACCTCATAACCGTAGACCACGTGTAACCACGCCAGCCCAGGATCTCCACATCCTGCTTCTTCACCTGCGGGTTTATCGGAGACCAGCCACCCGGACAGCTGATGAAACTGAGGAGTTTTTCAATCTGTAATAAAGCCTGGGCCTAGCTCCCCAGTGGCTGTGCTTTTGCCCTCCAGGCCCACATATGGCTGTGCCACTGCCCAGTAATGTGAAATCCATAGAAAGGGAGATACCTAGTTAGTTGTAAACTGAATGCATTTAACTGAAATGTGTCTTCCACATTTAACCCAACCCCTCTGAATCAGAAAGGTGCTGAGGGCTGCCATAATCGACATCCACTTTGCCGGTGCCCGGGGAACAGTGGGTTAACTGCCTTGCTCAAGGGCAAAACAACAGATTTTTACCTTGTCAGCTCAGGGATTTGATCCAGCAACCTTTTGGTAACTGGCCCAACACTCTAACCACTAGATTAGGGCCCAATGAATTCATTTCAATTGACAGACTTCCTTATATGAACTAACGCAGTCAAATCTTTGAAATTGTTGCATTTATAGTTTTGTTCAGTATAATTTCATGCACTTCTACTCATTTTGCCATGGGGTGGAGAGAAATTACCCGTTTTTAATATGATCTCTGATGATCACGGAGGGCCTCCCGGTCAGTAATTCTACCATGATTACTACAGGTTTAGATCGCCCCAAAAATACAACATTTTTAAATTGCACCTTGTGTAATCAACTAGTAACAGTAAGTTGAGACCCCGACAGTTGCTAAAAAGTATTACGATGCGGGGGAATTGGGTATACCAATACCAATATGGTACGCTACAATACAAAAAACTCTGTTGGTAAATGGCTGACCCTGGCCTTGACCCCACTCTCAGAGGATTTCTCAGGGGGAGTTTGGAAATGTTTTTTGCATATCTCATTCACACATGCGTATAATACACACTTGTAGATGTGTGAAATAGGAAATAAGCACCCACCAAATGATTACACACACACAGGCTACAGAAGCAGTAATTAAGCCCATAGACAACCAACCTACAGTCTTTGGCCTATAACAGTTCCATAGTGATAATTATATTATATACTGCCCTGATGAGAGCCATGCAATCTGCCACTTCAGCTATCACTAGGCTACTTTCTTACAGTTCAGCTCTAAAAGTGATAACTGATTGCTACATGGGGCTGTAGTTCAGATGTATGAGATGACCTCTAGCTCGGGGACAGGAGACAGTGCGTCAGTCACTACAGTGTCACACCACCACAGCGTTCATAATTCAAATGACATCACTGCAGGAGCTCCACTGGGGTTAAGGTTATATGGTATAGCACAGTGTTTCCAAATCTAGGTCCTGGAGACCTTGAGGGATGCACGATTTGTTTTTTTCTACACAGCAGATTCAAATTATCAAAGACTAATGAGTTGAATATTTAAGTCAGCTGTGTAGCGCTAGGGCAAAAAAACAAAACGTGCACCCTTTCGGGGTGACCAGGACTGAGTTTAGGAAACACTGCTCTAGCAAGATTCATTCAGAACCAAGGCAGACATGAATGCAGTGAAACCAGTAACACAGACCATTACTCAAATGCACTGTCTGACACCTCATAGCCACAATCCTGCCACAGCTCCGTCTAGAAATAGATCAGATTCAATGCTAATTGAATCCAGGTGATGTTTCAAATGACTTCAAATGAAGTCCAATAAGAAAAACAGAATTCACTAACCATTGTCAACTCTGCATTTGAGACAACTGCAGCCAACCACACACTTCCTAGTCTTGTAGACAGGGATGCAAATTGAAAGTGACAGTTTATTTTTCATCTGTGTTTGGTGAAAGATACTCCCATAGCTGCCCGTTAACGTGCCAAACATCCTCGAGACATCCTTCAGAACTCATCATATTGCGTGAGCAGCAGCCAAATGAATAAAAAGTACTTTGCAGCAAAGTTACACTCTTCTTCCAACTCAACAAAAACTCTCAAGAGAAAGCTACAAAGACTTTAAGAATAAGATAAAAGGGCTTTAAACTGTAGGCTACTACATCACTAGTGTTTCTCTACCAGCATGTATTCCCTGATAAACACATATATACTCCTCTGGCCAGTTATCCAGAACCAGAGTGCCAGATTTAGCCTAGTCCTTGAAAGAATATTATTCTGGGTACTGGAAACTGGACCCTCATGTTTCATTACATCCTCATAATCATATTGGCTTCATACAGGGTTAGGGTGGGGTGGGGTAGGTTGGAACAGCACAGCAGGGGACTGAGAATGACCACTTCAGGTGCTACTCAGTTGAAGGAGAGGATTTGGGGTAGTGGAGTCAGGCATTTTGGGGGGGGGGGGGGGGGGGGGGGGGGGGGGGAGCAGGAGCAGGTTCCACACCAGGAACCTGCTCCAAAAATACCTGTCAAACACACAACACAAATATAATTTATCTAAGTCTACAATGCCATGTAGCTATTCTATTGTAGCTGCTGCTACATTGTTTCATACCACTCTTTACCAGAAATAATACATTGTAGATACCTGTTTTTCATGATGCATTTGTTTGACCCACTACACATAGTTTTGCACTATGGGATGTTGTTACAAAGTGTTGCATTGTGAAATGTGTACCTAATGCAACAGAATGAGTCAAGTGAGTAAGTGGTTTAAGCACTTTAACCCTCGCAGGGCTGCCGACCTAGACGGCATTCCAAGCCACATCCTCAGAGCATGCACAGACCAGCTGGCTGGAGTATTTACAGGCATATTCAATCTCACCATATCCCGGTCTGGTGGACATCTTAAAGCAAGTGGGGACAACATTGTTCCTGTCCCCAAGAAAGTGACGGTAACTGAACTAAATGATCATTGTACCGTAGCACTCACTTCTGTCATCATGAAGTGCTTTGAGAGGCTAGTTAAGGACCATGTTACCTCCACCTAACCCACCACCCTAGACCCATCACAATTTGTATATCGCCCCAACAGATCCACGGATGACGCAATCGCCATTGCACTGCCCTATCCCACCTGGACAAGGAAAATACCTATGTAAGAATGCGGTTCATCGACTGCAGCTCAGCCTTCAACACCATAGTGCCCTCTAAACTCAGTGCCCAAGGTCTGAACCCCTGCGCAACTGGGTTCTGGACTTCCTGATGGGCCAACCACAGGTGGTGAAGGTAGGCAACAACACCTCCACCACGCTAATCCTCATCACCAGGGCCACACTGCCTGCCCTCCAGGTCATCTACAGTACCCGGTGTCACAGGAAGGCCAAGAAGATCATCAAGGACCTCAGCCACCCGAGCCACAGCCTGTTCACCCCATTACCATCTAGAAGGCTAAGAGAGTACAGGTGCATCAAAGCTGGGACCAAGAGATTGAGAAACAGCTTCCATCTTCAGGCCATCAGACCCTTAGAGTCACGACTAGCACAGTACCCTGCCCTGAACCTTAGTCACTGTTCTAGCTGGTTACTACTCAGTACTCTGCCCTGCACCTTAGAGACTGCTGCCCAATGTACATAGTAATGGAACACTTCACTTTAATTAATGTTTACAAGCCGTTTTACCCACTTCGTGTATTCTAGTCATGGCTCATATATATACACACACACACACACACACACACACACACACACACACACACACACACACACGAAGGCATTATTGCAGTTGCAGCGAAATGGTTGTTTGTAGCTCCATCTGCAATAACAGCTTCAAATCCGTTAACGCCACCAATACACTTTGATTTACTAATGAAGGCAGTGTACATAATGTGGTAAAGAAGGTAGCCTACAGAGCATAGCCTCCTCGATTACACAGAGCAACGCAGTCAAGCCTCAACTGGAATTGTTGCGCGCCTGTGATTGATGTTTACCAGGATTAAATACGTCAAGACATTTTCACCTCTAGGATATATATTTGCGGAATGGACAAACAAAAACGCATGTGTCCCCCCTATTGAGCGTGCTCAATGAAACCAGCGTTTGTTTGATGGCCAGCAGAGATGAAGCGAGACTGTGCCACAATCAATGACTGTATATATGGGCATAATGCATCCATATGCAGCAAGACTACTCACCGTCCGGGGTTTCGTTCCCGCGACTGCAGTTGCTGCAAATGTGTTTGATCTCTTTTCCGATGTGACAGTGTATCATGAAGGGCATATTGCTATTCTGGTGATGCTGGTGGTTGGTTTGCTGATGCTTGGTTTGTTGCCCTTTCTTATTGTTGTTGAGAGACATCATTCTGACCAGGTAAAATGCCTTCTTCGGTTTCTCTACCGCCACGGGCATATTGTTTTCCATGTAGCCCGTGTTGTTGAACCAACTCCCATGCATGGTGGTGGGCGCAGTATCCGCAGCCATGGGGTAGTTGCCCGATTTGAACATGGATAGACGAAAATGAATTTGCGTCTAAACGCAAGGCATACGGGGAAGGGGTTTTAAACGAACGGCTCCCTAAACGAACGGCTCCCCGATTCCTACCTGACCTCAACCAATCGCAACGCTTTCGATCTTGAGCGCTTCCTTAAACCCCTTCTTCTCTTCTATCAACGACGACAGATATAATATTGTAAATTCCAAACCTGGACCTGAATTCCGATCTCGCTCACTCACACCGGGCTGCCTCCGGAATGCCAAGGGCAGAATTCAAAACCACGGATATTATTATACTATGATGTAGACCATTGCTGCTATAGGCTACTTTACAGCTTGTCCCAAAATAATGACTGATAGTGAAATAGAGTGAGTGAATTGCTGTGCCTGTCTCTCCCTCAATACCCATCCTCGTCTGCAAAACTAATCCGCAAGTGAGCATATGATTGGCTACCTACCCAGTGCGCACCCCTGCAGTAATATAGTCTACAGACAGAAAGAAAGTAACGGGTTTGAACCAAATTATAGGCTCCAACTATAGGCCTACATGATAGTTTGGATAGAGAGCTTCTCATACTTGATTGGACAGGCATACTTGATTGGACAGGCAATTATACTCCAATTGAACACAATTCACTGCTGATCTTGTTATGATAGTGTTAAATATTCATCCTAAGAGACAGTATAATAAAATGTGCCGTTATAGCAAAACACACACATACACACACACACACTGCCGGAGAGGAGAGATATTAAAATGTTTGTGTATGAAGCAAAATGATCTTGTCATTTTAGAAGAAATTTAATTAGTAGCCTCCTTACTTTAATTAATGTATCTATCTGCCATTGTGCCAACTATCCTTGTAATATACATTGATAGATAGTCATTAGCCCTAAAGTTCCTGGCAAGAATATTCAATAGGCCTATAGCGCATCGTTTTTAGCAATAAACTAGTCACCAGCTACTGTCTCTTCATGGATTTGGGCTACATCACACATGTCCTTCAATGAACATATATTCAGTGGTGTAAAATACTTAAGTAAAAATACTTAAGTATTAATTAAGTAGTTTTTTGGTGTATCTGTACTTTACTATTAATATTTTTGACAACATTTACTTTTACTTCACTACATTCCGAAAGAAAATAATGTACTTTTTACTCAATACATTTTACTTGACACCCAAAAGTACTCAATATGGAAATGGTCCAATTCACGGAAATATCAAGAGAACACGTGGTCATCCCTACTGTCTCTGATCTGTCAGACTCACTAAACACAAATGCATCATTTGTAAATGATGTTGGAGTGTGCCCCTGGCTATCTGTACATTTTCAAAACAAGAAAATGGTGCGGTCTGCTTTGCTAAATATAAGGAATTTTAAATGATTTCTACTTTTAGTTTAACTTTTGATACTTAAGTATATTTTCACAATTATTAGACTCCTTGAAAGGAGGTGGAGAGCCATGGTATATGCCAGAGGAGGCTGGTGAGTGGAGGACGGCTCATAAAAATGAATGGAATGGAGTGAATGGAATGGTATCAAACACATAGAAAACAAGGTGTTTGATGTGTTTGAGACCAATCCATTAATTTAGTTCCAGCCATTACTATGAGACTGTCCTTCCCATTTGAAGTGCTGCCCAATGCTCGAAAGGGGGACAAGTCAAGAAAGTAAATCATGATACAAGTCATGGGAGGGAGGGGGGTGCACAGTGATGGGATCTATTATACCATAACAAGTGCACTATACCAACGCGTCATGACGTTTTTTCAAATCCTGAAGGAGGAGATAGATCTTGTCCTCTGATATATTAATCTAGACTTGCAACAGGAGAGTTGGGTATAGCCTGTTGTGCGTTATGGCCAACGCTGCCACCCCATAGCCATGCAGTCCCTTCCCCTTGCACTCTGCATCTCGATACTCAATACTCGATACTCAATTTAAACTCCAGAAGTTAAATGAGGCAGTAATAAGGCTGCAGCTTTAATATAGGGAAGATATCTAAAGGTCTCCATGGTGTTTTCAATCATGTTTCAGGGTGAAAATTGATGTCCCTCTCAATGAACTGTGTATTATTCCAGTGACATCAACGCCCCTATCTGAAATGAGGGACAAAGGCACCTGATTTTCCAACTGCTGCCACAGGTCAATGTGGTGGAGTCAATGCCCTTGGCCATTTTTCGATTACAGAATTTCACCATGTGCTATTCCCACCACCCTTCAGTAAGTTTCTCTATACTCCCAGACTCTTGTCAGATAGTATTTATGGAGTTCCAGGTGTGAACAGGGAGTACAGGAGGGGACTAAGCACACACCCCTGTGGGGCCCCTGTGTTGAGGGTCAGAGTGGCGTAGGTGATGTTGCTTATCCTCACCACCTGGGGTCGGCCCGTCAGGAATTCCAGGATCCAGTTGCAGAGGGAGGTGTTCAGATCCAGAGTCCTAAGCTTGGTGATGAGCTTTGAGGGGACAATGGTGTTGACTGCTAAGCTGTAGTCAATGAACAGCATTCTCTTATTCCTTTTATCTAGGTGGGTGAGGGCAGTGTGGAGAGCAATTGAGATTGCGTCATCTATGGATCTGTTGGGGTGGTGTGCAAATTGGAGTGGGTCTAGGGTGTCTGGGATGGTGGAGTTAATGTGTGCAATAACCAGCCCCTGTGGGGATCACAGACTGGAACAGGGAGAGGTTGAAAATTACTCTGAATTTGCCTGCCGGCTGTTCTGCACATGATCTGAGAAGGCACCCTGGAATACCATCGGGCCTCACGGCCTTGCGGGTGTTGACCTGATTAAAGGCCTTTCTCACGTCGGCCTCGGAGAGCGAGATCACCCAATCCTCTGGCTCGGTGACGGCCCTCACACCCGGCACAATGTTGTTGTCAAACGTGCATAAAATGCATTGAGTTCATCTGGTAGAGAGGCATCGTTGGGCAGATCAAGGTTGGCTCTTCTTTTGTAATCTGTAATGAACTGTAGCCCTGGCCACATGCGTCGGAGCCTGTGTATTATGATTCAACCTGTATTGTCCTTTTGCTCATTTGATGACTCTGTGGAGGTCATAGTGGGACTTGTACTTATTCCTGTCCTCAGCCGTAGCCTCCGTGTTGTCTACATACCATAGCTCTGTGTGCAATAGTTCAGTTTAGTTTAGCGCCAACCTCACTGCTTACAGGAATCATTGAAGTGAGACACCAGCCCTCACATAAATAGAGAGATGAAGTACACAGACATATAGGCCTTGCATTGTTGGGTTTTGAGTTTGCAAGAATGGCATTTCACTGTACTTATGCATGTGACGTTAAAAACGTTCAACTTGAACCTTGAAGCAGCACAGTGTTTAAAGCTGCATGACCCTATCAGTGTGTCTCTCTATGCAGCTCCAGTGTTAGCTGTTGGCCCACATGACGCATGACAGCATTCTTATGTAACAACAAGCTGTGGATAGGGCCCAATCACATAACTTGGGCTCATTCATGGGAAAACAAACCAAGGATGTTTTGTATTCATTTTTGTCTCGGAGCAAGGTAGTTTATTTTTAGCTACAAGTAGTGTTTCTTGAAGGAAAAAAAAACTTTTAGGCAGAGATTTTTGAAGTGACTTTGCTTAGAGCTATTTTTATACTTTAGATGTAAAAGGCTGTAGACAAGGCCCATACTGTGGAAATGCATTTGGTCACTTATTCACTCTACAGCAGGGCAGGCACTACACCAACACTGCCACAGCCTTAAATAACCTACACCAGCATTCAAACCTATGTTCATCAAGTACAGTATTTTGATTAGTAGATTATTTTTAAATGATTTAGCTTGTTTGATAAAGTTTTGCATTTACAACATAAGTAGAGTATGACACTATGATTGCTCTTTTAGTTTATTTTGCACATTGTCTGTGTATTTTAGTTTCTGACTAAACTGGATATTGTTTGTGCTTTATGCAGTACTACTGCTACCATGTCTCACCTCATTAATCCGTTATTTTCTTTGATGTAATAATGTAAATGAGTCTAACCAGCCTCTCCAGTTTCCCTAGACCGATGTTTCTGTCCACAGCACGCTACCCTCCAAAAAACCCTGTATTAGAAAACATACTGTTCTGTATAGTCGGTTTGTACAAGTGGATTGGAATAGTCACTCATCCAGACAGAGAAGTACATAAATTGATCTGTTAGAGCTAATACCTAGGCCGAGACAGTACACTGTACACGCTCTGGAGAGTCCTGCTCCTGTGTTATGAGTGAGGGCGTGGCTAGGGCATGAGTCTTGCGCTGACACAAACAACCACCATGTTCGAATTCTCCCTCCACCTCGCCTCAGTTTCTCCTGTTCCATTTCCTTGTCCCACTTCGCTCTCTCTCTCTCACTCCCTCCCTCCCTTTCTTTCACTCTCTCTCTTTCTACCCCCCTCTACCTCCCTTTCTATCGCTCCCTCTCCCTCTCCCTCTCCTTATCCCTCTCCTTCTCCCTCTCGCGCGCGCACACACACACACACACACACACACACACACACACACACACACACACACACACACACACACACACACACACACACACACACACACACACAGGTCATTCACATCTGCTGTATTCCCTCCCCATAAATTTTAAAGGAAATCACATTTAAATGATAAAAGCATGATGACTTTTTTCTCTCTCCTCTTGGCGTGTTGAATTGTTATGCAATTATAATCTGGGAGGGACCTAATTTTCCTCCATTTAGTTACACAGTTCTTGGCTCCACCCTGAAAACTAAGCTCAATCTAACCTAATCGCTTATGTAAAGTCTGACTGAGACGCTATGAAAGAAAAGATAAACGAGGCCCGTTGAGTCTCTGGCTTCAGCTCCCCGTTTCTTATATATCTGTGTGTACACACATCACGTGAATTCTCTCTCTCTCACACACACACACACACACACACACACACACACACACACACACACACACACACACACACACACACACACACACACACACACACACACACACACACACACTATATATATATTCTGAGGTGGTGATTCAGCTAGCTCAGAGTTTGTATTGGGGAGGACTGAGAGACCATCACCCCAGAGGTATTAGACTGTATCACTAGCTATGTTAACAATATGACCCTGTAGGGGAAAACCTTGACGACATTGCAGCTATGGTAACATAAATCCCATCCCAAGAGAGAAACATGAAGTTAAATGATAGCCAACAGACACAAGTTCATGCTCCAGGAGAGTGCACTGCCACTACCCAGATCCAGCAAACTGCACCGCCATGCCCAGATACAGTAAAAATACAGCAAAATGGCTGAAATACATGTTTTCATAAAATCCAGCTGGTGTAAACTTTCACTTAAATGATACAGTTCGAACATTGGCAATGTGGAAAGCGTTCCACCTTGTGTCCATTATGTGAAAATGCTACAGTGGAAAGATGATAAAGATGACTTGGTATTTGTGGCTTTATAATGCTGCCACCTAGTGGTTACTCAGTTCACATCAGTCCTACTCGTTTCACAGACCTCATTCGGGTCAGGAGTATCATAAAATACATTTTATTGTATCTCATACCTTTATATTGTTTCTAGTGCACCACATACCGTCATACTGTATGCTGTCCCAGGGACATCGAACCTTCCTTTGTATTTTTACAACAGGCCTACTCTGTACCTTAAGTGTACCTTAAGTGTCAGAAATGGGTAGAGTATTAACATACTGAACCTCTCTGTGGCAGCAATACACCATTATATTCCAGAGTTTATAAGGTGGTTCAAGGGAATAGTGGAAAGTAAATATCTATACAATGGTAACTAGCCCCCGTGAAAATCGAATAAACATAATAAAAAAATCCACATTCAAATCCGGGGCAGCAGGGTAGCCTAGTGGTTAGAGCGTTAGAGCGTTGGACTAGTAACCGGAAGGTTGTGAGTTCAAACCCCCGAGCTGACAAGGTACAAATCTGTCATTCTGCCCCTGAACAGGCAGTTAACCCACTGTTCCCAGGCCGTCATTGAAAATAAGAATGTGTTCTTAACTGACTTGCCTGGTTAAATAAAGGTAAAATAAATAAAAAAATAAAAATCTGTCTGTTTACGCTGGATATATCTTCCATGGGATATGTCTCAATCCAGCACATCTGCCGATGGCGGCCTTCCGCATCTGCGGTGGAAGGTGGCCGAGCTACAGCAGTGTTTGACAGACCAGGAGACATCCTGAAAATCAGTCTCCTCGCAAAAGCATCTGTAGCATCTGAAGCGTTTGGCCTACAAAACTAAGATGAAAAGATGAGACTACCAGAAACAATGGTGTTTTCCCTTTTGCTCTACGACCCCCACAAGCGTCACGGGGCTCATCTGAAGTCAGTACCGCCCATCCCCCAAAATCTGTAGCGTCCCAACCGTTTGGACTACACACTAATAATATGACATATCTATGGAAAGGTGAGACTCTCACGAACATGTACATATTGGTTGTTTTGCTCTAAGACGCCCACAAGCCTCACAATACTGGTCTGAAGGTTGCCCGGTAACAGTTTTAAAAATGAATGGAAGTATACACTGAGTGTACAAAACACTTTCCTAATATTGAGTTGCACCCACTTTTTCCCTCAGAACATCCTTAATTCGTTGGGGACATGGACTACAAGGTGTCGAAAGTGTTCCACAGGGATGCTGGCCCATGTTGACTCCAATGCGTCCCACAGTTGTGTAAAGTTGTCTGGATGTCATTTGATTGTTGGACCAGTCTCGATACACATGGGAAACTGTTGAATGTGAAAAACACAGCAGCATTACAGTTCTTAGCACACTTACACCGGCGCGCCTGGCACCTACTACCGTACCCTGTTCAAAGGCACTAAATGGCACGTATACACAATCCATGTGTCTATTGTCTCAAGGCTTAACAATCCTTCTTAAACCTTTCTCCTCTCCTTTATCTACACTGACTGAAGTGGATTTAACAAGAGTCATCCATAAGGGTTGGATTCACCTGGATTCACCTGGATGGTCTATGTCATGAAAAGAGCAGCCTAATGTTTTGTAAACTCAGTTTAGTGCCCCAGGAAATTGGTTAAATATGGGTAAAAAAAAACAATTAAAAATCTATCTCTCAGATATAGGACAGACACTATAACCGTTTTTTCCATGTATGAATCTGTTACTCAATGCGTTTCTATGGGATAATAGCAGTAAGGCCAAATTCAATGTTTCACCAAATAATTGTTTTATAAATTATACCTAAAGGGGTTCTAAAATTAAAAATCAAATAGCTAAATGATCTTTGGTATGACCATCTTAAAACAATTCCACATGCTAGCGAAACTACCTCTTCCTTCCTTCATACTGGACACAGAGACATCAACATTTTATCCATGAGTTCATCTGACTCTGGGGAAGTAGATAAAGGGCTCCACTGCCAAAATCCCCAAGAATCCCTTTAGGGATTTTAAAGGACCTCCCAGAGGAAGTTTATGCCACTATTTCGATGTAATTTCCTGTCCTGGGATGAAATGCACATTTAGGTTCTACCTCCGAAGAATGACCAAGCCAATTCATGAATTGGTTGTGGGAATATACATGTGGAGTTGATAAACATCAACAAATAGGGAACTGACAGCTGTCATGCTAACCTTATCTAACCTTATCTATGTACTGTATATATACTGAACAAAAAATAAATGCAACATGCAACAATTTCAGCAATTGTACTGAGTTACAGTTCATAGAAGGACATCTATGGATTTCACATGAATGAGCAGAAGCGCCGCCACTGGGGAGCCTGGCCCAGCCAGTCAGAATTCGTTTTCCCTCACAAAATGGCTTTATTACAGACAGAAATACTCTTCAGTTTCAGCTGTCAGGGTTTCAGGTCTCAGACGATCCTGCAGGTGAAGAATCCGGATGTGGAGGTCCTGGGCTGTCGTGGTTACATGTGGCTATGAAGCCAGTTGGACGTACTGCCAAACTCGGCTTATGGTAGAGAAATTAATATTCAATTCTCTAGCAACAGCTCTGCTGGACATTCATGCAGTCAGCATGCCAATTGCACGCTCCCTCAAAACTTGAGACAGCTGTGGCATTGTGCTGTGTGACAAAACTGCACATTTTAAAGTGGTCTTTTATTGTCCCCAGTACAAGGTGCACCTGTGTAATGATCATGCTGTTTAATCAGCTTCTTGATATGCCACCCTTGTTAGGTAGATGGATTATCTTGGCAAAGGGGAAAAGCTCCCTAACAGGGATGTAAACAAATTTGTGCACAACATTTGAGATAAGTAAGCTTTTCGTGCGTATCAGACGTGTGATTTTTTTTGTATTTCAGCTCCTGAAACATGGATAGTATAGCTAGCTAGCTATCTTGCTAACCTTATCTAGCTAGCTTATGTTATCTGTGTTGCGGTTTTTGTTTTACTACACCTTATTCAAAAGATTAGCCAGTTGCCTCTACGGCCGATTCTGGAGCTGGATTTGTCATAAGCATTGATTTAGGGAAAACTTTGCCACAGATGGCCTTTGACTTCTTTGACTTTGCCATTTATTGTTATTAAATTGCGGCCATGAATCCGCCATAGAAATAGTTGGAAAGAATAAGATGAAGCTCTGGTAATATGGATAACTATTGAAAGATAGCTGATATGCGTTTTCCTTCATTGTAATGGACACGGTGCGACCTTTGGTAGGCTGGTGGCAGGCTTCGGCTGCGATACAGCAAAGCCAAGTCAGCCCATGCTCATGGTTCTCACAGGGGAAGTGAAATGATAGGCTACAATGATCATTCATGCCACAAATTACATGCAACTTTAAGTTCCTTGAATTGTCTTTCACTGGGGTCTTTTCATTATCTGGATAGACACTTGTGGTTTCAATCTTACATTACACCAATCAAAGCATTGGAGCGTGTAGTGAAGAAAAACTTTAGTGGTCAAAACCATTCATCTTGTGGCGAGTGGGTTTGCAAAATGCTATCATACCATGCAATTATACCATTTATAAAATGGCCATATATATACATACAGTGCCTTGCGAAAGTATTCGGCCCCCTTGAACTTTGCGACCTTTTGCCACATTTCAGGCAACCAAAATTGAACTTTTTGGCAACAATGCAAAACGTTATGTTTGGCGTAAAAGCAACACAGCTCATCACCCTGAACACATCATCCCCAATGTCAAACATGGTGGTGGCAGCATCATGGTTTGGGCCTGCTTTTCTTCAGCAGGGACAGGGAAGATGGTTAAAATTGATGGAAAGATGGATGGAGCCAAATACAGGACCATTCTGGAAGAAAACCTGATGGAGTCTGCAAAAGACCTGAGACTGGGATGGAGATTTGTCTTCCAACAAGACAATGATCCAAAACATAAAGCAACAATGGAATGGTTCAAAAATAAACATATCCAGGTGTTAGAATGGCCAAGTCAAAGTCCAGACCTGAATCCAATCGAGAATCTGTGGAAAGAACTGAAAACTGCTGTTCACAAATGCTCTCCATCCAACCTCACTGAGCTCGAGCTGTTTTGCAAGGAGGAATGGGCAAATATTTCAGTCTCTCGATGTGCAAAACTGATAGAGACATACCCCAAGCGACTTACAGCTGTAATCGCAGCAAAAGGTGGCGCTACAAAGTATTAACTTAAGGGGGCTGAATAATTTTGCACGCCCAGTTTTTCAGTTTTTCATTTGTTAAAAACGTTTGAAATATCCAATAAATGTCGTTCCACTTCATGATTGTGTCCCACTTGATGTTTATTCTTCACAAAAAAATACAGTTTTATATCTTTATGTTTGAAGCCTGAAATGTGGCAAAAGGTCGCAAAGTTCAAGGGGGCCGAATACATTCGCAAGGCACTGTATATACATATTTTTATATTTATATTTATTTTATTTTATCCAGACTAGCTCAAAAATAAGTGAAAATGTACAAATGATCCATGGATTATGATAATTTTTTGGTAAAAAAAAGTGGAGATCCAAAAACATAAGTTTGCACCCCCTAATTTATTTGCTCCATGGGTGAGGGGGCCAAGTGGACACAATGCTTCTCATCTCAGTCACAAAGAGGTATAACTTTGCAGCTGTTTCTGATTAATAAACAATGTTAGGTGGTAACATTCAAATAAAACCCAGGCCTGAAACAAAACATGGGCTGAAAATAATGTGTATGTCATCTCATAGGAAAAGACACTGCATTCACATGGATTTGCATGAAGTGGGCAGTTCAGATTGATCACTTCAAGCCCAAATATATCATACTTTGATGAAAACTATGACTTTATGACTTGAATCCTTGTGCAACATCAAGCTCTGTCCATGGTCTTTCAGCTCGAAAAAGTGGATTTCTACTGGTGTGGGTGTTTAAAGCAGCAATATGCAGTTCAAACATCAACAAAGCAGACACCCTCCCACAGATTTGGCAAACAGCTGAGGGATGGGGCTGGAGAAATGTATCCACTCTCAAATTCATAGACCGAGCTATGGATGCAAGACGTGATATCAAAATGATAGTTTTAACCATGTTTTGAAGCTATGCTGTACAGGAAAAAGTATGTATTTACCTGCTTTGTTGAATATTGATAGTCTGTGAGTATAGTCAAGGAGATAGAGATGACCCGAGGAGTAGAACAAATACCTATTTGTTTCTAATCATCTTTGCTTTTGAGAAACTAAGCCGGGGGGGTGATAAATAACACTGGTGCACATAACCACAAGATGAACACAAGGTAGATCATGATGCCCTGATCTGCCGGGTAGGGGTGGTACCAGCCATGACTAAGCATTTTTAGGTCTGCTATATAGGACCTCTGTTTTTTCTGTATTGTGAACTTTCGGCCTCACACTCAAGAGTGTGGGGTCGACCAGCTTAATTATTGCAATTCTTATTAAATAAAGACGATTGCTTGAAGAAATGACAAAGTCTCACTCACTTGGTTAGAATTTCCACCACAATACAGGGTTTGTTTACAATTACATTAAAATAGATTACAAATAGATTATATGTTGGGTTTGCTGGGGTCAGACCATTTACAGTTGAAGTCTGAAGTTTACATACACTTACGTTGGAGTCATTAAAACTCGTTTTTCCACCACTCCACAAATTTCTTGATAACAAACTAGTTTTGGCAAGTCGGTTAGGACATCTACTTTGTGCATGACACAAGTCCTTTTTCCAACAAATGTTTACATGCAGATTATTTCATTAATAATTCCCTGTATCACAATTCCAGTGGGTCAGAAGTTTACATACACTAAGTTGACTGTGCCTTTAAACAGCTTGGAAAATTCCAGAAAATTATGTCATGGCTTTAGAAGCTTCTGAGGCTAATTGACATCATTTGAGTCAATTGGAGGTGTACCTGTGGATGTATGTCAAGTCCTTTCCTTGACATCATTATGAAAATCAAAAGAAATCGGAAAAAGGAAAAAGGGGGAGGTTTGCAAGCCAAAGAACACCATCCCAACCGCGAAGCACGGGGGTGGCAGCATCATGCTGTGGGGGTGCTTTGTTGCAGGAGGGACTGGTGCACTTCACAAAATAGATGGCATCATGAGGTAGGACAATTATGTGGATATATTGAAGCAACATCAGTCAGGAAGTTAAAGCTTGGTCGCAAATGTGTCTTCCAAATGGACAATGACCCCAAGCATACTTCCAAAGTTGTGGCAAAAGGGCTTAAGGACAACAAAGTCAAGGTGTTGGAGTGGCCATTACAAAGCCCTGACCTCAAACCTATAGAAAATTTGTGGGCAGAACTGAAAAAGCATGTGCGAGCAAGGAGGCCTACAAATCTGGCTCAGTTACACCAGCTCTGTCAGGAGGAATGGGCCAAAATTCAGCAAACTTATTGTGGGTAGCTTGTGGAAAGCTACCCGAAACGTTTGACCCAAGTTTAACAATTTAAAGGCAATGCTACCAAATACTAATTGAGTGTGTGTAAACTTCTGACCCACTGGGAATGTGATGAAAGAAATTAAAGCTGAAATAAATAATTCTCTCTACTATTTTTCTGACATTTCACGTTCTTAAAATAAAGTGGTGATCCTAACTGACCTAAGTCCTGGTATTTTTTACTAGGATTAAATGTCAGGAATTGTGAAAATGTATTTGGCTAAGGTGTATGTAAACTTCCAACTTCAACTGTATAGTAGATAGAGGACTCTAGTGCCCACAAGCCTGTTTTAGCATGGGCAACGCCATCAAGGACTTTCACCATTTTTAAGTAGTCAACTGGGTAGGACTTCCTATGGGTTGAGGAAGGATCCCATAATTCCATCATCAGGAGGAGTCAGCCAATGATTATGCTATTGAGCAAACATTCGATAGCTGCAGATGGCAGTAAATTGCCAACCTTGACTTTATACCTGTTCCACCAACACACTCCAGGTGGCAGTATGCGCTCTTTCAGTTTGTTTACCAATTCATTGAAGTAGTCGAAGAAGAAAATTTACCACTTCAACTTGGAGATGGCCTCAATGGCGCTGCCAGAGATACAGTGTATGGATATAATGACGTTGATGAGATACTTATGTTTCCGCTCTAACAATGGGATTCATTGTCCACAGAGCGGAACAGTGGGCTGTCAGGCTCCCGCCTATTACTCTCTTTGGATTGCCGGATAATCTCGTTATTTGAAAAATCGATATGTATTCGATGAATCGTGTTGATGTCAATCACCTGTTTCAATGGAAAGTGAGATGATATGCTAGCCTCATGAATATGAATAGACCGTCTAGAATTTCAACAGGGACAACTTCGATATGAAGTGTCTTTTAATATAAAAGTTGCCTAGGATGTCACATGCATCAAACTCATATCAGTACACTCGTAACAACCTAAGCATTATGAAACTTATATTAGATCAAATTCAGGTATCAAAATAACAATTCAAGTTTATCTTGACCAAATTAGTCCCGCTCTCATTGCCCTCATACAAAAACTCCTCAACTGCTTAATAATTATGTACCTGGTTAACATGGACAGATTTCTCGGCTATCTGTTCGCCTCCCTCTCTCGGGCGCTGCCCATGCTCTTACAGACATAGGACAGATCCATAATAGGACAGATAACATTTTGCATCCTCTAACGATCTCTATGGGTTAAACAATTATACTAAGTTAATGAGGCATATGTTGGTTATATTCTAAAGAATCAATGTCTATACATAATTGATTTAGAAGTCCAAAAATGTATGTTTCAATCGCAGAATGTCCTTTAAATATTCATTGCCATTGTGACGCTTTTCCTTGGGTTTAGTGGATAGCGGTCCAGTAACTGCATGTAAGAACCCAGAGGCACATGCATTTTCATTCTACTGCAGTTGCAGAAGCATTGCACTCCACCAGAGAGCAGCAGTGATACATTATGTGCTACAACTGGACCAAGCCCTTTTGAATAAATGAGAGAATACTCAGGTCGAGTCCCTGCCTGACTACATTGCCGACGCATACCAGATCTTACAACGCCTGGATAGGTATTTTACATATCAGCTAACCACATCATATGATATTGAAATCTGATACCCGACGGCACAGTCGATGATGTGGCACGCAACAATTGGTGATGCAATACAGCGCCTTCACATCTGGTCTGGCAGGAACTCGACCAGTTTCTTCTGTGGTGGGAGATAACAGCTCCAAGTCTCTCAAGAACTGTAGGGTGCCAAATAGTCTGGTCCCAGATATGACTGTGCTGTCTTACTTTGGTTGCAGTGACCATAGGAGTTAGTTGGCAAGACAGCAGAAACAGGTCTGGAGGCTGCAGGTGTAGTTTTCCACCTCCCAGTCACTGAAGCCTCTTCTGACCAGTGTGTGTTTGATGATTTAACACCAATCAGGCCACCTCCTTCAGTATGTTCAGTTGCTCTTGGCCATGAAACCTCACTGGAGATGTGGAATGTAAAAAGCATTAATATTTCACAAAGGATCTCAAGCACTAAAAAGCTGGTGTATGATCTTAATTTGATCACCTTGTTGCAGGAGAACATTCCTGCAATGCAAACTTGTAGTGTATTTTAGGTTTAAAAAAGCTTCTGAAGTTTGTAATTTCCATTATTAAATTTCAGACTTGATTTTCACAAAAATGTCCATTAATTATGATCCACATAATAATTCACATTCCAGGTTGCAGCAGGATTATTTTCCTGCTGTATTAAACTGGCTCAAATTAAGATCTTACATCTGTACATGATGATATATAGCTAGAGCTATTGATGGAGGGGAAAACAAACAATAATAATGGTAAAAATGAATTACTCAATCTAAAATTCAATAGTCCAATGGCTTTGTTAATGGTGAAAATTGATATTCACCCAAGCGAAAATGCTCATGTCGAAAGTTGTGACCATAATAATTTTTGTGACCACAAATAATTACCATCTTATTGAGATGCTTTTACTATTTTGGGCATCTGAGTGCAGTCCCAACAACAACATAATTTAGAACACACTGCTCTCTACACTGAACACATGGACACATAGACTTTCCCTCTTGTCCTTGGAATGACCAAGTGAAAGAGTGTTGAACAAACTGGTATGCAAATAAGAATGATAGTGCAAAAAAAAAAGACTCATCATTAAAAAACAAAAACAAAGCCTATCATTGGTCACTTCTCTAAACTGCTTGGAGATATAACACACTACCCTCCCTTTTAAATCCTCTTTATGACTCTGTTAAACCAATGCCCTTCGGTGCTTATGGAGAGTCTATGAGAGTACAGTACAGCAGTCCCCGGTGGAGACACGGGTCAAACTCAGTTCCAGGAACAATATAGTTCACATTGGTCGTTTCTAAAAGGATTAATTTGAAAATGAGTAATGGAACGACCCAAATAACTTTAAGTGCCATACAAACTTCCCCAAGGGAGTTTACTTTGCTACGTATTTAATTCCACTGGTTGCTGCAATAAACAGAGCTACTACATATCAGTGGAGATTGCTTAGGAGAGGATGAAGGGGAGGACAATCCTCCTCAGTGAATTTCATAAAAATAAAAATAGTAAAACATTGAAAAAGTGATCCTTTTTTAGATAAAACTACACTAAATATAGTCACGTCACCAAATAATTGATTAAAACACGGTTTTGCAATGAAGGTCTACAGTAGCCTCAACAGCACTCTGTAGGGTAGAAACATGGTGTTGTGACATGGTGAGGTTGGACTCAGGTGACCAGACGTGTCACGCCTTGACCTTAGAGATCCTTTTTATGGGTCTATTTTGGTTTGGTCAGGGCGTGAATTGGGGTGGGCATTCTATGTTTTGTGTTTCTATGATTTTCTATTTCTAGGTTTTGGCCGGGTATGGTTCTCAATCAGGGACAGCTGTCTATCGTTGTCTCTGATTGGGAACCATACTTAGGTACCCCTTTTCCCACCTGTGTTTGTGGGAAGTTAACATTGTTTGATGGCACATAGCCTTAAGCTTCACGGTTTGTTTTGTATTGTTTATTGTTTTGTTGGCGTCATTTTGAATAAAAGAGAAAATATACGCTTACCACGCTGCACCTTGGTCCAGTCCTTTTAACGGCCGTGACAAGACGAGGAATCAGTGGTTAAGGATAAACATACTTTACTGAGAAATGTTAACAGAAGGATCACTGGAAGAACAACAAACACTAAGTCTAGAAAACTCACTCAAGAGACAAACGCACATGGCACACAATTAATTCCAGCTTCAGCAAAGGACAACAGAAAACACACCTCTTTTAAAAGGGAAATCATATTGAGTAAATGTGTCATTCATGTCTCTAGGATGCCGCCCTCTAGTGACAGGTGGAACCATGTCAGGTGTAGCCGGAGGACAGCTAGCTTCCATCCTCCTCTTTGTACATTAACTTCAATACAACATCTAGGAGGCTCTTGGTTCTCACCCCCTTCCATAGACGTACACGGTCATTATGACAACTTCCGGAGGACGTCCTCCAACCTATCAGAGCTCTTGCAGCATGAACTGACATGTTGTCCAACCAATTAAAGGATCAGAGAATGAATCTAGTACTGAAACCATAAGCTACAGCTAGCAAGCACTGCAGTGCATAAAATGTGAGTAGTTGACTCAAAGAGAGAGAAAGACAATAGTTGAACAGTTTTCAACAAATTAATTTCTTCAAAAATGAAGGAGAAGCAAGAGAGAGAAAGAGTGTCATTTTTTTCACTTTCAGTTTCACTTACTTAGCTAGCAAATGCAGCTGGCTAGTTTAGTTACACCCGTCTCAAACAGAGGGATGCTATGTTAGCTAGCTGGCTATGACTATCCAACACAACACAACACTGGAACTCTTCCAAGTCAAGGTAAGCTTTTGGTTTAACTAATTTATTGCCACCGGGGCCCTCCGGTGTAACTGCTTACTGACTATACACTGCAACATTACTGCATGATTGTAGCGGGTTCACTAATTCATTAGTTCTATTAGCTATGTTGACTAGGACGTTACTTTAGCTAATATGGTGACAATGATGTAGGCTGTGTGTAGTGGTTATGATATGGTTTGGCTTTGAAAGGTTTTTTCACTTGGTCACATACAGCTGATGTGTTGTTCATTGAAGTCCACAAACAAAGGGAAAAGGTGAGAGGAGGAGCTGCATAGAGATGAGAAGGAATACAATGTGGGCTGCTATGAAAGTGAACTGTGTTTATGCGTGATCAGGGGTGTATTCATTCCACCAATTCTGTTGAGAAACGTTTCTTTAACAGAAGCAAATTCAATTGGGATAAAAATACAATAGAAACTCTCATTTGCAACTGTTGGACCAATGACTATGCTATAGACAGGCAAGATGCTGGCAAGAGTGTGCAAGGCGGTATTGAATGTGTCACTGTCTGTGATCTCACATTTTTCTCTCGACCTGTGCACCTACGTTGTAAACTTAAATTAATAGTCTAGGTTGTAGCAACCTCATGATGGGTATATGGAAAATTAGAGTATCATGTAGTAGCCTAAACCTATAGATGTTACGTTGAACTGGGTGAATGGAATAAGAATGACAGGCCATGCTCATGAAAAAGAAATGTCCTCCCTCATCATAAACGGCACTGACCGCCACTGATATTAATGCAGTGTAGTAGTATATTCAGCCTATCCCCTCCCCGTCCCTTTATTCGCCTGCCTATAGAGTAGGCTGCTGCTGCAGCAGAGTCAGCGCCGAATCCCACTGTTTCTGATTTTTCCAACAGTGCTAATGATGAAATAGCACTGCGGGCTGGGTGAAAGATGGTGACAGACACACAGCAGCTTTTGGAGAAAATGAACATCGCTTTAAAAACTGAGGAGCAAGGGGGAGTGTGTGTGTGTGTGCGTGCGTGCGTTTGTGTGTGTTTGTGTGTGCGTGTGTGTGCGTGTGTGTGGCTACAGCACAGGGGTGGGTGTGTGTGTGTTCATATGTGAGGGGTGTGTGTGAGTACATAGCTAGAGTAATGAAGCAAGGTCATACAAGGGAGAGGGAAATGTTTCAATCCTAATTCAGGTGTGATGAAGTGTAAACCCTACAGTCAGGTCTCAGTGAGGAGATGTAGGATCTGTGCAGCTCTTTGAAGTATAAAAAATGTATTTTTCTCAGTCCAATACAAGCTTTGTTGTCATACGATATGCAGTGAATGATAGCTAGAATTCAAAATCTTTGCTCTGTGGGGTTGAAATCTATGACTGATATTCTTCTAGAATGAGGCCTATAGAGTTTGATATCCAAATAAACAGTATGTCAAACCTGTACTTGTGAGTTTGATGTTCCTCTAGATAGACTGTGCTTCAGCGGAGGCTGGTGGGAGGAGCTTTAAGAGGACAGGCTTATTGTAATGGCTGGAATGGCATTAATGGAATGGAGTCAAACATGGTTTCCATATGTTGGATTTGTTTGATACCGTTCCAATTATTCCATTCCAGAAGTTACAATGAGCCTATCCTCCTATAGCTCCTCCCACCAGCCTCCTCTGCTGTGCTTCCTTTCTGCATCTGTTCTCAGCGTACCGTTGCTATGGGCACTGAGACAAGTTGTTGCTGAGCTGAGCACGGCAACAACACTCACAGGTAAGCTGGCAGCAGCTTGGCACATGATGGCCTGCTGGGAGGTGTATAAGAGGTAGCAAGGTCTCTCTCTCTCTCTCTCTCTCATCTGTAATTTGTAACTCTACTACTCCCTCTGTTGTCAACACTGTCTTTTTCTCTCTCCGTCTCCCTCTTCCCATATCTCCTTTCTATCACTCCCTCCGGTGTATCTATAAATCTTTAATTTGTAACACTCTAGCTGCCGCTGCTTTCCCTGTTGTATACTTCACCTCTCTCTCTCTTTCACTCTTTCCCTCTTTTCCTCTCTCTCCCCCTCATTTTGTGAATGGATTGCTGGTTCTCATCAGAGCTCAGTCATTCCCTCTGGCCTGTGATGACTCAGTAGAAGATTATACACTATACACGCAGCTCTGCTCTGGATCTCATGGGCGGGTAGCATTGCTTTATGTAACTGCTTACACCCAGGAGTTCGCTGGCGACAGAGCACGCCAGCAAGTCCCAACAACAATTATGCTAATGTGACAGGACTCCGGTCCCCGAGGGTCCCAGGGAGAACATGGAAACAGTGAAAAGGGTGGAGACGCGGAGGGGGTAAGAGAGAGGGGGGAGGAAGACGGCTGTAACCGCTCCCAATTTAATGCTGATGCAGCTTTGGCAACACAATGTAATGCATGAAGCAATTTAACCTTGCATGGTGGGAGTGAAGTAGTAGTGTACGTGTGTGGAATTCCAGATCAGTATACTGCCTCCCCTGATTCATACATTGCTCCAGGAAGAGCATTATTTTCAAAAATGAATATAATATTAGGCACTTAATCCAACCTCTCTTTCCTCTTACTCCACCCACCCATTTCCTCCTTCCATAGCCTACTGGCTAAGCTTAATGTAGACTTACATAACTGTCACTCTGAATAGTGGGTACATTATTTCCCGTTATGATCTGTCTGTATGGATGAGCCGCACAAACAACCATGTCAAATTTGGCCAATTCTCATTGGCTGCTCTATTTCTGCCCCAATGAAAACACATCTGGAATCTACTTTTTGGGGGAAATTAGTTGTACTAAATGTGGAATTGGTACCAGTGTCATGGTTCAGACAAGACAGGGTCTGGATTCAATCAAATGATCCCTGCCCTGGCAATACCCATGATCTCTAATTTTTCATGCACACATGTCTTATTCTAAAATGTGGAAGCATCGACCTGTGAGAGTACTATACCTGTACAAAATAATTAAGCAATTTGACAATGGCTTCTTATCCATATGTATACTGTGTAAATAAATGCTGAAGTGTAGCTTTGACTTAATGAAGTCCAAGGTTACTACTGTACAATAGCATTGCATTTTGAGAGTTCTATCTCAGATCTCTCCTCTGCCAGTCAGCAGAAATGTGATAAAAAACTAGTGCTGGTGGTGCACAGTGGGAACTGTAGTGTGATACTACCAACAAGCTTTTATGCCATCCTCTCCGCATTGTTTCACAACAATGCTGCCTGCCTGTCACCAACTCAAACAGATATAAATGAACTGTGCTCCACCGGGCCTTCCTCAGATTGGATAAAATAAAACAGGCTGTGTAGGAAAAGAGACACTGCACTGTACCACAGTAAACATCCTCCACCTCCTCCCTCCTCCAGGCAGCATATTGGCTTTTGGCAGTGGTGGAGCTGTCATTGGGATTCAGTGCCTCAACCCATCCTATCCCCCCACCCCTCTTTCCCCTTCCCCTTTCCAACGTTCTGCCACACTGACTATAAATATGATCAATAACCGCATCGTCACGCAGCTTTCCCTAGCTTGGAGAGCTTTTGCTGAAAGCATTTTTTCACAAGGAGGGGCACATGGAATGCCCATTACAGCTAGAGCCATTGCCAGACTTCCGGAGAAAGAGGAGGGAGAGAGCGACAGAGAGAGACAGAGAGACAGACAGACAGAGAGAAGAGCAATCTTGCAATCTCTCCAGGCCTTTCATGGTTGACACCTGCCTGTCTCCTTCTTTCATCTGAAGTGGAGGATGATGGGACACTTCCTGGTAGGATGGTTGGTTCTGAGAGTTGAAAGGAATCGTAGCACCATTAGTTGCCTCGGTGTAGCACAGCTATACAGCTATTTTCAATATGATATTAATGTTTTATTCACAGAGTGACGGTACAGTAGGGTACAACCGGTGCTGGTCAATGTGAATCACTGTGAGAATAAATAAGTGTGTTGCTTGAGATCTCTGTGAAATGCAACTCTGTAGGCTCACGTGTCATTCTTTACATTTAAAGGACAAGTTCGCTTTCATGAACCAAATCTCTGTTTTTTATGTAAATGTCATGTTATAAAAGAGATTTCTCATTCCCATTGTGGTGATATGAGAAACGAGAAAGTACAAGCTTGCTAGCACACAAAAAAGTAACGCTCGAGTCCAACAGAATTATATATAATGTTGAGGATAAAGTTTGTAAAGACACAAAAATCTTAAGACCTGCATCAATATACTGAGGGAATTGCCGTTTCTAAAAATAAGGTATTTGGGTGTTTTTGGAGCCTTTGTTCATTTGGAATTTGTATTTATTATTATGGATCCCCATTAGCTGCTTCCAAGGCAGCAGCTACTCTTCCTGGGATCCAGCAAAATTAAGGCAGTTATGCAATTTTAAAAACATTACAATACATTCATAATATCACAATACATTCATAACAGATTTTCACAACACACTAAGTGTTTTAAACTGTCATCTCTGTTAAGGAATAGATGCTCATATCACGGATGCAATTACTACTAGATGAAACCCTGCCTTGCAGTGAGGCAGTCAGAGAAACCAGGCACACAGTGTATGAAGTAGAGAAGATACAGTTGATCTGCCCGGGGCAGACCACAGACAGACTCAAATAGAGATGAAATACAGCCTGTATTAAGGCTGGGAGTGGGTCTGGTCTGGCAGGTTGCTGTGTGAGGTGCTTCCTTTGACACACTGTCATTTCCCCCAGAAAGGCCCAGGCGAGACAGGCAGATAGAGCCCTGCGCCTACAGGGTGGCATTGGATGGGCTCTGCCTTGCCCTGCCGCCACCACCATCCATCTGGCTATATTGAATGTTCTCTCCAGGACAGGAGTGATTACAGAGAGCAGGAGGGGGAGGGAGGGAAATATGGAGGACTCAGTACCTCAACGGCACTGGGATACTAGGCGGCTGGGGATGGGAAAGAATGATCCCGCAACATTGTAAAGAGGCTGTCAGAATGTTTGGTGCTGAGAAAGTGTGTTAATTGGTATACTGCGTGGGGTATTGTGACACGGCATGTGTGCGCGTGTGTTTGTGAGTGAGTGTGTACTGTACGTGTGAGTCAGTGGAGGCTGGTGAGCTCATAGTAATGGCTGGAACCGAGTGGATAGAAACACGTTTCCCTCACCAGCCTCCACCGCTGTGTCTTTCTACACATCACATGCAGGTGTGTGCCTGTTATGTACTTGTATCTGTAGGACTATATGTGTATTAAACTGGCTCCAACTCCATATGGGTGTCAGTTACTCTTCTGGAGCACAGCCAGGGGGAGCACCAAATACACCCTTCATCCCCTGCAATGCAGCCCAGCCCAGTCCAGTCCAGCCCAGGCTCCAGCCCATACAGGCTATTTATATTCAGCCCATGTCCTGTAGTGGAGATAAAGCCATCAGCATCCCCTGTCCCATGACTCAGTCTGCACACACAGCATTCACCTGCCCAGGACAGGATAACTAACTACTGCACAGCATGTAGCCCACCCCTGTAAAATGTACAGTGTATCACAGACCAATACACTACATTACAGGATCATCCAGATACTGTGTGAGACAGATCAACAATGAGTGTAGCTATCTTCAAGGATGTGATTACATTTAAACCAAAAACAGATCAAATGTAATCACACACAGATCAAAGGCTCCAGTGTCGGATGATACGAGGAGAACGAGGAGAAATGGAGGGGAGTGTGTATAGGGAAGGATGTGTGTGTTTGTGTGCCTGTTTATCTGTGTGTGAGAGGGAGATAACAGATGTGACTGTTGTTGAGTTGTGCTTGAATGATGAGCAAACAAAAACAAACAAATACATCTAATGAGCTGCTGTATCAGCAGACGGTCGAGCAAGCAGGCAACACTCACCGTCACACATGTACACACATACACACACACCATTGCACACACATCACTGCATGGCAAATACACCACATGTATACGCAGGCACGCACATACGCATGCAGACACACACACACGTACACACACACAGCTCTCACCCAAACCTTCCCTGAATGATTTTGACTCCTGTCTACCATACAGGAAGGATCCTGTACAGATGGGACTGGATTCTATTCATCCTGTGTTTGTCTGCACAGTGTACTGTATTATGGAAGTGTCACCCAGCTTCTTTGGTTAGTAGTCATTTCCTGTTGGGATTGTTGATTGAAATCCTCACTGCACTAGTGCCTTGAGTGAACAAGTCTGACAGATGTAGTTCCAATAGCTCAAAGCAGAGCCATATAAAGATTAGTGATGGATACACACACACACACACACACACACACACACACACACACACACACACACACACATACACATACACATACACATGCACACACACACACACACACACACACACACACACACACACACACACACACACACACACACACACACACACACACACACACACACACACACACACACACACACACACACACATACACATACACATACACATACACACACATACACACACACACATATGCACACATGCATTCTTGCATACACATACAGTACATCCTTTGGACTGGCCCCCCAGCTGCTCTGAGAAAACCTCCAAAAGGATGGCATTGTGGTATTGTACAGTATCACTGGGTGCACACTGGGAGCTTCATATCATGAGGTGAAAGACAACAGCTAGGGTTCATTTTAACAGCTGTTTCCAACAACAACAAACACCTCGATTAAGGATGAAAACCCAGCGGTATGACGCAGCTCAGGTTAATCTAATCAAAGAGACTAATCAAATTATCCACACGGCGCTAAACAGGCCAATTCAATATACCTACGTCTTGTCATACTCACCCCTTACTGTACTCAACTCTGGTTCCATTATAGGGTTCTTCCTATCATAAAGTCATTGGATGCTATGGTACTATCTGCAAGCACTCACAGTCTCATGTCCATCCAGGTTTCTGTTGTTCCAAAAGTTAACATTTCAAAGTGTCTAAGGTTAAGTTTAGGCATTAACTCCAAATTCTTAAGGTTAGGCATTAACTCTGAATGGTTAAGGTTAGGCATTAACTCTGAATGGTTAAGGTTAGGCATTAACTCTGAATGGTTAAGGTTAGGCATTAACTCTGAAAGGTTAAGGTTAGGCATTAACTCTGAATGGTTAAGGTTAGGCATTAACTCTGAATGGTTAAGGTTAGGCATTAACTCTGAATGGTTAAGGTTAGGCATTAACTCTGAATGGTTAAGGTTCGGCATTAATTCTGAATGGTTAAGGTTAGGCATTAACTCTGAATGGTTAAGGTTAGGCATTAACTCTGAAAGGTTAAGGTTAGGCATTAACTCTGAATGGTTAAGGTTAGGCATTAACTCTGAACGGTTAAGGTTAGGCATTAACTCTGAACTGTTAAGGTTAGGCATTAACTCTGAACTGTTAAGGTTAGGCATTAACTCTGAAAGGTTAAGGTTAGGCATTAACTCTGAAAGGTTAAGGTTAGGCATTAACTCTGAAAGGTTAAGGTTAGGCATTAACTCTGAATGGTTAAGGTTAGGCATTAACTCTGAATGGTTAAGGTTAGGCATTAACTCTGAATGGTTAAGGTTAGGCATTAACTCTGAAAGGTTAAGGTTAGGCATTAACTCTGAATGGTTAAGGTTAGGCATTAACTCTGAATGGTTAAGGTTAGGCATTAACTCTGAATGGTTAAGGTTAGGCATTAACTCTGAATGGTTAAGGTTCGGCATTAATTCTGAATGGTTAAGGTTAGGCATTAACTCTGAATGGTTAAGGTTAGGCATTAACTCTGAAAGGTTAAGGTTAGGCATTAACTCTGAATGGTTAAGGTTAGGCATTAACTCTGAACGGTTAAGGTTAGGCATTAACTCTGAACTGTTAAGGTTAGGCATTAACTCTGAACTGTTAAGGTTAGGCATTAACTCTGAAAGGTTAAGGTTAGGCATTAACTCTGAAAGGTTAAGGTTAGGCATTAACTCTGAAAGGTTAAGGTTAGGCATTATCTCTGAAAGGTTAAGGTTAGGCATTATCTCTGAAAGGTTAAGGTAGGGGTTAAAATAATAATAATAATAATACTTGTAGGTATTATTGCTAACTGTTGCCCCTAGTGGCTGGTTTCCACGTCATCTCCCGACGTCCTCAGACATCGAATACTGACTCGTATCATGGGTGAACTGGCTGGGTAATACAGGCTTGCAGGGCCGAGCTAGCCCCTCAGCAGAGACTGTATCTCCAAATCAAATTCTACTGGTTGTGTACCTGCTGCTTTTGGGGCGGCAGGTAGCCTAGTGGTTAGAGCGTTGGCTCAAGTAACCGAAGGGTGATGGATTGAATCCCCGAGCTGACAAGGTAATAATCTGTCGTTCTGCCCCTGAACAAGGCAGTTAACCCACTGTTCCCCGATAGAACGTCATTGTAAATAAGAATTTGTTCTTAACTGACTTGCCTAGTTAAATAAAGGTTAAATTTAAATATATATATATATATATAAATACACATCTTGGGTGCAGTGAAATGCTTATGTTTCCAATAGTGCAGTAATACCTAACAATACACAACAATACACACAAATTCCAAAAACATAAAGAAAGGAATTATGAAATATCAGAACGAGCAATGTCAGAGTCTGGAATATAAATATCTATGTATATGATGGTGTGTATATAGACAGTATATGAATAGAAAAGGTGTGTACAGCAGTAGTTACAGTATATACATATGAAGTGGGTAAAACAGTATGTAAACATTATTTAAGTGACCAGTGTTCAATAACTATGTACCATTGAGATGGTAGCAGGGTGAACAGGCTGCGGCTCAGGTGGCTGAGGTCCTTGATAATCTTCTTGGCCTTCCTGTAACACTGGGTGCTCTAGATGTCCTGCAATTGCCGTACCAGGCGGTGATACAGCCCGACAGGATGTTCTCAATGGTGCATCTGTAGAGGTTTGTGAGGTCTAGGGGCCAAGCCTAATTTCTTCAGCCTCCTCAGTTTGAAGAGGTGCTGTAGTGGCGTCTTCGTCACACTGTCTTTGTGGATGGGCCATTTCAGGTTGTCAGTGATGTGCACGCAGAGGAACTTGAAGCTTTTCACCCTCTCCACTGCAGCCCAGTTGATGTGGATGGGGATGTGCTCTCACTGCTGTCTCCTGAAGTCCACGATCAGCTGCTTCTTGTACAGATGGGACAAGCCAGTGCAGTGCGATGGTGATTGTGTCATCCATGGATCTCTTTAGGCGGTATGCAAATTGTAGTGGGTCTAGGGTGTTGATTAAGGTGGAGGTGATATGTTCCTTAACTAGCCTCTCAAAGCACTTCATGATGAGAGAAGTGAGTAATATGGGGTGATAGTATTTTAGTTCAGTTATCTTCGCTTTCTTGGGTAACAGAACAATGGTGGCCATCTTGAAGCAATTGGGGACAACAGACTAGGATATGGAGAGATTGAATATCTGTTCACACTCCAGCCAGCTGGTCTGCGCATGCAGAATTGAATTGGCCTGTGATTGTTTTGGAGTCCCTGCCACATACGTCTCGTGTATGAGCCATTGAATTGCAACTCCACTTTGTCCCTGTACTTATGTTTTGCCTGTTTGATTACCTTACAGAGGCCTTAGCTGGACTGTTTGTACTCGTCCATGTTTCCAGTCACCTTGCTGTGCATAAATGCAGTGGTTCGCACTTTCAGTTTTGTGCAAATGCTGCCGTCTGTCCAAGTTTTGGATAAGTTCTAATCGTCACAGGAGGAACAACATCCTCTGTGCACTTCCTGATAAACTCAGTCACTGTGTCAATGTACACACTACATGACCAAAAGTATGTGGACACCTGCTCATCGAACATTTCATTCTAAAATCATGTGCATTAATATGGAGTGGAGTTGGTCCCCCCTTTGCTGCTATAACAGCCTCCCCTGGAAAGTCTTTCCACTAGATGTTTAGTAAAACTAAATGCATTATTTTCAACTGATTGCTGCCAGCATCCGCCCGCCCAACTAGCATCACTACTCTGGACGGTTCTGACTTAGAATATGTGGACAACTACAAATACCTAGGTGTCTGGTTAGACTGTAAACTGTCCTTCTAGACTCACATTAAGCATCTACAATCCAAAATTAAATCTAGAATTGGCTTCCTATTTCAAAACAAAGCCTCCTTCACTCATGCTGCCAAACATACCCTCGTAAAACTGACCATCCTACCAATCCTTGACTTTGGCGATGTCATTTACAAAATAGACTTCAACACTCTCATCAGCAAATTGGATGCAGTCTATCACAGTGCCATCCGTTTTGTCACCAAAGCCCCATATACTACCCACCACTGCGACCTGTATTCTCTCGTTGGCTGGTCCTCGCTACATATTTGTCGCCAAACCCACTGGCTCCAGGTCATCTATAAGTCTTTGCTAGGTAAAGTCCCGCCTTATTTCAGCTCACTGGTCACCATAGCAGCACCCACCCGTAGCACGCGCTCCAGCAGGTATATTTTACTGGTCATCACCAAAGCCAACACCTACTTTGGCCGCTTTTCCTTCCAGTTCTCTGCTGCCAATGACTGGTACGAATTGCAAAAATCACTGAAGCTGGATATGTATCTCTCCCTCACTAACTTTAAGCATCAGCTGTCAGAGCAGCTTACCGATAACTGCACCTGTACACAGTCCATCTGTAAATAGCCCACCCAACTGCCTCATCCCCATATTGTTATTTATTTATTTTTTGTTCTTTTGCACCGCAGTATCTCTACCTGCACATCCTCATTTGCATATCTATCACTCCAGTGTTAATGCTAAATTGTATTTATTTTGCCACTATGGCCTATTTATTGTCTTACCTCCCTAATCTTACTACATTTGCACACACTGTACATAGATTGTTCTATTGTGTTATTGACTGTACGTTTGTTTATCCCATGTGTTTATCCCATCCCACAACTCTGTGTTGTGTTTTTGTCACACTGCTTTGCTTTATCTTGGCCAGGTCGCAGTTGTAAATGAGAATTTGTTCTCAACTGGCCTACCTGGTTAAATAAGGGTGGAAAAATATATATATGTTGGAACATTGCTGTGGGGAGTTGCTTCCGTTCAGCCACAAGATCATTAGTGATGTCGACCACTGATGTTGGATGATTCGGCCTGGCACGCAGTCGGCGTTCCAATTCATCCCAAACATGGTGTTGAGGTCTCTTGATAGGGCTCTGTGCAGGCCATTCAAGTTCTTCCACACTGATCTTGACAAACCATTTCTGTATAGATCTCACTTTGTGCACGGGGCCATTGTCATGCTGAATGAGTAAAGGGCCTTCCCCAAACTGTTGCCACAAACTTGAAAGCACAGAATCGTCTAGAATGTAATTGTATGCTGTAGCGTACACTGGAACTAAGAGGCCTAGCACGAACCATGCTTTGCAGTTGGCACTATGGCACTATGCATTGGGGCAGGTAGCATTCTCCTGGCACCTGCCTAACCCAGATTCAGATGGTGAGCCAGATGGTGAAGCGGGATTCATCGCTCCAGAAAACCCGTTTCCACTGCTCCAAAGCAGCGGAAAGCTTTACACCACTCCAGCCAACTCGTGGCATTGCGCATCATGATTTTGAGGTCTACTTTGTGGCTGAGCCATTGTTGCTCTTAGATGTTTCCAATTCACAATAACAGCACTTACAGTTGACCGGGCCAGCTCTAGCAGGGTAGACATTTAAAGAACCGACTTGATGAAAAGGTGACATTCTATGATGGTGCCACTTTGATCGTCACTGAGGTCATCAGTAAGACCATTCTACTGCCAATGTTAGCCTACGGAGTTTGCTTGGGTGTGGCTGAAATAGCCGAATCTACTAATTTGAAGGGGTGTCCATATACTTTTGTATATAAAGTGTATGTCAATGCCATTCTCAGAGGCAACCCAGAACACATCGCAGTTTGCATGATCAAAACAATCTTGAAGCCTTGGATTCTGATTGGTCAGACCATGTTGAACGAGCCTTACCACGGGTACTTCCTGTTTAAGTTTCTGCCTATAGGAGGGGAGGAGCAGAATGGAGGTGTGATCTGATTTGCTGAAGGGAGTGTGGGGGAGGGCCGTGTAGCCATCCCTGAAGGGGGAGTTGCAATGGTCAAGGGTTCTTGATGAGCGATTAGCGCAGGAGATGTGTTGATAAAACTTTGTAAGCATTTTCCTCAGATTTGCTTTCTTAAAATCCCCAGCTACAATAAATGTAGCCTCAGGATATGTGGTTTCCAGTTTGCACAAAGTCAAGTGTAGTTCCTCGAGAGCTGGCGTGGTGTTGGCTTGAGGGATTATATTCACGGCCTTGAAGATGACCGAAGAAAATTATCTTGGGTGGTAATGCGGTCGGCATTTGATGGTGAGGTATTCCAGATCGGGAGAACAAAATGACTTGAGTTCCTATATTTTACCACAATCACACCATGATTAGTGAATCATGAAACATACACCTCCCTCCACCTTTCTTTTTCCTGGAGAGTTATTTATTCATCTACGGAGAACCCCACTGGCTGTATGGATGGGGACAGTATATCCGGAGAGAGCCATGATTCCGTGAAACAGAGTATGTTACAGTTCCTGATGTCTCTCTGGAAGGAGATCCTCACTCTGAGCTCATCTACTTTATTGTCTAGGGACTGAACATTAGCGAGTAATATACTTGGAAGCGGTATGCCTCCTGAGTCTGACAAAAACCACACTCCATATTCCTCTTCTCCATCGACGGTGTCTTGGAGCAGCCCCTGGGATGAGTGGAATTGCCTCAGAGGGTACAAACAAAGAACCCAATTAAGGGAAGTCATATTTCTGGTTGACATGCTGGTAAGTGACCACCGATCTAATATCCAAAAGTTATTTTCATCTGAGCAAATAATGTAAAATGTAACACACAAAAAAAGAAAAATACTGCAAAGTTGTCTAGGAGCTAAGAACAGGACGGTCATGTCTGTTGGTGCCTACTGTATGTGATACTGGGAGAACAGAGATCAACAGTTTCAACAGTTTCAGCACAAATGGTGAACAGTTCAGAGTACAACTAGCACTGCACGTACTGATTTCTCCAAGCTGTCGATGTTCCTGACGCCTCTTTATTATGTTGACCCTGGATAAACATGTCCATCAACCAATCAGACAATAGTCTGCCTTTTGAACTGTGTCCTCAGATAATTCAACTCTTGTCCACTCTGAATGTTTTGTCTGTTGTCCTCAGATATCTGAGTTGTGGTGGGTCGGAGTATGTGTGAGTGTGTGGGACTGTGATTTTGGGTGATATCTGACCCCGTATTGTGATCTGTGGTGTCTGCCGCAGACAGATTGCATGTCTGTCCTCCTTTTGCCACCTTTTGGGAGGTGGCCTTGGTGTAAAGGGAGCAGAAGAATGGGGACCAGCACTTACAGGATTAAGCATTCCATGCCTTGCAGCATTCCATTCCTTGCAGCATTCCATTCCTTGCAGCATTCCAGTCCTTGCAGCATTCCATTCCTTGCAGCATTCCATTCCTATTCCATGAATCCTGTAAGTGCTGGTCCCCATTCTTCTGTCCCCTTTCCACTAAGGCCACCTCCCAAAAAGGTGGCAAAAAGAGGACAGACATGCAAAGTCATAACCCTCACAGCATGCTACCTGCCACAGAGTGACTGGCTCATTAGAACAGACAGTGTGAACTGGGTCCAGGTTACCTCAGGGCTCATCTGGACTAAATTACTTGGTGACCTTGTTTCCACATAGAAGCTCTGCTTGGCCTCCTGCTGGCCTCAAACCATACGCAAACCCTCTGTCTCTGTTGCTCTGTTTCTCTCTCACTCCCTTCATTTTGCTCTCTCCCTTCATCACCACTTTCCTCTTTCTCTTCATCTCTTTCTCCCTTCCTCCATCATTCCCCCCTCTCTCTCTCTTCTCATTCTCACTCTTTAGCTCTCCCTCCCTCCCCCACCCCCTCCCTCTGTACCTCCCTCTCTCCCTCTCACTCTCCCTCAAGGCACACCCATACAGCACACAAAATTGCAGACAGCATTTAGCCTACCTGATAGGATTGGGAGGACTGTTTTAGAAAGTTTGGGGGAAAGTATCCTGCTCCAAATGTCCTCTTTAAATTGCAGTTGCAGTTGATAGCAAAAAAAAACATGGTTTGGACAAATCAAAACACAAGATAGTAAACATTTCCAGAATGCATCAATAGCCTGAAAAGTATTTATTCCTGAAACTATGCAAAGGACTACAAGTCGGTGCAATAGATGCTGCAGTTTAGTCACAGAAGATCACTCATGGTGTGGGTGTGACCATAACATTAACGGTGAAACAAAATGTAGCAGATGAATACAGAAAAAAGATCTGAAAAGAAAACATTTAAAGACTTTACCTTAAGTTATTTGAAGTTTGTCCACGTACGCAAAGCAATTTGGGCTATCTAGCAGTTTCAGCGCCACAGCACAGTGGACAGCTCCGGCCAGGTGACAGAAGCACTGCAATACTATTGAACTGATGCACGGACTATATGCCAACTAAACCCATGCAAAAGGCTCCAAGGCTATTTATTTTTGAACAAATTCATCATGGTAATCATGCAATCGCATAGACCATATTTTGCATGATATCGAATTAGGAATAACTGCGATATGTGATCGGATGCCTAGGCTACATGTGGCTGTATTTGGTTGAAGTTGTATGCTATTACAATGCAAAAAAATATGAATGCCTCTCGTGGGCTAACAACAGACTCAGCCCGAAAATTATGCCAAGTCACCATGGTAACAAGAGATGCAATACACCTAGGCGCTCGGAGGGGAGCAATTTGTGTACGTTTCCCACAAGCCAGAAACTGAATATAATCAACATCTAATATATCAATAATATTGCACTGTATATAATAACTTGGATGTATCTAACATAAACGGGTGCTTTAACAGTCAACACCAATCTGCTCTCTGTCAGGGATCTCCGGCATAATCCTGAACACCTTGCTGGTGACTACACGATCACGCTGGGGCTCGATTGTCAGTCGAATGCTCCCTCTATTATGTAACTGAAATGAATTAGAGAACCTAATGTCGTTCTCTAACGAAATAAAATATCACACGTTGTACAATGACCATTCATCTTCTTCTTATTCTTACATAGGCTAATAGCAAATTATCAATTCACCAATCAAACAATTCGATATGATAAATGTGTCCAAAATGGCAAAATAGGCAAATCCAAATGTACACATTATATATGCACTAGTGTAGATCGAGCTGTCTCAGTAAAAATAACTATCAAATATAATTATATTTTACAAAACCGTTAGTTTACAATATAAAGGTTTGGTGCTCCGAGAATCAATGGCCACACGTGAGAACAAACCTACCTGTATGCAGGTTGAAGGAGACTCTGGCTTCGGCGAGGTATGGGGTATCGCTCTTGGACCGGACTCTCCTGATCCGCCGGCGGTCTATATGGTCTTCCGGAGAAGCCGCCATCAATTTGAGCAGCGTCCAGTGACGACTGGCGTGTTGGGACAGACACAGAGCCACGGCCGATCACGGGAAGGTATTGATGGGGAGAGAAATAAATAGAAAGGGTAGAACAGGAGAAGGAGATGCTGGGAGATTTGAAGCGAGGCTTGGAGCTGCTATTACAGAGCTCCTTAATAACCCAACAGCAGAGTGGAATGAGAATGGAATATCAGAGGGGGGGAAAAATCGCTAAAATGGAAACATCAGACCAGTCAGTGCATTTATTCGAGGTTATTGAACTAACATATGAAAGCCTATGAAAGCTAACATTATTAGAACATTAACATTATTTCCCTTCATGTATGTAAACTATGATAAACCAAAAGACATAACTGTAAATTGTGTAATACATTCGTGATACATTTTCAAAATAGCCTATCCAACGCCATCTTGTGGAATTAAATGAGAAATATTGGGTCCTTTATGGACGTATCAGCAAAGTGGAATGAAAATGAAGAAAAAAATAAAGAAAGTGTGAGCTCAGGAAAGAGAAAACGTTCTGTTTTAACACCACCAGAGGTCCTTATAAACTAGACTATATCTTTCCCCTCAGTGGATTTTGGGATCTGGCTAGAAAGGATCCAGTTTTTGGTAAATGAACGTCAGATTTGACATTTCGTATAGGAGAATTTACGCAGCAGGTCAGGATAATTAACATAGCAGGTTATGAAAAGGTTTAGAGTTAGCTAAAATACAAAAAATACTTGTTAAGATAATTTGACAAAAGCTGGATCCCTTCTTTCCATGACCGAATTTTGGAGCGAAACGTTCAATGCTTTGTGACAGTAAGGGTCTTTACGGTTTTTCAAACTAATTACTGTAAGAAAAGTAAACAAACTCTGCCTCGCAGTCTGGTAACTCTACTGGTTCGGTATGGACGTGTTACAAAAGTTATGTATGAACTCAAGATATTCTGAACACAGGCTATTCAATGTAGTGATCGATACACAATTTATTTGCCTGCATGTACATTTTAATCTGACTTGATGGCTCATCACCTCACTGTTTTCAGTTTTATACATGTATCGTTGAGGAAATTATATTAATTTGATTAAAAGCTGTATTTAAATGTTTTCTAAAAACAATTTAATTTACGAGCCACAGCTGATTTGAACGAGTTTGCTCATTCAGATTCAGAACTTTTAAAACATTGGGTAGACTCCATCTGGACAGGCTCGCATTGGTCGAATCAACGTTGTTTCCACACTGAAATGACTTTGAACCAACCTGGAATAGACCTTGAATTGACGTCTGTGCCTAATGGGGCCTTAACCAACAGGTTTGCCTACATTGTTAACACCATTCAGAATGCATAATCCTACAAAGAGTGGAGTTCCTACCTTTAGGGGTGCTACTGGAGGAAATGGCAATCTCAGGTAATGTAAAACACACATACATAGAACTACAGGCATTCATTTCATAGTCATGATTTTTATGCTCATGTACACACCGATGTTTCCACAATGCTACAGATATACAGTACCAGTAAAACGTTTGGACACACCTACTCACCTACTCATTCAAGTTTTTTTTACAGTTTTCTACGTTGTAGAATAATAGTGAAACAATCTAAACTATGAAATAACACATATGGAATCATGTAGTAACCAAAAAAGTGTTAATCAAATCTAATTATATTTTATATTTGAGATTCTTCAAAGTAGCCACCCTTTGCCTTGAAGACTGCTTTGCACACCCTTGGCATTCTCTCAACCAGCTTAAGCTGGAATGCTTTTCCAACAGTCTTGAAGGAGGTCCCACATATGCTGAGCACTTGCTGGCTGCTTTTCCTTCACTCTGCAGTCCTACTCATCCCAAACCATCTCAATTGGGTTTAGGTCAGGTGATTGTGGAGGCCAGGTCATCTGATGCAGCAGTGTTTATTAAAAGCTGTGTGGAAATGTTTTAAAACATTTTGGGTGGACTCAAACGAGGCATGCGCACATTGGTTGAATCAACATTGTTGCCACACTGAAATTACATTGAACCGACGTGGAATAGACTCTTGGCATTCTCGCAACCAGCTTCACCTGGAATGATTTTCCAACAGTCTTGAAGGAGTTACCACATATGCTGAGCACTCGTTGGCTGATTTTCCTTCACTCTGCAGTCCAACTCATCCCAACCCATCTCAATTGTAAACACCATTCAGACTGCATAATCCGACAACAATCGTACAGGGCAGGCGCACATTGGTTGAATCAATCTGAGGTGCAGTCAACTCTAATAAACTTCTCCTCTGCAGCAGAGGTAACTCTGGGTCTTTCTTTCCTGTGGCAGACCTCATGAGTGCCAGTTTCATCATAGCGCTTGATGGTTTTTGCAACTGCACTTGAAGAAACTTTCGAAGTTCGTGAAATTTTTCAGATTGTCTGACCTTCATGTCTTAAAGTAATGATGGACTGTCATTCCTCTTTGCTTATTTGAGCTGTTCTTACCATAATATGGATTGGTATTTTACCTATCTTCTGTATACCACCCCTACCTTGTCACAACACCACTGATTGGCTCAAGCACACTGAGAAAGAAAGAAATTCCACAAATTAACTTTAAACAAGGCACACCAAGGCTAATTGAAATGCATTCCAGGTGACTACCTCATGAAGCTGGTTGAGAGAATGCCAAGCCATCATTTTTATTTACCTTGGCAAGTCAGCTAAGAACAAATTCTTATTTACAATGACAGCCTGGTACAGTGCTGTACCAGAACAACATATTTTTACTTTGTCAGCTCGGGGATTTGATCTAGCAACCTTTCGGTTACTAGTCCAATGCTCTAACCACTAGGCTACCTGCCTCCCCACATCATCAAGGCAAAGGGTGGCTATGTTGAAGAATCTAAAATATAACATATATTTTGATTTGTGTAGCACTTCCATATGTGTTATTTCATAGTTTTGATGTCTTCACTATTATTCTACAATGTAGAAAATAGTAAAAATAAAGAAAAACTTTGGAATGAGTAGGTGTCCAAACATTTGACTGGTACTGCACTTTCTCTCTCTCATATCTACATAAACTCCCACATACTGTATGACATGTACTGTATGAAATTGTAGAATAAACACACTGCATGTGTGTGTGTGTGTGTGTGTGTGTGTGTGTGTGTGTGTGTGTGTGTGTGTGTGTGTGTGTGTGTGTGTGTGTGTGTGAATGTGTAGCTAAATAGGTAATATTTCCCATCTTGTTCTTGGGTCAAAGTTTAGTCTTTGATCTCAGCATCAGGGTGGCTCCAGGGTCATTGTGGTAATGGGGGTCTGTCTGTTTCTTCACATAATATGGCTCTGTGCCCTATCAACAGATTTATCTTGACAACAAGAGTGAGAAGGTGGAGGAGGGTGGGGTGTTACTTGCGTAACCACGGTTACTGTGTGCAGTGCCAAGAAGCTGGAGCCAGTGTCAGTTCATCTAAGTGGGACAGTCTCAGGTTGTTCCATCCTGCATGATTGAGTGCCCACGAAGTGTTTATTTACGGGAGCTTGTTCCCACTCTGTTAAATATCTACCTACTTAGTCTCACCCAACCAGCCCCTAACACTGTAAACTTAACCCATCACTCTCCACCCTGACCCCTCAGACTCTGGCCGCGTTCCGCTGCCCAGGCATTGCTGACGCCTGCCAGATCTTACAACGCCTGGATAGTTATTTTAAGTATCAGCTAACCACATCATATGTTATAGCAATCACGACGCAGTCGATGACGTGGCACACAACCATTGGTTGATACATGCTAAGTTTGAGCAGGGGAATGTGACTTCTACCTCCTTGCCCTGTAAATGCTGACCTCTAACCTTCCATGTCCCTGTTAATCTCTGTCCCCAGGACCTAGCCACCCCTGATGACTTTTTTCAGAACTTGCACCTCTCATGGTTGAGAAAACATGCTGAGTAAGGGGAAGCAGGTCCGGTCTGTGGTAGTCAACGCCCAGGTCATAGATGATCTGCACTGCCAGGCCGGTTCCAGACCTGTCCTCAAGGGAGGCTCCATTGTTTATGACTAAACTGAGAGGATATACAGTAGCCAGATAATTAGCCTTTGCTCTAGTGGTGGTTTCCAAAACTAGTTGTCAAAAGTAGAAAATGTTAAGATTAACATCTCACACACGACAACTGGAGAACTATTGTGTCTTGCTTTACACCATTGGAGGCAAAGTGGAATGGAGTTAGAGGTAAAAGAGGAGGAACATTCCAACATATCCTCCCTCTGCCCTCACGTCCAGACCTGCGGCTCTCTAACTGTTTTATGGCTCTGAGGCCCCTGACATCACCGGGGCCCTCCGGTGAGGCCTTCCCACTCCACCTCAGCACCCAGCGCAAGCTCCTCTGTTAGGCTGTCATTGTAATAAGAATTTGTTCTTAACTGACTTGCCTAGTTAAATAAAAAATTATGTTGGTACAAACCACAACAATCTTCATAAATCGTGGTGAATTAAAAGAGGACTTCAGAGGGCTCATAGGCAGCCTAGGCAGTGGGTTCTCATTTCCGGGTCACTGACTGAATGGAATGCTTTAGTCGTCTCCTCTGGCTACACCTCTGGCTTAAATCTTACTGTTCCTTGATGGATTTTGAAAACATTGACAATTTTGAGCACTTTTGGGAGAGGCCCCAGTTTTACAAGAGGCATCCAATTATGAAAGGGGCATACCTTCTCTCAGCCAACATAATATTGACTCAAAAACAGTCAAACCCCTGCTGAGGTAACTTATCCCATTCCCAGTATGTCACAGCGTTATCGTACTGCTACAGGTACACATTTTCCCAGGGGCATTGTCAGTAATAATCTTGTGACCATAAAGTTGATGTCACGTGTGCTCCCTCTTCGGCCTCTAGTTCACCAGGCTGCTCGACACCTGTCACCATCGTTACCCGTACCTGTGCGTCATCAGACTCACCTGGACTCCATCACTTCCCTGATTACCTTCCCTATATATTTTACTCCCTTTGGTTCCTTCCCCAGGCGTTATTGTTTCTGTTTCCTGTCTGTGCGTTGTTCCTGTTTCTTATTTTGTATTATGTTGTGTTCATTTATTAAAACACTCACTCCCTGACTCCCTGGCTTGCCGTCTCTCATGCACATCGTTACAGTTGAATTCCACTCTTATGAGTAAAGAATTAAAATGGGCTTCTTCTATAAGAACAGGTCCCGTCTATGGTTAAAAATAGCAGAATACAAATCATTGAGTCGTTATTCATTCCGGTTATTGAATTTAACCTCTTCTCAATCCTAAGTAACCATACATACCTGTTATGTGTGATGTTAACCTGCATGTGTCTGATGGTGGTGTTGTCTGGCGGTGGTTTTATGTGCAGCTGTGAGAAGAGAGCCTGTCATGCTCTGCTCAGTGACCTGGTTTGGGGAAACTCTGGACTTGCACATCCTGACCAAGGTGGAGACAGTACTGGACACCTGTGATCTGTGTCTCGTGGTGCATTTGTGGAATTTATGTTCAATCTGTATCTTATGAATCTCATTCATTATTTTTGGCAAATGCCCTCTTTAAACACCCACTTTTTATATACATTATGCACAAGATATAATATATGAGGGGCCTCCCGAGTGGCGCTCTCCAGTGGTTAAGGCTTCACTACAGATTCAGGTTTGTGGGGCTGTGTCACAGCCGTCCACGACACTATTATAAGATGCAATGTTTTTGTTTTAATAAAAGTTTATTTTGGGATTTAGTTTAGTAGATTTTTGTAAGGAAAAAATTATATTTCATCAAACGGGGATACTTCA
This sequence comes from Oncorhynchus kisutch, assembly GCF_002021735.2. Classification (NCBI taxonomy): domain Eukaryota; kingdom Metazoa; phylum Chordata; class Actinopteri; order Salmoniformes; family Salmonidae; genus Oncorhynchus; species Oncorhynchus kisutch. Next base: position 26,262,177 of record NC_034203.2, on the reverse strand, counting down.
TCAAAACAGAGATAAAATGTGTTTTATTCTACTGCACCACACAGTTCAGGTTTAAAATCAGTCAGCTTTAATGGCTCATTAGACTTATATCTGATCAAATGTGTGTCACTGATTCCCCCTCAGGAGACTGAAAAGATTTGGCATGGGTCCTCAGATCCTCAAAAGGATCTACAGCTGCACCATCGAGAGCATCACTGCCTGGTATGGCAACTGATCAGCCTCCGACCGCAAGGCAATACAGAGGGTAGTGCAAACGGCCCAGTACATCACAGGGGCCAAGCTTCCTGCCATCCAGGACCTCTACACCAGGCGGTGTCAGAGGAAGGTCCTAAAAATTGTCAAAGACTCCAGCCACCGTAGTCACCACTCTCTGCTACCGCACGGCAAGTGGTACCGTAGCGCCAAGTCTAGGCCCAAGAGGCTTCTAAACAGCTTCTACCCTCAAGCCATAAGACTCCTGAATACCTAATCAAATGGCTACCCAGACTATTTACACCCCCCCCGACCTCTTTTACACCGCTGCTACTCTTTTGTTATCATCTATGCATAGTCACTTTAATAACTTATAATGAACATAGTCACTTTAATAACTTATCATGAACATAGTCACTTTAATAACTTATAATGAACATAGTCACTTTAATAACCTACATGAACATATTACCTCAACTAACCGGTGCCCCCACACATTAACTCTGCACCCCCCTGTATATAGTCTGGCTATTGCTATTTTACTGCTGCTCTTTAATGACTTGTTTATTTTATTTCTTATTCTTATCCGTATTTCTTTTAAACTGCATTGTTGGTTAGGGGCTCGTAAATAAGCATTTTACTGTAAGGTTGCATTTGGTGCATGTGACTAATACAATTTGATTTGATTTGAATTTGTACAGCAGCAAAATCAATAACCAATGTCCTTTGGGACACTATTCCTTAGGGAGATACTGTGGAGACCGGTAGACTGATTTGTCACATTACTCCTTTTATACATGCATTGACAGGTGTTTGTCTTGTGTGTGACGCGGCATGCTGCTGTACAGGTACCATTTTCAGGGCCCATGTGGGACCACACTACCCCTGGCGTTGGCGCGTCAACGTCTGAATTTATCCGAGGGGCGGGGTCTGATGGGGTCTGACCTCTGGGGCTCTTCTCATATCCACTCCAGGGTTGTTCAATTCCATGGCAATTATTCTCAGATCCAAAAAAACGAAGACACTTTCAACTAGGAATTCTTGGTGGAGGGAGTGTTGCTGTCTGCTGCAGGAGACTGAATAGTAGAGCAGAGAAGTCTGACTGGATACTTGATACTTGTTAGGTTAACTTAACTGGAACTGAGATGTTATGTGTGTAATTGTTGGTTCTTGAAAGGCAGAAAAGGGGCTAAGTGCATATTCAGCTGAAATAAGAAAATGGGTCAGGCTGCTGATTATCCCGCACACCATCGTCTCGGGCACCTGCGCCTCATGACACTCACCTGGACTCCATCACCTCCTTGATTATCTTACCTATATCTGTCACTCCCCTTGTTTCTTTCCTCAGGTGTTATCGACTGTTTTTATGTTGGTGCGTTGTTTGTCTTACGTGTTTATTGTTTCATTTAATTATTAAAACACTCACACCCTGAACTTGCTTCCCGACTCTCAGCGCACTCGTTACAGTAGTCACCTCAATGTGCCTTGTTTAAAGTCAATTTGAGGAATTTATTTCCTTCTTAAGTTGTTTGAGCCACCCAGTTGTGTTGTGATAAGGTAGGGGTGGTATACAGAAGACAGCCCTATTTGGTAAAAGACCAAGTTCATATTATGGCAAGAACAGCTCAAATAAGTGAAGAGAATATGATGAAACTGGCTCTCATTAGGACCGCCACAGGAAAGGAAGACTCAGAGTTACCTCTGCTGCAGAGGATAAAGTCATTAAAGTTAACTGCAACTCAGACTGCAGCCCAAATAAATGTTTGTACCATAAATATGTACCATATTGATATCTATCATAAAGTATTATACTGTTGTTACATGGCATGAGAATGAGGTAGATTGGATGGGCTAATTACAGATGAGCTCTGTACAGGTGCAGTGATTTGTGAGCTGCTCTGACAGCTGGTGAGGGAGGTAAGAGTCTCCAACTTCAGAGATTTTTGCAGTTCGTTCCAGTCGTTGGCAGCAGAGAACTGGAAGGAGAGGCGGCCAAAGGAGGAATTGGCTTTGTGGGTGACCAGTGAGATAAACCTGCTGGAGCGCGTGCGACAGGTGGGTGCTGCTATGGTGACCAGTGAGTTGAGATAAGGCGGGGCTTTACCTAGCAGAGACTTGTAGATGACCTGGAGCCAGTGGGTTTGGTGAAGAGCGATGGCCAGCCAACGAGAGCGTACAGGTCGCAGTGGTGGGTAATATACAGTGAGGGAAAAAAATATTCGATCCCCTGCTGATTTTGTACGTTTGCCCACTGACAAAGAAATGATCAGTCTATAATTTTAATGGTAGGTTTATTTGAACAGTGAGAGACAGAATAACAACAAAAACATCCATAAAAACACATGTCAAAAATGTTATAAATTGATTTGCATTTTAATGAGGGAAGTCAGTATTTGACCCCCTCTCAATCAGAAAGATTTCTGGCTCTGGCTTTATACAGGTAACGAGCTGAGATTAGGAGCACACTCTTAAAGGGAGTCCAGTGAGTGGCTTCAGGTAGCTTGCGAGCCGGGCCTAGCAAGCTAACAGAAGGGCCTTGGAGGGACGTCGCAACGGAAGAAAGTCTGTTGTGGCCCCCTCGTGCTGTTACATCGGCAGACGGATCAGCAGGGCTCCATGTGGTAAACCAGGCCAATTGGCAGAATAGGTATAGTGGCCAAATAATTTGTCCGGAAGGCCTCTTAAGCTAACAGTCCGATGTGCTCCGGACAGCTAGCAGGCCGCGGCTAGCATGCTAGTTGATGGGTTTCAGGGGGAGAAGCGACGGCGGAGCCAGTTGAGAAAAACCCCATCAGGCGAATCACGTCGGTGGTCCAGTCGTGATGAGTCAGTGGGGCCCCAAGCCAGTTGGCAAAAATAGGTATTGTAGCCCAAGAAATAGCCGATGGACCTCTTTGGCTAGCTGGGAGATGGGCCTAGCAAGTCTAGCTCCAGGCTAATTGGTTATTGCTTCCGGACAGTGACATTAGCCAGGAGTGGCCACTCGAATAGCAGCTAGCTACCTGCGGCGATCCTGGTGGAAAAAATAAAAAAGGGTTCAGAGCTTGCGGTAGGAATATGGAAATATGGAGAAAAATAATTCTGAATTGCTCTGGTTTGAATAGCGCTGTGCAGACTGGCGAGAGTTGTCCATGAAAAACAAGATTCTCTGGTCTGATGGAACCAAGTTTCAACTCTTTGGCCTTAATGCCAAGAATCACGTCTTGAGGAAACCTGGCACCATCCCTACGGTGAAGCATGGTGGTGGCAGCGTCATGCTGTGGGGATGTTTTTCAGTGGCAGAGACTGAGAGACTAGTCAGGATCGAGGCAAAGATGAACTGAGCAAAGTACAGAGAGATCCTTGATGAAAACTTGCTCCAGAGTGCTCAGGGCCTCAGACTCGGACGAAGGTTCACCTTTCAACAGGACAACGACCCGAAGCACACAGCCAAGACAACGCAGGAGTGGCTTCAGGACAAGTCTCTGAATGTCCTTGAGAGTCCCAGACAGAGCCCAGACTTGAACCTCATCAAGCATCTCTGGAGAGACCTGAAAATCATTTGCAGCGATGCTCCCCATCCAACCTGACAGAGCTTTAGAGGATCTGCAGAGAGGAATGGAAAACGTTAAAGGGTCTGAATACCTTGCAAATGCACTGCATATACTTCGATACAATGATTGTATTTGTACTTTTGTACAATTACCGCTAGCTATTGTAGGTGTTTCGCTTCAATTCAAGTTGAGATCTCATATGCAATGCTTCAAAATATAATACAGTCAACAACATTATGAATACATTTTCATTACGTTTGTCCTTTTTTGTCTCACACAATGTTATCATTACTGCAGTCCTTTCAGTGAACGGTCTCTACATAATAAGCTATGAGTCATTGGGGGAGTTCCCAAAGCTAACAGTAGATGCCAGTATGTATACTGAACAAAAATATGAATGCAAAGTGAAACAATTTCAAAGTTTTTACTGAGTTACAGTTCATATAAGGAAAGCAGTCAATTGAAATTAATAAATTAGGCCCTAATCTATGGATTTCACATGACTAGTTGGGGTGCAGCCATGTGTAGGCCTTGGAGGGCATAGGCCCACCCACTTAGCAGAAAGGACCGCCCACTGGGGAGCCAGGCCCAGCCAATCAGAATGAGTTTTCTCACACAAAATGGCACACACGTGCACCTGTGCAATGATCATGCTGTTTAATCAGCTTCTTGATATGCTATACCTGTCAGGTGGATGGATTAGCTTGGCAAAAGAGGAAAGCTCACTAACAGGGATGTAAACAAATTTGTGCACAACATGTTAGAGAAATAAGCTTTTTGTGCATATGGAACATTTCTGGTATTTTTTTATTTCAGCTCATGGAACATGGGACCAAGACTTTATATTTTTGTTCAGTTTAGCTTCTTCTTCCTCATACTGTAGCTTCAATAACAAACTCCTCTGAACAGACATACAGAATAGTCAGGAGAGGCTGCAGTCAGTTTCTCACTTAGTATGAATGAGTGAGAGAAAGTACGGAGTTGTGTTCTCCTGCGACAATGTTTTGCTCTGCTCGAGGTGGAGCTAACACTGGCAGTAATGCAGTAGAATACAGACCCAGGGAGCTCATTCAAACCATCATAATGTTGTAAAATAAAAATATCATGTAGGCGTCAACTACTAGCCACATTGACTACAGGTTCATGGTCATTGTATGACCCTGTTTAGCTATTTTAGTTATTTCTCTGTTCCCATATGTATTCTCAAATTACTCTCCATTTCTATTGATCTATTGAGTGAATGAGAAACCTTATGAAACCAGAGAGAGCATGATTTGGAGGCATGGGGTATGGGGAGAGGATCTGGATGCTAAGGTCCAAGCAGGACAGACCACTCTTACAACTTACAGGTTCAAAGGTGAAATGTCATACAGAGGGCATGACATCAGTTAGAATGTCTTATAGAAAACAAATCACAAATACAGGAAAAGAGAGACCACAGTAAACATCCCAAAATAACAGGCAAGTTCACTCATCACAGGTGGGGTTGCCTCTCTCCTCACTGTTAATTGGCTGTTGATGGTTGAGGTTAGTTCATATTGTGTGAGACAGTAGTTCACATCAAGCTGAGTCTCCATCTGTTTCACGGCCTGTTTCTGTTCTTATAGGCCTGGTTGACAAGAGGAGAGGTGGGTGGTTGTGACAGTGAGGTCTGTGTGTGTGTGTGTGTGTGTGTGTGTGTGTGTGTGTGTGTGTGTGTGTGTGTGTGTGTGTGTGTGTGTGTGTGTGTGTGTGTGTGTGTGTGTGTGTGTGTGTACATTGGTGGTGAACCTGGTGACCTAAGTAACTAACCCCCTATTTCTAAAATGTCCTGCCTTGAAAAAACATTTGAATCTTTGATACATTCTCAGCTAAGATCTTTCCTGTCTATGAAATGTATTCTAAATGCTCATCAATCTGGGATCAGGTCAGGTCATAACACTATCTCTGCTGCATCACTGGTTATAAATGATATAGTTCAAAATATCAACAAAAGGAAACATTGTGCTACCCTTTTCATTGGCCTGTCAAAGGCTATTGACACTGTGGACCATTCATTATTAATTCAAAGGTTGTCAGAAATTGGCCTGTGTCAAGCTATATGTAATTGGTTTAAATTGGCCTGTGTCAAGCTATATGTAATTGGTTTAAATTGGCCTGTGTCAAGCTATATGTAATTGGTTTAAATTGGCCTGTGTCAAGCTATATGTAATTGGTTTAAATTGGCCTGTGTCAAGCTATATGTAATTGGTTTAAATTGGCCTGTGTCAAGCTATATGTAATTGGTTTAAATTGGCCTGTGTCAAGCTATATGTAATTGGTTTAAATTGGCCTGTGTCAAGCTATATGTAATTGGTTTAAATTGGCCTGTGTCAAGCTATATGTAATTGGTTTAAATTGGCCTGTGTCAAGCTATATGTAATTGGTTTAAATTGGCCTGTGTCAAGCTATATGTAATTGGTTTAAATTGGCCTGTGTCAAGCTATATGTAATTGGTTTAAATTGGCCTGTGTCAAGCTATATGTAATTGGTTTAAATTGGCCTGTGTCAAGCTATATGTAATTGGTTTAAATTGGCCTGTGTCAAGCTATATGTAATTGGTTTAAATTGGCCTGTGTCAAGCTATATGTAATTGGTTTAAATTGTGTTAAGTCAAGTTTCTTTGATATTATGAAAGGTGTCCCACAGGTGTTGATTTTGGGTACTGTACTTTTAACTATCTATATAAATGAAACTGGTTTGTCTGTAAACAAAAAATGTAACCTTCACTTGTATGCGGATGATACTGCTGTGTATTGTGTTGCCCCTTCTGTTGATACAGCTCTGTCTGATCTACAGTCTGCCTTCATTGTTTTACTGTAAACCTTAAGTGACATTAAACTAGTATTGAATGTGGATAAAACTAAGTATACAGTGCATTCGGAAAGTATTCAGACCCCTTGACCTTTTCCACATTTTGTTATGTTACAGCCTTATTCTAAAATGGATTGTATTGTTTTTTACTCCTCATCAATCTACACACAATACCCCTTAATGACAAAGCAAAAACAGGTTTTTAGACATTTTTGCTAATTTAATCAAATAAAAAAACTAGAATATAAGGTTTACATAAGTATTCAGACCCTGAACTCAGTACTTTGTTGAAGCACCTTTGGCAGTGATTACAGCCTCGAGTCTTCTTGGGGAAGACGCTACAAGCTTGGCACAACTGTATTTGGGGTGTCACACCCTGATCCTCTTCATCTGTCTTTGTGCTTGTCTCCACCCCCCTCCAGGTGTCGCCAATCTTCCCCATTATCCCCTTTGTATTTATACCCGTGTTCTCTGTTTGTCTGTTGCCAGTTCGTTTTGTTTCGTGAAACCAGCGTTTGTCCCCATGCTGCTGTCTGATCTTGCTCCTGTTTTCTAGTCCTTCCCGGTTTTGACCGTTCTGCCTGCCCTGACCCTGAGCCTGCCTGCCCTGACCCTGAGCCTGCATGCCCTGACCCTGAGACTGCCTGCCGTTCTGGACCTTTTGCACCCTCTCTGGATTACTGACCCCTGCCTGACTTTGACCTGTCGTTTGCCTGCCCCTGTACTAGAAATAAACATTTGTTTATTCGACACTGTCTACATCTTGATTATACCTGAAACCTGATATGGAGAGTTTCTCCCATTCTCCCAAGCTCTGTCAGGTTGAATGGGGAGTGTTGCTGCACAGTTATTTTCAGGTCTCTCCAGAGATGTTCGATCAGGTTGAAGTCCGGGCTCTAGCTGGGTCACTCAAGGACATTCAGAGACTTGAGCCACTCCTGCTTTGTCTTAGCTGTGTGCTTAGGGTTGTTGTCCTGTTGGAAGGTGAACCTGGTTTTCCAGCACTTTGGATTTGATATTATACAATGACTATGAGGGTTGAAGTGCAGACTGTCAGCTTAAATTCAATGGTATTTTAATCAATATCGGGGGATACGTTTAGAAATTACAGGACTTTTTGGACTCAGCTCCCCCATTTTAGGGAACCAAAAGTATTGGGACAAATTCACTTTTGTATATTAAAATAGTAAAAAGTTTAGTATTTGGTCCCATATTCCTAGCATGCAATGATTACATCAAGCTTGTGACTCTACATTTGCTGTTTGTTTTGGCTGTGTTTCAGATTATGCCATATAGAAATTAATGGTAAATAATGCATTGTGTCATTTTTGGAGTCACTTCTATTTTACATGAATGAATCATAAATAATGATGAGTGAGAAAGAACACAGACACACACATATCATACCTCCAAGACATGCTAACCTCTCACCATAACAATAACAGGAGAGGTTAGCATTTTTGGGGAGTGTATGATATTTAAGCCTCTAACGTTCTTACTCATCATTATTCACGATTCATTCAGGATTACATACTGTATAATCATGGTAGTATCCACATTAATGTTTAGAAACATATTATTTTCTTATTTACAAAAAAAGTGACTCCAAAATGACACAATACATTATTTACCATTCATTTCTATAGGGCACAAAATAATCTGGTTTGTGTCACACTCAACAGTTTCCTGTGTGTATCAAGAATGGTCCAACACCCAAAGGACATCTAGCCAACTTGACACAACTGTGGGAAGCATTGGAGTCAACTGGGGCAACTGGGGCAACTGGGGCATCCCTGTGGAACGCTTTGGACACCTTGTAGAGTCCATTCCCTGACTAATTGAGGCTGGGGTGCTCTCAGTAATAGGAAGGTGCTCTTAATGTTTTGTACACCCAGTATATTTTGTGTGTGCGTGTGTGGGCAAGGTGATTCATTGTTGCCGACCCAGGGGAGTCATACAGGCCCAGTTCATATCATGCCCACCCTGCTCCCAGCACTCTTATCAAATTAGTGTCACACACACACACACACACACACACACACACACACACACACACACACACACACACACACACGCACAAAACCGAGGGAACAAAACACAAAGACATGCATCACAACCCTGTCTAGACTCATCAAGTCCAAAAATACCCCTTCCCATTTCCCATTCATTAAGGAGTAATTCCCTTTTCTTCATGGCTTCTCTCTGCTTCATTTCTTTACCAACAATTAAGGGCTAAATTACATCCTCCTTATGTCCACCATATTGAATCTTCTACTGTAATGTTGATTATCATTGATGATGATGATGACTATCATCAGAACCTTTCTCCTACTCTTCTTACCTCTTCATTTCAGTTGAATGTGAATGTTTTCAGTTGTACAACTGACTTGGTATCTCCCTTTCCTTTCCTTTTCTTTCCATTTATTTTGTTCATATTCTTTATCTTCTATGAACAGTATGTCTAATGTCAGGTGAGAGAAAATGCTATATGGTTTTTCACATCCTAACATCCTTTCACATCCTAAAAAGAAGCCATTAAATAGAGGATAAGATTCTCCTTGCTTCGATATAATGTGATACAGTGGTTTTAAAGCCTCAATTGAGCAAGCCTGCTGGAGTGTGAGTGGTTTTATTGGCAGTGACTGGATGCAGGTGAGTGGGATGAGGGGGGACTGAGGGAGGGATGAGATGGTTGATGTGTAGAGGTCCCTGTCTGACCCAGGCAGCTGCAGGTTTATAGAGCCATCATCATTGGTATCAGTTCTGCAAATATCCTTGTGTCTATTTGAATGAAAAGGAAATTGACCAGGAGACAGGGTGTGTGTGTGTGTGTGTGTGTGTGTGTGTGTGTGTGTGTGTGTGTGTGTGTGTGTGTGTGTGTGTGTGTGTGTGTGTGTGTGTGTGTGTGTGTGTGTGTGTGTGTGTGTGTGTGTGTGTGTGTGTGTGTGTGTGTGGTGTGTGTGTGTGTGTGTGCGTAAGCGGGTTTCTCTTTATGCAGACTGATAGGACTGTCAGAGCTATCCAGGTCAGCAAAAACACACCATGAATTTGACCCATTCAAAGAGCATGGTAGCTTAGTGAAGACAGATATTATTTCAATTACCTACAAAACAAGGTGCCACTTTGTGTTGAAAAAAAATCACATTTCAACATTGCTGTGAAATATTCTAACAGACAAGCAGAAGTTGATGTAGAGTACCAGTCAAAGTTTGGACACCCCTACCCATTCAAGGGTTTTCCTTTATTTTTTTTATTTTTTTTCTACATTGTAGAATAGTAGTGATGACATGAAAACTATGAAATAACACATATGGAGTCATGTAGTAACCATAAAAGTGTTAAACAAATAAAAACATATTTTATATTTGAGATTCTTCAAAGTAGGCAATCTTTGCCTTAATGACAATTTTGCACACTTTTGGCATTCTCTCAACCAGCTTCACCTGGAATGCTTTTCCAAAAGTCTTGAAGGAGTCCCCACATATGCTGAGCACTTGTTGGCTGCTTTTCCTTCACTCTGCGGTCCAACTCATCCCAAACCATCTCAATTGGGTTGAGGTCTAGTGATTGTGAAGGCCAAATCATCTTATGCAGCACTCCATCACCATCCTTCTTGTTCAAATATCCCTTACACAGCCTGGAGGTTTTGGGTCAATGTCCTGTAGAAAAACAAATGATAGTCCCACTTAGTGCAAACCAGCTGGGATGACGTATCGCTGCAGAATGCTGTGGTAGCCATGCTGGTTAAGTGTGCCTTGAATTCTAAATAAATCACTGACAGTGTCACCAGCAAAGTACCCCCACACCATCACACCTCCTCCTCCATGCTTCACAGTGGGATCCACACATGCAAAGATCATCCGTTCACATACTCTGCTTCTCACAAAGACACAGCGGTTGGAACCAAAAATCTCAAATGTGGACTCATCAGACCAAAGGACAGATTTTCAATGGTCCATTGCTCGTGTTTCTCTGTCCAGGCAATTCTATTCTTCTTATTGGTGTCGTTTAGTTGTGTTTCTTTGCAGCAATTCGACCATGAAATCCTGATTCACTCAGTCTCCGTGGGAACAGTTGATGTTGAGATGTGTCTGTTACTTGAACTCTGTAAAGCATTTATTTGGGCTGCAATTTCTGAGGCTGGTAATTCTAATGAATTTAACCTCTGCAGCAGAAGTAATTCTGGATCTTCCTTTTCTGTGGCGGTCCTCATGAGAGCCAGTTGTATCACAGCGCTTGATGGTTTTTGCGACTGCCTTTGAAGAAACTTTACTAATATGGACTTGGTATTTTACCAAATAGGGCTATCTTCTGTGTACCACCCCTACCTTGTCACAACACAACTGATTGGCTCAAACGCATTAAGAAGAAAATAAATTCCACAAATGAACTTTTAACAAGATACACCTGTTAATTGAAATGCATTCCAGGTGGCTACCTCATGAAGCTCATTGAGAGAATGCCAAGAGTGTGCATAGATGTCATCAAGGCAAAGGGTGACAACTTTGAAGAATATAAAACATAAAATATATTTTGATTTGTTTAATACTTTTTTGGTTACTACATGATTCAATATGTGTTATTTCATAGTTTTGATGTCTTCACTATTATTCTACAATGTAGAAAATAGTAAAAAATAAAGAAAAACCCTGGAATGAGTAGGTGTGTCCAAACTTTTGACTGGCACTGTAGGTACTTTCTATTCTTAGTAACCGTCAATCAGCTTCACAACTATGCAGGGGAGGCTGCGGCTGGTCTCTATCTCTTTCTCTCTTTTTCTCTCTCTCTCTATTTCTCTCTCTCATACACACACAGGTGGGTATAAATAAGGGAATAGAATACCAAGCAAAACCCAACGTCCAGGCTCTTGCACATTTGACCTTAGGCTAAGTCTGT